>NC_000072.6:135679539-136279539 GCF_000001635.26 Mus musculus
TAAATGTGTGGATACTAGAACAGAAGGCCCTTTAGAAGCCTTAGAGGACGCCACGCCTAAATGGAATATTTCCTACATGGTGTGAGCCGTGAGTAGAAGATTGAGCCCAAGGCTGGAGACCTAGCCAGGTTTCCTGCTTGTTCATACTGGAAGGATCCAAATTTCTGCATTTCACCCCTGAAAGCCACAGCAGGTAACTGCACAGGGCTAGGAAGACAGTGTTCATTTCTATTTGGTCAGACTACCTGGAGTCAGGCATTTCTTATTCTCCTATGAAGTATGCAGTCTGGAGCAAGTTACTCAGCTGTTCTGTTGCTTAGAAATTTTTTTCAAGCAAAGCAGAACTACAGTGTACTTCCTCCGGATTACTGTATAATTTTAGTAAGATTAATGCATCTAAGATGAGTAGCCCGGTATGAGTGCTCCGTAAATTATAGCTATTATGATCATTGTTGACGTATATTATGTTTTAGGACTCGGAACGGACAGAAGGGGAATTGTGGGCAGTAGTAACCATAAACAATCAAATTCCTCCTTGTCCTAGGTGGGTTGTTTCTTCTTGCTGTGATAAATGCTCAAGAAAACAGCCTAAAGCAGGGGACTTCGCTGACTGTTTCGGATGGCTGAGTTTGTAACAGCGCGTGTGCTGAAGTAAAGCTGTTCCCTTCCGGGCTGCCGTGGTTTGAGTGTAAAATATCCTGCCCAGGGTCACGTTTAGACACTTGGCCCACAGCTGGTGGTGCTGAATTGGAAGTCTGTGAAATCTTTGAGGAGATGGAGCCTCATTAGAGGAGGTGGGTGACTAGCCCTAGTCGGGCTTGACGTTCTATATCCTGGTCCCACATCTGTGCTATCTGCTCACTGTTCCTGATTGTGGACAACTTGTGAACAGATGTCTCACACGCACGCGTATTCTTCTGACTTGGTGGCCTGTACACCTTCTCAGACTGTAAACCAAAAGCAAGCCCTTCATTCCTTAAGTCACTTTTTTTCAGGCATATTGCCACAGCCGAGAGAGCAGTTACTGACATAGTGACCAATCAAGAAGCAGAGAGAGGAGTCGTGGTGGTGCTTAGCTGGGTCTTTCTTTCTCCCATATCTATCCCATCTGGGGCCCCAGCTTATGCTGGGAATGATACTGTCAGCATACAGCATGGTCCCTCCCTCTTCATTAATTCTCCCTAGAATCCCACCATGGGTACACCCAGAAGTGTGGCTTGCCCATCTCCTAATTGAACCTAAATTGAGCCAAGTGAATGCCACGCTCTCCGGTCCAGTCAGCTTGACAGGCTGAGGCTTGAAAGCTACTCACGAGGCAAAAGAGTTTCACGGAAACTCACTCCTGGAGTTTGGCATTCTCTCTAACCCATACATTAATTTTCCATTCCCGAGTTCGTCTAGTGTATGGATCCATGTGCTCTCTTTTAGTATTATCCTATTATAAGTGCCTTTTAAGATTGAATTCTGACATAGCTAAAGCCTTCCGCCAGTGTTCCAACAGTCCTAGAACGTCCTTGAGCAAGACCATGGGCTTGAAATCAGTAAGAATGTTGCTATTCACTGATGTTCAGAATAGCCTCTGGTACGACACTATCACTTTGAATAAAAGCTAAGTCACTCCCTTACACAGAAATTTACCATCACTAAGGAAGAAGGAAGTTTCAGACCAAAGGAGAAACCAGAATAGATACTTAGAACTATAGCAGAGTTGCACCCATACACACGTATTTACAGTGGCCTAAGCGGAAGGTGGACTATACAATAGACTAAAATAGGAACTATGGCAAGGGCACGAAGCCCTTGACCCTGGCTTCTAAGATTAAGTGAATCTTAGGTGGAGCCCTTGTTGATCCCAGTTGTTAACAATGAATTCTATCCCAGGTGGTTCCTGTTAGACCTTCTGTGTTTGCATTCCTCTGTTTTATGTAAGAATCCAGTAACCTCTTTGTACCTTGCTGGTGTGTCACCCAACTTCCTTATTGTCTTCTGTATAAAAAGTCTGATGCTCGATTTGACTTTACATTCAGATTCTACACAACCTCTCCTGTGTGCATCTGTCTGTCAATTCATTCGAAGCTTTGCCCACCCGAGACTAGAGACCCGTTCCACACAGACAAAGGGGCCCAGAGGGTCTGTGGCAAGTGAACACATTGGACAAATTTGTTTCTCCAATGTCTCCAAGTTCTGGAAGGCTGTGTATATTTTAGTTAATGGTCATCCAACCATGCATTCTCTTCTCCTTCTCCCACAAATATAACATTAATAGACACTTTGAGGTCTTTTCTAATTAATTTGTTTTTGTCCAGTTGATATTAAGAAGTCATTTGGGAAGAGGCAATCAAAATTGAGATAATTGCCCCACAAGATTTGCCTATAGACAAGTCTGTGAGGTATACTTATTAATGATGTGGGTGGGCCTGTCCTTGGAGGCCAGTGATACCCCTAGACTGGTGGTCTTGAGTTATATAGAAAGTCCATGTAGGGGAAGCTAGTAAGCAGCATTCTGCTATGGCCTCTGATTTGGTTCTTGCTTCAGCCCTGACTCCCTCAGTCGCAGCATGGGACCTGAGAGCTTAAGCTGGAGTAAATCCTTTCCTCCTCACATTGCTTTTGGTTATGATGTTTCTTCACAGCAGTAGAAACCCTACGTAAGGCATGGTCAAAGCAAGATAGCCTGCAGACAAACCTGTCTCTGCTATAGTGAGGCTCAGGTGTCTTACTGCACAGAAAACTCAAATTAGGGTCTTTCAACTCAATAGCATTAGTACCAGAGGAAAGACTAAATAAACTTTAAAGCTAATGAAGTTAATAAAAATTTGAATTAACAAAGTAAAACTTTCTAATTGGAGTCATTATTTTTTAATATCCCTTTGTTGTCTTTGGAATAGTTGCATCTGCCAAATTCCAACTAGGTCAGGCCAAATGTTTTAGTTGTCCTCTCTGAGTTGGCCTCAGGGTCATACCTCAGCATCAGACACCCCTAGGAGCGTGCTAGCTGCTGCTGATTCAGACTCCCTAACCCATGTTCTAAACCAGATATACCAAACACTGGCCTGGGGACGTTGTCTTTCCTATTGGCACACTAAGAACTTGAAAGTGGAATGACCATAGACAAAGAAGAGGACCTGGACCCCAGGTTTGATATGAAGAAAGGAAAGTGCTGGAAGTGTAGCTCAACTCAGAGCATTTGCTTAGTGTCCTGAAAGCACCAGAATCAAAAGCAAATTTAAACCAAAGGTAACTCTACAGGGTCTCAAATAGCAGGGGTCACGAATAATCCATCTTCCTTTCTCTCTGTTGGTTGACTATCCTACCTTGGCAAGAGCGAGGGAAAGGCTTTGTTGTGGTTAGGAAGGAGCCCCTTCTGTCACATTTTAGTTGAGGCTCTGTCAACATTTCAAGGCCAGCAGGCACTCAGTCACTTCTTGGTAAACTGTGAGGACAGGGAACCCGAGGACCATGATACCCAATGTGTTCAGATCAAGGTGGCGCCTGCTGGCAACAGCTCCAACATCTTGTCATCCTCCCAACGCCTCCCAACTCCTTGGAGAAAACAGCAGCCACCTCTCAGAACCAGGAGGCACAGGGGAGGTGACTCAAGCAGTTAATGGCCAAAAGACTCCACATGCAGCCCAAGGGATTCTGAAAATAAACAGAATTCTTTCCTAACCGGTTGTCTGTCTTACTCTTCCTTCTCCCAGCTACGTCCCTGCTGCCAGACATGGAGAAGTTTGTAATGATGGTGGAAAATTGCCAAGCTCAGCACACTTCTTCAAACAAATAATGAAATTCCAGTAAAGACTGCTTGAGTTTGCTGGAACAATAATGAAGGCAATAATATTTTGTATACCTAAAGTGCTCCTTCTCCCCATTTATTATTTAATATGTGAACTTTACATATTTGCATATGCCTATAGGAGAATAGGCACAATGTATATTAGGGACATAAAATAACTACATGAATCATTGGTGGCTGTTTAATTCTCAAACAACTATTCTTCTCCTATTTAAAAACTTTAATTTCAGATATCACAGTTGCTTCCAATCAATTTTAGCAATTTCTCCCATTAGCATTTTACCAGGAAAAAAAATTTGTCTATTAATACCTTGCATGCAACTAAGGAGCCATGAGTCTCTTCCTCTGAGGGTACAATTTCCCACCCTGAAAGCTAAAACATGAAAGAACTGGAGCCTTAATACAGGAATAAAAAAACACTTTGTCATTAAGGATTGGGCCTGATTTTTCTACTCAATTTCTCTGAGGTCAAAAGCTCATGAACTAGGGCACGCTAGCCAGAGTTTATCCGAAATAGTAGAAATATAAAATTCTGTGGCACTAAGATTCCTGCAGCCAGAGTGACTCAGGAACATAGCAAAGGAGATAACATTTGATTTGGGCTCTGGTCTGGAGCTGTGCCATCTTTATCTCTTTCAGCCTCTTTAATACCAAGTGTTCCCCACCTAAGATATCACAGCATCAGTCGACCATTTCCCCAAGCTCCTGGAGAAGAAAGATTGCTCCTGTGCAAAGTAGAACCCCTGCTTTATCAAGGATACGTAAGAAAATGAAACCAGGTTCCTACAGTGACTGAGAGATGTCACTTGACTGGTTACATCTCTGTCACAATGGGCTCATTGGAAAGCTTTGATTTTTTTTTCCCTATGGAAGTCAAGAGGGCTGTGAGTGTGGGGGCAGCAACAGTGAAGAGAGAAGGGCTTTCACAGGGAGGAGATGCACTTCAGCAAGTGCTCACTGAGGCAGGTACTTGAGTGGAAATCCAGAGACGACCTGCTGAGTGAAGTCATGAAGCAGACAGTTTCAACACAATGTGCTCACAAGTGATCCTGAGCTGTGGGAGTGGACGGACCTGGGGAGAGCACTGTGAGGCTCCTATAACCATGGAGACTTCAAAGAGGAGTTCCTGGTGATGCATGGTTGAACTCTTGGTTAGTGTGTCCAAAGCTTTGGGTTTGTTTTTTAGCATTGTAAAATAAATAAATAAATAAAAATAAATAAATAAATAAACAAATAAAAGAGTGTTTTTTTAAATTACTAAAATTCTAAAAGATATATGGAGAGAGAAAACATGACCAAAACTGTGAACTAGTGCAGGGATAAGAATAGGTATATAAGTATCTCGAAGTTAGGACTTAAGAGACCTTTTGTCGTATACCAAGAGGTATCTGGTTCATACGACAGATCTATTTTACACCGCTGTCCACAGAGGCCGTGCCAGTTTATAACCCCCAAAGCAGTGTATAATGGCTTCTATTTCCCTACATGCTTACCAGCACCTGTCACTTCTTTTCTTGATGGCATCATGTCTGACTGGGGTGAGATGAACTCTCCAGTACAATTTGTTTCCCTGATGGCTGAGGATGCTGGAGACAGGGGTAGACTGAGGAAGTGTATAGTAGAACTCACTTTACATGAAAGCAGAAGGGGTCACTCAGGGAGAGGAAGGGGTCCGGCAGGGGTTGGGTTGAGGGACAGGACAGGGGTGGGGTTTGGAAAGAGGAGCAACAAGAGCTATGTATGAAAATGTCATCATGAAATGCCACACTGTATTTTTTACCAATGGAAAAAAATAAAAGAAAATGACAACATTCAAGAGAAGAAACTACAGGTGTGTGGTGGGTGTGCTGGCTCCTCATTGTCATAAGAAATGTTGAGAAAGGAGAGTAGAGGGGTAGGGAGTGAGCTCTTGCCTCTTCATGTTGAAGTGGGCATTGCCTAGTATGCTAAAGTATCTAAGTCTGGTTCACTGATAGTGTTGGAGCCATTGCTTGGCTTTAGTTAAGAGCAAAGGGGGTCCGGTCTGCCTTGCATTTCAGACAGATGCTTTTGCTAGCCATGAACAGGACAGGAACAGGAGAGGCGGAAGGGAAAGAACTAGTGTGGTGCTGTTGTGAAGACAACCAAGCATTCTGGAGACATCCATCAATGGGGTTTGCTTAGTTCATTGCTGCATAGGAGGTTGGGCCTCTATAAGTGACACCTGGTTCTCCATGATGATAGCCACCATGTTGGAAATCATCTTGGATCTGACATAAAGGGAGCCATCCAGACATTCTACACCAGAAGATCCCAGGCTGGAATCCACCAATCAGCTAACAAGCTCCATACGCGATTTCAATGGGCCTCCAACCTAGAAAACCACAGGCACAGAGCATACTGCAGGGGGTTGCCTCGGAGCCCTGGTGAGTCACAGCTGATGGCTTTATCCTTTCCTGAGTTAGGGAACTCTCCAAAAGGATATTGGTGTTGGTGGATGCCAGGAATTTAAGACAGAGAGAAAACCAAGATCATACAGCAAGTAAACAAAAAGGGAATACAAGGGAACCGTGAAGACGAAGAGAGGCTCACTGAGTTGGCTGAGGGAATGTTTCCAAAGCTGACTTGCTCTTCCTGAGGTAACGGCAGGAGAGAGGTTCCAGTCTAGATTGTGATTTAGCAATTTGTTTCTGAATCACCAAAATCTCAGGGTTTTCTCAACTAGTCCCCCCACCCCCACCCCACCCGTGCCATTCCCTGCACTTGACATTAACGTTAAATACAGACAATCTGCGAAGATCTGAATCCTTCCCATCCTGGCTTGGCCAGGAAGAATAGGGGAAATCCAGGAGCCCAGATTCACGCATTCCAGGACCCATGTCCCTTTTGTTGTAAGACGAGCATTTTCCTCAGGCAGGAGCGAGGAGGTACTTTGGAGCTCATTCCAAGAAACAACCAAGAGACCAGAAAAGTTGCTTTCACAAGGATACGATATCCAGTTATTCACCCCCCAAGACTGTCATGGTGCCAGGCACATAGCCCAATGTTACCCTAGTAAGTTTTTAGGTTGGTGTAGGGGGACCTTAGGGAATAAGGAAGACCAAGGGATAAGGCCAAAGGGTATGCAGGCTCTTTTGGCTGAATGCTATGTCTACAGTTGGTAGAACTGTTTGGAAAGGACTTACTGGGAAGTGTGAGTACTTACTCTTGTTGAAAGAGATGTGTCCCTGGGGCCAGGACAGAGGTTTCCAGTGCCATTGATTCCCAGTGTGCTCTCTGCCTCCTGCTGGGGTTTCTGAGTGTGACCTCTCAGCTGCTGCTCCATGTATCTGTCATCTGCTCTCTACTCAATCACAGACTCTACTCCCCACTCACCCCACCCCACCACTACCACCCACCCACCCACCACCACCACCAAGGCTATAAGCGTCAAACAATTCCTTCTACAAGTTGTCCTGGTCATGGTGTCTTATCACAGCAACAGAAAAGTAACAGATGTGTTACTTCCGCTATGTGCTATGGTACCACGGGCAAAATGAGCAAGGACAGTTCAGGCAGTGGGGGGGGGGGGTGGGGACAGAGGAGGGGCAGTGGTTAAAGGATTCTACTGTAAAAAAGGATTCTGCCCGGATCCAGTGCTACATGCCGGCAAAAGAGGTAAGACAGCCCGGCCATTCCTATGAAATGGAGTTGCTTGCCCAGGATTTTCACATCTAAATCAGAAGATTTAGTGCACCAAGAAGGAAGACCACTTGCTTGGGCATGACAGATGTAGGGAAGCTTTTTCTTAATTTGGGTAGACATGTCTTTTAAGTGCTCTCCCCTAATGCAAATCCATCATCGCTCAGATGTGCTCCTTGAACAGCCTTTCAGCAGTGAGAATGGGGTGTGCGGATAAAGCCACATGTTCCGTGCCAGCCCTCCCAAGCCCTTGGCTTCACAGCACTATATACCAACCAACTGTTCCTCTCTCAGTTCCAAGTCATTCTATACATCAATGCCAGATTGATTTCCTAAGTAGGTCCTATGGCAGTCTTCTGCTTTGAATCCACAATGGCTCCCCGTTGCCTCTACAACTGAAAACCAACTTTTCAACTTGGCCCAGGTATCCGCGGTCCTCAACATTTATGCCTATCTCTCCCCCGAAGCTATAATGGGGGCATTGTGACACCTGGGAAGAATGGCACAGTCTCTCATTAGCATCCATTGAAAATGTAGCAGTGGGTACATTTGACAGATGGATGGAAAAGAGGCTCCTGTGGACAGAGGAGGAACATTTTTAAATTAAACCTTCATTCATCTGAGCTGTTTTATGATAGGAATTTCAATCTGGCTCATATTAATGGACAGGAGGGTGTGGGAAGTGAGGGACCCTGATGAGGTCGATGAGTAGCCGTGCTTTCATACAAGGACTCTGTACTTAGAGAAACACAAGGTGGGCCTTGGAAAGGGCCCAGTGTCCCCTGAAGCAAATCAGGTGCCGCCCAGCAGCTCCTTGTAGGAAGATGAGTTAGGAAGTCTCTGTTAGGGCAATGTCTCTGTGAAGGGGTGTGGGAGATGCAACCCCTCTCAATTTCAACTACACTCTTGCTTAATTGGTTTTCTTCTGGGGGCTCCCACTGCAAACGGGCTTCAAGTTCTTTTTTTCCCCCCTTCTTCTTAAATAATAAATTGATAATGCCAAGAAGTTGTCAACTGTTTTCTTGGGAATCATCAAACACGAACGCATAGCCTCCTGTTCCCTGGGGGAAGAACAGCTGAAGCCAGAACTCCGAGTAGCAGAGTGTGTTCTGGTTTTCTGTTCCTGGCAGGGTGCTTTGTGATCTTGGCAGAGTCACTTCGGCTGCCCGTGCTTCAGTGTCACCACGTGTAAACTGGAGATGAATCATGGCAGTCCCTGTCTCATAAGAGTCCTATAAAAATTGAGATAATATGTGAAAGATACTTGGCATGGTGCCACGGGCCATGCAGAGGGTCTACATCGGAGCTGCTGCTCCTGTGAGTGGTATGGGAAGCTTGCTCCTGAAACCAGAGACCCTGGGTTACAATCTCAAGTTCGCTTTATGACCTCGGCCAAAGCAGTGGCTTTCTTTCTTTCTAGGCTTCTGATCCTTCAAGTGGAAAGTGGAAGCAGGTAGCGAATCTTTTTCCTGAAGACTGAAGTGGAAGGAGTGGGTCCACCCCTTTAGCACCATAGCTCACGGACTATCGATCACTAGCTATTGTTTACTTACTTCGGTCCTCTACCTATCTCTACTGCCTGCCTCTACTCTACTCCAAACGAAGTGAGTCTTTCAATGATAATAGTATTTTTTTTTTAAAGTTTAGGAATCCTCAGATCTTCCTTTCTGAAAACTAAGTCTGTTTCATAACTTGCCCGTGGATTGTAGGTTTGTAAACCCCGGTTGTTTATTTCCCAGTGATGGTTCTCTGGCTCAGTTCCACCAGAATCGGTATGTATTTTTAAAACCTCTGTGATGGTTAACCTTGACTGTCTACTTTGTGGGATTTAGAATTACCATGGAAGCACACTCCATGGAGGGTGGGCCGATTCAGAGTTTTGGCTTACAGTTTGGGAATAAAGGAGAATGTGGTGTGAACATCAGGATCTCTCTCTTCATGGCTTCCCAACTACGGATAAAAAAGGACCAGGCACCCAGGTACAGAAGTACGGGATGCGTAGATGTTCCAGCTGCAGTGCCTTCCCTGACCAATCATCTGATTGGTTCTTTGAACTGCGAGTCAAAATAAGCCCCTCCTTCCGGAAGTCGCTTTCATCAGACACTTCATCAGCACAGCAAAGAAAGTGATGGAGAAACTGAGCCTCTCATTCTCATCTTAGTGAGTATTTTAGTTAGAGAACCAATGGACCAGACTAACATGAATCAAAAGGCAAGAACTCTAGGAAGTGAGGACTGCTGAGAACTGGAGGAATAACCTTTCCAGGGAAGAGCGTACCAACTGGTCAGCCAATACCATGTGGTCAGCCTTGAAAACATGCATACAAGTTACATCGTACAGACTGGGCAGGTTGTTCTAGGAATATAGATGCATATACACGTTACAACTACAATCAATGGACAAAGGTTATGAATTTGAAAGAGTATGCTGGGGTGTTATAGGGAGGAGAGAGGAATGTTATAATTATACTATAATCTCAAAAAAAATTTTAAATGAAAAAAAAAAGAACAAATGGAGACTAGACAATTACTCAGTGGTTAACAGCACCCAGTGCTCTTGCAGCAGACCTGGGTTCATTTCTGAGAACCCTGGGTGTTACTCCAGCTCTCTGCCATCCAATGTTCTTCTGGTTTCTACAGGCATCCTAGTCATCTCTCTCTCTCTCTCTCTCTCTCTCTCTCTCTCTATATATATATATATATATATATATATATATAAATGATAGAGAAATACTCACATATACAAAATAAAAACAACTTTTAAAGTGTTAGAAACCAGGAGAGCCAGTAAGGACTGAGCAGACATGCTAGGCTGCACATCAAAGCCCCCCCAAAGCCTTCTTTCTGCTGAGGAAGTGATCCGGGAGCCTTGATAAACACTCCAGGCTGATTCTGGAAGCAGCTTGTATTTATGGAACTCTTAAAATCATTCTGAAGTGTGCTTAGCTTCAACTCAGTTGCCTGCTGTGACATTCACTGTGGAGCCCTGCTCAGGTGTTCTCAGGCTGGGGAACAGAGAGTACCACTTGGGAGACATTAGGCACTGAGTCTTCAGCTATGGTCTTTAAGAATTGCTTGGGTTACAGAGGACAGGGAGAAATGGCTGGATGTTCCTGCTGGAGCGGAGACATTCGGCTT
Organism: Mus musculus; assembly: GCF_000001635.26. NCBI lineage: Eukaryota > Metazoa > Chordata > Mammalia > Rodentia > Muridae > Mus > Mus musculus. Next base: position 135,690,133 of record NC_000072.6, read on the forward strand.
TTTTTTTTTTTTTTAATCTAGAGGCAGATTTCAGAGTCACTGTGCTTCAGGCTAAGGACTGTGAACATTATTCTGCAAGCTGTGGAAATTATGTGAAGATCCAGTGCAGGGGAGCAATATCACCAGTAGAATTACAAGAGGAAAGATGAAGGTCTAGGATGGATTCCATCAGGGAGAGAAAGAAGGCAGGGCTGTCACTAGAAGGCAGAAAACTCAGGGGCTGGGGAGATGGCTTGCTGAGCAGGCATGAAGACCTGAGCTCTATCCCCAGAGTCCGCATAAAAGGCCAGGTGTGGTGCTGTGTGCTTTTAATCCACGAACTGGAGATGCAGAGACAGGCAGATCCCTGAGGCTCAACGGCCAGCCAGCCTATCCTAATTAGTAAAACCCAGGTCACAGTGGAAAAACCCTGCCCCAAAAACTCAAAATAAAGAAAAGCCAAGGTGGATGGCTCCTGAGGCGTGACATGCAGTGTTCACTTCTGACCTCCACACTGGGCACACACTCGTGCTCCCTACCCCACATACAGACAGAGAATGCAGCTGGAGCATCCTGGATAAGGAGACTCAGAGCCAAAGGAAGGCTATGTGATAGGATAGAGAGCCAGGTGTAGTGTATCAGGAACAAAGATGGAAGTTGGAGGGATATTACCCAATGCCCTCAGTTATGTAGCCCCAAGCCCATTAGTTTATCTTTCCTTCAGCCAAACGTATACAAGCCACAGAATATGTCAGTTATGGGAACCAGTTACTGTGAGCAGAAGATGATCAGGAAGGATTATATAGCGTTCGGTCACTCCTGATGATAAACACGAAATACATTAGCCTTAAGTCCTATACAGAGGACCAAAATGAAATGGTAGCTGTTGACTGCCTCACAGACCACACAACAATTAAGCCGAGAGCCGAAGACAAGAAAGATCTGACTTGTGCTGATTGCTGGAAAATCACCCTGTGCAGAGAAGTAGAAGAGCAAAGGTGGCCATGGGCTTAAAAAACCGCAGAAAGAGGTGGGGAGCAGGTACAACCAGAGCCGGCAAGCTAGGTAGAGAGTGGTCCCGGGTAAGACTCTGGGAGGTACAGAACCAGATCACAAGGAACTTGAGAATACATGTGCTGCTCCAAATGAGAGAAGGGTGGGGTACATCTGGAAATAAAGACTGCTTTATGGAGAACAAATTGTAGGCAAGACAAAAGAGGGAAGGCTAACCTGGCTGAAGGTATGGGATATATAGTTTACAGACACTGGGGTGTGTGTTGGCGACCTGGTACGTATTTAATGGTAGAAATTTAATGGCAGGACTGGAGACCTTTATGGTGAACAGTAAAGAGAGATAAAGGATTCTTATTCCTTCTTAGCCTGAGGTTCTAGACACAATATATTAAGATGGAGACATTTCCAAACTAGCAAGGTCACTTAGGTGAGTGAGTCATTGAAGTTCGATTCCTATCATGCTGAATTTACATAATTATTAAACTAACTTTCTAATAAAGAAGTATGGGCTAGACAGAGGGCTCCACAGTTAGGAATACTTACTCCTCTTGCAAAGAGCCCAAGATTGCTTCCCAGCACCCATGTAAGATGGTGGCCAACCTTCTACTACATCATGTCTAAGGAATCTGGTGCCCTCTTCTGGCCTTTGTAGACATTGCACTTGTGCACGTGCATACAAGTGCATGCACATACATGCTCACACATGCGCGCGTGCGTGCACACACACACACACACACACACACAAACACACACACTATAATTTTAAAATAAAACAAATCTTTAAAAAGCAAGAAGTTTATGCTGGAGGAGACGTTTAGAAGAGAGATTTCCCTGGGAGAGCGTCTGAGGGCTTATAAGGTAAGAGCAGATGAGTGCCCTAGTACAGAGAAAGGTGTGTTCTGGATGCAGCTGGGAGCAGAGGCAGTGTGTGAACAGAGCACTAATTTCACAAGGAGGTGAGACAGTGCAGGGAACTGAAGTTGCTGTCTGAGTGCTTTATTACGCATTTTTATTGTGGTATAATACATTTAATGTAAGATTTACCATCTTAAACATTTTAGAGTACATTTCGGCAACAAAGCATGCACTCATTGTATAATGTCAACCATCCCCACAGTTACGTTCATCTTGTAACACTGACGCTGTGCATCAAAAACAGCCCCCTAGCTTCCCACCTCCCCACACCCCGCAGGCCTGCTTCTGACCCTCCTGGCTTTATACTTTCTGTCCTTTGATCGCTGGCCTACTCAAAGAGTCTCAAATAAGCAGAACAACAGTGTTCACCTTTCTGTGACTGACTGATTTCCCGTAGCACAATGCCTTCCAGGTCCACCTCTGTTCTAACATATTGTACAATTTCCTTCCTTTAAAAATTGAATAATTTTGCACTGTGTGCACATGCAACTGTCAAGCGGGTTAAGTGTTCTTTACCTCAGCTGTCATGAATAATGATGCTGTAACCAGGAATACAAACGGTGCTTGTAGACGGTGCTTTCCATTCTCCTGGCTATATACACTCACTAACGCTCCGTTCACTATTGTAATGCAGTGCAGCAATATTGTCCTCAGTGGCAACTGTAAGCTCCATTTCCAACGATAGCGTACAAAAGTTCCAACATCTGTTTTTAATCAACACTTCTTATTCTCTGGCCGTCATCTTGATGTGTTCAAGGTGCTGTTTGCCCAGTGACTACGAATTCATGCTCTCTTTGGTCACTTTCAAATCTTCTTTAGACAAATGTCTATTCAAGGCTTTTAGCCAGTTTTGATTTTTTTTTCTGCTGTTGCTGCTACTGTACTTAATAATTCCCTGTATAGTCTGAGTATTGGCCTCATGTTTGGGATACATGTTTTTCAAATATCTTCTCCCATTCTTTGCCTTTTTACTCAACATAACTTATACTTATAACTATAACTACCTTATGCTTTTCTGTGATGGTTTTTATTCAATGAGTTTTTACTTTTAATTTAATTTTTAGTAAAAATGAAGTTTTTATATAATGTATTCTAATCACGTGTTTTTTTTCTCTCATCTCCTTCCAGATCTTCCTCACCTCCCCACCCTTCTAACTCCACACCTTCTTTGTCTCTCTCATAACAATACAAACAGGCCAATAAACAACCAAACAAGAATAAAACTGTAGAGGAATTTTAATCTAGCAACCTGGCTGCTTTGAGTGGAATATAGACACACCCTTAGTATATACCTTTAATCCCAAACAATGTTGGTAAAGTTAGTTTATAGAAGGAAACAGCCATGATTGAATGATTGAAAGTGATATCTAATTGAGGGGCAGAAAAAGTGACAACTCAGAGAATAATTTGACAGAGATTGAATATGCCCAAACTCTCATAGGAACAGACAGGAGAAAGAGAGGAGCAGCAGCAGCAGGAGAGAGAGAGAGAGAAAGAGAGAGGAGGGAAGGGGAGGAAGAGAGGGAGAGAGGGGGAGGGAGGTTGAAAGGGAGGGAGAGGAGGCAGTTTTGCGGAGACAGTTTTAAAGAGACACATTGAAGAAAGAACAAGCTAGACACAGGTGAAGACAGAATGAGCCAGAGAATGAGAAGGAGCCAGAAGATTAGAAAAGATTGCCAGAGTTAGTATGAGGCCAAGCAGAGCAATTCAGTGAGAAGCTGAAAGAAGCCAGTTTGAATCAGTCAGCTTGGAGAGGAGTTTGAGCCAGAACAGCTGAGTTGAACCAGCCAGCCAGAGTTCAGAAAGAACTAGAAAGGGTGAGCTTAATCAGCAATAATTCTCCAAGATGACAATTACATCAGGTGACTACAATTACTTTTATATAAAACAAAATAACAATTAAAAAAAGAAAGAAAAACAAGAAAGAGCACAAGAAATACACACACACACACAAACATAACTTGTAAAAATTCAAAATTGGAAACCATAATATACAAGCAAATAATGAGTAGCATTTGAAAAAGGCCCACATAAAACAATATAGACAAAAATATTAAAAACATTCATTTTGACATTTGTCAAAATCTTCAAAATCACTTTGTCTTCATTTTGTGTAGGCCATTGAATGCTGATTATGGAGTTTGCCCTTAAGTGTGGTTTGTATACACAGTGAGACTCCACTGGAGAAACTAATTTTTTTCGTTGTATGCAGTTATTAATTGGCCATAGTTTCTTGCTTGGGGATGAGAGCTCATGCCTACTTCCCCTTTAAGTACTGGGCCCTGTCTAGTTTGAACCTTTGTAGGCCCAGGGCATGCTGCCACTGTCTCGGTGAGTTCTCTTGTGTCTGGATGTTTTCTTGGTGTCCGCCATCCCCTCTTGCTCTTACAACTTCTGCAGGGTTCCCTCAGATCCAAGGCAAGGGATTTGGTGCAAACATACCATTTAGGACTGAGTGTTACAGGATTTCAATATATTTTTCAAAGAGCAATTTCAGGTTCACAGCAAAAGTAAGTTACAGAAATTTCCCTGTACATCCTCTGTTCCCACAAACACACTCTTCTTCAAGCACTGTCTTGACGCACTTGAAAATCATTTTCATGAAGCACAAGTTGTCTATTTTTCATTTTGATACCCATGTCTTTATTTTCCAGAAATCAGTGACAAATTCAATGTTATGAGTTTTACACACACACACACACACACACACACACACACACACACACACACACATGTCAGCCCATCACCTCTGGTCTCCAAAGTTTCTGATGATAATCTGGTGATAAACTTATTAAGAATCAATTGTATGTGACACATTGCTTCCCTGATGCTGATTTTTAATACTTTCTCTTTGGTTTTGGCTTTTAGCAGTGTGCTTCATTGTGACTCTCTAAAAGTTCACTGTATCTGGAGGCCACTAAGCTTCTTAGATGGTTATATTCATGCATTTTACCCAATGTGGGGTACAGCCACCTTTTTCTTCAGATATTCTCTCTATCCCTGTTGCCCTCGATTCTTCATTTAGAATGTGCATGAAATGTGTGCACACAAACCAGTCCATTCAGTGGTGCCCCATAGTTCCTTATGGTATTCTGAGTTGAAACATTCCAAATGTTTCTTTCTGCTCCTCTCAAAACAATGAACAAACAAACAACATGTATCTTCTCATCTCAGTCTTACTGATTTTGTTCTCATACACACTAAACCCCACTTTCAAACTCCTCCAATGATTCTAGGAGTTTACTTGGGGTATCCTTGACCCTCCTGATTTCTATAATCCTTACTCCTCTTATTTCTCAGGTTTTGCCAAGTTCTTTCTAATGTTTGGCTGTGGGTCTCTGCATCTGTTTCCATCACTTGCTGGAGTCTCAGTCTTTGATGGTGATTATGCCAGGTTCCTGTCTACAAGTATAGCAGAATTGCATTCACTTTTTTTCCTGGGTGTGTTTGGTTCTATCCTAGGTCTCTGGGCCATCCTGCCTCTGGTGTCTGGGCCTGCAGTCAGTGTAACAGATGGGTTCCCTCTCATGTCATGAGTCTCAATCTGGATCAGTCACTGGTTGGCCACTCCCACAATGTCTTTACCACCCTTATCCCAGCACATGTTATAAGCAGGACAGATTATAGGTTGAAGGTTTTGTGGCTGAGCTGGTGTCCCAATCTCGCCACTGGTAGTCTTGCCTGGTCGATAGGAGATGATTGGTTCATATCCCCCCAGTGTTGGGGACCCCATTGCTAGGGTCACCATTGCCATTGATTCCTAGGAGTTTCCATTGCTCTAGGTTTCTACCCTGTCCCTGAATTGCACCCCACCCCCCCAATTTCAGGACTCTCTCCCAATACTCTCTCCCTCTATCTTCCCCCAACATTGTCTCTCCTGTTCCCATTCCCACGTGCCCCCAGTCCACCAGCAGAATCGATTTTATTTTCCCTTCCCAGGTAGATTTATGTATCTCTTGCGTAAGCCGTCCTTGTTATGTCGCCTTGCTGGGTCTGTGGATGTAGAATGAGTATCTTCACTTTACAGCTTCTATCTACCAATATGTGAGCACATACCATGTTTTTCTTCCTGGGTTTGGGTTACTTCACTCAAGATGACTTTTCTAGTACCATCCATTTACCTGGAAATTCACAATTATTTTTAACAGCTAAGACTCCATTGTATAAATGTACCACATTTTCATTATACATTCTTCTGTTGAAGGACATCTAGGTTGTTTCTGGTTTCTGGCTAGTGTGAATCAGAGGCTCACTGAGACAATCAGGGAGCCTGCATGGGTCTAACCTAGCTAGGCCCTCTGCATATATATTATAGTTGTGTAGCTGGGTGTTTTCTGGGATTCCTAACAGAGAAAGCATGGCTGTTTCTGATGTTTTTGCCTGCTTTGGGGACCTTTTTCCTCCTATTATGTTGCCTTATGCAGGCTTAATATGAGGGGAGGTGCCTAGACTTGTTGCAATCTGATGTGCCATGTTTGGTTGATATCTCTGGGAGACCTGCCCTTTTCTGAAGGGAAACAGGAGGAGTGGATCTGGGGGAGAGGTGAAGAGAGATTGGGAGGTAAAGAGGGAGGAGAAACTGCAGTCAGGATATAATATGTGAAAGAATGAATTAATAAAAAAATCTAAAAAATAAATATTGGAAAATTAATGCTAATTTAACATAAACTGATTTGTAAATAACTAATGCTTGATAGAAAATTTCCTCTAGTGAATGTATTTGTTATTGTCTTTTTCTAGTTGAATAATTTACTTATCTGTCTCATCGTTGGTATTTTCATCCTATTGTGTCATTTTCGTTGCTGCCTCTGCTTTCTTTTTGTTCATACAGCTATTCCGATGTTATCTAATACATCTGCAATCAGAGTTTTGGGTCTGGGGGATGGTATTTTTGCATTTTCCCCCTTTGGGCCATATTTTCCAGTGTATTTGTGTGCTTTTGTGAGTTTGTTTCAAGTTGTTAAAATCCATCATTTGCATCTAATAATGTGTGAGCTCCACAAATCAGCTCTGTTTCTCCCAGTGGTTTCTGGGTTTTATTTCCTTGTTATTATAGGCTGCCTCTACAAGGACCTGTGTGAGGTTTGAAACACCTAAAGTCACCGAGTCTGAGCCTGTGCTTTTCCTTGGTCCTGAGTGTTCACCTTGCCTCTGAACCCCACTCTATTCTGAACCTTGCCTCTCCCCCACTCTATTCTTGAATGTCTTAGTTTTTAATGGCTGAGCCTGGGCCATAAGATGGGAGAAAGGAACCAATGATAGTTCCTTAAATCTCCAGGAAGCTACCTCAGCCAGATGGAGAGAGACTTGCAACAATGAGAATGGTTCTGGGAGAATGGTCAAAGATCTCACAGATCACTGTGAAGAAGTGGGTCAGTTAAAAAAAAATGGTACCCAGCAAGGTCAGAAGAAGGCATCAGGCCCCCTGGTACCAAAGTTACAGGAGGTTTTAAGCTCTTCTGTGACCTGAAAATCAACCCCAGGTGTTAAGAAAGAGAAGCCGGTGTTCTTAACCCCTGAGGCACCTCTCTAAGGCAGAGCAGAAGTGAATTTTGCTCACCCTTGTTCCTTCAACTCATGTATAGGTACTTCTGGAAAATGTAATGTAGCCATTTATCTTGGGGTGAAAATAAGTGGGTGGCTAGTTTCTACTTCATTTTTTAAAAAAAAATGTAATTAAAACTGAGGAAAATTGACAGCAAGGAAGTGTCTAAGCCTTTCCCTGGATGTTGTATGCAAGGATGACACACACATCCCACAAGGGTTTTATTAGAAAAGTTCTGCACATACAGTTGTTGTCTAGGTCACGTGTAGTGTCTTCACGGGGTGGTTCTTCGTCATTTTCTGCTAACTGGTTTTACTTCTAAATCAAGTACGATACAAGGTCATTAATCAAGGGAAAGGAGAAATAGCCATAGTAGCTCTCATTGGTGGCAGAGCCGAGGGCATAAAACACTGTCCCCATCCTTACCTCTTAGAGTCATCATGGAAGACTATGCTTCTGTGACAACCTCTGTGGACTTCCATGGCTGCACCTTTATCTGCATCCTCTCATTACCCATAATCCTCATGTCTTCTCTTATGTATGCAATACTTTCCTAAAGCTATCTCACAAAGGGACCTTCTCTCTTTCTCCTCTTCCCACATTCTGATGTCTTTATTCAGAAGTTATTTTCTGGACTCCCTCATGACCATATTTATATCCTCCATATAAAATATATTATAGTTTACCCTTTAATGAGACATTTCTTCTTGTGTCTTAGCCACTTAGCTAAATTTTAAGTGCTCAAGGGCAAGAGCCATAGCCTGACAACTATCTTGGGATAGTCTTTCTGACAGTAGAAGCAGGAAAAATAAAGACTCTAATCTCTTAAATACAGGAGCTGTGTAGTAAAAGCTCAATAAACGTCTACTGGATACATATGACTGAATATATAACATTAAAGTATAAGAATAATATAAACCCCACATAATGCTTTCTCTATGAAGTCACTGTAGTTTCTTGTAATGTTTTAACACATTAAATCATGAAGACACTGAAGGCCTTTGTGTTTGTTTGAAGAGTTATTAATGCCATGGGCAGACAGATAGATAAACAATTACATGGCAGAGACTCTTAAGAGTTAAGTCCCAATGTCACAAACAAGTATGGTGGGGAAGAGAGTGGGTAGGGGTCTCTGAAGGGAACAGAAGACCCACCCACCAGACAAAATAGGAATTGCTTCTCACAGGGTCTCACAAAAGCCTGCAACCAAGATGTCTGTCTCTAGGTCATCAGCAGGCCTTGGGGAAGGAGCTGTATGTAGGAGGGGGATGTAGTCACTGGTAACTTACTTGGAGTCTCTTAGTCGGGGTTGACAGTAGCTGTAGTTCTAGAGAAAAGGCAAGGTTGCTGAGAGCATCATTGCTGGGGCAGCGGTCTGAACTGCATCCTAGCAGACACTCAGTAAGTGTCGATATTATTTCCACTTTGGAGAACAGAAAACTAAATAGAGAAGTTGGACAGTGGTCCCAAATCCCATAGTCAATTCACAGTCAACAATTTCAAATGTAATAAATTCTCTTAAATCAGTGTTCTCTAAAAATTCCCGTGACATATATCATAAGAAATACTCCTCAGACAACCATGTGACAATGCATCTGAATTGAGACGTTCACAAGCACTTAACCTGTGGTATTTCCTATTTAATGTGACTTTGATTTCGGTACAAATGCCCATTGGATTCCACACAATGATTTCCCAGCTTAACCAGTGAGAGTCACAGGCTGCTAAGTGCTGCCCTGGCCAAGGAATGCATGATCTACGTTTCTCCTGCTCTCCCAAGCCACCAGTTTAGGTAACAGTCATTTAAAGAAGAAGTATCCTAATAATAGGCCTTGGAGCTGGTGTTTAATTACACAGTGTTGAACTTAAGTTAAATGACATATTCCCTCATGAGTTACAAGTAACGTAACTACAGAATCGCTGAAGGATTAGTTAAGACAGTTGTAATTGAAAAAGAAATATAATTAAGTTCAGAGAAGTCAACCGTCTCTGGAGCAAATCCCTCTTCTAGCAAAAGATTTCCTCTCGTGTGTGCCCCACTGGCTAAGCATCTTCCTGACAGGTGGAAACTGAAGTTACTCACAAGGTTACTAATTTACCCGCACAGTTATTTGGGCAAGATTGGTTGGATGCAAAAACCAATCAGCGTTTTTAGTTTTCAGGACGGGCCCTGTCTTCAGTGTGAAATTGGGGTCATTTTTGTCTTAAAGGAAAATTGTCCCAGCTATACAGGGGGACAAAGAGCGAAGCTGTACCCAGGTCTAACGGGAATGGGTCAAGAGAAGGAGAGCAGATGCGTGATAAAGATTTTATAGGGGGAAAGGACTGGAAATGGCAGGCGGGGGGCGGGGGGGAAGAGAGACAAACGCTAGTAAAAGAAAGAAAGGGACTTGCTCAAGGTGTGGCTGGGCTCGTGCTGACGATGTAGGGACAAAGACATGTAAGCTGAGAAACGGGACAGGGACAGATAGTGTGTTCTGTGCTTAGGAGGCAAGGAACCACGAAGCTCTGCGCCCATTGAATGGCACCAGTGTTTCAGAAGGCACGCCCCTGCTTAGGAGGCGTGGTGAAGTGCAGGAGTTGGGAGTCCAATTGGAGTTGAGGGTGTGTGAGCAGGAGAAAGAACAGGAGCTAGTGATGGCCGCATGAACAGTGGCACCCTGTGCTGCGGTGGCATCCAGGCAGATGTCAGTGCAGTTTGCCAAGATGAACTCAAGGAAGGTGAGGAGAGAGGGAAGATGGACTAGTAAATTGTTTACATTATTAGATGTTGGCATTTAGTCTAGGCTCCGCCCCGCAGTTATCTAGCAACAGTCCCATGTGTGCTTGACTCACTGTAAAAGGGGCTACTTGCCTCCTCCTCCTCCTCCCCCTTCCCCCCCCCTTAATTCCCCTCCCCATGCCCTGAATAAACTCTATTCTATACTATACCTTCATGTGGCTGGTCCCTCAGGGGAAAGGGATGGCTCAGCAAGGGCCCACAGAGGCATCCCCTTCCCCCACACCTGACTGCACCTCCACCAAACATATTTCTTCTCTCCCTTATATTTTTATAAAACAGAACACTAGTGAGTTAGTTTAGAAAGCTACGCTGGTTATCACCAAGAGACGCCTGGGTGTAGCAAGGATGAATCTGGGATGATCGCTCAGACCTGATTATTAGTATAGATCTACAATCATGAGCTCCAGCAGACAGTTCAATCAGTGTAAACAGAGAGCGCTTGCGGACTCAGAGCCCTTTTTCGAGACTGCCAATTCTCAACATTCCCTAAAAGTGACATAATACTACTTAGTGATGCCTCATCTCTAGGATGGATTAGCAATGCCGCTCTCTGCCCCAAATTTGAGGAGGGCTGTATGAAATAAGAGTCTGACGTCACATCTTTGTGTTTATTTTGACCACTGTTGTTTGGACAGCAAGTAGGAAAAGGTGGAGGAGAACAGAAACTGGAGCAACCGGAACAGAACATGTAGCTGATGGGGACAGGAAACGCAGAAGAAGAGGCAGGAAATACATCAGACGTGACTCGCCAATACAGCAGGAGGCCACAGCGGGGCAGACCAGAGACTGCAGAAAAGGAAGCAGCAGAAAAGAGGGCTGACTAGGCAGTTCTGTATCGTGATTGAGGGGAAACCCTCATGACAGTCTCACTTACTCAACTAATATTGATTGAACATCCACTCTGTCTTGAACATTTGTCTAAGTCCTAGGGGATAAATCAGTGAAGAAAACAAGATAAATATTCCCCATTTATAAGACAAACGTCACAGATGACAAGGGATCAAATTCTGAATCTGCCACTTCTTTCTTGTGTGGCCTGGAGAAGTTATTTAATCAAAGCAAGTTTTAGTTTACCAGTCCATCAACTGTTGTGATAACGGTCTGTGTGTCACTGTGTAGCTGGAAGCCACAGAAACATAATGTGAATCACTTGGCTCAGTGGACGGCACCTAATTATCCTCAATAAACGTTAACTACACTAAGTAGGCTGTGGGCTACTTTTTCCAGAGATGTGCATATGATGGTAATTAAAAGAGATCTGATTACAATTAAAACTGGGTCTGTGATTGGGGGTGGAGGAATTTCTCAGGATGGGAGAGGCCTGGAGTGTGTGTGTATGTGTGTGTGTGTGTGTGTGTGTGTGTGTGTGTGTGTGTGTATGTGTGGATGAGTGTGCTGAGTGTGTGGATGAGTGTGAGTGTGTGTGTATATGAGTGTGAATGTGTATGGATGAGTGTGTGAGTGTGTGTATATGAGTGTGAGTGTGTGCGTATGAGTATGAGTTTGTGTGTGTGTCCGCACGTGCACATGTATAAAAAGCAAGGAGGAGCAGGCTGAGTGTGTGGACCTGGGGCAGAGCAGAGTATCTATGGGTTGGCCTTGGGTGGAGCTGTAGGTCAGACTCATCTTACCCAGAGGGTCAGTCAGGTGAGACAGTAGCCTGACCTCCATACTCTTTTATTATATTTTCTACATATCTGTTTTTGGATCACACTGCTCACCCACTCAGGGAAGAAGTCATGAATGGGCAACTCCACCACAAGGGCAACCGTTGTCCCAAAAGTCAAGGCAAAAAAGGATTTCTATCATTGAGGCAACTGGAAAAGGCTCGAAAGAGAAGGTGACTCTTAAGTTGACATTTGGTGGGGTAATGGAGTCCTGGCAATACCAAGGATGCTTCGAAGGTGTTCACGTCCATTCACAGGTACAAAGTAGAAGACACAGATGGCTTAAGGTATCAACAACCAGAATTCTACTGTGTGGTCACCTTGCACATTTGAAGAACAGATGGGCCTGGAACTCTGAGGGGGAAGAAGAACCTTCAGGACACCATTCGTTGCCATTGTGTTGCTCCTGACCGAGTAAGGGAGGGCCTGACCTAGACTGCAGGGAATTTTAGGCATATTTCTGAGGTCGATTTGGCTGAGCTTTGCAACTGTCACATTCTTGAGATGGGAAATGGGGGAAGTCAAACCTGATCCAGCCTTGTGTTAACCAACCTGTTGCTGTGATGGAATACCCGAAGAAATCAGCTTATAGGGAAGGAAGGTTTGTTCTGGTGTGCTGTCTCACAGGCCTTACTCCACAGCTGGTTGGCTTCATTGCTTTAGGCCTATAGCAAGGGAACAGTCTGTAGTCTAGCAAAGCCACTCAGCTCATGGAGGCTTAGAAACAGAGAATAGACCTGCAGAGAAACATTCCCAATGACCTGCTTCCTTCAATTATGCCTTAGTTTTTTTTAAATTATTTTTAAAATCTTCCACTTCCTAACTGTGTGTCACCAGTAGGTGATGGCATCTTCATTGCTGGGACTTTTGGAAGACATTTTGTACCTAAGCCACAACAAGCCCAAACATACAAGAGAAGGACAGTGGCTTTATAAGAGTTGAGAATTTACAGGGTTACAGGAGGCTAGAGGCTTTATAAATGAGATACTGCAGTAAGCATCTGCCTCTATCTTACCCATGCTTTACCCAGTGCTCATTGAACACTGGGACATTGATCCACCCAAATGTGATGCTTGGGCTTGTGAGAGTACAAGGTAGAAAGGCTGAGATTCTTATCTTGAACAGACATTGGTTCTGGACCCATGGGTGCCTCTGTTTCCCCTTTCTGTTAAAATTAGTTAAAAACTGCACACAGCCTGCTGTATTGTATGTAAGTCACATGACACAGCTTGTCCTGCATGAACTGGCCAGAAAAGAGACTGTCATGAAAACGTGATTGGTTTGTCCACATCAAATTCTTCTTATGCTGGCAGCATTATAAAGAATCTACTGTGCTATTCCTAGTGTGAGAGAGGTGGGGTTATCTCAAGATCAGACCAGATTCCAAATAATAGAATTACACTCCCTGTGAGCCCTGTCCCCTCCTTTCCCGACCCTCTTTTCTCTCAGCTGGCCCTCTTCAACTTTGTTGTGTTCCTGTGTAGATGGTTCACCCCTGCCAGACTCCACCTGGGAAGGACCTGCATTTGGGAGAAGAGGACAATGGTTTTGAGAGAAACAGGCTGTTTCCCTCCAGGGCACTGGGGCACTGCAGGGGTCTGAGCAAGACAAGGATATTAGTTTTCCCTTCTCTGCCTTCCAAACATGAAGCTACCGGTGGCATCTAAATTACAAAGGCTATGCCTCTGTGCTGGGCCCCTTGACTTGGGATTACTGTGGAAAGAAGAAAGAATTATTATGGTTTGCCTGACACCCATGGAGCCTGTCTCCATGGGAATGTGGTTATCAGTGGGATAGAAGCTCCCGGGGGAGAGTACCTGTGGTGTCTCCTTGTGATGCAAGACCAGAAAGCTTTATTGCTTTGGAGATGGGCCAAGAACTGCAAACATTCCATGACTCTGACCCTGGAAAGCAGGGTTTTAATCTAATCAGGAGGGTGCTGGAAATAGTTAGTTTAGACAGGAATATAGTTCCCACCTCCCTGGCATAAGAAGTGCAGTATGAAGCACCCCTGTGGTTGGTTCTGAAACACCAGCTTGTTCAGACTCAAATTACAGGACACACAGGGCTCTCAGCATCCAGGATCCTACACCCCAAGGATCCCAAGTTCAAGGGAGAGAGCAGAGTTGGCCTCCTAGAAGATTGCCATGGGTGACAGGCTGCACTAGTAGACATCATGGCCTCCAAGCCCTGGTGTCTGCCTGGCTGTGGCTCTTAGGAGAGCTCCTGTCATCTTCTGTTCTGTTCTGTGGCTTCTCATCCCAGAGTGGATGACATTCAGCCTAAAGCAGGTTCCAGAGGAAAACTAAGAGGGAAGACAAAGGTTTGAACTAAGAACGGAGGCCGGATTCATGTGCGACATTGAGCTCTATGTGGGAGAGAAGAGAATGACTTGAGTTTCTATTTTTGCTATATTTTGTTTTGTTCCTGTGAAAGAGGGCAGTGCTTAGCCATGGGAAGGATTGGTCCGTGTTTCTTCTATTCTTCTATTCAGTTCAATCCTGCCTTCCCTTCTTGTTCTCCTAAGAGTCTGTATTGATGCATCCCATCCCTTTTGTAAACTCCCAAGAAGGAACCCCCCTCCCCAACCCGCCTGCCACTACCACCACCACCACCACCACCACCACCATCATCACCATCACCACCATTACCACCACCACCACCACCACCCAGTGACTTGGTGCCTTTAGTTTTTCCTTGATCACGTTTGCCATTTTCTTTTGAAACATGTTTTCCTGATAGCCGGCTTCAAAAGGAAAGACCGCTAGGGCTACAGCCTCAGGGGGGACTTCCTGGGCAAGATCAATGATACCTGGGGTATTCAGAATATTTATCTCTAACAATTAGTACTCAAGTGATGCTCAGTCATGAGAGCATCCCTAGGGCCACAGAAGAGGTAACTTGTACCAGTAAGAACTGTACAGGGTCTCCTTCCATCATTTTTTTTTTGTCTTGCTTGCATAGAAATTGCATGAGTTGCAAACTAATGTGTGAGGTGTTGCTATTACATTATACAGACAAAAGAGGATGACAGAGACCAAGATAGTTTAGAGCTTGAACTGTCAAGTTATGGCCAGAAGGAGTTCAGCTGAGAATCTGGTTTACCTTCCAGGGGAGGGGTTTGTAGATGTACCTCATGTTGCTCTATTCTCATCACCATATGCCACAGTTTTCTTCTGTAAGTTCTTGCAGTTATGCATGTTGGTCGGGAAGGGAGTGTGGCACAAAAGCTAAAGCACTGGACTTGGAAAATGTGAGATCTACTTCTTCATCTCCGAGTGATCATGGAAATGTCATACACCTAGCACCGGTTCCGTCCCTCGGTGGCACTAGCTGCCTACCTACCTGTCAGGTATGCCGTGAGACTCACAGAGAAGTACTCTGGAGCCATTTCTGTTTCTAAGTCAGTTAGTGTTCTCCATCTCTCTACCTGTAACTGACAAGTCTCTAGTGCTCTGGACGGTTCTTGATGGCAGTATCTGGTTCTCACTGCAATTTGGGTGTGGCTTTGATGGACTTCATGATTTGTGTCTGTCGAAGAAGAATGCTCCTTCTCAGAGGGTAGTCACTGTGCCTGATAGCTTCAGCAGCTGTTACACTGGAGCTGGTACCAAATGAGTGTGTGTGTGTGTGTGTGTGTGTGTGTGTGTGTGTGTCACCCAAATGAGTGTGGGGTTGGGAGTGATGTCATCCAAATGGTTGTCTGAGGAGTAGCCTGGGACATGGTGCTCAGCTTCCCACATAAAAGCCAATCTGAAGGTTTGCCTGGACTCAAGCCTTTCCAAGCCTTTCCAAGGAGGCCTGAACAGGAATCCTTCTGGGGAAGGGGAGCTAGGGTTTTCTTTGTTTTGCAAACTACTACTTAACCAATAAAATAATAATGCAGAGCACACAGTAGACAATGAATACTTGAATGAATGAATGAATGAATATGAATATGAAATTATTCTAAATAGAAACTCTAGCCCCCAAATCTTTCTACAGGCTGCGGCAAGTTTTTGTGATCATTGTCATCTTGGAGGAGGCTTCCTTGATAAATATTTGCCAGTGTTTATTCCAAGAAAAATGAGAGAGAAACCGAATAAAATCTTCTTAATGTCCCCTTATCATAAAACAAGACAAAACTCTTTTTTTCTTTTTCTTTTTTTTTTCTTTTTTCTTTTTCTTTTCTTTTTTCTTTTTGCCTTTGTTGTGTTGGAGATTGGAATCCAGGTCCTTGAATAGGCTAGGCAAGCACACCACCACTGCAATAGATCCCTTACATCTCTCCATTAGTTACCACAACCAAGAGAACAAACGTAAAAATCTCCTTACATGAACTACGTATTATTAAATAAGTAATATAGAAATTAAGTTATGCACTGTATATTGTGTATTGTATAGTAATCTTATGTAAATACAACCATCTATGTAAAGTCGGTAGGGAGTAATGTCTTCTCATTATATGCAGCTTGCAAATTAATTTATTCTAGCTCACCTGCTGGGATGACAGAGCAAATCCAGTGTTAGCTGTCACTGAACAAAGAAGCCTGAAGCTCACTAAGCTTTTCCTGCAATCATGAATTGAGATATGAATGTTCCTGTTATACCCATGAGGTGTGCTTTTTAGAAAAAATTATGTTGCTGGTTGAAAGAAGGAGACTGGACAAAGCCATGTCTCCTCTTCACGCTTTGCTTTCATGCCAGGGTTGTGAAGAACGTTTGAGGTTGACAGGAAGTTCTCCTTCCGGTAATCCAGTGTTTACCCAGTGAGGATCCAGGCCGCAGTTGTAACTTGAACAGGGGAATTTTCACGAAGAATGTTGTTTATAAGGCAAATTTCGCCCGAAAGGCTGAAAGAAAACACTTGAGTTACCACCTCAGGACAACTGCAGCCTGTGCTGAGATTCTATACTCTGGTGTGGGTATGTGTGGTGGTCTGGGTAAGCATGGCTCTCATAGGCTCATATATTTGAATGTTTAGTCATCAGGGAGTGGCGTTATTTGAGAAGAATTAGAGAGATTAGGAAGTGTGGCCCTGTTGGAGGAGGCATGTCCTTGTTGGAGGAGGTGTGGCCTTGTTGGAGAAGGTGTGGCCTTGTTGGAGGAGGTGTGGCCTTGTTGGAGGAGGCAGGGCCTTGTTGGAGGAGGTGTGACCTTGGAGGAGGTGTGGCCTTGTTGGAGGAGGCAGGGCCTTGTTGGAGGAGGCCTGGCCTTGTTGGAGGAGGTGTGACCTTGGAGGAGGTGTGGCCTTGTTGGAGGAGGCAGGGCCTTGTTGGAGGAGGCCTGGCCTTGTTGGAGGACGCGTGACCATGTTGGAGGAAGTGGGGCATTGTTGGAGGAGGTGTGTCACTGGGGCTGGGCTTTGAGGTTTCAAAAGCCCACTCCAAATCCAAGCTCTCTGTCTGCCTGTGGATCCGGATGTAGCTCTCAGCCACCACTCCATTGCCATGCTCCTTCCATGCTCCCCACCATGATGAATTCAGCCTCTGAGACTGTAAGCCCCCAGTTAAATAACAGTTGCCTTGATCGTGATGTATCTTCGATAGACTAAGAATGTTAGTTAGTTAGTTAGTTAGTTAGTTAGTTAGTTAGTTAGTTAGGGCACTGTGTCAAGGGTTAGCTGGAATTTTCTCTCTCCTACTCTGTGTGAGTCCTGGGGTTACACTCAGGCCCTGGGGTTTGAGCAGCAAGCTCTTTTACCCTCAGAGCAATCTCACCAAGCCTATTATTATTAGCTGGCTTCCTAAAGGGAGGCTTCTGGGTAACCAATCAGTGCTCCTTCTGACAGGTACCCTAGGGTTCTCCAACATTGTTGGTAAGGCTAATAGGAATGATTGGGAGCACAAGAGAGCTGCTCCAAGCTGGGAAAATACATACATGTGGTACCGGGCTCCTAGGTCAAACACATTTAAAAATTATATATGTAAGTAAGTATGTAAGTAAGTATGTATGTATGTTTGCATGTATGCATGTATATATGTATTTGTGTGTGTACCTGTGTGCATATCTGCCTCTGTGTGTGTGTGTGTGTGTGTGTGTATCTGTGTGTGTGTGGGGGGGGGTGGATGTGCTTGTGCAGGCCATAGCATATGTATGATGGTCAGAGAACAACATTTCTGGATTTTTTTTTCTCTCCTTCTACTCTATGTTGATCTTGGGGATTACACTCAGGCCCTCGGGTTGGAGGAGCAAGCTCTTTTACCCTCAGAGTAACCTTTCCAGGTCAACCATTATTCACTGGCATACCTCTAGGCAAAAAAATATTCCTGTGTTTTATCTCTGGATTCATAAGGATGGGCGGCTTTATACCAGTCTTTTGCTTACTGTCTGGTTTTAATTCTGTTGTTTGGCATTAACCAACACCACTCATGACCAGTCGTGACTCCATGTCAGAATCACCTCGGGAAGTTTCACAAAATTCTGAAGATGTAGCTTTTGTCCTTTCAAAAAATCTCAAGTAACTCTAGCATGCAGCCATAATTAATGACGGACACTACAGGACACCAAGAAATAAGGTTGCTAAAAAAAAAAAAGTTAGGACCACTGCAGTGGGGCCCTATCCGGAAAAGGCCTGGGGCGAGACAGAGCTCTGAAGGTTGGGCAGCCTTATCCTTTATGCCACCCCTCATCTAAGCATATCTTGTTTTTCATCTATGTAAATAAAAGAAGGTAAATATGATTTTTCTCAGCATTATTACAAGTCACTAATGAGAGGACATGAGGAATATTTAAAACAATACTGATGGTTTTAAAGTATTCAATAGATAGTATTTTGGGGTGACAAATGGTTACTTTCACTGGCAAGAATCACTTCTGCGTGTCTTTCTCAGACTTGCAACCAACGTGGCTCTTGAACAAAGGAAATGTTTTGGTGCAGGAAGGGAACAAGATTATCCAAGAGTTACTGCCAAGTAGATGTAATTATTATGGAGCACCAGAACAGGGCAAACCAACGCCAAGGCATCGCTAGACAGAATGGTGCTATGTTTGCCCAGTAACTTCCTATAGACAGTGTGACGGACTCTTCCCGACCTACCTAGGAGGCATCAGCTTAGTGGTAAAGGGGTAAGTAGCTCCCAGGACCAGCCTCGTTGTTTTGAAATGGTCTTTCATCCAAAGGCTGAGTGATTTTAAGCAAGCAGGTGATTCTTTGAACCTCAGTTATCCTGGATTGCTAAGAGAGAATTCCTTGAGTAATAAATTAAAAATGCTTAGAATACATTGTTTGGTTGTTAAATGACAGCTTCCTCCACATTCAACTTGAAGGAAAGGATGTTGTCTTTTCTGATTTCAAAGACTCTTTTTTAGACAAAGAGTTAGAGTGCTGTCTGCACAGGGATTAGGGAAGGACTAGTGCAAACATTGTCTTATCTCAACACAGATGGAAACATTGTGGCATTGAGAGCTTTGATGGGCAGGTTTGGTTGAGTGGTGTAGGCAGCTGGGTTCAGGGGCGGCTTTGTCAGTCATTGGTGGGATGGGGAACCTGGGGATATAGACCGAGGAGAGAAAGAGAGGCAGAACCAGGAGCTGCTTTGCCCTGAAGCATCAATAACTATCATCTGGTGGAAACACACCTTTTGCAAATGTGTGGCAGGGCAGGAGGAGGCGAGTGCTCCTCTCAGGACAGGGAAGACTCAACCACCTTTCCAGGTGAGAGGTCATGGGAAACTTTAGGGGCTGCAATAAACTGGAGACTAAATTCCATCTGAGATACTCAGCTTTAAAGCTCAAAAAAAAAAAGTTGCCAAAATGAGTTTCTTTACTATGATACGGAAGACTGAAGGAAACTGAATGTGCTCTGGATTTCAATATTCCCTCCTGGAGAAGGAAACTGGCTCACAGCACTCAAGAAGCTTAAAAGGCTACAAGATTCACCAGCCCTATCTCCGTGGTTTCACACACGCACACACACTAATGCATACACACATGAGCACACTCACTCACAAAATACTAAGTGTAAAAAAAGATTTAGTGAATAAACAAAAGAATAGGTGTACCCTTAAAAAACTCACATTCTAAAATTGGGAAGTTTAGACGTTTCCTTCCATGGTTGTGAAAGTGATCACATTTAACATTCATTTCAAAATGTAAATTTATGTAAGGAATTTCTGTTGTATAGATTAGCTTTCGGCATGTCCACCTAAGCAGGTACTGCGGTCACATGAAGCACAGGACAGGGCTATCGTAGTCAATTGTGTCTGTTCTGGGTTGATTCTGTAGCTCCTAATGGAGGAGAAACAAGGTTTAGAAGTTCCCTGTTTACAAAATTGGATCTGTAATGAACATATACAGAGCTTTTGAAAACCCACCATCCCTTAAGCAGTCCAGCTTAACAAGTATTTACACAGTGCTAACATTATGTTAGGAATTATGTTATCTAGGACGTGACTCGTAGTTTACAGGAGGAAGTGCATTGGTTCTATGCAAATACTGTGCTGAATTATATAGAAGACCTGAGCATCTCCTGAGCCTAGTGATCCATAAGGAGGCCCTGGAGCCAATTCTCTATGGATTCTGGGGGCTGACTGGTTTCAAAGCAAATCACCACGGGGATTCCACTTTATGAGCAGTGTTATGGATGGTTTGGGCGTAAAATATCCCGCATAGACTCATATGTTTGAACACTTGCTTCCCAGTTGGTGGTGCTGTTGGGAAGGTTGGGGACCGGCCAGGAGGCAGGGCTTAGCTGGAGGAGTGAGTCACTGGGGATGGGTGAAGGTCTTGAGAACAATCACAGGCTGGCCCTACCTCAGGCCTCCACCAACTTCCAGGGAACCAGAGCTGTTCCCCACTTTCACTGCCACAGCTATGAGCTGCTACCATGGTCAGGCCTTCTCCTGATCTGCGACAGCTTCAAGAAGAAGAATTCTTCTTCCCCAAGGGACTTCTCGTCAGTTGTGTGGTCACAGAATGAATTCTGCTGTCTTTCCAAGACAGTTGGTGGACAGTGATGTCTGTGGTCTTGCTGGTGGTACAGAGCTTCATTGAACATAGAGACTCGGAGCCAATGAACTTTAGAAGTCTCAGATGGTGTATGATTCAGGCAGTGTGAAGAAAAGATTCCTGCTACAGTATCAAAAATCACGACATGTAATCTGGCCACTTGAGTCTTTGTTTTATCTAAAGTGTCATGACCATCATCAAAGGCTTGACTCTGTCTCTTATCTCCTCTGGCATTCTGGTTCCTGCTTTCATATTTTCTTATTTAAAACCAGTGCCAAGTGAATGGTGAAGTGTTCTCTCTCTCTCTCTCTCTCTCTCTCTCTCTCTCTCTCTCTCTTTCTCTCTCTCTCTCTCTGTCTGTCTTAAACAAAACACATTTCAGGTTTTCCAAATCATCTCTATTGTGGTAACTTTCAGAGTCTTGTCAAAACCTTAGGACATTTTGGGCCTTAAGGATGTCTGTCTAACAGTGAAGACGTGAAGATGTTTCTCTGACCAGAAACAACTCTAGTTTTATATCAGAGCTTTCTAATTTCTGGAATGTTCAAGAATAACAGGCTCTTTCACTCTGGTACAGAGAAAAACAACACAGGAGGAACCAACAGAGAGAATCTCTGAGAAAGTGGCTCCAGAGTTGTCTTGGAAGATGCCATGTGTAATAGAGATTAGAAGGACTGGCTTCTGGTCTGGACTCTGTGTTTGAACTCATGGAAGTCATAAGGCAGATAGCTATTAACTGGCCCTTGGTATGACCCTTTCCTATTGTAGGGTGAAAGATGGAGTATATGGCTTTTAATAAGTTGTGCTGGGATGTGCCCATGATTGCATTTTGATACAGCCTATCTAGTATTTTATTTCATCATGAAACAGCTAAAGAGGGACTATTAAAATGAATAAATTAGAAATTGAGACATAGAAAAAGAATCGTGTAGTATCTACATATAAAGGCCAGTGGAAGGGCTGCAACGAGGAAGAGGAAAATCCATTGTTGAGAAATACAGAAGTCAAGAGAGAAACTCTTGACTATGGAAAGCAATCTGATGCCTTTGTAGCTAGGCCAGTGTTTCTGCTGTGACCTGGGGGATACTTGTATCTCTGGCTATCTAATTCCTATAAATACAGTTCTCACTGGCCAAAGGAAAGGACAGATGACATTTCTGATGTCTCTAAGGAATGAAATTATACATCAAAAGGCATACTAATTAACAGTTTGTAGAAAATTCGGAGGACAGAGTACAGAGAGCATGTTGGTCATTAATTTGAGAGTTCAAGGGTCAAAATAAACTAAGGGAGCCCCACAGGACAAAATTCAGCAATTACATATCACATACATTCCGAGATTAAAAAAGAACCAAGAGGAAAATCTATAGACTCAAATAAACCCAAGAAAGAGTTGTGGAATCTGAAGATGGTGATCCTTGACTTGATCCCCGGAGAGTGACATTATATTTACATACTGAAGTGTAGGATCAGTAGATATGTATTATTGTGGCCTATTTGTGTCATAATGGCACTGTGACCACTAAAACATCATCCTTTTTAGGAGTACCTCCTTGAGATGCAGGTAAAAATAATCAAATTGTGGTGCTTGTTTTAGGATGATGGAGGAAAAAGACCTGAGTAGAGCTATAATTGTTCTTCATGGACATTATTACGTTTTTATTTATTTGTGCTGTCTTCATGATTGTGTGTGTGTGCACACAGACATGCCCTGGATTGCCACAGTATTTGTGCAGAGGTCAGAGGACAACTTTTGCATGTCTATTCTTTCCTTCTATCACGTAGGTCCCTGTGGTGAGCTTGGGTCTTCAGACTAAGCAGTACAAGCACTTTTACCTACTAAGCCATCTCAAAGGCCTTAGGGTAGTGGTATGATTGCAACCCCAACAAACACATTCTCATGACTTAATGGTTATAGAAGCTGCGTCTTGATATCTGCAGGTGCATCGTGGCATTCTTGTCTACTTTTGAATATATTTAAAGTTCTTGTTTTATATTGCAAAGAAAGCAAAACGGAGTTGACGGCGGTGAAATAATCTTTAAGAAGCTAAAAGATTGATTTGGGACCATGACTTCAACTCTAACTTATAACCCAGAGATTCCTAACCAGCAAGATTCGCAGGAGAGAAGAATGCTGATAACCTGAGTCCCTTGGGAAAGGAAGGCACCTTGCCTTGCTCAAGACAGGTTTTTGATAAGGCTCTCTATGCAAGCCACTCGAAAGAAAACACCAAGTCCAAGAAAAGACAGCGATTCTGGATTTTTTTTTACCCTGATAATTTGTGGTAGGTTTCTTTATTTTTTGAATATAAAGTGACAGAAATAATTTGCCATTAGAAAAGAGAAAGGATCTTTGACTATGTACAGCTTTTATACATCACAAAGGTTTTTCTTGTTTTTATGTTGTCTTTTTTTTTAACTCATTTTAATTTTTGTTCCTGCATCATTTGAACAAGTCCAAACTGGAAATCTATACAGCTCACAAAAAAGCCCTCCACCCGAGAGACCCCCCCACCCCCACCCTACCCCAATGAGAAACAAGATAAAACAAAAGAATGAAATCAACTTATTTCGATTGTTAAAGGTAAGTCATTTGCTTATATATATACTTGTATTTTTTTTTCAAGTTCAAACACCAAAATCCAAGAGAGAAAGAAAAAAAATAAAAGACCCAGTCATCCGCCCCTCCCCCCACTCCAGAATCTCAATTGATCCCTGCATGTCCAAAATAAGAAATCGATATTTACAGAAAACCAAAACAAAAAACCGAAACAAACAAACCTAAAAGAACTTGGAAGTGAATGGCCTGGGGGGATCTGAGAGTCAAGAGGAAGGAAGGCTGGCCCAGGGGAGGAATGTGGTATCTGGCCTCACAGAGTCCAGGCAAGCCTGAGTGCTTCCGGTGCCGGGGAACACCACACCCGGGAAGCTATGACCATTACCCCTCCCCAGGAATGACTCCTGCAGGGCTGTGGTTCTGAGACTGCAGCCCAAGCCACCGTGGGTGTGTTCTGTGTTTCCACCATCAGCCCTTCACACTCCTGCTCAAACTCACACACACACACCCACAGGCACACACGCACATGCTTCGGCCATTGTGGCTCAGTGTACTTATGACACATCGTTGGAGCACTGGAAGAAAAGAGATATTTCCTACAGGTAAGAGTTCATTGTCCTATCCCGTGTCGTCTCTGGTCCCATGCTATCATGCCAGCTAGCTCCCAGGATGTGTTTCCACAAATGCAAGGGCTAACTCTAAGGTATGAGTGCGGGGGTGGTCAATGGGTCACAAAACTCCCACTTAAAATTTCTTCTCCTTTGTCAACCTCTCCCCCACTTGACACAGATTCCATACTTCTTCTTGCCCAATTATGTTGGTGTGACCTCCTAAAGCAAGGGAAGTCTCAGTAGATGGAAACTAGGCTGTGCTCAGTTTACCTTTGAAAGGCTGGATTCCTGCTGGGCAGGAAGTAAAGCAGTCAACACATACCCCAGTAGCTCTGGCTTTCCTATTCTTTGCTAAAGGAGCTCTAGCCAGCATTGGTGCACAAAGCATGGAATAAGCCCTTGAGTTGGCTGTAATACTATTCCAACGCAGAACTGAAGACAGGCATTAGATGAGCCTGGGTGAACACCAGCTAATCTTTGAGAGGACCATCAGGAAGGATAAGACAGAGGTGAAGGGTACATGTTCCCTGGTGAACAGTGATGCTGAACCAGCCACTGCCCTTATGATATCCCCGGTCCCCTGTTCGAGATTCTGTTGGGTCAGGAGAACTAGAAATGCCTACTGTCTCTTCAAATTATGATTTCCTAAAGGCCCATTAAATGAAATAAGACCAGTTGGTCATTGGAGCCAGACATGAGTGTGTGGGGAAGGCAGGATCGAGTTTATGCTTGCTAAATCTCCAGGTGCTACAAAGTGGGTCCCCCAACCCTACCCTCTGCCATCTCCTTTGGTCAAACTTATTTTTTCCAGTATTATCTTCAAAATACTTCTCCCCCTCCCCTCCCCCTCCCCCTCCCCCTCCCCCTCATTCAGCCTCACTCAAAACCCGTCCTCCCTAACCAGTCATCCTAATCATCCGAAATGCCCTCCCTGCAGAGCTTTTAGAGATGTCCAATCACTTCCTAATGCTCCTGGCCTATTGTTCTCTGCCACAAAAGGAAACACCGGATAAAAATGACCAGTCAGAGGAAACCTTCACTTGCCAGGGTTGGGCAGAAGCAAAGCTGTTCGCTATTCTCTGAGATTTCTTTTAAAAGATGAACAAAGACTAAGATAAGTAAGAACAAAGAATTCTGATTCCCCCCCCCCCCCCAAGGAGAGCAACTTTAGTTGGAAGATTTTAAAGGAGAAAGGGTAAGGTTGACAGTTGGGTATGATCTTTCTGGAAGTGAAGAGTCACTGTGCAGTTTGCATTCAGGCTCATATCTAAAGACATCTGTGACAAGAGGCACAGCCAAACCAGGAGTGGACATTGATGCATGTAATTCCAGCTCTCTGGAGGCTGAGGCAGGAGGATTGGACTTTGTCTCCAATCAAGTAAATAAGCAAAAGTAGAATGTGGGGGTAGACATTTTAGGAGCAATTAAAAAGCAGGTGTGGGGTGTGGGGGTGGTGATGGACCATTACAGGTGCCACACGTTGCTGGTGAGGCCTAGTCTAGCCCGGGCAGCCCTGCCACTTCAGTCTGATAAAGACGACCAGTACCAACTTTAGCTGCCCATAGCTTGGCTCAGGAGAGTCACTGTGAGGAACCCGCTCTGACCTTCATCCATGGGTGAGCGTGTTCATCTCCTAGGTGGGCCCATCTTCCATCCCTCCTAACTCCCATTCCTTCCTGTTAATTGGGGTCCTCCACTGCCATACATTCCCTGACGATTGCTGCCACCTTCCTGGCTCATCCTTGAGGCTCCGGCAGTCTCACTGAGTAGTGTGCTCTCCTGACACACATCTGTCCTGGCACCAGTCTAGAGGTGGCTCGCTTGCTCCTCACTGCCATTCTCAGACCATTCCACCTCTCTCCCTTAAAACAACACAGTGACCAAATCTAGAGTCAAGTGCATCAGGCAATCCTCGCTGTTCTCCTCTGCCTGGTTTGGTCCTTGAAACCATCCTGGGTAGCCCCTTAACTTATGAGCTCCTTTTGCATGTCACTGAAGAATCATCAATCAAAACAGACAGAACCCCCAATCTATCTACCTACTTGCATCTGTGACCAATACCATAGTCTTTCCATTATAAATGGCCTGCAGGCACCTACATCCAGCCTTCTGTTTGTGCATTGGATTCCATTCCCTTAAGCTCATCATAGATATTACCCATCAGCATCTTCTCTTTCTAGGAACTATCAATTTCTTCTCTCTACTGGATCATTCTGGCCATCACAAAATGGGCCATTTCAAAAAACAAACAAACAAACAAACAAACAAACAAACCAAACAAAACAAAAACTTCCCTGGGGACCTCAACGTCAAGCTTGGCCTAATCTGCTTTCCACCTGAATGTCTGCTAAGCATCTTAAGGTTACTACAACATATGAAAGATTTCCTTTCAGTGACACACGAGGCTCAAGAGACAGAAACACTGGTGTGCTCATTCCCAGCACCTAGACTGTCCTGGAATAGGGTTTCAATTGCATAAGCAACCTTACAAGGATAAACATGTCCTCAAGCTGCAAACAAATGCTTTCCAAGTCCAGTTTCATAGAAAAGTAAAGTAAAACAAACGACCACTAAAGCGCCTCTTCCAAGAAAATAAATAAAATGAAACCCTGGATCTCTGTTACTTATGCAAACATTGGCGTGACAAACACAGAGCTCATTTGGAATCTAAGAATTGATGCTGGGTTTATTATTATTTTTAATAATTAAAAATAACCTTAATTTCTCATTAGTTGGTTGGACTCTGTCTCCATCCTTTTCTCTGCTTGTCCCGTGTTGCCTACTTTCCAAACGCCTTCTGCTAATTGTAGAATTAGCAGATAGAACATTCTCGAGCATTACTTCATACTTTTAACAAAGTTGGTTCAGAAACACATGATCTATTTCCCTTCAGTGAGGTTTTACAGCTTAGGAGATCAGGTCTGAGTCAATGCATTCCATGTTACTATGTGTAAGAATCAGGATTAAGGCAATCTGTAAAATGCCTGTTTGTAATTGAATCCACCAATTTCCTTTCTGGAGTAAACAGTAATCAGATTATAAAACTTGGTGTTTTCACTGGGGTGGGAAGATGTGATTGACCTAAGTTTGTGATGGCAAGCCACGCTGAACTTGAAGAAGATGAAGAAATTAAAAAGGGTGAACTAGCTCTGTACTCTTGATATATTCACCTCTCCTCTGTGCCCTTTGGCTTCTCAAAATGAGTAATTGCAGCTACAATGATCATGTGGCTTTTCTCCTCAGAATATTCTAGACTGGAGAATGGAGACGGCTAGTGGGGAGTGGTCCTGAGGTCTGTAGATGAGTCTTGAAGACTCAGGGTGTATTGTTTATCGGTACCTTTCTGTAAAAAAGTCTGAGACTGTTTCTAAAGTCAGTCCACCTCCATGTCTGAGCAATCACCAGCAGCCAGCAGTAGCAGGCTTCTCCTTCCGATAGAGCTCATGAGGGCTTGGGGGTGAAAGACTATTTTTTAGTGGGGATAACCAGAGTGTCTTGGTGTGAATATTACCCTCTTTTGTCTTCCAAACTATTCAACCCCCTTTCTTTTGCTTCTGGACTTTTTTCTCAGCTTGGTGAAGAACATTATTTCAAAACCACGCTCTGTTCTACTTGTCGCTGAATTTATTTCTCATCTATCTTTTTTTCCCTCTCATTTTAATATATTCTAAACAGCTCGTACCTGACATGCAACAGCTCATTGGTAGAAGGATTTAAAAAGCATTGGCTTCCTCTATACTCAGGGCAGAGCTGGAGCGAGCGTACCATCATCAGTGTGCTCAAATGAAAACAAACACTCTCCATGCACAGATCCGGGGCCTTGAAATGACAGAGAAAAGGAGCCAGCGTTGCAGGAAACCAGAGCTGGGGCAAGAGATTAATGTGTCCATGCGCACAGAAATCATCTTGACCAAAGCCCATGTGCACCTGCTCAGTGGCTGCTTAATATTCGGGAGCACAGCTCTCTCCTTTACACGTCCTCAGGCTCCCACTTGAGGACACTCACTTTCTGGGCACTCGACCTTGAGTTGAAGCGTTTGAGGACGAGGCCTGGTTTGCCTGCTTTCTTACTATTTCCTTTCAACTCCTTTTCAAATTAAAGAGTAACGAGAAAGCCAATGAGAAATTACTCTCAGATCATTTTCCAAGCAGACTGTCTAAATAAGAACTCAGTTAAAGGAGGGCATTCTTTGCTAACAGGAGAACAAGGTAGAGAGGGAGAGCCGCATCAAGAAGTGGTATCAGGAGCTATGGCAAGAGGCAGGGAGGGAAAGACAGATTTCCCTGTGGGAAGAACTGGAAAAGCTATTGTCAACTATAAAACCCACTTTTCAGTGGCTATAAAATAAGTATTATGGGGGCCAATTTCCTAGCATAGCTACCATTCATGTTGTAATAATGGCTTTTAAGGGGAAGGTCTTCAGAGGAGGGATGGATTATAGACAGACAGAATTATATTCCCCAAAGATGACTGGGATTTAGTGAAACACACTGATTTTACTCGTTTGTTGTTGTTGTTGTTTAATTATTTATTTTATGTCTATTTGTATCTGCATATGTGCCTGCATGCCAGATGAGGGCATCAAATCCCTATCATAGATGGTCATGGGCCACCATGTGGTTGCTGGGAATTGAACTCAGGAGCCAGTGATCTTAACCACTGAGCTCTCTCTCCGGCCCCTGGTTTCACTATTTCTTACTAAATTTCTGTATTGTATTTTGCTAGTATGGTGTTTGATTGGTGATGACTGTGCAGATTTTTTGTTTTTATCATGTGGCAGGTAATATGGGGAAAGAAACAAAGATAGGCAGAGGGCAGTCACAGCTGCCTGGGGATGTTTGGCTTTTGGTCTTGGTCTGGTCTATCTCTCTGGGAAGAAGCACATTTGGTATCCCAGGCAGTGAGCTGAAGACGAAGAGAATAGGAATATGCCATCTTGTTCCATTGAAATAAAGATGCCTCGAACCTACAAAAGCCTTTCGGACTTTCTGATTAGATTACAAGTTACTGGGCATGCACATTTGCACAGGGGGCCTCTCTTCTTGGTGTTGAAACACGTTGCCCATTTCCAACCTCCACCCAGATATCTAGCTTCATCCAGCAGGCCTTAAAACCAAACAGGTTTTCAGGATTGCTCTTCAATAGAAGTGGTAGATGACAGGAGGCTAAGGGAAGGTTATAACTTACCCCAGGGCTCAATGACCAGTGGGTAAGCTGGGCTTAGGAAAAAAATCAATCTGCAATATGAGAGGAATTCCGTTCTGTCCCCAAGGTCAGCGGCAAGGAGTTTAGGTTCATGCACACACTGCTGCTGAGGAGAGAGCCCTAGGCTCTGAGATGGACTTTTACCTGTTTCTATCTTAGCACAGGAACAATCTGTGCCAGCCATAACACCCTCACAATAGGAAGCTACTGTGATTCTTTTATATTTTCAGTTTGGCTGCTTTGGCCTTGGTTAGATAGGGACTTTCTTTCTAAGACTTTTCCCATAATGCTTCTCTGATCTGTACTGTGGGCAGCTGGGCTCGAGGGTTGCCTTTTTCATTTCCACTTTAATATTTAATATTAAGCACAGGGGCTTTGTGGTTTCAATTAAGTAATTCTCCAGCCATGCCCTTAGGGTCCTACGAATCCTCTTTCCATTCTAACCGACAATGAATATGAGAATAGCACCAAAGAGAAAATGGCCATCTCAGGGGACTCAAATGCTCCAACACCCGTCAGATCTTGGCCTTGATATCTGCTAGTAGGGAGCATCATGACATAGGTAATGCAACTCATAAGAATGACAAAGCCACTGTGGCATCAAGGTAAAATAAATGGGCTGCCCCTTTTCTTAGTTTGCTATGCATACCAACATGTTCTTATGCCAGGAAGCAGGAGGCAAACAAGGGGGAAGAGAAGTGCTATTTGTCACCAACTTAATTCTAAACTTTCAGTGTGAGGAGCATTCCTATGCTGGCCTCACTTCCTCTTCCCATGCATGGGAATGAGGAACCAGAGAAGGTAGCTATGGGGGGAGACCTTCAGTTATGATTATTAAACAATTTACCATTATAATCTTGGGGTGAAAAAAAAGTCTCATGACGACTTGCTGCAGACATTACTACTCCCCTTCCTTTAGGATTTAGGAAGTCAATCATTTATTCTGGCTCCGGGGGACAGCAGGTCTTTTGTCAGGAGTTCCTTGCACATGCTAGTTGCACTATACTTCATGTACATAATGTTTCCAAAACCAACTTGTGCCTTAATATTAGTAGTCGAATATGCTTAAATGTGGCTACATTAGATACAATGACCCAGGGAATAATGTAAATGATTCTCCTTTGAAGTAGCTATCCCTGTGGGCTAGCCCAAACTACTGACACCTTCAGCATTTCATTACCACCTCACACATATTCTTAATAGTTCCCTTCCTAGGCTACTAATCTGGGAGGTTTGGTCTGATCACATTCCATAAGAAAATTTTGAATAATGAAAGTTATTCTCCATGTCTAACCTCACAAGATCCATACATCTTGATTTGCTCTTCAAATTTCCTTCATTACAGAAAATTTTCTGTCTCTGTTTTTCAGATGCCCGCTTTGCTCCACTCATTGACTGGCTTCTATAGACTAATGGATTATGGGAAGTGGGCAGGGTGGAAATCTGGGAAGATGAATTTTGTGTGAAAGGTTTGGTTAAAACAACTGCCTGGATTTCATGGCTTCCCTCTGTTGTTTGGTATTAGAAACTTGGAGTAGGAGAGTTATACATGCCGCATGATTTTCTGAGACAGACTGTGGTACAAAATCCAGACAATGCACTATGCAAGCTTTGACTTACCAATGCATTTGTACTTCAGCGTGTTCATCTGTATAACTAAACTCCATTACGTTTCCATGTCCAAGGAGGTTGTCTGGAGAAATGGTGATGGTAAACTATCCCATGTCTTAGTGATTTCTTTTGCCGTTTATCAAGACTGAACTCAAATAACTCAATAGCTGAACTCATTGCCCTAGTCATTTAAAATGCCCAAGAGTCTCGAGGACTGTGATAAAATGATTATTTCCTCTGGTTCAAGATGCCTTGTTATTTACGTCTTGGGCATCAAAGGACAAAGTGGGGGGGTTAACAGAACTATACTGGTCAGGCTCTTGTTTAGGAGCATTAAATATCATGTACACATTAATGTTCTTAGCTTTTTATCCTAATTGTGTTTGTGTGTGTGTGTGTGTGTGTGTGTGTGTGTTTGAGGGGCAGTGGTAAAATACACAAACATGAAAGTACTCATAGCAAAGTGATCATCTAATTACATGCAACTATGAGAAGGACATGGAACCTATTTGTAAGACTGAAAGTACAATTCAGACAGAGACAACAAGGTGGCATCAGCTGTGGCTTGCTAATGTTTCTTATACCACGTCGAAACATTAAAATAGCTCTAATTGCAAAAGAAAATGATTATTGATAATAATTGACTACAATTAACTAATTAGAATTAAAATGCGGCAATGACTGCTACACAAACTAGTCTGACTAGGGCTGAGGTATCAGAAAGGCATAGTACTTTGTTTTGTTGTTTCGTTTTGTTTTAAAAGGAGAAACGAATCCCTTTGGAGCTAAGCAGTACCATCATCTTAAGGAAGCAGGCCCCTGTGCGCTTTCACATCACTGTGATCACAGCCCCTGCAGCTCCTCCCCTGTCAGAGCCAATACTGTGAACCTGCTCCTGCCAAGGTAGACAGATTTGCAAAGGTTAGCATTCTACAGCAAGGATGGTAGGACAAGCTGTGCTCTCTGTGCCCAGGGTGGTGAGCAACAACTCTCTGGGTGTCATCCAAAGGACTAGGGCAATGACTCAGGGATGACAAGTGACCAGACTTCCTGTAAGCATCTAGAACCTCAAGGATAAGGCTGAGTCCAGCTCCCTTACCTCAGGTACAGAGTTCTCTCTGGATACCTCCCCTGGCATTTCAACAATGGCTCACACAGCCTAAAGTCCCCAAGTACTTTGAAATGGGCCATTAGAAAATGCTTTGTAATATACCCTAGATCGAATCTGTCTCCCTTTTGCCTCTCAGGTTACAACCAAAAGAGGTAAACAGAAAGGAGAATTCTTCCCTCCTTTGGGAGACTCCTGGAATCATGCTCTCCTGTTAACGTGAGGTTTCGAAAATTAGCTGTGGCCAAAGGAATGGGCTATGGGCAAGTCTGGTCCTTTGGGGGTTCCTTACTTCCTGAAGGGAACCTCAAATCAGGGACCATCAGGCTCTCAGTTCTACTTGTGATGTGAAGGTTAGAACTATTATGGGCCTCTTATTATTTACCCTTTACAGGTACTGGTAAATAATTTCTTACAAAGAGTAGAATAAGACAATAGAAAATAATCATGGAAAACTTCATGCAGTTTGTTGACACATCCACTGGTCCAGCAGAAATGCCCGTCTTTGAGAGAACAGCTGTCTGTCCCCACAGCCACTAGTTAGTACCAGACTGTTCCTCTGCTTAAAACCAGTCTCATAATATCATAAGATGGACTCTACTTTAAAATGTTAATTATCCCCATTGCTAGGATTAATATTATCTACATCTATTAGAACTGACAAAAATAAACCCTACCCCTTTAGACTTAACATTTTAACTTTTACTAGATTCCTCCTAAGGTGTCACAAGTTTCACTCCAGCTTGCCAATAATAATCTCTCGACCCCTTCCTGTCTTGATGAAGAATGAACCCTGCTAGGTTTTTTGAAAAACAGACTTGTCATTGCCTGTAACTTATTTGAGTTAGGTTCACTCCAGTATGCTTTAAATTAGCACTCAGTGGCAGAAGATGCCTCCCAAAGGAGAATAATTCATGACCAATGACATCATGAGATTTATAGGGGAAGCTGGGCAGGAGAAAGAAAGAGAATATTACCTGGTACCAGAGAAGATTAAGTAAAAGTATAGGACTAGCCCCAAGAGTTCTTTCAGAGACAGAAATGGACAGTAACTAGAATGAATAGGTGGAATTGTTCAGTAAAACTGAGGGACCAACAGCAAAGGCTGCAGGAAGACAGAGCAACAAGAGGATCATCAGGCCAGTGGTGCTACACTCTCCTCTAGGGCAACGAATCTAATCACATCTAAAGAAAAGAGGAATTGAGACACTAGAATTCTTCTGGATCAAGTCATTAAAATTCTGACGTGTTCTCACTTGAGATGTGCATGTCAGAGGTAATGTGTTTAATAACCTCAGTGCCATAAAGCCTCAGAAAGGGCAAGAAAAGAAAGTCATCAAGCCAAGGGGAGAAGCAGAACAAATAGCCCCTGACCCCGGGTCTGGGCCACCTGGTTACAAAGGTGGCAACTTCCAGCACTCAGTGCAATCCTATTGGATCACAAATCCTATTGAGACTCACAAAGCTGAGTGGTTAGTGAGCTTATCTTGTAACAAGGGTCCAAATAACTCAAACTGTCTAACTCTTGAAACAAAGACCTGTCAATCCCAGCATAGATCATACTGTGCTCACTCAGGACAGTGACATGTCCCGACATCAGCTCTACTCACCTCCCATTTGATCAACATTCTTCGAAGTCTAATCTTCTGACATTTATTTTGTGCACAACCATCACTGCAGAGACACATTAATAACCATGAAGTAGCCAAAGAAGAAGGACTTCAGAGAATGAAGCATGACTTGGAGAAATACACATTTCCACTGGAAATAAGCCTGTGGAAATGCACACACATGCTGTGAGTGTACTACTGAGGCTCTGTGTGGAGAAAAAGAGAAACGTGGAGTTTGTGGGGCAAGAACTCATCCTTACATATTCCTGTAGATTCAAATATTCTGTGGGTAAAATAAGTGAACTCATTTTCCATTGTTATTTATAATATCAAATATTCACTAGTGTTCTTCATATACAAGACACCCAATTAGGTAATATAGGAAACAATAGACTACTAAATGTATGGCTTGTTCAGAATCTGGTGTGGGGAAGATAGCACACACAACCAAATCATTATGAGGGTGGTCTCTGTTGGGTGCCATCCAGGAGATATAATTGCATGTCATGGACATTCATAAATTGCCTAGATTTTTTGTGCAGAGCTTGTGAAGGGGAATATATGCTATAGTTGTTTGTCGTTGTTTTTGAAGATTTAAACAGAAGAAGTGGATTCTGTAAGAGAGGAGGGTGAGGAGAGTTGGAAGTAGGGAATTTGGGGAAAAGAGTAGTTTAAGATACAAGCCAATCTAGCTGGCTAAAGAGTAAGGGACAAGTTTGTAATTTAACTGTCCTGCCACAAGGACAACACAAGGGAACATGGCCATCAGTCCTGCTTGTTGGAAAACCATGGCCAGGGTGGCTCATTAAACTTGTTTCTGGGACTAGGGAGGATGTGTACTAGCTGTCGTTAGGACAGGCAAGCTGATGAGAGTAGACTGAAATATAAACTCTTCAAACAATGATGTACAACACTGAAACCATCAATGAAGGGAAGAGTTAGGAGGAGCAACAGAGGCCAAACCAACTCTAGAGTGAGAACCAACAGGCTTTCCAAATGATTACATGTGCAAAACTGGGGACATGAGAGAGGCAAAAATTCTTGGCAAAACCTTAGTGTGGTGAGAGACCAGTGGTACCATCAGCCAGAAGGAGACTTTCTAATTATGTTGGTTTGAAGGGGCCAATCTGGGTATTTGAGTCAATGTAAGGTGAGATTCAGTACTGAGCTGAAGAGAAAATTAGGGTCTAGGAGTGAAGACTTGAATTCACTCAGAACCATGAACGTTATAGGAGTCAGAAAGATTTTGAGGAGTTAAGATAGAGAGAGTCAACCTTAGAATACACGCCAAGTCAAGGTTGAGCAGAATCAGGAAGCAGCAAGCTCACCGAGGACCTGAGAGCTAAGATGCACATCAGAATGGACCACCTCTTGATGCTTAGCTCAGGTTAATGTCTACACATGAGCAGCAGAGCAAAAGAAAGACCGGTGGGTTTTGTAGCAAGATGCTCATTGAAATATTGCTGTTCGGTGTTTGTAGGTGAGTAGCAGATTATAGACTCATTGCAAAGCCGTGTCTATGTGGACACCAATGTCCACATTGGGTGTGGATGTAAAGAAAGACTATCCAATTGAGAAGGCCGGGAGAGCAAGAACAAACAGAGATTAAAAATGGGCATTCAAGAATCTAATCAAACGGAGAGAAGATTTGATCCTACAGTTGGTTTCCAAGTTTTGTTTTGAGATGAATATAGTCAGCTGGGTGGAAGGGAGTAAAAATGCAACATGGAGAAGCCTGAAGTGTACCTCAAGAAGGTCTCAAGGGCAGGGGTTGGTGCACAGGGATGAAGAGTGTTCAGCTGAGAAACTGGCAGAGATGAGTGAGGAATTTCAAGGCTGTGATCTAAGGGAATCTCTGAGAATTTAGCTCTAGAATGGGTTGTAATCCCAGAAGAAGTGACGAGGGCTTGGCCTTGATGTAGAAATGTTGAATCTTTGTGGTATTCTTAAATAACATGATGGATATCTTTGACACAAACCCTGACACCAGAAAATATTAAACCTTCATGTATAATGAGAGGACTTTATGCACACCTATTTATATAGACACAATACATACATGTAAATAGCTAACATTTGTGCATTTGCACAGCCTGCATGAACATAACATACTCCATTTTAAAAACTTTTATATGCTTCTCAGCACCAGCTCAGGGTCATAATAAATGCTCAACAAACATTGGCTTATTTTAAGTTACATATTTATGTAGGACTTTTTAATTGATTTTTTTCTTTACTACCCTTTAAATCACAACTGTAAGATGATTATTAACTGACAAATAGAGCTCAGGTTAGAAGCCATATCTTTAAAATAACAGTTTTGTAATGGACTTAGATTGTAACTCTGACCCTTGCACTAAATACCACTTTCACTTTTGCCAAAATCCAT
Organism: Mus musculus; assembly: GCF_000001635.26. Taxonomy (NCBI): domain Eukaryota; kingdom Metazoa; phylum Chordata; class Mammalia; order Rodentia; family Muridae; genus Mus; species Mus musculus. The sequence goes on from NC_000072.6 coordinate 135,726,055, forward strand.
ATGCTCTACGGCAGCATCCCAAGGCTGTGAGGAACTCTACCGTTCACTCTACTTTCCACTCTCAGTTCCCATTAACAGCCCCCCCCCAGTCACACCAGCAAATGCAAAATGTGGGCCATCACCAGCAGCTCACAATTATTAACTCTGATATCAATGCCCAAGGACACAGTGGCAGAGTGATGCACAGATTCCTAATGTTCTGTATCCCAGGCATCACTATGGTAACCCAATACTCTCAAAGCAAAGTTACTTCCCTTTGCTTCTGTACTACTACCTAGAGCTCTCTCCAAGGCATTATAAAAGCACAGACTTTCACTTAAGGCTTTGGCTGGGGCTTTGTTGTTGGAGTAGAGAGGTAATATTCCAAGCCACAGAACTCACAGAGACGGGATATGACTGAGAAAATGTGGTTAGAACGGGATGGCAGCAGGATGTACCATTCTGCCTGTGACCTTATAGATGGCTGCCTCCTCAAGTCAGATGGAATCCTAGACCCAGATCAATACTAGAAGCCTTCAGAATGACAAATGTACACTGTAGCATGGACTCAACCATATCATAGGCCCACAGGTTAAATAGCACCCGAGGGTCAATTGGCTCCTTCACAGGGAATATGGGGAAGGAGACTAGAAAAGTTTAGAATGCAGGCAAGACAATTGAGTGGCCGATCATTTGATCAGGAACAGAGAACAGATTCTTCAGTGATTCCTACAGTATACTAATGGGTTATGTACTAAATGTGAATGACCGTTTTTCTTTACGGCTTTCTCTTCACTATCTTGTATTTGAGGAGAGGTGTCTGTCTTTTGCTTCCCAAGTCACAGTTCTTACCTGCTCTACATGGTGTTAAATTCTGCTGTTTATAAACTATGTACATGAGTGTGTGTTGAAGAATCAACGCCCATGTAGAACTCCTAAGCCAGGTTCCCATGGGCCTTAACTAAACAGGTAGAGATGAGGCATGGCTTCACTGACTAGTTTTCGGGACCCTTTATTCTTTCTCCCTGCTCTGAGGTTCATGATGCTCTACTTGCCTTCTCCTGCTGGCTTATTAGAGTTTATCCCCAGGAAAAGGAATGAAAATCCTAATGTAGATTAGGTGTTTAAATGTACAAATCCCTAATATGGCTTAGTATGTCACTCTTCCTGGGAACACTTTCATTTCAACAGCAGATGGACAGCTCGGCCCTAGTGTAGTAAATCTGTCTGGGAAGCCAGCAGTTGGCAGGCTCTTCTGGGATCTTGAAAGCGAGCCATGGGTCATTTGCCTTTGGTAAGGCTAGAGCCACTCTGGTATGACTGACCTCCTTGGGGTGCCTCTTGCCCTAAAGAATCCCTTAGACAGCAAGAACATTCTCTGACACCAAGGTGAAGAAAGCAAAGGTGACGCCATGTGTTTTCGCGGCCCCTAGATCCCACAATTTCTATATGGCTTTGGGAACATACCATATGGCCACAATGCCCAGAAACACCAAACACATTCACCAATAAACTGCCATTACATCATGTATGCGCACACATGAATCATTCCTAGCACACCAAAACAGACACTCACAGGGTGCCAAGTAAGGACAGGGCCTTTTCAGAGACGGTGATCAAAAAAATAAAAATAAATAAAAAAAATAATGACAATTTGAGTTCAGGAATAGCTTTTCCAAAGGCTTTTGCCCAAATATTATAGTTAATCTTTCCCTAAATCTTCAAGTTACTGAAAAAAAAAACAAACAAACAAAAACCAAACCAAACAAAAGAAACCCTAGCTCTTAAATGAGAGGTGCAGGTGACCAGCACTCTGCAGAGAATTCTCCCTGGGGCAATTCCTGATGGCCATGGAAGACTGGGTGAGTGGTACTCACATCACTGTATAGAAGACTCCTATTTTACACATGCGTTTGGGCACTACTGACACCACCAACATTTAATGGGATCATCTGGGAGTTTTGCCCCAATCACAAAATGGCTGTGGCCAGTACCAGGGAACACACATTAGGGACGTTTCCCAAGTGCTGGTTGAGGATACACAGTGACAGCTTGGAAATAACAAGGTCCACTGTACATGCCACACTCCGAGAGGGTGTGCACATCTTCACTTCAGGCAAATTCAAGGGTCAGGTTGTTGAGGTCACTGGGCATGCGAATGGGTCAGCATTGCCACTAAAAGGAGTGATGCAGGACCACACCCATCCACCCACTCCCGCAGGGGAAGCTAGCACTCATGAGAGAGAGCATGGATTCTGAAGGACACTGTGGAACATAAGGTGCTCTCAGGGCTCTACAGAACCTCACAGTTTTGGATGGATTGGATCTTGGTCCGTATCCATCAGGGATGGAGATGGGAGCCACTGCTGAATTCTTAGGCATCCTACTGGCTTGTTATGATGGAATTTTACATCTATAACTTGACAGACTTCATTTTCTTATTCATTCTAGAGTAGGCCATGAAGACCGTACTTTGGTCCCAACTCCAGTATCCAGGTGAAAAAAAATGATCAATTGAGGCCAAATAAGGGGTTTAGGATAGTTAAATTTCCCAGATGACAGTCTCTGATGGTAAGAGAATAGGGGAGAAAATGCAGTATGTTGGGTATATCAATTTAGGAATGGGGGGGGGGAGGATGGGGGAGGGGAGAGAGAAGCTGCTATCTTTCACAAAGCCAACAATCCAGTAAAAGAGATTCTATTTGTCTGGTTAGCCCCAAATCAGATTTGGGACACCTGATTTGAGCAAAATAGCACCTTCCTAATGGCAGTAACAAGAACAAGGTAACTCTTAAGCCACCATTGATACTGTCCCTCACATACCCACTTGCCCACCTCTATAACTAGTTTTAGCTATCTTGCTAGTTTTGAGGGAGTCTGGGGACCTTTTCTAGAAAAGCATATATGTCTGTAAGACCCTTGTATCCATTGCTATCCCTCTACCAGCCTGAAACCACATGCTTAAGTAAAATTAGTGGAGATTTCTTGGGTGTGCCCGAAGAGGTCATTTCTACAGGGAGGCACAGGTAGACGGATGGGGCGCTCCGAGCTCGGGTACCAGAGCATGAAGGATCAGAATGGTAAGATGATTGTTGAGTATCAGAGAAGGCTGCTGTGAGATTCCTCGGAACCTGGCTTCCTGAAACCTCTCAGCCATGCCAAGAAAGGAGGCCGCTGGACCTCAATTCTTTTTCAAGCCCTTTTGGGGAACCTTTGTAAGCCTAGGTACTGACAGAGAAAAATCTGATGCCACCAGCTTGTTTTTGACAGATTGATGGTTTCCTATGGTCTCCCTAGAAGACAAGAGTCAGACCAAGTTTTGCTTAATACTGATAGAGACCCAGCAAAACTCAGGTAAAGTGCGTGCTCACTTCTCACAGATCCGCAGGAAGACAGGTTTCAGAGATGGGGCATGGACATAAATGGCTTTCCCCTGGCTTAGTCACCATAGTGGCTTCTGTTCCCGTTAACTTTTTTTTTCCCAGACACTCTGAAACAAAGGCCATGTCAAACAATTTCCCCAACTGAAAATGAAAACCCATAACGAAACAATCCCCCCTCAATCCCATCCCCACCCCACTCCCTCCGGCTCAACACCCTGAATACTCACAGGAGAACACTTTATCTATACAAAATTAATTAGAAAACAAAATATTTACATACCAAATAAACACCATCTTGATTTCTGTGGCCTGTGGAGACCACCAGAGCCCCCTGTTTTCTAGATTGCTGTTCGCTAGGTTAGTTGGTTTGGTTTTTTCTTTTTTTTTTTTCCTTTTTTTTTTTCTTTTTAAAATTTTAAAGGGTGAGAGGTAAGAGGAAGAGTGGGGGATGAGCCTCTGGCCCTTGGACAGAGCCAGAGTGAAGCAATGTTTCTATGGCCCTTCTCCTTCTTCCTCTGGGAGACGCCTCACGCCCTCTGTCCTCTCTCAGAGTCTTTCCTGGAACCTAAAATAAAGCACTCCGCGCTCCTCTCTCCAGGGTGTTGAGAGGTTCAGCCCCTTGCCCCCACGTTCATTTTAGAAAGAAAACAAGGCCTTCAGTTGGCATTTAAATGAGAGATACTGAGGTAAAAAAAAATTAAAAAGAAATCAAGGAGGAAGGTGGGAGACAGCAGTCGAGTATGGGGATGAGGGGAGGCCATGAGGCGGGGCGACCAGGAAGGCAAGAAGCAGGCCAGGAGGATGTGACGTGAAGAGACATGGCAGCTTCGTTCCAGAGAAGAATAAGCACCTTTCTGGTTTATGTGTCCTGTGTGCCACACGGCGATCCTGCAGTCAAGCTTCCACACAGACCCAGGGCTCTTTGGACGCCACCCTGTGTGAGGGGAGGGCAGGGCAGCAGAACTGACCCATGGAACACCCCTACCCCAAGTTTCAGGTCGGGCAGTGACAAATATTCATTTCCCTTCTTAATTTTCCAACTTTAAGTGAGGGGGCATCACACCTGCCAGCACCCCCATCCCTGTAGTTTTACACACACACACACACACACACACACACACACACACACACACAAGCACACGCACACGCACACGCACACGCACACACACACACGCACACGCAGGCACGCAAGCACATTCACTGTCGAGTGGTACAATCTGAGAGGGAACTGGGGCTTGTCGAAGCGCTTGCACTATTTCAAGTCACATGCCTAGGGACCCAGGCTCCCACTTCTCAATCCTTCATGCTCTCTGGCTTTCCAGGGATGTACCCTTGGCGATGAGCTCATTTCTCTCCCCCACGTGTCCCCTTGACACATCACCAATCCAGGGGGAATTTGCTTGCCCTTTCAGTTCTAGGTTAAGTAAGAAGGGATCAAAGCATTGAAAACATCCCCCTTTCTCACTAACCCTACCGTTAATGACTAAAAACATCCCCCTCTCTCACCCTACTGTAATGGCTCTTTCACAAAGCCTTATACGAAGAGCTTTCCCCAAAACCTCATCCAGCTAAGGGGCTGAATGCCTAGATTCTAAGTATGAGTAAAGGACTCACAGCTATTTCCATTTCCCTTCAGCCTTACTGAAAAGCTCTCTCTGCCCAAGCTGGTGGAAAGCATTAGCAGCTACTGACAAAGTATTCTGTAGGGTTGACTCAGTTCCATTCATTTCCTTCTGTTGTCTTTTCTGCAATATGGATTCGTCTTCATCAAGAATCTCTATACCTTCACTCAAGAAGGAAAAAATGGAGAGATAGCCCAAATTGGGGTGACATCAGTTTATATATAAGCCAAAAAAAAAAAAAAAAGCGCATTGCTTTCGTATGTGGGAGGAAGCAGCCAGTCGAGGTTTCGTTCTCTGTATTCAGAGGCACCTGACTACGTGTGAGTGCAGGTGTACATGTATATGTGCATACACAGTCCCATACTCTTGCTTCCAATGCACCATGGGACACTGTAGCAGTGAACTACCCACTTCGTTCAGGAATCTCTCTTCTACCAATGGCTTCTCCCTTGGTTCACCACCCCTGAGGCTTCTGAAGCTGAAGAAAGTTTTTATTATTATTATTATCTTTTTGGCTTATATATATACAACGACTTCCTGCCCTCTGCTTGGCACATGGCCCCTCAGCAGATGCCAACCATGCAGCAAGAATTCAGAGAAAGCCTCTTCTCTCTTAGGAGCAGGAGGTTCAATGGCCTTCCTTAGATAAACACCTTCGCTTCCTTGCCTGAACAAAAAGAGCAGTATCAGGAAAGCCTCGCTCAAAGTGAATCGCTCAGAGCCCTTCTGCGCTAGGAAGAAGCACACAGGCAGCGCTTCTGGTCTCCTCTCCAGCCTCCCACACTGAGGCCCGTTCTATCCTCTTATGGGAACAGGAATGGTGGACAGACGCGGGAAGAAGAGAACTGCGCAAGGGAGGAGAAAGGGTGCTGGCCACGAGGGTTGCCTTCAGTAAGGAACCAGAACTCCAGGATCCCATAGAGAAATTAAAAGAAGAAGAAAAAGCGAATGGGAGCCAAGTTCACCCCCGACTCTTTCCGTGACATGCGCACCACGCGGCCCACAGCCCTATCCCTCCCGCACCCATCTTAATCTCTCTCTCTCTCTCTCTTCCCTCACTCAGACATCAGACTCAATACTAGAAAGTTTCTCATAAACATGTCCATTGCTGGAGCCATTGAAAGCCCTGGGGTTTTTGTTGTTAGGCACACAGGGGTTGGACTGGTTCCCTATACAAATGTCCTTCTGGAAACGACCTGGCACAGCCCCATGAAGGGCTGACACCACTGGCTTATTGGTGACAAGGGCCCGGAAGTCCGGCCTTGTTTTCGACGCCCCTGCCACCGTGGGCTGCCTGAAGAAGTAGGATTTGCTGCCGTGAAGCAAGCACTGATCATCCCCAAAAGTGGGGATGAAAGGGTTTTGCGTGACCCGGTCAGGGTAGAGCGACTTGCTGAGCATGTAGCCGCTGCCGGGATTGTTGTGATGGTGTCCGGCAGTGGTCACTGAGGACTTGTTGGCAAAGGAGCTCTCACCAGCTGGCATCTCAAACATATGGGCGTAGGGGCTCCCATCCATGAATCGGCCCTTGTCTTTCAGGCTCACGCTGCGTGGGGCCAAGGCGGCCTCCTCCTTCTGCAGGTCCACGAAGGTGTCGTAGGAGTGCTGCCGGCGCAGTTTGTTCCGATTCTTCTTCTGGGCCTTGGAATTAGTCGGGCTTTGAGGATACTTGGTGGTGGAGGCGTTGGATGACACAGCCACAGGGGCAGCAGGCTGGTCCAGTTCCTGCAGGGAGTTGTCCTCGCTGATGTCATACAGGTTGCCAGCCTTCTTGCAGGCCTCACACCTGATGCAGGCCTGCCGGCCCGAGTTTTGCCCTGCCACCGTAGAGGAGTAATTGTGCAGCTTGGAGGGACAGCTGCGGCAGAAGTTGCCCCCAGACCTATCCTCCCAATCCACATTGGTCAGGTTCTTCTCCCAAGGAGCAGGCACCCCGCCTACCACTCCGTGCTTATCGCCTGTTCCGTGTTTAAGGTGAGACCTGTTGGTACAGGGCCCGCCTCCACTGACCGAATCTCGCTTGAAGTCATCACTACGTTCTTTGTAAATGTCAGTCAAGTCCACGTGCTCCCAGTGAGGCGAGTTCTCCTTTGTTCGGAACTGGTCCAGGTAGAAGTCTCGGAGCCCTTCTTTGTCCCTGAAGTAGCGCTTGTGGTCTGGGGAGCGGGGTGGTCGGCGACGGTAGGCCAGCTCGATTTCATCAAACTCCCTCCTAGATTTGGCCGAGGCTGGCCGCTTCTTTAGACTGTCCTTATATTGCTGCTTCCTCCTCTTGGCTGCGTTGCCCTCGATGTTGCCATAGGTGACAGTATGCGTGGAGATGTCTGAGACATCTGATCGAATCAAGTCATCATGGCCACTGTAGCGGTCACTCTTGAAAGAGAACTTGCCGTACAGGTCGCTGAGCTGGCTGTGTTTGGAGGAGGGCAGGCCAATGTCCAGGGGTTTCTTGCTGATTGACCTGGGCTGGGTGGTAAAGGGTGGGTTGTCACAGTCATAGAGCCCATCAATGGAGCTGGTGCTGCCGATGCTGTGGGGCCGGTGGTGATGGTGATAGTGGTCTTGGTACACATTGCTGTCCTTCAGCTGCAGGTTGCCAAATGTTCTCTCTACCTCACTAATGTAGTCACTGAACAGGTTTTCCTCACAGGGTGGGTTATTGTACGACTTGCAGTCTGAATGCGTGAAGCTGCGGCGATGCTCAGAGATGTCATAGACAGAGGACTCACGGCGGATGAAGTCCAGGGCACTCTGGGGGGAGCCGTTGACTCCAGACAGGTTGGCCATGTTTTTGGCCGTTCGGAGCAAGCGTAGGATATTGGAGTGTGTGTTGTTCATGGTGGCAGTGGGGGAGTTCATCACGGATTGGCGCTCCTCTATAGCTACTCCGTGGATACAGCTGTAGATACCCTGAAGGGATATAGGATGGTACACATTGAATTTAGAGAAACCCAAACACACCATAAACAACAGTGCCCTACCACTGATGATTTAATGAGGTAAGACAAAGATAGGAGAATCGTGAGGCAGGCAGTTTGCTGAATTCACAGAAAACGTGACTAGAAGCTTGGTTGATGTAGCCCCTTGAATTCAGCCAACTTCATTTCATGAGCTAACGATCATAATCTGCCATCAGGGAGGGGAGTGATCATACCAGAGGACTCAAATAAACAGAGGACATGGCTTACGTGCCTCAACTAAACCCGCGATCTATCTTGGGTTTCCCTCCTATTTAGGATGCAGAGTCTTACATTTTATAAAGGGATCCAGGCTGTAGACATATAGCAAAAAGCAGGAGCAGAATATTGGAAGCACCATAGACACTAGAGCCACTTAGCTCTGGTCGGCCAAGCCTGGCTGATGCTGCTCACAGTGGCTTCTTGTTTCTGGCTCTGACCGATTTTGAACAGTTATTTTTTTAGAATTTTGATCAGCAAATAACAAGGGAGCAATGTTGTTCTGCAGCTAAGCATGAACTGAATTCACACAGAGAGTTGGAAAGCCCTGGGGTCAAAGAAGGATTTTCTACTGCTGTGGCCTACACTGTGGGAGGGAAAAAGTGGGACAAATATCAAGAGCTCAATGTGAATGAATAACTCCCTTGTTGAGGTCTCTCCTTTATTCACCCTTTAACTCTTGCTTTCTTTTTTATAGTCAATATTATCATAAATAATTAATGTTCTATCAAATTAGTATTGATGAAGAACGCCAGGCAAATAGCTACTTGTTCGGGGCACTGAAAAACAGCATCTGTGAGGAAGGCTGGGTTGCTTGCCTGGGCAGACAGTGTCCCCACATCTCAAGTCAGGTCAGCTACTGTTCATCTCTCATGTGCTGCTTGAAAGGCAAACAAACTTCCCTAGCAAGGTGAGGCAGATGAAGAAGTGGCTTTAAACGGTGTCTTTACACACAAGAAGGTTAGTCTAGAAAAGAAGATTATCTGAGCGGTCAGGACCGAGAACAGAAAAGGTCAGAGGGAAAAATGGTAGCTATGTGGCCAAGAAGTGTCAGGCCTTGTGAGACACAAGGTCTTCCTGGAGGGCACTCTACTCCCTTTCTGCTTCTTATTTCTGACCTCTTGACAGTGGTCAGGAAGAAATGCCAAGTGTCCTCTTCTGTGAAGACAGTGCCCATGTCAGAGGGCCACAACTAAAATGTCTCTTTTCTCCCACCTCTCTGGCCTCTAGGAAGTGCTGAATAACGGGGCCCAGGGACCAGGAGCCCCACAAGCTCCTTTCTCCTGTTCTTATGTGACTGAATGACCTGTGCACACTGACAGCTAGAGAGGAAATGGAGAAATTTTTCCCTGTCCCTAAAACACTACAGGAAAATGTCCAGAAAATGAAACAGTTTGATGAGAAATCCATTTTCTTTCATAACTCTATTTGAGTCATATCTGCAACACGATCTTCAATCCTAAAAGGATATTTGAGTTCACCACTCCATGCGTGAGTCCACACAACTATGTCAACAAAATCAGAAGAATCCTACTCTTTAAAAACTTCCCATCTGTGACCCGAGTTTCATATATCTAACTGCTTTCCTAATACCTCAATTTGAATCAGAAATGAAGGTGATCTAAACAAAGAATGGCCTGGAGTCTTGTTCCTTTTAAGTAAGTTTTTGTAATATACTTTTTAAAAAAAAAAAAATTAATCAAGACTTGGGTTCTTTAGGCTCTTTCAAATGGTATTTATATCTGTACTCCACAGACCCAGGCACATACACATGCCCACACGTGATCCTCCTGCTGTAGTCTTCCAGTGTTGGTATTTATTGTGGGCATATGTCACTGTGTCCACCCTTTAGGCTCTTTAATTTCCCTTACTTCACATGTGGTTAAAATATAGGAACAGTAAAAACACCAATAATATGTCTTTGTGTGTTAGAATAAGCTATGTGACACTATGCTATTTAAGAAAATGTTATGATTCCTACCTCAAAGGATGAATTGATTAATGCAGCCTATACAGAATCAATTAGTGGTGGTGTAAGAGGCAAATGGGGAAAAGCCAAATTTGATAGAAAAATCAAATGTCTGAGTCTAAAATGGAAGGAAAGAAACATAGCACCACCCATCTTAGAAGCATTTGAAATTCTCTCACACAGACCCTTGGGGAAGTGCCCGTGATCTGGCTTTATGATTTAGCCACATAAGGCTGGAACAAGCACCTTCTTGGTCTCTTTGCTGAGCAAGGCTGAACTGTCCTTAGCAAGCTCTGAGTATCTCAATCAAAACACTTACTCTGCTGATGGAGAAGACCATGCCAGGCTTGCCAGAACAGACACCCATGAAGCAATGTCGGAACTGCCAATAGAAGAGATGTTCACAGATGAAGGTGATGAGGCTGAGAGCCATGGCTGCCCCCAACATATAGAAGACGCCCGCCATGTTGTCAATGTCCAGCTGGCTGCTCATAACCTCATTCTTCTCATTGTGGCAAATGCCAGTGAGCCAGAGAGCTTCCAGTTCTTCCATCTCCCCTAGAACGAGGACAAGAAGGAGACAGATAGAGGAGGGAGGGAGGAGAAAGGTGAGAAAGAAGGAAGGACATTGAAGAAGGGAATAGACAGAAAGGGGCAAACACAAAAAGAGAAAAAGAATACATTTTATTAATGCCATTATATCTTAACTCATCAATACATTCCAAGTATTTAGTGGAAATGTAATGAATGGAACACAGGTAACTCAAGGACATGGGACTTCCTTGTGACTCTGCTCTAGCCAGTGCAAATTGGCAGCTCAATGCTTGGTATTATATACAATATGCCATGCAAGGAACAAGAGTTCAAATTAGTGAGAACAGTTTGTGAGAAAAGCAGTCAATGGGTTTGAGAGGGAGGGAGAGAGAGAGAGAGAGAGAGAGAGAGAGAGAGAGAGAGAGAGAGAGAGAGAGAGAGAGAGAGAGAGAAACTTGAGACTGGGGATGGATTTTAATTTATATTATATTTAAAGGCATTGCAGGCAGCAGGTGTAGAATTATCACCAAGGAAGAAGTAGAAAAATAGATGCTCATTTACAGAGAGACAAGAAAACCAGTTCAAGCAGAGTAGTAACCCTCAGCAAAGAAAGCTTAGTAAAAGAATTCTGAGGTTAAACTCTCTGACCTCTATTTTATAGACAGTGGGGATAACATAACCAAACAAGTAAAAACTTGGAATTATACAGAGCACATTAGGTTGAGGAAGGAGAGGTAGACAGAGATTGAAAGAGGTTGAATCATTATGCTCTCTCAGAATTTCAGAAGTCTTTTAGAGGAAAATATGAAACCCAAATGAGGAGGAAGCTGGAATGAAACATGATCACCTAAACTTGCCTCCTCTCAACTCTGCTTAAAGGGACAAGGACTTCTCCAGTTGTGTCAGACTCTGACCTACTATCACTAGACACTAATCAGTAGAAATGTAAACATCTCAAACAACACCCCCAAAACCCAAAACCCAAAACCCAAAACCCAAAAACCAAAAACCAAAAACCAAAACCAACCAAACAAGCAAAAGACAAAGAAAACAAGTACCTACTCCAGGATGTCACTAATTCATACAAATGAAAGTCTAGTTTGCTAAAATTTTGCATTTGCATAGCACAATGAATCCCAAAATCCTTTCTACTGATCTACTTGGTAATAGAGTCTGGATCCATTTGGCTGTGACTACTGGTTATACCAGCATGGCTTATCAGCATTCCAGCTACAAACCCCTACTCGTTCTTATAGAAATCCACTCACGTTTCTTCTCTTCTTTGATTCAACAATGCTTTTTCTAACTAGTGTAGAAGCCAGATTCAGGTGGAACCTGGAAACCTGACCCTGGCCTTGTGTCTCTGATGTCTTCCCTAATAAAAAATGTCCCATGGACCTAGTTGACAGACCCACGTGTCTGGTGGACTTCAGAACCATGCAGAGTGAAGATCATCTCTATCTAGATTAGTTTGTGTGTGAGGATTATGGGTAGACTGTTTTGGGCAAGGACATGAAGAGAAATGCAGAAGATAGTAGTCCGGTGAGATACATTTCTCAGTGTTCAGCCCATGACCAGAAAGACACAGGAAATGCCTTCTGGTATCTACATCTGAGGATCCTTGCCCTCCACCTCTTCAACCAGAAGACCGTGGCAGGACAGAATGAAGGATGTAGAAACAGACAAACATTTGTTTCACTTTCCTTCCTCCTGGAATAGAAAGAGCACTGCCCTACATCTGTCTGGTGTTGTGCCACATGTAGGGTGACATCTAACTGTAGCCTACTTCATTCCCGGAGGCATCAAAGTCCCACACAATCTTCAAATGTTCCCTTATCTCCAACTACTTTAATTCCTCCCTCATCTTTACCCAGTGCAGGTTAAAGTATGTCTCCTTGTAATTCTCATATTAAACCACACCTTTATGGTAGCTTAGGGTGTGATTTAGAAATTGGGTCATTGCAGATGCAATTAATAATGGCAAAGCACACTGCAATCCCCAGCAGGCCCCTAACCTCATGTGATTGGCCTTAAGAAAAGGGTGGATGCAGAGAAAGATGAATACAGGAGAAAGACATTCATCCAGGTAGGATGAAAGTAGAGATCTGAGTGGTGCTTTGACAAGTCAAGGAATACCTAGTGGAACCAACAAGAAGAGAGCACCAAGAAGACACATCAAAAGCCATTCAACAAGCATACAGAGGATTCCTCCTCATCACTTCCAAGTGAAGCTTCCTGTACTGATACCTGTAGTGCCCAGAACTTCAACACAACGAATTCAACTGTTTACATCACACCATTCCTGTCATTTGTTATGGTGGCCCTAAGAATTCAAAACGTACTCTCCAATCTAATCATATCTTGTGACATGCTGATTTGGATAAATAGAGGATAAAGGTTGCTATTTCAGAACAGCTATTGGTGGAGGCCAAGTGGACACTCCCCTTTACTTTAACTCACCATCTCCAAACAGCTGCAGGATAGCAAGGTCCACCTGGCGTTTCCAACCAGAGTCTTTTTGGATAGCAATGCCATAGCCCGTAGAAGCAAAGACCTTGCCACTGCCAATGGTCACCAGCTTGCAGCCTTCGTCTCTTCCAGCCATGTAGTTGAGCACGGCTGCATCGTAGATGAATGCATCAAGTTTCCTGCACAAGAAAGAAGCGAACCAACATATACTAAGGAGGAAATTACACAACAGTACTACCTACTGGGGCATTAGTCTGAAGTGGTAGGGTTGCAGAAGCTATGTGGAGGACTGGCTCACAGTAAGGCTCAAGTTGGACTATTGTCAGAGTCTAAAGCCTGCATCCCAGGCTGCCCTTGATGGGACTTCAGGTTGAAAGGAGTTGTTTCTTTTATTCCCCCCTCCCACCAGGAGTGATAAGAATGTAAGTTGGGCCTGAGGCCAACTCATAAGCTGTGTCTGAAAAGGAGAAGGAGTAAAAAGGAATCAATAAAAATAATAACAGAAATAATGAAAAGTAAGCACCGCAGTGATAACAAATAGCACGGGTAAGAGTTATATAACATTTTTCATTTCTCAGTTCATTACAGTCCAGAGTGGGGGAAAGTGTAGGTGTATATGTTTCAGTAGATATGTGGCTATTTTGGTGGTCAGAAAGAATTCAGCATTCTCTTGTGCTGTGTGACTCTGCTTTGAGGGGCCAGGCTGGTGGCAAGCTCGTGTGAGAGCACATTCACAGCACTGCAAGAAGGTAGCATTCAGAAGGACCAAGGACTTTCAGATTCCTAAGCCTACATGCACATTGCGTGAAACATTGAGCTTTGCAAAGAAGGGATGCACCAAGAAAAGATGGGGTGGGCTAAGAGCGAGGCGGCATGCACCAATCACTGTTTCCAAACGTTTCCACACCGAAAGGCTGAGGGAGCAGTTCAGATAAAGCCATGCAAGTGACAGGCATGAAAGTGAGCAGGGCATGCAAGCCTGCACAACAGTTACAGGCTAGGCATCTTTGTCACTCCTCAAGAAAAAGGGAAACAAACAAACAAACAAACAAACAAACAAGCCCACAAGCCCTTTTTGATATGACTAGCAACAGGCAATTTCACAAAATGCATCCTATAAAATGCAGGTTGGTGGCATGCCCAAACACCAAGCATCCGGTATAATTGAGAACTATGCGGATCCCGTAGTTTGGACTATCCAGAGCACTCCTACCCTAACCTCAGATCCTGTCTTCTGAAACCTGTTGTGATTTTGTTCAGAACAGTGAGATTGAATGCCTCCACATTCTAAATGGCCATAAATCTAGGTGGTACTTGGGAACCTTAAGACGCAAAGGTGGCCAGAGGAGGTCCACGGTCACCATAGGAGAGAGGGAAACAGCTGTATGACCCATTGGCCTCCAAATTTCGACATTTACAGTGCTCAAGTGCTGGCCATTCTTCATAGCTTTCACTTTCTCCAACTAAAGGACAAGTGTGCCCAAATCGCTGCATTAACAGCTTGTGAACAAATACACTCTGGGTACAGAGAATGGCTATCAGGAGTGACAATCAAAGCTGAAATTGGGGATCAATCAACACATTTCTACTTGTTGCCGTCTACAAATTTTGCACACTTCCTGTTTCATTTCTCCCTAGACACCGGAACTGTCTATTACACCTCTTAGACTACAGCTCATGTGTAACAGATATGCGCTCTCTCCTTGACGCTTCCTTTTTAGTTTTTGATCTGTTTCTTTTCCACTCCATGCCCACATTCATGCAAGCAGAAAACAATTTGCAGGATGGTATATAGAAGCAAGTAACATCATAAGAACTCTTGTACAAGGGTTGGAATAATGCCATCAAATTTGACTTGGAAACAGTCTTTTGATTTAATGAGTATGGTTCAAGTTCAAACTGTGTCCAGTGGATGTGAGAGGTGTATCACTCTGAGCTTGGAGGCCGTTCTTACCCTGTTTTCAGGGAGAGCAAGGCATCATCTACACCCCTTTGGTTGAACTTTCCCATGTAGGCATGCATTTCTGCATAGTTATTACGGATATTCCTCTCTGTGCTGCCATTGGGCACAGTCCCAAAGCGGAAAGGGGGTGAGAAGTCATTAGGTCTCTGGAACTGGAGAGAGAAAGAAAGACAGAGAGAGAGAGACAGAGACAGAATAAAGAAGAAATGCTTTAGAAAAATGTGAAGAGACATTAAGTCAGCATTAGTGAGTTTATAATGGAAAGGAACCGACTATAATTCACCAAACACATTAGCCCTCACTCAGGAGCAGTAATTGCCTTCTGGAAGTGGACTTCAGTTCAACTCAATTTAATACGTATTGTTGAGAGATTTCTATTTGCCCAGTCCCGAGTTTAATCTGTAACCCTGTGTGTTCCTTCTATGCATCCGACACAATACCAGTGATGATGGGCCTGAAAGTGGCATGATATAGTTTGTGGTACATTAGTCACTTTTATTTCCAAAAATTGTCTAAAATCTGCACTCAGGCCTCTTAATTCAGAGGCCCAATCACATTGTCCTTCTACAATTAAGGTCACACAGCATGTCAGTCATGGAAATAATGTTTGAATATTGAATATATTTTGCTAAGAAATTTTCTTTTGACCTTCAAAGCACTCAAAATTCTGTTGATCCTAAACCAGCTATTGGATAATTCACATGTTATTTTAGCTATGTTCCCTGCTTGCTTAAACACTGAGAGTGTCTCTCCAGTGCCTAGCACTAGAATTTAAATTCCTTGGATCCTGTCTCTATGACATCAGCGTTATTCATAGCTATTACCCTTCAATGAGTTGGGTCTTAATGATGCTTCCAGAGCACACAATTTGACCATTTGGATTTTCACAGCCTCACCAAATTCATCTCTTTAATACACACTCACCCTTCTCTTTGGGCCAACTCAGTTTCTTCATTTTAAAATATAGCTCAAAGCAACGGCTTTGGGGAACCTCCTGTGAATTCTCCCTTCTATCAAGTTGGCCCAAAATGATCCCTCAGTACTTGTTATTCTGGTTTAGAGTCCTAGATTGATTCTATAAATTCAGCGACTCCCTATGTCTACTGACTAAGTACCGAGAACTAGACCTTCATGCGGTCATTAATAGTTTAAGCTTGAGATTAAAACAGATATGATGACCAACTCTGCCACTTACTACTTAATGACTGTGTTCCTTGACAGAAAAGATGTACCTCTTCTTCCTCCATAATAAGGAGTTGATGATGCCCAGTTTTCAAGAATGTAAAATAAGTACTTGGCACAGCACCTGATAGATACACCATAGGGTTGCCTGACACAAACCAGGTCACTGGGTTAGAGGGTTTTCAACTGAGAAAATGCCTGGAGCAGACTGAACTGTAGGCGAATCTCTAAGGCATTTTCTTGATTAATGATTGATATGGGAGGGCCCAGTCTACTATACTAGGTGGTCCTGGATTTATCAAAAAATCAGGCTTGAACAAGAAATGGAGAGCAAGACAGGAAGCAGCACTTCGTCGTCATGATTTTTGCTTCAGTCCCTGCCTGCTTGAGTTCTTACCTTTGCTTCCCTCATTGATGGACTGTGATTGGTACATGGAATGCAATAGCCCCTTCCCCCCATATTCCCTTTGGGTCTGGCCTTTATCACAGCAACAGAAAGCACACTAAGACAGATGCTCAGTGATTGGTCCCATATTGTTCTAAATCCATGTTCATATTAGTTTTGTTTTGCTGATAAAACAGCAGGCTACCTAATGTTCTTGTCCTGTAAGTATATCTAAGATGACACAGAATATGGGCATAAAGCTGTCCCTTGGCATAGAGGGGACACTGCAGGTGTTTAAAGTGCTCTGGATTTCAATGCTATTGCTATTATTTGTTACCTTGGAGCTGTATTTGAAAACCTAGCCCACTAACCAGGGCCCACTGAACTTTATAAACAGCACAGGTTCCATGGCCTTTCTTCTTCTTCTCAGAGACTGTGAGGGCTTCGTGGGCTATAAGATTCTTACAGCACAAGGAGCTATTACAACCACTGTAGCTGCTCCTGTTGGCCACAGTTGAGAGTTGGGTCAGTGTCATATGCTGTGGTGGTGGGATATTTAAATGTCACATCAAAAACAGACTTTCCAACTGGAAAACCCTTCTCTTGAGATGAGCACGATAAATGCCACTACTAGCCTCTCTCTCTCTCTTTTTTAAGGGGTTGCAATTTTTAAGCAAATAAAGATAGGAGAGTCAGAATTGTCTTCTCAAAACTAAGTAGCTTAAATCTTCCATTGGACAAATGATAAAGAGGGGCCCAATGAGGATAATTTGTTCACTATCACCCAGGGGTAGTGGTGGCGAATGTCATCAGCATTTTCCCTGGCCTAATTAAGAGTGACTCCTCACTGTGCCCGGCAGAGAGCAAGCTTACAGTAAACAAGGCTAGGCTTTAATAAAAGAGACAGACACCAGAAGACTTCACACATAGCTGTCAAACAGAACTCCTCAGAAATCTGAAGAAACCCATCCCCTAAATCCAAAGCCAAGCGGATGGCACAGGAGGGAGCAGCCCCCGGAGTCATGTGACTGTCCTGTCCTCTGTACCTCTGCACTTTGCTAAGTCAATGGGTACGAACATTGACTAGGGTACTGCAGGTCCCTCCCACAATAGTTTCTGAAGTAGTATTGAAAGCTGGAATCACATCCAATTCAGATCTGATAGAAATTATTTATCATCTAGGTATTTTTGAAAAGCTTAATGCATGTAAGGTCTGTGCAACGATTTTTGATCAACCAAACGGAATCCCGTGCCCAGTGTTCCACTTCCTGACGGAGCTACAGGCCAAGACACTTCTCGTTCCGAACCATAATCTTTTTTTTTTTAAGTTTTAAATGATGTTTAGAGTCTCTATATTATTTTACAGTCACATCCATAGATGCACAAAACATGTCGAAACGTGGACCTGGAAGAGCAAACACCCTTTGCGAAGAGGGGCCACACTGATGGAATCAATCTGAAGACTTCCCAAGGAGCTCCAGAGACCTTACTGCACTGGTATAACACTGATGCAGGAGAAGGCTGGCAGAATGCAGCAGCTGCCCACAGCCATGCACATGGCCAGTGTGAAGGAGGCTCAGTGGAGATAGGCGAGTTGTCAACAAATGGTGTGAAGGTGATTAGATGCTTCTGTACAAAACAAAGCTCACTCCCCACCCCCACAAGATCAATAGCAATTACGCCGAACTTGCGAACGTTCCAGGAGAAAAAAATATATGGGAACAGTTTTGTAACCTAGAGCTAGATGAAGACTGTACATCACGTGTCCAATCCACCAACAGAGGGAAATAAAGATAAATTAAAGGTCATCAAAATTCAGAGCTTCTCTTTAAAAGATGCAGTTAGGATTATGAGAAGGTAAGCCACCAGCTGGGAGGAAGTATCTGAAAATGAATTAAAGCGATTTCAAAAACAAATCAGGTAATAGCAGAATAAGACTTACATCATTTAGGGCACCATCCCCGAGCAAATAACCAGAGAAAACAACCCTGACTACAATGTGGACAAAATTTAGCCTGGAGGCGATTTGGTTTAGATTCAACCTTTTCTCATGCTTGCTGTAGGAACATGAACACAGGCAAGTTACCTAGCCTTGCAAGGTTTCATTGTATTCTGGAAATATTATTTTAACACCTAAGATAATAAATACATAGGAAAGCACTTAACACTGTAAGAAAGCTCAAAGCTGTTAGTTTCTTCTGTGGCAATGCAATTCTGTCCTGTGTGAGGCAGCGCTCCCTCATTCTCTAGTCTGCCCCTGTAACTAGGCCAGTCTGAGGGCCTAGAGTCAGCCAGAGCAGATGCAAGAGACCAGCTTGCTGTCTCCTCTGAAAGGTCTTGTTCAGCTCGATGGGAGGTTTAAATAAAGCAGGTCTTTTAAAACTGTCAGTGGACCTTGAACTTAACTAAAATTCCCATTCACAGGGAACAGTTAGTATGCTTAAGGAGACCTGTGGGGAAGAAGGAAAAGACAACTCCCACATGCCTTGATGTTTCAATAAATGCCCTTGTCATGAAACTCACCCCAAGATGTAAAGCCCTGTTGTTTAACCTTGGTGACAGTTGATGGACTCTGGGGAGGAATTAAAATGTATACTATGAGGAATATAAATTAGAACACTAAAGACCTTGACAAGTAATTTTAAAAATTAGGACTTCAAATAAGCCAGGGAGAAGAATAATTAGATTTGAAAACTCTGATTTCAAAATGGTGATAACTTAAAAAAAAACCAGCATTTTTATTAATCACCTTTGACCACCCAAATTGTGACTGCTAAAACACAGATCCATTTAGTGAAATGAAAGCACAGGAGGGAAGGATCCTCAGGGATCAGGCCCATTTCACAGATGAAGACACCAAAGTAATGGAAAGGTGAAGGGTATTGCTCCAAGCTGTGTAAAGAAGAAAGACAAGGCAAGCCTCTCCATTGCCAGCTGGGACGCTGCTGAGAGTCATTGTGCCCTGGCTTTCTGGGCAGAGAGGCCATGTGTTGTTAATGGGGCCACCTGGGAGGCCATCCATCCATTTCTGATATCACAATTGTTTGCTTCCACCCTCTCCCCTGGATCCAACACCTGCTCTTGGCAATGGCTATGAACTCACAGTAGCACAAGGGGTAACACAGAGGGAGAGCGTCAAGGGAATTGTAATCTCACTTGCTCTTCCTGAAAAACAGAGAATCAGAAATCAACACCTTGAGCCTTTAGCATCTGAACCTCAGTCTCTGTCTTGATGACCTTAAAGTGGATTCCTCTTGACAGTCAGCCATGCAAGGAGGAAGATTCCAAGGATGGGGCAAAGGCCCTCACTTTCTGTTGGACTCTGGCCATTTGGCTGCCACCACCCTACAAAAAGGTCTCTCATAGAGCTTGTAGCAAAGAAAAAAAGAAAGAGGGACAAGGGGCGTGGGAGGGTCTAGTCTAGTTTGTTTTCTTCCAGTCAACTAAATATGTCAGTTGACTTTCCCAAGTACAGGGCTCTGTTAATCCAGTGGTAAAAGCCACATTCATTCAACGCCTATGAATGTGCTGTGAATTAGCACCTCATCTTCGTTATCTATGGTAATTAGAATACAGCAGTTCATTTGGAGTGGAGTGTATCAAGAAAAGATGAATAAAACCTCCAGTTTCTAGGAACTAACCTCCCAGAAGAGTCAGAAATATAAGTGTTCTCTGCCATTCACATCTTCTCATACAGTCTCTCATTTATATTTGTATTCAGGAAGTATTTATTCTGTGCAGACAAGGTTCTAGGTATTGGCAATTTGGCATTATAGAATAAGATCCAGAGGCTCATATCAAAGAAGGAGATGGGTAACATACTAACATGCATAGAAACATATGTGTGTGTTTCCATATATGGACATTGACATATGTACATATGTGTGCTCAACTATGTGGTAGGCTAAAGTTGGTCACATACATTTTGCCAGTCCTCCTATCAAAAGGGAAGCCTGTGTTCCCTCTCCTAGGCAGAACAGGTGACCTGACATGGAAAGATTCAGAAGCCCCGCCCAGAGACTTCTGGCCTTGAAAAATGAGTGTGTGCTTTTACGGCCTCTTCACTGGCGTCCCAGAACCTCCTTCCAAGGGAAGGCTCTTAGCATATAGGGAGTATTACATATCTAGTCTTGGGGCCAGTCTTAAGCCCCAGTCTTGAGGCCACCAAACTGAAGACAGCACCTGTGGGTGCTCTTCACTGCAGCTCTAGCTTGTCTCTCAGCTCTACCCATTCCTGCCAGCACACCAGAGAAGTCAGTAAAGCCCTTTTGGTCCCTCAAGTCCAGCCAGGCCCAGCTCTACCCTTAGGTGAAGATCAGATGACTCTACCAAGGCCACATAAAGTCGAAGACACACTCAGCTCAGCTTTACACAGACATCTGACCCCCAAGACAGTGAAACACAACGAAGCGGTTTTTGTGCTGAGACTCTAAGCACTGGGATGCCGGCCCCACAATGAATTACTGGTGAACGTGGAATGTTTCAAGACAAGACAAACCGTGTAATGCTACAGACTGATTGGCAGTCATCAGTAGACCTTTGTGAGAAGGTCACATTTGAGCCGAGACTTCAGTAAGATCAGTTATCCAAAACACATGTGGGACATACAAGGAGCACAGGAATTGGTCAATAAAAAAGGTCCAGACTGCTGAGATGGGCAACAAACAAGGTGATGGGAGCCCCAGAGAAGCAGGACTGTGTCAGTGGGAACACAGGGTGAACAGCAACACAGAGGGTGACACAGAGGAGCTTTCTATTTGAACAGAAGAAGCAAAGCAATGTCTACACAGCATGCTCTGCTCAAAGGCACAATACAGACGTCCTAATAGCCACACTCACTCAATACCTACGGAATGACAAAGCTCAGGCACCATCACAGACCATGGAGACCTCCTCCCTTTTGCTAC
Source organism: Mus musculus (assembly GCF_000001635.26). NCBI lineage: Eukaryota > Metazoa > Chordata > Mammalia > Rodentia > Muridae > Mus > Mus musculus. Next base: position 135,747,405 of record NC_000072.6, read on the forward strand.
AGCCTTATAAGTAAGGCTGAGGGCTAATGAAGGATGAGGAAGGAAACAGGACCTGGCTCTCAAAAGGAGCCCATATCTATGTTATGTTATGGTTGGGGGTGGGGGGCGGTCACCACAACCTGGGGAACTGTGTTAATGGGTCACAGCATTAGGAAGGTTGAGAACCCTGCTCTAAGGTATGCTAAACGGGAGGAGAGCCTCGACACATCCCAGCTCTGCCATTTGATAGCCCTGAGACTGCACTACTCGCCTTCTCTGTGCCCCGGTTCCCACACTTGTAGAGTGCACCTATGCACCAAGTGTTCACCTAGTTTCCTGAGCACTGTAATAGCACAGTGCCTGGCCCAGGAGAAGCAAGCTGAATTACCCATTATTGTTAACACAGGCCCTGCTATGATCGCACTCACTGTCACTAGCGGTGACCGAACAATTCTGTCAGAATGACAAATGTGGGGTTTTGTGATAGAAAGAGTCCTCTGTCACCAGCACATATTCCAGGCTGGAAGGAACAAATTGAGGAGACGGGAGCTCAAGAGGATCTGAGCTCTGAGAAGAGCCTGGGCACTTTGGTGGGGCAGGGAAAGAGAGCAAGGTGAAACTTCAGGGACATTTAGTAGTGGCGTGAATAAGGATGTCCCCCAGAGGTTCTCACATGAAAACACTTTAGTCCTCAGTTGTTTTAGGGAGGGTTGGGAGCTGTGTGTGGCCTTCCTCAAGGACGTTGCTGCGGGTAGGTTTTCAGAGCTAAAGTCCTCTTGCTGTTTCATTACTCCTCTCTGTCTGACTTGTGCCTGTGGTCCATGTGTGAGCGCTCAGCATCCTTCTCTAACCTCCATGCCTGCCTGCTGCCTCGACCTTGCTATCTAGAACTCTAACCCTCTGGAACTATAAGCCCAAATTAACTTTTGTTCCACAAGTTGCCTTGGTCATGGTGTTTTATCACATCAACAGAAATGTAACTAATATGTTCTAATATTCTCCATCTCGTTGAACACAAAAGACCCTAGCGATGCCATGACTATTAAAATTCCAAATCAGAACTGCTGCCATGAGGCCAGGGTTCCTGGAAGGCTCCCTAAAGGGGACAGATTGAAGTTGCAAAGAGGGAAGTGGAATTTTCAATGGTGTGTGTGTGTGTGTGTGTGTGCCATTGGAAAGAGGAAGTTCTGAAAGCCACACCCCAGACCCCCTCAAGGCCTAGGCCTCTGTTGTTCTAGGCTGCTGCTCTGACACTGAGACCTTATACCCAGTGGCCTGTCACTTCTCCTCAGGAGGCTAACAGATCAACTGCAGCTAAATCGGGCAAGTGACACCACACAGGGAAAGAGGCTCTGCTGAGATGAAGGGGTTGGAAAGTGCCTTTCAGGGTATAGACCTGCCTGAAAACAGCTCTTCTTCAGCCTGTCTGCTCAGCGTATGCTGATTAGTGCAAACCAGAGTCGTGACCTTGAGCTGCACACTGGACACTTTGCTCACAGCTATGCTGCTAGTGAGGAGGGAGCTAGGGGCTTTTGTCTTCAGAGCGTGACAATCCCACACATAAATAATTCATCCTGTTACTTCTGATTCTACATTTGAATCACAAAGAGAATCAATGCCCGAATGCCACTCAGCCCTTCTAGGCCCTCGGGGGGGGGGGGGGGGGGGGGGGGGGGGAAAGATGGGTGGGTTCTTCACAATGTCTGTGTACTGATATGAACTCTACAGGGACCCTCTTTACCTGCCCTGGATTCCTCTCACCACCCCTATTAATGTCATTACCGTCCATCCTCCACAGCTCTTCCAAACCATGGACTTTAGACATCATTATCATCACTGATGAGCATGTCTATGAATCTTAGCCCTACATCAGATCTTACCATCAGCACTGTCAAGTTACAATATAATTTCACCACCCAAGAAAACTCCCTCATGATACTCCTCCATAGACCTCCCCTGGCTCCTGACACATGATGACCTGTTCTCTGTCCCCATAGTTTTGACTTTTAATCATTCTTCATTACCCAGGAGTATTAAACCAAACTACCATACTGCTTACTCCCATATATTCCCATTTGTCATTGGCATCTATATACCAAGTCTTATTTTCAAAAGCCAGGGTGGGGAAGCCCACCAAAACAAACAAACAAACAAACAAACAAACAAAAATTAAAAGAAAGAAGATGATAACACAGTAAACTTGGGAAAGATGTGACATACAGACGGTCTGTTAACAATGGAGGGCAATTTCATTCTAAAATGCTATGTGTATGGATTGCCTCAAGGCACAAAGATCTGTTCCAGTTTGAACTTTTCTATTTTGAAATGTGGGTTTCAGAACAGTCCCTCAAGGCGCCACTCAAGGGTCAGCCTAGCTGTGGAGACAGTGGTGGATTAAACAATGGGATTCCTCACTGTCCTTAAAGTGACAGTATGGAATGGAGGTAGGAGGAACAAATGATCACTTGGGGGCTGTAGAGAAGGGCCAGGAGGTAAAGTGCCTGCTGTGAGTTCTAGTCCCCAGAACATGTGTAAAATTCTAGGGTGGTAGTGGTGAACTTCTAAACCTTACTACCTACTGAGGGGTAGAGGGAATAGAAATATGCAAATCCTTGAAGCTCTTTGATGGGTCACACTAGAGGAGTCCTTGAGCTTCATGCCAATGAGAGAGCCTCCCTCAAAAAACAAAAATTATGGAGAGCAATGGAAGAAAGATAGGCTGTATCAACATAAGGCTTCAACACTTCCATGCACCCATGTGCATACACACACACACACACACACACACACACACACACACACACACACACACGTTCACATGTCCACACTAACAAGTACACACACATGCAAACACCAAAAATTTCGCCTTACATTTTATTATAAAGCTATATTTATTATTCATTAGAGAATATATTGTTGGAATTTACTCAAAGGTGGTAAATAAATCACTGTGACAGCAGCACTACAGAACATAGCAAGAAGACATAGATTCATAATTTAAGGTGACAACATGAATTCAGGTCTGTTTCTGGGGCCCTGGTGAGCCCAATGACATTTGCTACTACCATATGGTGGCACTCATCGAGCACTAGGTAGCCCCATTGCTCTAGTTATCTTTATCAAGTCTCTCTCTCCCTCTCTCTCTCTCTCTCCCTCTCCCTCTCTCTCTCTCTCTCTCTCTCTCTCTCTCTCTCTCTCTCTCTCTCTCTCTCTCTCTCTCTCTCTCACACACACACACACACACACACACACACACAAATACACACTACACACTACACACATGTATGCCTGTACTTGCATGTAGGAAGATTGGTTAGCTGGCCCTTCTCCTGTCCCTGGTCTCACCATCATTCTAGAAGCCTCCTTCAGAATTCTGCATGCTATGCTGTTGGGGAAGAAGATCTCTGCCTCTCTGGGTCCCTGTGGAATGGCAAATTACCCCAAAGGCTTCAGAGAAAGGAGGTGAGGGAGGGACCAGGCTTCTCTTTCTCCTGTCATCATTCTCCATTGGGGTTTCCAGGAAACAAAATGCCAGCTCTTCAGGTCTCTTGAGATTAGCTAACTACCAGATTTCCTCACAACAAGGACCTTGATGCAGCAAAACAATGATTTGTTTGGCATTTGCTAAAAATTTAAATAAACAAACATTTGTTTCTATGTTTACCACATCAATTTTATTGACTAGGTCTCCATCTGTTCCCTGAGGTTTTAGGTGTTTGGCAAAATCTGTGACTTTGCCATAAAATGCTCTCATCAATATGGTGGGTACAGCCCCAGGTATGTGCTTGATCTCTGAAGAACAATGGCGATGTACCAACATTACATGTTAACTTTGGACTAATGATAGTTTGGTGTCAATAGCAGCGAACATACCTCCCAGCACACATTATGTGCTCTACAACTTGTATGTAGCAAGTCATTAATTTTCTCAATAAACCCATGGGGTAGACATTTTTATTCCCATATCGTGGGTAAGGACACTAACATCCTGATAGATAATTTTGGTCAATCCTTACAGGTAGGTGAGAGCAGAGAAAGAATTAAAACAGAGTCCTTACACATAACCATAAGTCATATCACACCAGAATACAGACAGAATACAGGCTCAGGAAACAGATTGTCTCAAGAATCCAAAGATCCGATGACCATGACAACTTCCCAGTAGCAAATAGGAAAAGGGAGGACTATAGAAACTTAGAGCACACAAGAAATATCATGACGGGGGTAGAGCTAGGGTGGAGAAACCTTTACACACTTGCCTTGCTTGACTGTTGGCAAGGGGCTTGTGGAAGGCATCTGACCAAGTAGGCTTTCATGAACAAAGGCAACATAGCCCATGAGTACACTGTGTACCCTGAAGGTGAAAGGAATCTGTGTGTGCAAATATGATACATGAGTATGATACCTGGATGAAGGCCACTGCTTGCACACAGTGGCTGACCAGGCCAAGGAAAGACCCAGCAGTTAGCTGAATTAGGATTAAACATAAGGGTATAGCTGGGATAACAAAGGGGCTGTGTAAGAACTGTCTACTAGAGAACTACCAACTTGAACTTAAATTTATGGTATCATAATGGGCAGGTATAAGTGAAAAGGGCGCCAGAATGGAAAACCATGTTCAAATCAAGGAAGGTTCTATCCTTGCTCTTCCTCTAATGCCCAGGTTTCCCTCCTGACCACCTGGTAGTTGCAGAACACATCGGGGGTTCCTGCCAGAGCCCCCCTCTTCTCTGTCCAAGAAAGCCCTGAGTAACTCTGTGTACTCCCTCATTTCTACCAGCTCAATCACATAGCCCTCCCCTGACCTGCTGAGGGGAAACTGCTACTCCCTGTCAGCATCTATATATTGCTCTCCTCTCAATTCTCTGCCCTTCTTCCATTTACACTGTGATGTAACAGGCAAGATTTTTGCCCGTTGTACTCATTGGTGCAACTCAAGTGCCTAGGACACTCCCTGACTCTAACTAGAGTCTCCCGATGAATGATCTAAATGATCTAATAAATTAATGAATTGGATTCTGTGCATTAAGCCTCAAACTCCACTTAAAGTGCTTACTGGTTAATGCAGAATCATGCAACATGACCGAGTGCGATGTCTCTCAGATGTACTGCTGGGCTGCCATCCCCAGTGACGAGGAGTTAATTTGTCCTCATGTCAGTTGAGGACATCTTTCTTGGCACATTCTTCATTTTTCCTTCAAAAAAATTGTATCAGAGCTGAGATCCCATAAGAGCTTGTCAGATTCAGGACTTGACGATGTGTATAGATATTTCATTGGCCTCAAAAAATGTGACAGAGCTGGGAACAGTTATGATAACATGAAGATGAAGTGAGCCAGAGACATGAGGACACAGGGTTTAAGTTTTATCCTTCGGTACTCCTGTGTCACAGCTAGCCTCTGCTCTCCCCTCCAATGTTCTTTCAGGCAAGACTGAGCTTTCTGCCTTCCCACATCATGCCAGTTCCCTGCTGGCTTGGGAGAGATCAGAGACGTTTTTCCAGATTTTGTTAGAAGCTGTGGGTACCAGCAAAGACCAACGGCTCTTAAAGAAGCCTTTAGGTAAAGGATGGATGTAGAGAGACTCACCACAGAATGAGGATCTAATGTTAGTTGCTCCAGGAGTCCCAGCAGATTTGATATATTGTGGAAGGTTATTAGAGGCCCCTACCAGATATCTCTATGGAAGTTGCCTCGCTGAATCACCTGTATTTCAGTTCTCCTGAGAGCCACCATTGATGTCTTCTGAGACATGAAGCTGGGATGGGAACTTGAACCTTCAAAGGACTGTGCCAGGTGAGACCTCTGGCCCCAGATGATCAGAGGAGGGACATGTCAGGGTAACAGGCACACATCTGCTGTCCTGGCAAGCCATCTGATCAGTTGGTTTCAAATTGACTAATGGAAATGAAAGCATTTGTGTCAATTGTCACTTTATGACCATTTATAGCACAACGGGATTTTTTTCCTTTGGTCAGTAAAGTTGACTCTACACAGAGACACCACAGCTGGATGAACGTCCGAGCCCCAAGGTAGTCTAGTGATCCCACCTGGCACATTGCATCCCTCTTGGCTTCACAATGGGTCTCAAAGACCAGGAAAACCCCCTTGGTAAAGAAACTGGTTTAACTTTGACACACTCTTTCGCTAGACTTATCCTGCCCTGGGTTTGTTTTACAGCCTACCCATTATTCCCCTCTATAACCTTGTGAACTGGGAAATATAACTTAGAAATGGAGATAGAATCACTTCTATACTACACAGAGGAAGAAAGAAAAGCCAGAGAATCATCAGCTGTCTCAGATCAAAAAGCCTTCCCCATTTATGTCTCCTCCCACCCTCTTCTATTCACTCAGCACATATCTTGGGTTCCTGAGCTGCTCAAAAAATGAAGAGTCTTAATGGCAAAGATAGGCAGGGACTTTAGCTCCTTTGTCCTTGGGGATTAAGTCAAGTCTTCATACCTAACTCAAACATGAGGGACCTCCAAGAATAACGTATTAGAAGGTTAGTGCTACAAAACTATCAACAGTGAGCGTGTTAGGGGAAGGAAATTCAGCATTCCCTAGTGATAAAGGGTTGGATATCCCTCTAAACCATTAGTTCATAATTCATATTTTACTTAAACATCATATATTCAAATACATTCAGTGAACACCTTTGATGTATCAGATCATATAGCTATGGAAGCTATGTTGGGATTCGGATACAAAAGACCATGGATAATTTAAGAAATAATGTTTGGTGTGTACTTATGCTAGAAAACAATCTAAGAATCTACTAATACCCTTAATAATGCCTTTATATGAGCCTGTTTGGTTGTGGCTTGTTTCTTGTCCACTCGGAACGTAGACGGCGTTAATAGTTCATTTGGGTTGGCTGACTTTTGCTGTGAGTGACACACGGGAAAATGGCAGGTGCTCTGCAAACACAGGGCTGGCTGGGAAGAAGGCTCTCCCCTCTCAGGGAATAAAGCAGGCTCAACAACCGGCATACCATAGAGAGACACACTTTACTATTCACAAACTGGAGACAGGTGATAATCAGGGGCTCTGAAGAGGTCTAATATCTCCCCAAATAAATCCTGAAAGAATACTGTGACTTAAGATCTGACAAGCCAAAATAGTAGCACAGTTGGAGACCCTACTTACTCAGATTTCCTCTTAAATGTCTGCCTAATTTAGGTGGCTTGACAGGAGGAGAAAATAAAGGTGTGAAAATTCTATCTGGAACTGTAAATGTCAAATATTTCTCATCTACATTACCTTCCCTTTCTTTCTCCACAGCCATTTGTTATGAAAACATTTCTCACACTCAAATAGCTATATGGCTTTGTCTTATACCATGAATACTATCTGAGTTTAATAACTGTCTTCTCATTCATTTATTCACTTATTCATTCATCCATCCATTCATTCATTCACTCATTCACTCATTCACTCACTCATCCAATAAACTCTTACCTCCACTGTGGTTTTAGTCTAAAAAGAAAGGAAAAGTAGTGGGAACATCTCAAATATCTGTATATCATGCCAATTACCATGTGATTTCTATTGCGAATAAAGAAGAGTGCAGAAGAAGAAATTTAGCTTAGAACCTTTCCTAGATTTTAAATATCTTTTCCCCCACAGAAGCAGAGATTGTATCTAGGACCTTGAGGATGCTAGGTGAGCAATCTACCACTGGGCTATGTCTCCAGCATCTCAGACTGTACACCATATGCGCATTTGGTGACCTGAGGTCTGGCTTCTGCATCCTTGGAAGCTCTTGCTGATGAGACTATGCCACCAGGGAGCACCTCCTTTTTAAATATAGCCCACAGCCTGGAGTGAGTTCTCAGGAGAACTTCAAGCTTACATCAGAGAAACACATTAAAATAAACTTATTGTTTTCATACAACACTCAAGTCCTGCATCATTCCAGGCTTGGGGAAGCTACTTTGTTCAGAGGAAGCACATAGACAGAAGGAATTGGATTGCTGCCATGGTATATCACTCTGAATGGCCAGCCATCCTTGGAGAAATTATCTAGATGAGTCCATTTCACACACATATTTTAAAGATCCAACTGAGAAGAAAATATCCTCATTAATGAGGATATTTCTTTATCAACCTCCATGATATGACGATTCTACTACAAGACCAGCAGCAGGATTTCTTTATGGGATCCAAGCATTGCCCATCATGTTTCTCTGTCAGTGGACTGCAGAGAAGCTGGACTTGAATTGTGAACTTGTGAGCCAGAAGCTAATTAATAGAATGGGAGAGAGTGCCAGGATAGCTATAAAGAGAGACACCCCTCACTGATGAATGCCAGCCAAGTAAGTTCAGGGCCCTGGGTTCCAGTCCCAGAACTGAAGAAACAAAAGGATCCTTGTGAGATAGGAGATGTGCATCACAGGGAAGCAGGATGGTTAGAGAAAGGGTAGCAGTAACCATTAGAGCTGGGTCTGTGGGGTAAGGTACCAACCACATGGGAAAGCATTTGTTTTCTGTAATATCACTCAGAGGATGCAATGGAAGTACTCTCTCAATCTGAATGACTGCCGACAACACTGGATGGGACTGGAGTGCTAGGCAAGTGCTCTGTCATCAAGCTTTATCCCCCGGACAGAAAAACATCCTCCTCACAGCCTCTTCCAGTGCACTCCCCATTCAATTAATTGGCTTCTGGTTTTCAGTTTCATAAATAATTTTAAAGCAGCCTGTCTTCTCTGCAATCCATTGACAAAGAAATAAGGTACTTGAGAGAGAGAATTACCTTATGTTAGTCCCTTTTGTTATTGCTATTAACCAATACCCCACAAAATCTACTTTGGCTCATGGATTTAAAAGGGGCACAGTCGGCATGGTGCAGAAAGCAGGGTCTCAGCAGCCTGGGATGGCAGGCCACATTGTTTCCACAATCAGCAATGGAGAAGAGGAAGTGAGGCCCATACTACCAAACCTCAAAGCCAGCCCCCAGTAAGTCATTTCCATCAGTAAAACTCTATTTCTGATGGTTCTACAAACTTCTAAAACCAGCTGGAGACCCAGGGGTTAAACAATGAACTTTGGGGGGGTGAGAGGGGGTTTACTTCCAAGTCACAGCACACAGAAAAATAGGCAGTCCAAAAGAGGAGGGAGAATATGACAAGGACGAAGTTTAGTCAGAACACATGCAAAAGGGTTCTCACCATGCACCACAGCAAGAAGGATCAGGAACTCTTTGCCAAAACCATGTTCAGAAAGACAGTGCGATCCCAGTGGACCATGAGAGCCATGTGTTTAGGATGGAGTGCTGCCTTTTAATGGAGGGTTAAAGACCAAAGTGGGGTAAGACAAGTGTTTGGGCCATCATCGATGCAGGTTCATTATCAACATGGTGTATTCCCTGTTATGATTTACAAATAAAATTTGACTCATAGAAAACAAAGTTAGTTCATTAAACAGCTAAGTTGCGGAGAGCAAGGTTTTAGGATGAAAGGTTAAATATTTTTTTTCTTTGTTTTGTGTTTTTGTTTGGGTTGGCTTGGTTTGGTTTGGTTTGGTTTGGTTTGGTTTGGTTTGGTTTGGTTTGGTTTGGTTTGGTTAGTTTGATTTTTTTTTTTAAAACAGTTTCTCTGTGTAGCCCTGGCTGTCCTGGAACTCACTCTGTTGAGCGGGGAGGCTTGAAATCAAAAGATCTGCCTGCCTCTGCCTCCTGAGTGCTGGGATTAAAGGTGCATGCCTCCACTGTCCACTTTTTTCTTTTTTTTTTTTTAACAAGAAAAGGGACACCCAAGGGGATGTCTCTGACATGACATTTGTTATTCTGTCTAGCTTTCTGAAGGATGTGATTAAACTCATTCTGTAGACAAGGCTGACCCTGAACTACACCCTCCTGCATCCATCTCCTAAGTACCACCACACTTGGCTCATTCTATGCCTTTGGAACTCATTGTCTGCCTTCATCAGTGGACTGTTGTTCTCCATGTCTCTGCTACCATGCAAAAGGGTTCCTGTGCATGTTTGGACTATACTTATATTAAAATCATATTCTCGGAGGTTAAATGAGCATCTCATTTGCTCACGTAGGTAGCTCCATTTGAGGGGTCATCCAATAAGCACATCCATCCAATAAGTATACACTGAGCAAGCTGTTTCTATATACTAGGTATGATTAATATACCAGGCATCATCTATACACCAAGTATTATCTATATAGTAGGTATCTATACACTAGGTATCATCAACATACTAGGTAGCATGTTAAATTCAGAGAGTACACAGTCTTAAATAAAAATTCCAGGTAAATAATACAAAGAGACATGAACTGATTTAAAATGTTGGGGGGTAGGGCAGGGTTTTGGTAGAACTTAGACTCCATACTCAGCATGGGTCTTATGAAGGCTAGGACCAGTTTCCAGAGAGACCCTGAGATGAAAACAGCTGTTGAAAACAGCTGTTCCAGAGCATAAGGAAGGATGACATCAGCTAAGCCAGTGGTCCTCAACCTTCCTAATGCTGCAGGACTTTAATACCTTATGTTGTAGTGACTCCCAACCACAAAATTGTTTTCATTGATATTTTATAATTGTAATGTTGCTACTGTTGTGAATTATAAATAGCTAATATACAGGATATCTGATATTCGACCCCCGTGAAAGAGTTGTTCAACCCCCAAAGGAGTCACACCCCACAGGTTGAGAACTTCTGATATAAGCCCTCCTGAAAAAGACTATGTGGAAGAATACATGTTTGGCTCATGAATGCGGAAGCAGTGTCACCAGCCACCTCAAGCTTGTGCCACCACACCTTCCCCACTGTGATACACAATATTGCTTTTCATTTTTCTTCCATTGTGTGCAAAACAAAGTCCTCCATAAGTACAGGGATGAGTGGCAGTGTGCTCGCACAGACCTGCTGCTTCCTGCCCTTGGTTCCAGTGAGGGATACATAGCAGGTTTTAGGCTCTCTGTGATAAATGAGTTAAGACAAGTGGGGCTGGAGGGTAAGGCTGTACAGCAATGGTGAATTGCTATCACTCATTTGGAGGAAATCATCCTGACAGTGTCCCATCACTCAGACACGCCAGAAGAATGTGTTAAGAGTGATCCGACCAAAAGCTCAGGTGGTCTTAGGGGAAAGCTGGGGCTGCAGTTAACACTCAACATTAATATGAACTGAGGACTTAGGCATGAGGTACATACAGTTCTGACCACTTGGCAAGTAATAAACCTTAAATCACCACAAAAGCTGGTGGGTTGAAAACCTTTTACCCCCTAACTGGGAAGGGAGGCTCCAGAAGGTTTAGGAACAGAGCAAGGCCATAGAGCCTCTTGTCTTGTTTTTTCTCCCTGGTTTTTAGCATCTGCCTGAAAATTAAGCTTCAGAGGAAAAGTTAAAAAAAAAAAAGGGAGGGGGAGCATTTAGCTGAGCGTCACCCAGGGGTCACAGATGACTGATGAGCTCTCTGGAGTCTTTGTCAATGTGGCTTTATAATAGTGGATATCATGGATGGGGGGGGGGCACATGATTGCTCATCTCAAAAAGGAGCACCCAATACAAATGCTAATTCATTTGTGGCTTTGGAATGCAATTTTCCACAGGCTCTAAGCTAAGGACATACCATTCTCAATAGTTCATTGCTAAATCAGCTGTTGAAAAACACTAACACACTTCCCCCAGTGAAACAGTACTGCAAATGGTTAGCTAATTAAGGGCAATTTAATCCATCAGAGAGCAGAAGTTTAGTGTTAGTACCAGCACATGTCCTGGGAGCATCCATCCTTTAATAAATGTAGCCAGTCACTGAGAGCAGTCCTTTCCTTCAGAGGGGGCAGCGCGTGAACATCACTGCCAGCATGTACACCCATTTCCTGGGCCATTATGATGTCTTATTCCGTTCCGGGTCCCAAACCAAACAGTCTCTGTTTCATTACACAGGTGTGTCTCCAAAACCAATATTCCTCTTCTTTCCATCTGAAGGACCTCAGGCTTAACAGGGAGACGATCTGAAAAGATATCTTACTAACAGACGAGTAGGTGATAACTTTATTCTTCTAATATAAATGTAAATTGTAAATTGTATTTTAAGAGACAGCTTAAAGTTGCTTTGCTTTTATATAAAGAATTAAATGGGGATTTTAACTGCACAAAAGCCTTTGTGATGGTGAGCTTGGTTGGCAATGTGGCTAGATTTAGAAGCACCCAGAAGAGTGTTGAAGCACATTTCATGGTACACTTATACACTTATACAATGTTTGTGGAGAGTTAACTTAGGAAGAAGTGCCACCCTGAACCCTATATCCTCTTCCCTATCCATCATGGGATGAACTGTATCATATGTTGCTTCTACCGTTACAATCTGCCATAAATCCCGTGGGACCAAACTACTACAGCCAGAGTCCTCTAAAACCAGACATTTTGGTATCAGCTATACATAAGTAACCGTCATAGCATTCCAGGAAAATGGTATCACTCAGACCAATCTGCTCAGATGACAGATTGCTTGGGGAATTACTTTCTGCAATTCCTACTCTCCACAGAGCCCTGGATATTGTCCTAGTTACACGGTACTTCACGTCTAAGTAGCTAGTGCCATCATGAGTGGGAGTAAGTAAAAAGGTTTCTCAGCTGGGTCATTTATCACCTTGAGAGATGCTTCCTAGTACACGGGGCTATTGGATGATGAGTGCTTTCAGAACACCTCCAAAGAGGAGCTGAAGCCACCTTATAGGCATGGTCTATACTCAGCACACAATCCCTACTCCACCCCAACCCTGCCATGATGGCAGCTCCCTCCCAGGAACGTCCCTCAGTGCCCTGAAGAATGTCTAGTTTGCAGCATACCTTCCTCAGAACACCAGGCTGACAATTATGTTTGAAAGCCTCTTTCCAGTGATTTGGAGTTGACAGGCAAGGCTAAAATTCCAACTCAAGAGGATCCTAGGAAATACTAGGACAAGGCAGGGCAGTCAAGATCACCCTGTGACCACTGGGGAATAAACTCCCCTTCTTCTGCATAGAGCATGTTCCAAGCAAGTAAATGACTGAATTGGTCCAGGCTCTCTGCTGGTTAATCTCATGGTGGGAAAATCTGGAGTTTATTTTCCCTCATGTGTTGGTCATGCTTATAGATATGAGCACACACTTGCCCTTGCCTGCAGCTAATCCACAGTTGAGTATCATTATGCCAGGGTTGATCCAGTATAAGGATGCCCACCATATACTGAAAAAGCACATTTACAGTTGTCAGGCCAGAAGCGCATGTCAGAAATAAAATTTTCCGGTCCATGTTGTTTCCATCCCAAGCCATCCCAAAGTATGTCTAACCCTGGAGTGACTTCCTAGGTCAGGGCTAAGTGACAGCAGGATGATGGTGCACCTCTCCAGTGCTGGGAACATGGTGGAGCTGACTATGATGCTGAGCCTTCTCAACCTTCTCAAAGAAACAAACCTGGCAGCAGCCTTTTAAACGTAGCTACCTGGAGTCACGGGTGAGCTGAAGGTTGTATTGCTCTATGGATGTTTGAATATCAGTCCGCACAAGGAAGCAGGTGAGACCATCTCGTGCCTGCTCGGGAGGACCTGACTGGCAGAGAGGAAGAGGTTTGTACAAAATTTACTGCAATTAACTTGGCATGCGCCTAGAAAGAGAAATGGAAAGGCAGAAAATTGCTCGGTGCCCAAAGTCAAAGCCACACCCATGTTCTGCCATGTGTGTGCACGTGACAGTTTGCAGTGATGACTGGGTGTGTCTTGTAAAGACAACAGTGTTTGTCTCACTGCGTGCCCACCCCCCTCGCCCCCCCACCCCCACCCCCCGCCGCCGCCGCCCTCTGTCAAACAAGAAGAAATTTGTTCCCCAGAGGTTCCCCTGCCCTGGGTTGCAATGTCCTGCGTAACACTACGCTGTTAGCCGTCTCGCTCAGTCTGTATTTGAAACCAACTGGGAGGCATTGCTAGGATTCATAGCCTTCTTCCTTCAGCACCAGGTTAACACCCAACTCAACACGCCCTTTTGCATTCAGTCCAACAATGGCTGGGTCCTCTTGGCTATCTCGGGGTCTCCTGGCAATCAGTTCTTGCAAAACACTCCAGCAACTTGTACATTACTAGAAATGTTCTGTGGCGCTAACGGTCACCTGGGAGATGTGTGACGAGGTTTTACAGAATTAAGTATGAGGGACTTTACTATCACGGTGGCCTTCAAGCTTATGTCCTTGAGGGCCTTGTTGCAGTACTTCCGAGACAGTGTCCCTCAGTCCATCCTTTATTCTTTTCTCCTCTCCTCAGATAAGGATGGAGCAGGGGGCAATGTTTTACTCCCCAGTTCTTCTTCTGTTTTGCTCCCATTAAGGGGAAGGCTCCCGAGAGTGATCTCTGTTCTTAGCCGGGTTAAGAACAGGAGTCCCTGAGTAGAAGGAACTCTGGTATTCCTTACCATTCAATGCATCTCTGATCTCACAAGAAACGTGGGAAGAAACAAGATGCTGTATGCACACCAATGAAGAATGCAAAGGGCTGCCTGGAAAGACTTCAAGACTAGAGCAATTGAAGGCCAAACGCTCTTGCTGTGCACCTAAACTGGGTGAAGATCCATCCCTGTTATGGGTGTTAGAGTCATTGATTTGAGACTCAGAAGTCAGGCCAGGAAAGCTGTAATGCCTGGCCTTACGTTGGGAGTGTTCACTAAAAAAGTAAGTTGGTTTGGCCCAGCTATTACCTTAGTCAACAGCTATAAATGCACACGAATTCTGCTATGATTGATCCTATATTCTGATCTCTGAGATGTGTGTCAGTGGTGACAGAATGTGAAGGTCTTAGGGAAAATGCTTTATGAAGCAAGCATTGTAGATATCTGATATTTATCTACTCCCTGCCAGGAAAGTTCAAGGGCTCCCCAGGGATATTCTCAGTGGGAAGATTCGTCTATGAACCCTCAATACAGCTTGGTCACGCCATCACCCCCAGCCTTTATTGAATGACAGTTCTTCCTTCTTTTGACTGTGAGTACCTCATGTTGGCCTGGGGCGCAATAAGAAGGTTCCCTGAAAAGCACCTCCCTATGGAAATTTCCTCCCCGAAGAGGCTTGGGTTTTCTGGGCTCCTTGTTGACAGATATTGTGTAATAGGAACTTGTGGATCCAGACAGTGGTACAGAGTTCCATGTAATAAGAAAGGGTCCCCACATGACCATGCTGTTACATTTTTGCTGGGAGATCTGTTTTCCTGTGACACACGCATATGCAGGCCAGAGGACAACCTCACATGTTCTTTTAGTGTTGTCCAAATATTTTGTGACAGGGTCGTTCAATGGCCTAGGACTCACCAAGAACATTAGGCTGGCCAGCCAGCCCCGTGTCTATCTCTCCAGTGCTACAAGCCCATGCCATCATGCCTGACTTTCACACGTGGGCTTTGGGAACTGAGCTCAGTTGCCTATGTCTGCAAGAAAATATGTCAGCACATGACTGGACTCTCCGGTGTAAGTCCTGCGATAGAGTCCTGCAGAGACCCAATCTTTTCACTCCTGATTTCTCTGAAAACTGGAGCTGCCTCCTCTGCTAGGGAGCCTGCCTGCTCATTTTCTTCTCTTGCTGCCCTGGGGATGGAACTGGCCCAGAGCCTGTGCCCTTGAAGGTGTGGATGAAGGCTCCTGTCCAAAACTAGACAGTGGAAAGATCTCAGACTGTGTTGTTTACAGAGCGTGAGCTGTTTTTGAAAGATTCTCCATGACCCATGCTGGAAAGGAAATCTCAACATAGCACTGTGAATGAAGTACCTGGGCTTTCCCAGTGCCAGGCGGTTCTGGGTCCCCACTGCCTCTTGCAGATGCCCAGCTAGGCAGAAAGGGCTCCAAAAACTAGAAGGCTGCACACAATTCGCTGAGAACCTTTGCCACTCTTGTTGCCTTTGTAGCTGGGCACATGTAGAAGCTGGCAAGGCTGAAGCATCCATAAAGAACCAGACCCCGCCCAGGCACTGACTTTGACTGTGAATATAATTCTGACATCTATAGAGCCTGAGTCAGTCTAGGATTGATGCCTTAGGCCACAGATAAATTTTCATGCTGCGTTAATTTGTCTCTGAGGATTCAAACTTAGTTACTCAGAAGGGAAACACTAATTCTTAATATGTTTTTACCCACAAGCTGAGATATAGTAAGCTCAGACTCCCTGAATTAAAACAACTATTTTTAATTTTTGTTTTTAATCAGAGAGAAAAGGATGTTGGAGAACTGGCTTATTTCTCTTTCATGTAAATAAATTTCAGACGGAAGAAATTGTCTTTAAGGGACAGCTAAACACAACAACTCTCCTCTCTGAGAACTGGAGACTTGTCTACACAGAAGGTCCCAACTCAGAGAGTCCCCAGAGGTCACCCCAAGCTGGAGCCAGAACCCACTCCACACGGAAATCACAGATACACTCAGTGACCCTGAGGGTGAGAATGGGACTTGCAGCTTTTCCCACCGAGACCAGCAAGCATAAGTGAGCTTCCACTACAAGTGGGAGCTGCTTGCTACCTTTTGGTGTTAGTACAGTTCAATTCAGGTGGGAAAACACTGAGGGCAAGTTAATGCTAATTTGCATAATTACATTTAAAAAATTCCAGCTCCTGGGAGCCTCTGGTCATCTAGCATCTTGCATAAGGATAACTTTCTAAAGACTAACTTCTGTAGATCTAGCCCAGGAATAGGTCCAAATGGGTTGTCTCTTCAGTCTCTTCTTTCCTCCCACTCCCTCTTCCCCTTTGCTACAACTACCTTCTCCCCTCCACTCTCCCTCCCTCCTCCCTTTCCTCACTCCCTCTTTCCTTCCTTCTTTATTCTCAAATCACTTTACTTTTTGAAAATATGGCTCCACTAATGTCTGCTGAGTGAAACAAAGCTATGTTCTTTTTTTCTGGGTGAGGAAGACCATCAATCCAAGATGATGTGCTTTGACTTTCATTCTTTATACATGAGAGATGTGTGTGTGTGTGTGTGTGTGTGTGTGTGTGTGTGTGTGTGTGTGTGTGTGTGTGTGTTTTACGACAAAGAAGCCGTGAAGGGGATA
The DNA here is from genome assembly GCF_000001635.26 of Mus musculus. Classification (NCBI taxonomy): domain Eukaryota; kingdom Metazoa; phylum Chordata; class Mammalia; order Rodentia; family Muridae; genus Mus; species Mus musculus. The sequence continues at coordinate 135,764,406 of NC_000072.6, forward strand.
CATCAGTCTTACAGAAACAAGCCTTTAGTCACTTTTCCCAGTGACCTCACAACAGGCAATACAGAAGATTGTGCACAGAACATATGGGGAGAAAATGGCATTAGTCAGGCTCAAGGTCAAAAACTGGGAGCACATGGTGCCACTGAGGATCCTGTTGCTCTAAAAGGTATCAGCAAAGAAAAGACCTTCTTGGTGTAACCCATCTCCCTGACAATCTACAGCGAGAAGTGGGTGGATTCTACACAAAGAAGGATCAAAACCTGATGTGAGAAATACTCCTTTCATAAGGACAGGGCCATACAGCTGAATATAGGAGCTGAGAGAAGGAAGAGAAGACCCCAAATCTAAAGGGCAAAAAACTAGCACAAAATGCAGACTCTAGAAAGAGCCATCCATGGCTCTGTGCTAAACTCCTGTTGCTACCACACAAGAAACCTCGGGCATAAACCTCTTCCAATAAGTTACACAGCCTGTCAGCTGTGCCATAATATTTTTAGAGGACCAGGGGAGACTTCACCTCTTCCAGCTTTTAATGACTCTGCCATCTATTTGTGTGTGTCCCTTCAATCCCAGTTTCATCCTTATGTGAACTTCTATTCCTCATCTGTGCCAAAAAAAAAAAAAAAAAAACTATGCATTTTGCTTATAGGGGTCATTATTATCAGCCACACTAAATACCTTGACAACTGAAGAGAGGATGATCTCACTTCAGAGTCTTAAGTTACATCTACAAAGACCCTCTTTCCCAAATTGGGTCAGAATTCATTGAATGTAAAGGTTGGATTGTAGATGTGGATTTTTGATGACACCTTCCTGCCTCCTCAGTAACCCACTGGGACAACGGGAGTCAGGGGTGAGGAATCCCAGATGAAAAGTCACTGGGTGTTAGAAGAAAGGCAGCTACTGAGGTGATGTGTGGAGGGGCACATAGAAACGAAGCGAAAGGAGTCGTGGGAGCCCCCATGGCAGCCCAGTGGTGAATACTGCTTCATCTGCAGCCTGGATCTTGAATGTGGCCATTCCTAAATCCCAACGGAGCTTACAGACTTCCTGTCCCACTGAAGTCAGGCCCTGGAATTAGAACTCAAGGTTGTTTGCTAAGAAACAGGCAGATTCGGGCTTAAACAAAACTACACAAGTGGTAATAGCTGGCCCTGGTGGGCAGCCCTGAGCCTATTCAAGAGCTTAGGGTTTGTTTTGGACCCATATGAACAGGGGTTGCCCTGGCAAGAGAAAGGAGGGCTTGCAGTAGGACAGTGATCCATAAAATACATTGGATTAGCTCTGACAGTTAAGATAAAACAAACAAACAAACAAACAAACAAACAAACAAAGAGGCAGAAGTTCCTCCCCTAACCCTCTGCATTTTGTACTCCATATGCTCTCAGGATGTGAGCACTTCTATTCTTTTGCCATTTCCAGAAGGCTGCTGTCTATCAGCTTTTCCAAGAGGACACATTGCTGGGTGTTGTAATCCTAGCATTTGGGAGGTGGAGGCAGGAGGGTCACAAGTTCAAGGCGAGTCTCAGCAACATAATGAGTTGGAAGCCAGACATTTATTTAAACCCTGGCTTTAAATAGGTAAGTAAGTAAGTAAGTAAGTAAGTAAGTAAGTAAGTAAGTAAGTAAGTAAGTAAATAAGTAAGTAAATAAATAAATAATGCTTTATCAAAAAATTTAAAGACTGTTGTTGTCGTTGTTGTTGTTGTTTACAAAGATGATATGTTTCTTGACAGCCCCGGAAGATGCCTGTGCATGGAATCTGCCACTACCTGGATGTCCAGCCTAGGCCCTCATTGCTAGTGGTCTGGCTCGTTCGTCATGCCTGACACTTCTACTATGCTATTCTTAGCCCAGTACTCCATGATTTGACCAAGATGGTCCGGGCCACAGCCAGGATGTGCCAGATCTGGTTTGAGCTGTCTCCTGCTGGCTTTCAGCCTAAAGTTAATAGAGCAAGCAAAATACATTTGTAGAATAGGAACCATGGCCCCATTTCTTCACATAAACTCAACGAAATCCAGTTGTTTCAGGATAGTAGCCTGATGAAAATGCACATCAGCAAACTGCCCTCCCTCAGGGTTGCATGTTTGTTTGTTTGTGTGTGTGTTGGCTTGATAGCCATGCCCTACTGTCTCCACCCACTGTATGTCACTATAGCAGAATATTACAGATCTGGAGACTTATAAAGCAATCTATTCATCACTCTTCCAGAGGCCAGCAAGTTTGGGATGTGTTATCAGTATCTGGCAGAGGCCTTTGAGCCGTGTCAAAAGCAGGCCAGCATCATATTGTGAGGATGCCTGTGTGCATGCAAAAAAGAGCAAGAAGAGCAGAGCCAGGGAGCTGAGGGAACTGGGCTCACATTCACAACAAAACCAGGCTTAAGACAAGTAACCCACTTCCAATAAGGCAACATGAGTCTGTTCTGAGGCAGAGCCCTCATAACCTCAATGCATTTTAATACTGCTACAATGTCAATTAAATTTCAACCTGAGACTGGCAGAGGACGTTCAAACCCTTACCTGCTTTCTTGCCAAATAGAGACATAGTAACATTCAGAGCCTGTGAAGTATCTCAGACACCCAGCTTCACAATTGATGGAGAAAAGCCAAGGGGTCCTCACTTAGGTGTTAAGTGGCCATCTTTACTGTTCTTCCAGGGCTGCAGGCAGGGCTGAAGACTGCACTTGGCTAGAACACTTGCCTATGAATGTTGTGTGGCAAAGACTGCTATTGTCTGCATAGGTGAGCAGGCTGTCAACAAAACCTTTCTAGCTTCTTCCGTAAATAAACTACAAAATGTCACTTGAGGGTGTCACAGTGGTGCTAGGAATGTGTGGAGCAGAATGTAGCCAGATATCCCAGAGAGCCCAGTAGCCACATAACCATCTCCCTGCAGGCTTCCTTAAACCCAACCTCATCACCTCTGCCTCTGTCCGCAACACCACTTGCTGCCATCCAACAATGGCTTAAAGGTTAGGGTCATTTAATGCCCAGGCTAAAGTCAATCTGAAAGCTATTAGCCTTCCCAAGTACTGGAAATCACTGTTATTGTCTACTTCAATGCTGCCTCTGAAAGATTTATCAAACAAGTGCAAATGTTAGAATGCTATCTAATTATTATGGCTTAATTAATTAGATAGCTTAATTTTTTAGTGCAGGGAAACGATTTAGCTTGTTAAACTTTGATAAGGTATCCAGGGGAGGCAGGAAAGGGGTGCTTAACTAGAGAAAGCATCATGCTCTAAATGGTGTGGCACACTGGTGGGGGTGACGGGCGTCTGAGAATATGGTAAGGGCGAGTTACTTAACCTCTTAGCTTCAATTGCCTCATCTACGAATGAGGATATTAACGACACCATTACACAAGACTATCTCTGCAATGTGTTTGGCATTATGCCTGGCTTAAAAGGAGCCGAAAAGAGCGTTAGCCAAGATAGTGCTGAAGTCTCATTGGTAAGAATAACAGTGGTGATCTTTATCAGCAGTAGTAAGAACAGTGATACAATGTATAAAAGCTGGGTTAAGTGGACCCCAAACAGCCAGTTAATGAAAGGGTAGAGAATTGAAGAAGAATTCCCTAGAGTAGAGTCAGGGGAGGCCGTATGAACTGTCGTGGTGAAAATGTGACGTAGTTCCCATAGGATCACTTGTTTCAATGGATTCCCCCATTGGCTGTCACCATTTATTAAGGATCTCAGTGTTTTGGGGATCCTTAGTAAATGGTGCCTTGTTGGGAGAAGTGAGTTGTTGGGGGCGGGGCTTGAAGCTCCATAGTTGGGCCCTACCTCATGTACATTCTCCGCTCCAGTGTGCCAGAGCAGTGTGACAAATATCTAATACTCTTAATACTGTGCCTTCCTTATTGTGATGCCCGTATTCCATCCCACGAGCCAGAGTAATCCCTTCCTTTTTCCCTTAAGTTCCTTTTGTTAGTTACTTTGTCGTCACTGTAATAAAAAAGTAAACTAATACATTAGTCTTCATCTATGTTATAATGTTGCCTGGGATTTCCCCCCACATGGGAAACATCCTAGGAAAAGGGTTTCAGAATCAAATACTCGTGGCTTCAACCCTGGCTGTAACCTCAAGGAAGTTTCTAGGCATCTTGGAGTTGCAGTGCCCTTATGGGAAATGGGGATGGTCACACCTGGGTGAAAGATTATACACATATGCAGTAAAGAAAATGCACCTAGGACCCAGCAAGTCCTGGTGGGTGGTCTTTCCCTTTTGTACTATGTTTGGCAGACAGCAAGATGGAGCATCCATCTGGATAGGTGAGAAACATCAGAACAAACACTGTAGGCTCATTCATTGCTCAGTGGAAAGCAAGGCGCTAATTCTTTACTTCCCCTCCTCCCACCGGGGTGTTTGAAGGAGGTACAGTAGGGCTGTCAGAAGGTTGGCCGGCCTACATTTCATTATATTTCATGGTAGTTTTGGGTTCGCTGGAGTGCAGGACAATCAGAGGGAGGGGATGCAGCAGGAGCAGGTATCCTGTCAATAACAATGAAATCTCAGGCACCACTTCCTCCCCTCCCCACCCAAATATTAAGGGCTGTTTTAAAGCTATGTATAAGAGCCACAGATAGACCTCTCCCCATTGCCACTCTGAGATGCTTATCGTTTGCTTTGAATGGCACAGATGATATGGGCAACCAACAGTCTGAACAAGCTTCGGAGCCCTTCTCCACTGTGAATGCTGCTTGCCTTGATGGATGGAAAAGTAATTTCACTGAAAAAAGATCTTACACATCATCTCATTTCGACTCTCAGTAACATTGTTTCAATGCATACGTTATTTCCCCTTTCCTAAATTCAAATAACATGCTTCCTCACACACACTACCCATGCCCGTTCCGAGATTTTGTTTTCTTTGGGTTTGTTGAAGTAAAGCTGATATGAATTTTGACATTTTAAGTACACTTTCAAAACACTCTCCTGTGATTTTTATAACTGTTCCTGACACTCGTGTGCAGTCATATGTCATTAGTTACCTAAATGTTTTCTATAATTATGTAGATTATGTTGACACTTTCTGATAGGATGCTTGTAATTTACTATTTTGTCATTTGTGCCGTTCTGAAATCCATCAGATAACCATTTTCAATCGTTTCCAGATCAAGCAGCTGTTAAAGGCTCCTGCTGTGCTGTGGCTTTGCTGCTGCATCCACTGTGGGCTCAGAAAACTTCTAAATACGTGAATTCTTTCTCCACTCTCAAGTGGACTTTTCCTTCCTTCCTTCCTTCCTTCCTTCCTTCCTTCCTTCCTTTCTCTTTTCTTTTTTCCTGTTTTTTTTTTTAGCTCTAGTAATGACCAAATAATGTCACTGTAACATTCACAGTCAAATAGAAATACTACTATACACAAGTCTTCATATTATTGTACAGAACATGGAAGCTGTGTTATAATAAAGGCCCAAATAATTGTGGTGAAATGGAGCCTGCGAGCTGCCCGGATGAGCCTAGGAGAGTTCCACAGGTAAAGGTTCTCTAATCCGAGCCTGCTTTAGGTAGGAGTAAATGAGCACTGGGAAGAACAATTTCCCAGGCAGATGCCTGTATAGAGCTGTGGTAAAAATGATGGAGAGTTAAGGATTCCTAGGGTGCAGGATGAAAGCATTGGCCAGAGACGTTGGAGAGTTTATGGCCGTTAATAAAGGGCAGAGCAGCCATATTGGGGGATCAATCAGCTGTGTTTACTAGATGTAAAATTACTTATTATTAAATGTAAGATTGTGTTATTACTTATATGTAAAATTACTGATGTAATCTAATTTCTTTGAAAACAACAGTATGACAGATTCACATTTTATCTGCTATAAGTAGCCCAGGATGGCCATTAGGGAAGGGAAACACGCCCCATCCCATCTTAGCTATTTTTAGTTCAAATAGAAACACATTACAAGTTGTTTCTGAGTGAAATGAAGGTATGAGAGAGATACATGTAGTGTTAGGAGTGCTTTTCAGAGACAGATGAAGAAAACAATAAGACAAATAGAGTAGGTTATCATCATGTGTCGCCTGCGACCCACCATACCATTGCCATGGTGATGGATAGAGGCATGAACTTGTCACATATGCACAATTCATGCCTGGGAATTTGATTCACGACACCTATTAGAAATCGGTGAGAGGTGACATGTTCCCATGATTCAGCCACATTTTGATGCACCAGATGAGTACCATCTCTCTGACAAGTCTGTGCTTGGCAGCAGAGCCCTGCAAGATTCTGGTACAGCCATGAGTTTTTGTGGGTGTGGTCTACCTAATCCATATTAAGTCCAAGTGAAGGCAGTGGTAAAGCTTGGTAGCATGAAGGGAGGAACGATGTTAATTCCAAATCTAGTTAGTTACGAAGTGACAAAGGATGCTGATGATGGAACCAAAAGCCAGAGGAAGGCCTAAAAATGAATCAAGTACTAAATGGATGAACACATAAATAAATGTATAATAAATTATGAGTTAGAGGAATAAGTGATGCTTTAGGAAGGGAGTAGGCCATACAAAGAAAGACATTTCTCATTTTAAATAAAAATAAAGCCAAATAATTTAACAATTTGAATCAGATAAACTAAAACCATGTAATATATCACATATAAGCCATGAACATAGTGTATTCGTGTGTCTCTCTTTCACACACATGCATATATGCACATGTGCTCACATATAGAAATGTATATGTACACACACACACACACACACACACACACACACACACACAAGCCACCATAAAATTCCCTTGAGGAACAGTTTTACTTTCTCATACACTTCTGAGAATTCTCAGTGAATGAGAGTTGTGGATGGAGAAATCAGCCCCTGAATCAAGACAGCATCTCACCATGATCCCCACCCATGTGAGAAAGCATTACCCATTGGTCTGAAAACACATCCACTCTTATAACTTCATCCTGGAAGTGGAAATGGAAAGTCACACTTTCTAAATATTAAAGAGCCAAAAATGGAAATTGTGCAGTAAATATAACAATGCAAAGTGCTTTGGCCCCGAGCTTTCCCAGACACTATAAAACCCAGCCCTTCTAGTCTCTGGGCACCAAGGTTGTAGCATTTCCAGGGAACAAATCGCCCCTAGAAACTGGTGTGCTTCAGGCTGACCTACATGGTCCTATACGTTTAGAGCAGCTTTTGTACCCCTCAGCCAGGAAAGATGGAAACCAGTGTGTACCTCCCTTCCTCTCTCCAATACCAGGTGGGTAGGGAGGACAACAATTGGTATGGGGGCAACTCACTCATCAGTGCCACACAGGGGACAGTCATGCATTAAATAGCACTTCTCGTCAAGATACAATGTGAACAACCCCCTGGTTCAGTCCTGGGAACACACGAGTGTGCGGAGTAACAAAGAGAGAGCCCACAGCCAAACCCCACCGGGAAGAAAACGAGCTGTAAAGCTCTAGCATCCCCAGTGTGGTACACAGGGGCAGCCCTCTAATAACACAGCACATAGGCATCCCTGAGCTGAGAGACCACCCAACTGCATCCAACAAGAGCTGCTATGTACTCAGAGAACCTGCTAGTGTACCAAGCCCCTCATTTGCAGCCCAGGGCGCCCTTGTGACAACCTTTTAGGAATCCGAAGGCAAGTGTGATGGAGTATTAATTTGGTAGGCAATCCGGCTTCTGTGCCCATGGCCCAATCGAAGGAAACACAAAAAAAGAGCTGTTGACTCTAAACATTTAGAAAATTACCAGCTACATGAGAACTTCTGAGTATGGCTCAGGACGGCATAAAAAAAGATGGAAGGTTTTAAGTGGGTCTCTTACCTTCTTGTCACTCAGGCCGGAAACCTGGTCCACATACTCCTCTTGGATCATGAAGGCGGCTAAGTTGGCAGTGTAGCTGGCCAGGAAAATGACAGCAAAGAAGGCCCACACTGACACCATGATCTTGGAGGTGGTCCCCTTTGGGTTCTGCACAGGTACGGAGTTGTTAAACACCAGACCCCAGAGTAACCAAATCGCTTTGCCGATGGTGAAAGATGGGCCGCCTGGCTCTGGTGTGATACAAAAGACAGGGAGAGAAGGTTAAGCTTGAATCAATGGATCTGCTTTGATCTACAAGTTCCCAGAGCCGAAAAGGTCCTAGCAAGAGTAGGAAACCTCTCCACTGAGCCATTCAAATGACAGCTTCACAAGTCAAGATCCTGTGTCTCCTCTGGGAGCTAAGGAAGGCAGAAGAGGGTTTCTTAGAGGTAACTCCAGAGCCCTGGTGTGTGGTGAGGTCTTTTGCCAACTAATCTTTTCCTGTTTTCGTATATGAGACCATCTAGATCACATAAAGTTGGGTAACAATGGTCAACTATCCTACTGTGGTCATATTGACCTTTATTCTTAAAATGTACCATTGTATCTACCAAGGAAATACTTTAACTTCCAAGATATCAGCAAGAATAATGTGAGGCTCCTTTCTACCACTGCCATAAGCCTCCATATGTCAATATTGGATGATTGAAGGTTCTTTTGGCTAAATTTTATTTATCTTCCAGCCCCTAGCAGCCGATGTCTTTAAAATGACCTGGATTTCCCTAGCCCCTCCAATGTCAATCCTTCCCAAATGGCCTGCTGCAGCACTGGCCTCTGTACAAGGAAGCTCAGAGAAGAGACCGTAGACTGTTGGCCTGACCATGTCCATCCAGAACAAAAATGTAGCTCTTCTTGATAGACGTTCCTCCGATTAATCTTAGGGCTTCTGCCTATACATGATTGGTAACTTGTCTGATGTCCCTGATTGTGGAGGGAGTGACCTCATGCACTATTTGGATCTTTGTGCACACTGCCACTGGAGAAACGAATATCTGCCCACAGAGTTTTCCAACATATTAACAAAGGTCTTGGAATCCTGGGATCCTGACAACCTGTGCTCGGCCAACCACAACATCAGTGGCTGTACACGCTGAACTTACTGTGCTGTGCACAAACACCCGTGCGTGTGGACCTGATTTCATACAACAGATGGATAAGTAGGACGTTGTTTACGAAGCAAAGTTTTGCACACTGAGATGCTCTAAGGGGTCTTGACATTTAGAGTGGAACAGTGTTGAATTCCTCTGTAAGAGAAGCTTTGTAAGGTAACAGGAGTGATCATAAACTCCTGTACCGTATTTGTAAATCTGAATTTCTGTTCTGGTTTCCTATTTTTCTCAGGGTAGAGAGCAGTCTGCACTATCTTCAGCTGTTAACCATGTTGACTTTTGTCTACAGGAGCCTCAGATGGTTCATTTCCAAGTACCCTTTAGGTTGGAAGATAAATCCCTGCTTCAGGCTAGCCTTTAGCATAGGTCAATGGCTTGTTGTGGAGACATGTAAAACTCCACCTTAGAAAACACACTAAAATATAAGGTAGGGCAGCACTTGGAAGTCCACTGATGAAGCAATAGCGTGGCAACCACCCTAGATAAAGAGATACACCGTGAATCTGGTCATTCTAATAAGACCAAGGTAAATAACCAGTATTTTGAAACACACAGTGTCTAAGTTGCATCCCAGGTTTAGTAAATCAGTATTCTAGGTCCAAAGACCCATATACAATTCTTATTAGTATCTAAGCTTAAGAATCTGTCCTCCTGGAGGTACATTCTAGAATAACTAGAATTACAGAAGAAGAAGATTGAAAATTGGCATATTTCTTAATCCTGGGACTTTTATGAAGTTCTGGAGGAACTTCATATTTACTAGGCTCTCATGACTCCTTTAAAAGTCTGGTGAACTTTTCAAAAATATTAAAAGTGCTTCAAGCACGAGGCTAGTGTGTCGATGCTGATGCCTACCTGCCCAGTGAATGAGACCACCCTATAGTAGCTACAAGTGAGAACTGGTTTCCTGTGCCCGTTTTATTTCAGACATGAAATTTTTATACTCCTTAGGAGGGGAAGGAGGTTAGGCCAAAGACACATGCTGTGGAGACCCTGAAACTCAGTAGTAAATCTTCAACTGTGGGAAACTCTAATGACTCAGATAATCTTCATATACCCTCAGGTATTCTAAATTTTCTTATTCTTACTGTGTGTGTACAGCCTGTCTTTTTCCTTACATTCTCTCCCCAAAATTGCCTGTAAATTATGGTTTAAAAACTAGTGCCCAGACATGTGCTAGCCATCTCTGTTATCAATCTTTCTCCTTAATGATCCAGTACCAGGCTTGGATCTAATATGCACCAAAAAAAGAACAAGGAGAACCTAGCACACATTTTAACTGCACATTTCTATAACATTGCTATGCTGACAACCAGAGATGCTAATGACTTCCATCCTCACAGAAAGTAGGGAGGATATATGTAACAAACAGTGGATATAATGGTTCTGAGTTGTGCAGTCAGGTGGAAGGGTGGAGATGCAGGAGTTCCATGTAGCCTTACCTCTGCCATCAGCTAGGCACCGGTTGTAACCCACAGGGCTGAAGTATTCAAAGACAAAGACAGCTACAGCAGAGACAATGAGCAGCATCACAAACATCATCACCCACACGTCAGCACTGAATGGCTCTGGGAAGGAAAGCAAAAGAGTGCTCAGGGTCAAAACAGAGAACAAACAACTCATCATTTCCATAATCATCTGCTCCTGCAAACACCTATTTTAAGATGAGCAAGCCACAAGTGTGTCCTGTGCCCTTGGAGAGCCAGGGTTGAGTCAGGAACACATAAGATACACCCAAGCAGCCCAGTCTCCACTTGGGCGTAGAAAGACCATTTTATTTCAAATGCATAAAGACCCCATCATGCTTCTGAGCCCTGCTAGGCTTATAGGGGCAACTCTGTTACTCTCAGAACCATGCCTGGGTCTTTCGATGAGATTGCAAAGAGTAGATATTCTACAAGGAAATGATATTAAACCGACTTGCTTCATGTCCTCATCAACATAGCTATACCATGGGGGGAGGAACCCTCAAAAGTCTTCCACAGTGCTTGTGAGTCTTGTGAACAAATTCTTGGAGGCACTATTTTTGAGTTGAATCAGTTGAGCAACACTGTCATACACTGACTAACCATTCCCATTTGCTTTTGTGTCCACACCCTTTTCTTAGGGTACAGCGTGCATTTACTTTTTCAGCTTACTTTGTTATAGGATATCATCCTAGATATCATTGCGGTATGAGAACACAAGTCAATCAGTTTTTGTTTGTTTGTTTGTTTGTTTAAAGCTATCAGGCAGAGGTAGTGTACATCTTTAATCCCAGCACTTGGGGGACAGTGGCCGGCAGATCTCTGAGATCAACCTGGTCTACTGAGCCAGTTCTAGGACAGTGAAGGCTAGGCAAAGAAACCCCGTCTCAAGAAACCAAAAGCCAATACAAGACAAGTAAAACAAAACCTATCTACAGTGACTATCAGTGTCTGCAGTAGTGGAGATTTTGCAGGGAATAAGAGAATAGGCATCGTTTTTGAATCACAAAGCAGCTACAATTTGTCTCTTCTTACTAACCACTGTGGTTAACGGGCTAATGCTAGACTAGAGAACAAGAATGCTCTGTGAATGTTTTCTTCAGCATCTTTCATTGTTAAACCTATTTTAGCTGAGTTAGATCTCTCTGGCTTAGATGCACTCATATTCCAAAAGCCATCTCTATGACTCCCTAGATACAAAAGAATGATCTTAGTTCTGTCCCATGATACAGTGCCCCTCAATTGAGTCCTAAAAATAATTCTGGCCTTTTTAGCTGTCATTTCACATTGTAAACTCATAAATGGGTGAATTAACATGCTGTTTCCCCTTCTTACAAGTCATTAATAAAGATGAAGTTGAGAGAGGGGGAATTGGTGAAAATTAGAAAATATATTTCCCACTCTGAAATCTACTTTATTATTGAACTTCCAAAAGGACTATTAAAGCCCAGGTCACTTAATCAATTAAAAAATACCCTTAACAAAGTCCCAGAGTTTACTATACCAACCATTAAACACAAAGCATTTCAGAGGCAGCGGTACAAACCTACGTGGTACATCTGGTTCATCTGGTGTGGGGAAACCTCCTCCACTCTTAAGTCTAATTTATGAAAATCCTACCCTGGTTCCATGTTTTTATGGTTGACTGAGTATTGGATGAAAGCTTTGTATTTGTAATCTCCCCCCACCCCCACCCCCACCCCCACATCATCTAGTTTAGGGCAACTTTCTGCAAACAAATGTACCAAACATTATTATTGATCTTTACAATTTATAAAGGACTTCTCCACACACCATTTTTTCTAATCCTTCCAATGGGCCTTTCATTATGAGATGGCTGTATTTATTCTGCAGAGGAGAAAATTAAGTACAAGAGGTCAAGTTTCTTTCATACACAGAAAGTGGCAGTCAGCTTATGAACTGAGGGTGTCTTGAAACCTTGCCTAGCATTTCCCACAATATTGTGTGGCTTAGTTCTCTCTGTCCATCACAATGGCTCCCAGTTGTGGTGTGGACTAGAACACAGGCTATGATGGCTACCGTGCCTGAGCTTTATTACAGAACTCCTGGAAAATGCTTAACTTAACCAAGATTCCAAGGCCTAACAGTGAATCTAGTAACAACTCCAATAATTTCATAAAGCAATGCATGCATCCATGGCAGGTAGTCAGCACATCTGACATCTGTTACTATTATAATACATGAGCCTCTCCTCTACCAGACACTCACAGGAGGAAGATAATCTGCTTAACATCCCCACAATCCCAGGTCTACTAGCTGTACTGAGAGAACTGAAATTAGAACCTACTTTATGTCTTACAATGTTTCAGTCTGCCTTATAAAGTAAACTTGCAAATAAGTTATACCCAGAAGCTACAAAAATGAACACTTCAATGTGTACCATCTAGTAACATTTCATGTAAATTAGAAGGATCAGAATTCGGTACATCATGAGTAAGAAGACTGGCTAAGAAACTTAAAAAACTTAGGGAAACATTTCATATAAGTTTCATAAGTATCTATAATTCCACTTAGTGGTACATTAAGTGAATTAATTCCTAAAGTCCAGATTTGAAAATAAATGCTTGTTGTTGTCTCTTCTAATATTTCCATTAAAAAAAAAAGTCCATCCCCTTCTTCCCCTCAGAGTGATTATGACAGTCTAAAGACTTATAGCTTGTTTATGACCAGATCAGGCTTCCTGTCTCCTAGCCCAGTGTTCTGGTTTCAAGGTGACAGTTTATTCTCCAACCCCTAGCTCCATATCCCCTGCAAAAAAAAGCACAAGAAATGGGTATGAGCTCACTAAAGACCTCATCTAATTGAAGTCGTGGCCTCATCTCACCCAGTCTTAAATCATATCTAATGCTTTTTACATTTGGGTGATGCTAGAAAGTAGGGAAATCAAGAATGGTATTGGGGGAAGGCAGTGAGAAGCGGGGGGGGGGGGGTACGAGGAAGTGTCAGATGAGATCTGGCCAGCAAAATCTCAGAAAACTCACATGGAAACAGAAAATGTGGATAAATTTATGTGTGTGTTAGTCCTAAGTTCAATTCTCAGAGACAATGAAAAAGTAAATAGATCTCTTGATGATGTGGTAGTTTAAATGAGTATGGTCACCAGAGATTCATGTATTTGCTTGCTTAGTGCCCAGTCAATAAACTGCTTGAAAGGATTAGGAGGTGTGGCTTTGTTGGAGGAGGCGTGGCCTTGTTGGAGGAAGTGTGTCACTAGAGGCGGACTTTGAGGTTCCAAAAGCCTACACCAAGCCCAGTGGCTGTCTCTGTCTCTGCCTGCTGCCTACGGATCAGCATGTAAAGCTCTCAGCTACTCCTCTAGCATCATGCCTGCCTGTTTTCTGCCATGATGATAATATGTCAACTCCTTGAATTGCAAGTGAGTCCTCAATTAAAGACTTCTTTTATATGAGTTGCCTCCATCATCGTGTCTCTATAGAGTAATAACATAGTAACTAAAAGAGAAGATATTTAAATTTAGAAGTTGTTGCAGCAGAAAAAAGACTCAGAGGTCAACTAACTGAGAACCATATTCTGTCATATACTGTTGGTGAGAAAAAGGAAGTCCCTGGATGGAGTAAATTTGTTCAAGGTCAAATGAACACTGAGGATGAAGAGGAGACTAAGTGGCTTCTGATGACCATTCAGGCAGTATTTGCTTATATGACATCATACCTCAATGATTCCTGGGTGCTCTTAATGTTTTTGTGTGTTGAAGAATAACCAAGTACTCCCCAAGTGGATTAAATGTCCAACAAGCACTTCCTGCAATTGTTTCTCATCCTGTCTACTTGTTCTTGAGTCCATTTCCTATCACCAGCAAACACATGATTTACCTAAGAAGGCAGAAGGTGACACAGTCCCATTGCTGCGTGATACCATGACACTGATGCCAGTCTCTATGAAGGGCACAGAGAAGTCAACCACCTCTGACCGTTCTTCATTGATAGTTAGTGATCCCACTGCCATATAGGCCCTCTTCATGACCACCTGAAGAGAAAGACACAATGATCCAATCAAAACATTCTGGAAGACAGGTCCATCACAGGCAAAATTCTCATGGCCCAGCCGTAACTTGGGCACCATGAATACCCTTCACCTCCTCTTGGCTCTGTTGTTGGCCTGATTTTCAGCAATTTGGCCAGCAGACCCCAGCGGGCCCTCTGGGCACTTGGATTATAAGCACTCATCACTGTGCTTGAATTTTTATTTGTGTTCTGGGGCTCAAACTCAGGTCCTCATGACTATGAGGCAGCACATTACTGGCTGAGTTATCTCTCCATCTCTAGTTACTATTCTACAGTTTGTTAAATTCATAAGACAATTCTTTAGCAATATTTAAGCAAAACTTAAGTGCACAGCAGAAGTGACATTGTCGTGACCTTGCCTCCTGACACTTACCTCACCAATCATGCCGTTCCAGGTCCCGTTGATTTTCTTTCCATGCTTGCCATTGGTCACCAGGTAAAGGTCATAGGTGAACTTCACAGACTTAGAAATTTTCTTAAGGATATCAATACAAAACCCCTTGCAGCATTTTTTGATGTAGCCTGGTTCCTCATCTGTTTTATTCCTACCCAGTTAAAGAAAAAAAACAAACAAACAAAGCAAGACTTTGTACAAGAAGGAAAATGTACTTTTTCATTAAATCTCCAACACCAACCCTCATCCCCACAGTAGAATTTATTCCTAAAGGAAATAAGGAGGAAAGAGAACAAGCCTAGAACTGTGGTATTTTTAACTATCTCGGTATCCTGAACCATATCACAGCTTACTTCAATGTTCCTTTGGAGTATAACGTAGATAGGGAAAAGGCATGTATCCTACATGCTTAGTTCAATAACTTTTTCCATTGAGTTCATAGTTTTAATCAAAACCTGAATTGAGATGCAAAATGTCTACCAGACCCTGCAGTCTCCCTTTGAGATGTTTTTCCTTCCCCTCCTCCACAAAGAGTCGTATTATCCCATTTTTACAGCATAAATCAAGTGGAATTATTTCCAAATATGGGTCTAATTCTCAAAATACTAGCTTAGAGGAAACCCATTTCCATGCCCAAAGAAAGTTAAAGCTCAGTAAACTTCAGGTCCCAATCATTGAGGCTGGGCACGTTCAAAGGAAACTTAGCATAGCAGTCATTCCCTCCAGTCAGGGGTATAGATGGAGCCACACATTTGATCAGAACGCCCATTGATCCTATAGCCCAATAGCAGCTAAGAATTTCAGAGGGTGCCTAGCTCCAGGTCAACAAACAGCACATCTGACTCTCCTGGGCCACCTAGACCCATCCATCTGGGGAGGTGTCATACTCAGAGATGATGCGCTTCTGGCACGGGACTGTATTCCGCATGCAGGTCCCACTGAGAGGGTCCACACTTTCCACAATGACAAACGGTGCCTCCTCCAAGGTAACGATGCTCAGATGGTCATCTTCCTGTTCTTCAGTCTCAGGACACATTCGAGGCCACACATAGTATTTCATCTGCAGGGACTTGTCTTTCCATTTTCCCACCTGCACAGAGAGAACGAAGAACTCAGCAGCCATAAGCCGTAGATAGTTCTCTAGCCTCTCCTGGTCCTCTCTGAATTGTCTTAGAAGCTGTTAAGCAAGGGCAAAACAATTCCAGCACAGACCACGATGGAAAGAATAGTTTCTAGAACATATGCTGAAAATAAAAAGACTTTATCTAACACAACGGTTCTCAACTTTCCTAACGCCACAACACTTTAATTCGGTTCTTCATGTTGTGGTGACCACAAAATTATTTTCATTGTTATTCCATAGTGATAATTTTGCTACTGTTATGCATTGGAACACAAATATCTGTTTTCTGATTGTCTCAGGGAGACCCCTGTGAAAGGGTAGTTCAATCCCCAAAGGGTAAAGACCCACAGATTCAGGACGGCTGCTCTAAGAGAGGTAATTCTTTCAATTACCTACCCTTTCATGTACTCAGCATTGAATGAGGACCTGTTGTGGCCAGAGCATCCTCCTAACCTCATTGCTCCCACACTAAGAGATGTGTAATTCTTGACTTTCCTGGACCACATAACTGTGGGGTTTGTTTGTTTTACTTAACTATAACAAGAAATATAATCCCAAGATCACAAAGAATTATTAGGAAAGATAAAAGAATGCCTATGGCAAATGAGCAAGCTGGAAGTCCTCTGAGCTGTAATGGAAGTTCTCGGGGGAATTTTTCAGGGAACTAGGAATCTCTGATTGGAAACAAGGTAACATTTATATGAATGGATACAGACACTACTTGCTTGGAGAAGGGAGTGTGGTCGGTTGGGCTAGTGACAATGTGTGCATGTGTTAACGCAGAGTTAGTTGCACCTACTGGACTAAGAAGACATGTAGGTATGAAAGGGATAGGTGTCTCTGTGAGAAGGCACTTGGGGCCACAGCCACTATACCACTCATCACTAGGAAACACCATCACTGTGACTCTAGTGCGAAAGGTGCGCACTCTCTGAATCACCTACAGCAGACCTGCTGTCAGTATACAAACCGGGAGAAATGTATGGGTTCAGATGCCTTGTGGCAGAGGCCTTCATCCCCGATTTTATGTAGAAACTACGCAGTTTTGTTGCTAGGTTCTTACTGTACTAAAGAACCTACAGAGGAAAGAAATCATTTTACTTTTCAATAACTGAGCATCTTCAGTTGTCTCCAGGAGATAAGGCATGATCCAAGTCTACTTCTTTCCACAGTTAGGGTGATGCTGGGGAGGGACCAGGTCTATGAAACAATTTGGTTTGTGTAACTCCAGGAATAAATGAGATTAACTTCACTTTCAAGCTGACAGACACGGATTGCTATACTAAGGCCTACTCAAGCTCCCTCTCATCCGAGTGTTTGCTTTTGTCTGCATTTAAGCGTGGTTAGTTCCTCCCTCTAGCTTGTCCCACAAAGCTGATCACTTTACTCCCATGGCCAAATTAGGCCCCCCCTAGCCACCGCCTGTTCATTACATCTTCATAACATGGGCATTGATTTTGTGTCCTAGACTATTTTGTTTGGCACTTGCTCAGTTTTTCTCTGGCATTAACTCTGGGGCCAGCTGATTTGTTTTTATCCTTTAAGCTAGTTTGCTTCTAGGCTCAGAAGGAAGTGTTGAAACCAGTATTTTCTTTCCTTTCTATGTATAGATGCGCCATGACCTCTGATGGGATTATGACCTAATAATCCATCATAAATTGAAAATGTTAGATTAAAATGTATTGCACACTCTTGACCTATGGAACACAGTATTATATAGAGCATTGGTTGTTTGCCTGTGTGATCTTGTAGCTCTTGTGGCTCATGAGAGATGTGGTTCACTGCTACTGCCTAGCAGCATGAGAGGATATTCTACCACATATCAGCAGTCCCCAAATCAAAATACGCACAGACACACACACACACACACACACACACACACACACACACACACACACACACACACACACACCCCTATAGTGGAGACTGTTTGCTCGTCAATAAATTATTGATCTTGAATAAACTATTGATCTTGATTTTGTCGCAAATCTGTTCATCTCATATTGCTAAGGCTAAGCTAGCTTCAAATGACTTCCCAGAAATGTGGAAATATTTAAGCCCTCAGACAGAGCTTTGGCAAGAGAAGACACAGCCATTGAATCAGATACTTTCCCAAGCAAGCATATTTATTCCAGGAGCCAAAGCAATATTTTATTATTCTATGCATGCTTGTCTATAAGAAAAAGGTTGAAAGGCCTTAAAGTGCCTATAAATTTATTTATTTATTTATTTATTTATTTATTTATTTATTTACAAATCCCATCATCTTCCCCCAATAAGTTCTTCTGGCCTCTTTTTCTTTTAACTGCAATTGTATTCTTCTGTCTTTATTGCAATTAGCCTATACTAGAGAAGCCTAGCAGATCCTGTGACTCCCGCAGGACATCTGGGCTCACATGATATTCCCCAAGAGTTCTGTTGTACATACTGCTTCCACGTGGCTTTCTTATTGAATGCTATGGATTTGATTAGTTATAGAATGCTTTCAACGCAAACATGAAGATCTGTGTTCAGATATCCAGCACGCATCTGTAATCCCACCTCTGGGGAAGCAGAAACAGGTGGATTCCCCAGAGCTCACTGGCCAGTCAGTCTAGCATGACTTGAGAGCTTTAGATACAGTGAAAAATCCTGCCTCAAGTAAGGTGGAGAGCAAATAAGAAAAGTATTCACTATCAATTTATGTCCTTCATACACATACATGCACATGTGCACACACTGACATAACCACACATATCACTCACACACACACACACCTCAAGACTTTGCCATACAATGTCCATTCAAGGATTCAACAACTTCTCCCTCTCCTTAGCACTGTGCTCAAATGTCTTGCTGATATGTTCAAGGCCTGTGTGTGACTCTAGTCTACCTCAATGGAATTAACTTCAGTGCCATGGATCATGAGACTCAGAAAAGAAAGTCATTTGATTTAAGGGTGCCCAACTCAGGTCAGCCAGGAACAGATTGTAAGAAAACATCGTCATTTTCTTTGCTAACAGACTTAATGTATCTGGGAGGGTCGATGCTGCGGAGAGAGCTCTTTGGCAAAGTTTCCCCTGACATTCTTGTGAACAAGATGAACTACAACATGGATTACTGCATACTTTGACAGATCGAGAAGGGGTTTTAAAAATCTATATCCGAAAAGAAGAGAAAGGATTGTTTAATGAATCAGTGTCAGCGCAGAGAGGGGTCTTTAGTGACATGTCAGGAGACTCTGTTCTTAGAAGTGGCCTATATAGTGTTTTAAAGACAAAACTGAAATTGTGTTCAAGAAATTGCAGACAATAACAACCCAGTGAGGACAGATAACGTCACATAAATTGCTGAATGGAGTCTGAAGTGATGCAAATTAATTGGGATGGTGGATGGAACCGAATGGAATGAAATACAATGGTATTTATTCTCAAACTCTAGCATTCTTTTTTTTTCCCCCAAAAGCAACTGTTCTGAAAAGGAATATTTCAATCAATGGCAATCCATAAAATCTATTGTAATAACAGATGATGTATTTATAGATGTACAGTGTCTAGCACATGGTGTGAAGGGAGGGCACAGATTATCACTCCCTGCTCTGTGTTCACAATGCCCCAGCAGGAAAACTCAGTTCTGATCCTATAATTCTATGATCTCCTGACTTTTATTAAATATGCCATTCTCATTTCCCTAACAATAAGGTGTTCCCAGAGTTCTCACACACCCTTTCCCAGACTAACCGGATCATACCTATGTTGTGTGTCAATTCAATTCAACAAAAATTACACACCAGTGTGTGGCAGGCGCTGGGTTTAATATTGGTAGACAATAGGACCGCATGGTGTTTATCGGGGGTGGAAATGTGTCAGGCTCTGAACTTGTCTAATAATCTCATTTGTCATCACAGCTAACCTGTGGGATTCACTCCCCATTGATAGCTCCCTCTGCAAAAGGAGTTGCTGACTTCTAAGATATCAAGAAGGATAAGTGGGTGCCGCATGTACCATTAGTCAAGCAGGCTGACTCACTGAGCACCCGCTGTAAATGTTCTCCCAACTCAACACTGAAATAGTAAGACAAAGGCACACCCTCCAAGGACAGTCCAGAGCAGGCCAACCTGGTGGACAGCCTCACGTAAGGCCTTGGCCATTGCTACCATGGGGGGGATTAACAAATACTTTGGCATTCAGAGTAGAAGTGATCATTTTGGGAAAAGTCACAGAGAAGCTTTACAGAGACCTCCCCTCCCTTTTTAAAGCTGAACCTTAAAAAAGAAATTGTAGCCCCTGAAGTGGAGAGTTCTCCATCCCCTGGAGTAGCAGTATTCTCTTCTTTCTAAGGTCCTAATGATCACTGCTGTCCAAACTCCATCACTCTCAAGAGGCACCTCAACTGCACTCATCTCTTTCCACGTGGAAATTGCTCGGTGGCATTGGTGGCTCGGACTGAGCACAGACACCATGAAATTGTTAAATCCTACAGATCAGCACTGCCTTGGCTCACCCTGCCCTGTTGTTGGCATTGGCCAGCTCTCCTCTATGCAGAATAACCAAGCCACTCTACTCTGTGCTATTTCCTTCCTTCTTAAATGGCGTCAATTCCTTTTTTTTTTTTTGAAGCATTGTCAGTGTCTTGTCCTCTTAAGCTAAGTTCTAAGTGGGTCCCTAAAGGATTCCAGTGAGCATGAGCAAATTTCTAAAACTCTCAGGGCTTTGCTTTGCATATTCAGAAAACAGGAGACTTGATTTCTGAGTCTCATACATAGTTTTATGATCCCATGACCCACTCTGGATGGGGGATTTCATAGTATTGCCTGCAGAGAATGGCCAAGGAGGAAACTTCCTATTGCCCAGCTTCTCCAACAAGGGCAATAGCTGAGGTTTTGGTACAACACACTCTTCTGTCTTAACCACATTTAAATTTCACTGTGTTTCCCAAAGGTCCAAATTGATGGAGGACTGAAAGAAGAAACCTTTGTAGACAATTCAATACATAGCAACTCAGGTCGGAGGGTGTACTCAGATAAATACCTTAAATTTGATGTTTTCTGTGCTGGGAAGCAAACTCAGGGCTATGCCCATTTTCAGTAATTTGCTCTACTAATGTGCCATACCTTCAACCCCACCTCATATTCTTTATAGAGCAAGGCAGGTTATTTTAAATGATAAGCACTCAAAATTAAAAATCAAGGAATGGATTTAAGTAGAAAACCTGGCGAACGTTTCAAGTATTTGTTTCCACAGCAGGAGAGACTTGTGGAAACACTCCAAATGGGACTGACTGGTTGAAAGCGAAGTGAAGGGAGTAACCAGGCACGCTTGCCTCCAGAGAACGGAAGCCTTGTCTGGGAGCCTGGAAAGACGGGAGTGTGTAAACCTGATGATGTGGATAAGAAAGGAGGTGAACTGGAACTATCTCAGAGAAAACCCGAAGCAGAAAACTGAACAAAGTGTTCATAGTCAGGATTAAAATATGACCAGGAAAAATAAAATCTTGAAAAGCACCTATGAGAATGTTTGTAAAGCACTTGGAATTCCTTGGCGGTAACACTAAACAAACACCATTACCTCAAAGCTTCTTTAATAGCGACATCTGTCTATAAAAAAAAGAAAAACTTCCATTAGCTCCCATAATCACGGTTATAAAGATCTCCTGACAACTCAAACAAAACAAACAAAACCCTCAAAAACAAAACAAAACAAAACAAAACAAAAATAACAACAAAACAAAACTCTGTTTGCTTTTCTCAGGGAAAGACAGGAACCATTTCTTTAGGGTTCTTGGTTTGGCTCCTTTGGTACCAGCTGAGCCAACAACCCTAGGGCACACAGCAGACATGGCTCCTGACATTCCTTAGTGGGAATTCTAGGGGAACCAGACTGTGGTGACTTGTGACTTCAAAGTCTTCCTTTTGCCAACATACCAACAGCTACGTGCCATGACTGTCAGTTATGGCACTCATCTCTGAGCATCCTGATAAGGCCACATACAAGGGGACATCCCTGGGAGCATGGCCCTCTCTGAAAGCCATGATCCTGTCCATCCCTCCAGCATGAAGCACACACATGCATAGCAGTGTCATTGAGGAAAGGGACAGGGGACAGGACAGGCTTTGCTTGCAGGGCTTTCCTAACACAGATAAGCAAAGGATGTCAGTCTCCTCGGGTCACCTCTCTTGTTGCCATACAAAGTCATTTTTAAAGATTTTTGAACAAAAGTGCTTATTAGAAGCTCTTTAGGCGTCAAAG
This sequence comes from Mus musculus, assembly GCF_000001635.26. Lineage (NCBI taxonomy): Eukaryota > Metazoa > Chordata > Mammalia > Rodentia > Muridae > Mus > Mus musculus. The sequence continues at coordinate 135,786,597 of NC_000072.6, forward strand.
GTTATTTTTCAAAAATCAAAGCATTCCTGCTTCTCCCTTCAAATGACATCTGGATCTCACATGAAACACTTATTTTAAGCCTCTGACTATGACTTTTGAAATGAGGAATTTAAAGCTATGGGTTATCTCTCTGAGCGAGCCTGAGAGATGGGAGGAGCCTCAGCAAGGTTCCTGAACTCTGGATTCACTTCCTTCCAAAGGCACATCAGGTTCAGCCCTGTTTCCTGGCTCCCCCTTGTACCCCTGAGGCATGCCTGAGACCTGAAAAGGGGACTGCTGGACACAGGGAACTCCTACTTATCCACTGCCCCTCCCCCACAGTATATCTTAACTCTAAGATTTTTAACACTACACTAACACTACAATAGCACTTTATTTTCTTCAGTATTGCTCTGTATCCTGTTCCAGTAACATGTCCCTTGTAACAAACAACATTTATATAGACAACTACTTCCCACATTCATCCATCCAAACTACTTCCCATTATTCAAATCCCTCTGCACAAAGGACATCTGTGAGCATGTGCCTGCACATGTGTATGTGTGTATTTCCCAAATGCACCCATTCATCTACCGGTTGCCTTTCCTTCCAACCTAATACACTGCAGAGCTAGCTCTTTGTATATGAATATGTGTACATATGTGTGTGATATATGTATGTGTTAACATGTATACATGTGTGCTTGAATGTGGACATCAGATGTTGATGTTAACTTTTTCAGTTACTCCCCATTTCCGTTTTGGAGACACCACCTCTCGCTGGGTTCCATAGTTCCCTGATTAGACTGGTTTGGCTGTCCAGTGAGCTACAGAGATCAGCCCATCCCTCACTCCCCAGGGTGGGATTACAAATGCATAGGGCCACACTGGTCCTTTCATTAGGGTGCTGAAGATCTATCTGATCTTGGGTTTCATGATTCTGTGACAAATATTTCACTGGCTCCCTTAGTCCTTCAGTTCTTATTAAAATAGTTCTTAATATGAATGTACCTTGATTTATTCTACCATATCTCTGTGACTAAGTATTTAGGATGTTTAACACACACACACACACACACACACACACACACACACACACACACACACACACACACACACATCTTGGTATTATAACACCTATTTTCCAGAGTGAAAAAGCACAGCTATTTTCCCTTCCTTCCTTCCTTCCTTCCTTCCTTCCTTCCTTCCTTCCTTCCTTCCTTCCTTCCTTCCTTCCTTCCTCCCTCCCTCCCTCCCCCCCTCTTTCTCTCTCATTTTCTTTTCTTTGTTAAACTATTCTGGTTCTTGGGAGAACACAGAAGTTTGCAGCAATCAACACTGTCTTAGGCAGAGCTGAATGTGTCCCCTTCACTCAGTTGGCACCAACATCAACTTTTGCTCACTTGGAAGTGCCTGCCACCCTGAGGGATGGTATCTGGCTGCCGGAATTTTCATCTCGTTGACTCCCAGCAAGCACCACTGCTCTTCCCTCACCCTTAGACTTTAGATTAGCCGCTTTACCCTCCGGTCACATCCTTTCCCCATTTCCCACTGAGCTCTTTGTCTCCCTTATCTACTCCTGGGAAACAGCCCTTGGTATATTCTGACATGGGGCCCTTTATCCTTCAGACATTTTGGGAATGCTTCATTTGGTTTGGGAGAGCTTTTTAGTATGCCTCAAAGTTTCATTTTTCTTCTCCCCTTTCTCCCTCTCCCTGACCCTCTCCTCTCTCCCTTTCCTTCCCTTTCTCTCACTCCACTGTGTAGTACCAGGGTTCCTGAAACTAGCAGTCTTCCTGCCAGAGCTTCTCAATGCTAGGATTGCAGGTGAGGGCCACTATGTCTGCTTCTCTCTGTCTCTCTGTGTCTAACCCCCCAACCCCTCAGTGTGTGTGTGTTTGAGACATGGTCTTGAACGTCCTATCACCCTGTCCACATTTTCTCAAGATCTGTGACCACATATCCTACCACGCCAACCAGGTTTCCCATTTCCCTTTCTTAAGTCTACCTCCTGTCTTTGCACACAGATATCTTTTTTAATCCTGTCAATATCAGAGGTGCAGATGTGCTGTTTGCTATTATGCAGTATTTTGAGTCTTCTAAGTCCCTTTGCCAGCACGGGCGCTACACGCTTCCATGTTTCCAGAATGTTCTACCCTGTTCTCTGCACTTCCCCAACATGGCCACTTCTGTGATCATTCATTCCAGAAAAAGGAAAGGGGGTCAGGGTGGCTGTTGTTATTTTTGTCTTTCACAGCAGGTTTTGTGAGTCAACCCTGCCTTGGGTTCTGCACTAAAATATGAGCTTTATTTTGATATGCAAACTCAAGTTTCTGGGTGTGTCTTTCAGTGCTTCCAAAGTGGGATGGCTCTATCATTTTCTTTCTCTTGTCTCTTGTGCTGCCTGGTACTGTGTACTGTCAGCCAATTACGGACTGATGGACCAGCACCTCAGACTCTCCACCAAGTCTCCTTTAGATCTTATTCCAGGGTCCTTGCAGGAAAAGATGGTGCCTCGAAGACATCCTTCCCTTCTTTTCTCTTTGGCCTTTCTGATAAGAACCTTTTTTCTTTAACCCAGCCTAAACAGACCCAGTTGCATGTGAACTGTTGTAAGCGCAGCAGCATGATCTGCCGCAGTGAGCATCTAACAAGGCCACAGGCACAGCTTGACGCTCCTTCTTGTCATCATTTGCATACCCAGTCACGTCTAGGTTTAGGAATCTAGACTTTGAAAAATGTGTTTGGAAATAATTTCCATATTTATATTTAATCCATGACTGCCTTTGGCCGGTTACTGCTTTGTTGTTTACTAAGCTGAGGCCTGGTGTACTGGACCATTCCTGCTATGACCTCAGTGGCCATCTCTGGCCTCAAGATGCCACCCCTGGATGATGCTGCCTTTCCAGGAGAACTCCAGGCCCCTTGCATCTATTGTTGCTGTGGGACCAGCAGCCAGACTCCACCTGAACCTTACTGTCTGCTACTGCTTCTAATACATTTCCTCTGGAATTCTGGAAGGGGAAGGTGGAGGAGGAGCAGGTATCACTAACAAAAGTTGTTCATTCCTTGGGCACCGGGCAGCCGCTATAGTCATTTCAGATAACATCAGTCACAGAGCTGTGATAACATCAGGATAATGGCAGCTGTGAGGGTTCCAGCTTGATGCCAGACTCCCTCGGAGTCACGTCAGTTTAAGGTCACTGATTCCACCAAAGACAGCCATTGTCACATTGCCAGTTACTCACAACATAGACTGAGAAACTTGCTGTTCACTGAGGTAGTTACAAGTGTGTGTGATACGCATGAATACATTCACATTTACACGTAGGGGTGCATTGCATGGGTCACTGTTCACACTTCCGTGTGTGGGTGCATATTTGCATGGGTCACTGTTTGCTATTGCTCTCGATCACTTTCCGCCTTGTACACAGAGGCAAAGTCTCTTGTTGAACAGTGAGCTCACTGTGTTGGCTTGTCTGGCCAGTCAGCTTGCTCTCGGATCCCTTGGTTCTGCCTCTCTCAAACTGAGATTGCAGGTAACTACCACAGTCACCTGGCACTTACGTGAATTCTGAGGACTGAGATTCAGGTCTTCATACTTGTCATGACAAGGTCAACTGCTGAGCCATCGTTTAGCCCCGAGACCGAGACCTTTTATCCTTAGTCAGTTTGACTCTGGAACCCTGTATGTTTTTCATCACACCATTGTTCCCTGCGAACATTCTTGACTTTTGTAGTCCTTTATAACCAACCAGGGAGAGACTAGAAGAGTTTTTATCAATCCCACTGACTTCCCTCCTCACTGGAGCCTCGATGGCTGTGTGAAAAGGCTGCGTGTTGCACATGACAACAGAAGTTCATGGTGGGGTCATGCAGACAGAATGGTGGCAGGTAGTAGGGAACTGACATGCTGTGTGACACTTGGTCAGTTTTTTAACTTCTCTGTGCCTAACTCATTAGTTTTTGCAAGTATTTGATGTTTTCTTCCTCAGCCTCCACCTTTTCCTAATTATTGTTATTTAAACAACAACAACAACAACAACCCTCTAAATTCACCTGTTTCCCAGGAAAATAATTTTTGTTTCCAAGTAGCAAGGGAGAAACAAACTCTAACACACCAAGATTGTAACTCTGTTTCAGAATGCCAAGGTAAACTCCACACCATCCTTTTGGTTTTATTCCATACTCGTATTCAAGCAAATAAAGGTAGGATCACAGGACAGAACTGTTGCTACCTTTTTGGCTTTGAATCCAGAGAAACCCCTGGCTCCAGGCTATTGCCACATAATCCCCTTCCCAGGAAAAAGCAGGTATCTTACAAATGGCTTTAATCCCTTTATTTACAGAGCATTCTGTACATGGTTTGTTCAACAGGCTCAGCGAGGCTGAGGGAGTCAGCTCATCTCTTTCCAAGTAAAGGGGCTTTTGAACTCCCAGGCTTGCTTTGCCATCTTTGGAAAGCCAGCCTTCAGAGTGTCCTTCTGGGAACTAGAGGAGCAAAGGGCAGCACTGAGTTCTGCCTTCTCCACTGGTGTGTGTCCTTCCAAGGTCCTCCCCTCTGCCACACCTAAGCTGATCCTAAGCCATTCTGTGGAACATTCAGGATGCTCTGAGGGACCTCTCAGCCTATGCACCAACTTTCTGGGCATCAATTCCCTACTGCAAGATTGCTACCATGGGGCTTGAAGGCACTCTTCAAGGCTGCTGATGCTGGCCAGATGACACATGATGGGAGAGCCTTGGGGTGCTGGTTTAGTGTGTTTTGGAAACTAGGCTATAGGCTTCAGGCATTGGCACTATTTGTCATTTTCTCTCCTTGCCATTACTCTCTACCTTTATCCTCAGGTGACAGCTGTAAGGGAGAATCAAGGTGTGTAACACCGAACTGTCAGTTACTTTCTGGATGGGAGCCCTGACTTGACAAGATGGTCCTTCACACTTATGGCTACTTATATGCATGTCTATATGAAGTCATTCCTGCACTCCACTCCATTCCGCCTGGTCGTGTTAGTTAAGAGCAGAGGCTGTGAAGTTAGAATAGCCTAGTTGGAATCCTGCTTCTGTCACTGCTGACTAAGTGTGACTCTGGAGAAATCACCTTTAAATTTCAGATCCTGTGTTGTGGCTAACTACCGTTTGCCTGCCAACAAGCTACCCTGCCTCTCTTCTGTAACTCACTCTTTCTGCCACATCTTTTTCTTTTATCCAGGGTCTTCTTTCTTTGTGAGCTGCTCTTCTGTCAACTCCAGCCACAGGACCTTGTGAAAGTCCTTATGTTGCCACATATCCACGAGTACCCTGGACTCAGTCACAAAGGAGTGGTTGAGAAGTAGGGTACCTGACTGGAAGAGTGGAATCATTTGAATTTGGGGCTTTAGAAATAAGAAGAGTTCCCTCTAGGTCATTTTGTAGCATAAGCTGCAGAAACCCCAAGCAGCCATGTTCCATTGACCATGGAGAAACTATCCACCTACCCCATAGAGAGAAAGAAGAGCAAAGCCAATGGCCACAAAACAGCAAATGCAAATAAGAGAAAGGAGCAAGATCAATGACAGAATTGAAGTTTTCTCTCTCTCTCCTCCCTTTTCTGTTGATACTACCTAATATCCTGAAGATCCCCACAGCAAGTTGAGGATACATCCTATACCTGGCCCTGAGCCTTGAGGCAGTGGCTTAGAAGTCTACAGAGGAGCCAACCTCACTCAGCAGTTCATGTGTCATTTCGTGACCCAGAGGTCAAACCCTGCTGCCATATCTAACTGCCTGCAGGCTTTCCAGATTTTTTTCTATTCTCCATTTTGTACTCCTTCCATAAGTCCTTCCCTGGGTCCAAAGCCTCCTGATCAGAATGTTCCTGTATGATCTTGTGCTGGCAAACTTTCATTGACAAGTTAGCACAGTCTAAGGGGGCTGCGAAGAGAGAACCTCAACTGAAGGTTTGCTTGGCCTGGCTGGTCAGGCTATGAGGAGCTGTTTCGATTACTGATGGATACAGTAAGGTCTAGCCCACTGTGAATGTTAAAATTCCTTGGGCAGATGATCCTGGGCTGTATAAAAGTACTAGCAAGGGGTAAGCCATTAAGCAGCATTGTTTCTGCCCTAGAACTTTGCTTTGAGCTCCTGCCCTGATTTCTCCCAGTGATGGATGGTGGCCTGGAAGGTGCTCTGTTCATGCTGTTTGTCATAACAACAGAAAAGCAAACTAGAACAGATCCTTGCCTAGGGGGCTTCCACACCAAGGAGGTGGCAAGACCAGGGCTTAGGCAGGCTGACACCAAAGCCTTTGTCTTTTGCTTTTTTTCTTTGCCACTTCAACTCTCAGCTGGGCCCACAGAGTCCAGAGAATGGCATAAAATATACAGTAATAATGCCCTGGCTCATCTGTCCTGTTCTCTGTAGTAGCTATGATGTACCTGGGACCTGTGGAACACAGAACGTCTTAGGTATCTGAAACAACAGGAGGATGAATGGTTCCAACAAGAAACAGTACTGCAATGCAGAAGGCCCTAAGTGCCCCCTGAAGACCACACAGAGTCAGAGGTGATTTTCCTGGTTTTCAAAGGATGCTAACTCCCAACCTGCCCTGCTTTTGGCTTCCTGATCCATCTCATTACACCCTCCTTCACAGTTCTCCTCCAAATTTTAAATGCTTTTGGTATCTTTAAAGAAAACATTACTTAAAAATATGCAGAATCCTGTCCAGGGATCTCAGACACATTAAGACCAGCAGGGCTTTCAAGTATGTCTCCAGACGCTAATGCACAGTGAGGCAAATTGTCTCACATTTAATAAGCTGACCCAAACCAGCAAGATCAGCTTCTCAGGCAAAATTTTCAGAGCTAGAAAAATCTAGCTAGACCTGAGCAGGACCTCCTGGCCAGATGAGTCTGCAGAGAGCTGTTTTTATCATTGCAGGGTGCTCGTGCACAAGTGTCAAACAGAAGGTAATGGGAGAAGCTGGAGAAGAGATGTGTTGCATGAGGATAATGACAATTTTCCAGAGTACACATCTGAATGTAAACTCTGATGGTCATGAATGTGCTTTCCGGGGCAACAGAGTGACTTCATTTCAAACATGATCATAGAGGAAATCTAAGGCACGGGGTATGAATATATATGAAACCCAGCAAGCCAAGCCCTACCCATGACAAAGACTCACAGGATTATGGAGGGACTAATGGCGCTCAAACAAAAGAGGCCAACGTTTTTAAGGATCACTGCAAGACCACAGATACTGCAGGGAGCGGGGAGGATATTGAAAGCTCTGTGTCTAGGGAGATATTCACTCTTCCACTCAGTTACCTGGCTGGACCAGGGGACAGTTTGCACATACCATACAGACAGTATCAAAAGAGCTCAAAGGGCTGAGCTGGTAATATGGCTTGATGGATACAAGCATCCATATGGTAGAAGGAGAGAACTAACTCTCACAGGTTCTTGAATGAGTTAAAAATGCTCTCAATGGCACAAACCCTCTTTCCCAAGCATAAATATCCAGAACAAATATTTACAACTGAATAAGTGATGGGCAAATGTTAAAAGAAGTTCAAAGTCCACCACCTCCCTTGTCAATGCAGGGTTTGAAGGTACTTAATAATTATGTACAAAATAGTTCTGCCTAGATATTCTAGACAATGCTAGGCCAAACTAGGGCTTTCATCAACACTCGGTCAGCCCTAAACTGATATGCCTCTCCCAGCCTGGAAGACGGAAGGGGTAGAGAAGGATTCCTTCCTGGTTCCACTCTCTCCCGCTCTGCTTCTGGCCTGGTTTTCTACGTGACATCTGCTTTCCCCATCTCTAGCCTTGTCTTCCTCCGGTTCATTCTCCATCCAGTTCTCAAGGTGATCTCTCTAAAACACAGAACTTTCCCATCCGTGTGCTTCTCCCAGGCCACCAGTGCCTCGTCATTCACCTTCATCCAACCTCAGTGGAAAGATAGACATGTTTTCCTCACCTTTGTTCCTTGTCTCCTCATTCCTGCCTTTGTTTCTCTTCAGCATGCCACTTCAGTATCGTTGGCCTCTGCACAGCATTTGATAGCAACACTCTCTGCTTTCACTGACTCAAATGTCTTCATACAAACGGCATGTTCTACCCCAACCCCCTGGTGTCCCCTAGTGCCCCGGATGAACTTCACTCTGCTCTTGGGGTTCAACTTAGGCAATGCCTACAGTCACCCCAAAGTCTCTGCTTACCATAGCCCTAAGGTGGATTTGAGTTTGAGATCTCCTTCTTTGGCATTTCCAATTCCCATGTATATCGCAATTACCAAACTAGCCAAAGAACATCACTGTGTTGGTCTTTTTCAGAAGACCAGGAGATGTTGGCAGGACTGAATTTTATTTTCTTATATCCCTTAATGCCTGACATAGGGAGGGAAGAATCCCTCGATTGGCACTGAGTAAACATTAGCAAAACAAGCCAGTGAACATTTCCAAAAAGGATCTTTTTCCTGATGCTTTCGTATAAGCTTTGTCACATTGACTTTGGATTTGGCTTTGTGACTTGCTTCACTAATAGGATATCAAAAATATATGACATGTGTGGAGATTTGCTGAGCAATGGTGACATAGGACTCATGCTCTTGGAATCCTGCTAACAGGGCTTAGCACTCGGTGAGCCTCTTTGAGGATAAGTTGGAGGGGCTGGATCCCTTCTGAGATGCAGTGTTAACATCAGAAACAACAGTGAGGCCATTTTGATTATTCAGGCTTGGTTAACTGTCAGGTGACTAGCTAGATATATGAGGCCCTGTGAGTCTGTTCCAGGGACCACACAGCTAATCCCAACTCAAACCAGCCACCCACTTAAAGAAAGCAGAATGGGAAAAGGGTGGTTGTTTCATGCCATCAAATTTGAAGGTAGTTGCCAAGTAGCAGAAATGTATCAAAATATATTATTTAGGGGAAAGCTTTAATACATATACCAGGCAGAACCAACAAGTGAGTAAAGAGGTTAGGAGACTGCTCATTCATCAGAATTCTGGCCTTGCAAACACGAGAGTCAGAGTCCCATTCCCGGAACCTACTTTTAAAGGCAGGATATGGTGACACACACTTGGAATGCCAGAGCTGTGAAGGTGGCGACAAGTAGGTCCTCAGGGCTTACTAGCCAGGCAATTTAGCTTACCCTGTGTAGTCCAGATCAGTGAGAGACCCGATCACAATAAAAGGTGGGCCATGACTGAGAATAAGCACCAAGATGGTCTTTCATCCTTCAAATTCAAGTGCACGTATGTGCACACATATGTAGAACACACACGTGCAACACCCATGTGCAACATAAGAGGGAAAAGCAAGCAAAAACTAATAGACAAGAACAGCAAAACTTCTTCAGTAAGCACAGCGCTGACATCTTTCTTAATTATAGTCCATTGAAACAGAACTAACCTTACAATAGGAAGCTGCGGAAGCAGTCCCACCTCTCCCACTGAAGAGCCTCGTGAATGTGACAATTCTAACCTTTGGGCCTCTTAGATGCTTACTGTAAAAATGGGAGATTGTAATTTTATGTCTATCTGGCTATATGTATACATGTATCTTTCTTATCGCACAAAGCTGATAATACAACCGGTCATATATGGAACTGCCGATGTACAAATGTTACTGAAATTAGTTAGAAACATTGAGTTACATCACTTGCTGACAACGTACTTAGCCAAAGCAGGTGGGCTGTCGAGGGAAGATGCTCCAGGGAGGGGACCTAGCAGCAAGCTCCTTCCTATTGGGTGATGATGGCTAACAGGTGCTTCGCCACCGTGAGCATCACTGATTAGCATTGATTTCTTTAATGAGGTGCTATTTCAGGCAGCACTCCTGTAACTCTCCTCCTGCCCCACTCCCAGTGTTTAGCACCTCCTTTTACATTCTGCTGAAGGTCAGGAGGAAACCTGGTCTCCAAGGAAGAAGCTCAAGGCCAGGAGTATGAAGACAACGGTCATGCTCCATCTCTGGCTAGCTCTGGGATTTTGTCCATTCCCATTGCAGAAACGGATTCTCTCTCTGTAAGGCGTAAAGGTCACAACAGTTGTCAGCTTATCAACAATGGGTTGGAGAAAGACCAGCATAATAATGCAAACAGAAGTAGCTTGAAGCTAGCCATCCCTGAGCTCAGCACAAAGTCAAGGTTAGTATGGGAGATCCCTCAGAGAGGCATACCTGGAGTATAGAGAGTGTCAACCACACTCCAGGTCCCAGGCTAAGCGGTAAGGGTTGAAGGAGGGAACGAGGAAACTGACATTTTGTGATGTGAGACAATTCGCCTGCAGCCACATAATTAATAAATGACTTAATTGAATCCCAATCCTTACTGACCTTCTTCCAATGCCCAGATTTGCCCAGTGCTGGGCAGCCTCCAAACGACCTGTCCGGAGCCTGTAGGAGATTGGAATTATTGGCTAGGTAGTTTGCCATTAAGTAGGGTCATCAGCTTGTGGCTAAAGAAACAGATGATCACAAAAAAAGGGCTAGGGGAGAAAATGCCTGTTTACAAACACAGCTTAATTAATTAGTCAACTCAGACCAAGCGGAAGAGGCGGCTTCCCAGATGTCTGACATAGAGAATTAATTAACAGAGAGGCACCAGTCCCCAGGCCTTGGGTTCATGTCCAGACCACATGGTGGAATTAAATTACTAAATTGCCTCAGTGCTCCTCACCTTAAAACTAAATTGTCCCTCAACTTAACTAAAGCCATTTGACTGAAAAAAAAATATTCATTGAAAATGACAACTGAATTGAAAAGCCTCTGCCAATTTAAAGCTTTAAATGAAGCTCAAAGAGCAAGGCAGAGAAGTTTCTAAGTACGTTTAGTGTAACATTAGAAGGTTCTAGAATAAAAGTGAAGGTGAAGTTAGGTTGAGCGGCACAGATAAAATTCCACGTCTATACTTGCCACTGTGGTTTGAATACGAAACACCCCCCACAGGCTCATGTGTTGAATCACTTGTCCCAAGCTGGCAGAGATATTTTGGGAGAGCCTGGGAGCTGTGGAGGGTGGAGACTAACTTGAGGAATTAGATCACTGGGTGGATCCTTGGCCGCTGAGTTTTGTCCTTCCGTTATAGTTTGAAAATGTAATGTCCCTCCCCAGGTTAATGTGCTTGAACTTAAATTCCCAGTTGGTGACAGTGTTTATGGAAGGGAGGAGAATCTGTAGGAGGTGGGGTCTAGCTGGAGGATGTGAGACACGGGGGCGGTGGGCTCTGAGCAGTTCAGGCTAGCCTTGGTTCTGGACTGAGTTCTCTCTGGTTTCCATCCTCTGCGACATGAGCAAGAATCCCAATGTTCCCTCCACCCTGGACCAAGCTACTCCCACCACCATCAACACTGCCGTGCCTTCCCTGACATGAAACTATGAGCCCAAAGAAATCCTTCCTCCTTTGAGATGCTGCTGGCCATTCATCAAAATGCAGAGAAAAATCCCCAATCCATGTCCTCTCTGCTTCCTGACACCCATGAAGTGAATCATCACTCCTTCATAGGTTCTTGCTACCATGACATTCTCCTTCAACATGTTGTAGCCCAGAGTCATAGCTGTGGTCTCTGGCTTGACATTTCTGCATTCCATCAACAAAGAAAACCTTTCTTCCTTCAGTCCTATTGGGTATATTGACACTGCAATGAGGAAAACGGGGGTGATCGAGGCAGGAAACTAAAATCACTGTAACCCCCGTTAGGGTTTGTCACTGTCTTGCTTGCCTCATCTTTCAAGCCACAAGCCAAATATTCTAGGGAAAGGCAAAGCATCCAGATGCCTCCACTTTCAACATCATTTTGCTTATATAAGATAAAGGATTCCTTAGGCAGGAGACAGAAATATGAGTCTGTGGGAGTCACAGCTCACCGGGGTGGACCGATGCCGGAGTAAATACCACAGAGCCAATCTCCAGTGAAGCAGTATAACGTTTCCAATCCTGTGTGGGTCTGTGAGGAAGTCACATTCCAGCAATGCTTCCGCTTCCACAGTTAACATTTTCTGGGGGTGGGAGTGGGGCTCCAACAAGTGTTCTTTAGCCTGTTGTTTATATTTCGTCAGTTAATTTCCATGTATTCTGCACTGTGTTTGGATCTCATCTTCTGTCTAATTAAGCAGAGGGAGTTAATAAAGTATGAAGTGACTTTGGGCCACAGAGTAAATAGAAGAACATGCAGGGGCATTGGGGGAGAGGGTGGGCACACAGCAAAGAGTCCAGGGGTCTGGAGAAAGGGGAAGTGGACACCGTGGAGTTCAGTGCACACCGTGGGGTTCAGTGCACATGAATGTTGACTGTCTGATCTAGCTCTGACAGCAATCTAGAGAGGTGTCAAGTTTGTGTCCGAATCCCTTATTCACCGTTAAAACTCTTATTTTTCAGAACAACTGTAATGGGATTTCTAAGCAGCATTTAATCTAAACAACAGTGTCATCCTGTGGAGTGCAAGAATTGAGAGCACTCATCTCTAGCAAGCTCTTCCTTTTACAACTGGGAGATGGGGAAATATATCATGATTCAAAATCTAAAATGACCTCAAATTCATGCGCAGGAATGTTTTTCTGATAAAGGGTGCTCACTCAGCCTATCTTCTGGGAAGGAGCAACAGGAGAGGCAGGAAGAGGATACAGTGTGAGGCCACGGTCCATTGCATGCATGGGCATCTACACTCCCTATCAGCCACACCTTCAACCTGTCTTGAGGGAAAAGAAGCCCTCACTTTTGGGAGCCTTCATCTTAGAAGGCTGTGGCTTTGTGCAAGTCTGCAGATTTTTTCATCAATGGGGAGTAAGGATAAATGGTTCAAACCAGTGGCCTTTAAAGTGTGACCCCCCCAGATCATCCCTCCCACACCCATCATCATCATTATCATCATCATCACTGCCACCACCATCCATCAGTGGCAACAGCAGCAGCAGCACCAGCACCAGCACCAGGTGCTTGGGCATTTTCTAGTGATGAAAGCAACCAGGACTCTACTCCAGATGTGCCCAGTGAGCAGTCTTGTTGGTGGAACCCACCCACATCTGAATTTCAACCAGCCTTGCAAATGCTATTTACTTTTTTAAAAAGGAATTCATGGAAGAAAGTGGGGATGGGGGTTGGGTGGGAGGGTGACCAACAGGGTCCATGAGGACATTGACCAGAACTGGAAATGGAAGCTGTCAGCATACTCTTGCGTCATCAAGAGCCACAGGGTAAAATTCAACTCTTACTCTAATGAGGATTTTAATATTTACCACGCATCCCCTGCCTGGCTTGCTGCAAGCTGTTGAAAAAAAAATGCCTCTTTTTTTTATTCAAGAGATCTGACTTCAAACAGATAAATTCCCATTTTGAAACAGTTTCCTTTGCTCCTAGGACAGGTTAGTCTTAACGGATCCATTGCTATTGTTAACACTTGCCTTTGGATGACAATAGATTAGATAGAAATGTGCATATAACAGTTTTTAAAAGAAAAAAAAAAGAGATGATCACTGTTGTAATTGACTTTCCGAATGCATTCATAACTCACCCCCAGCTACTGACATAAGCACCGCCCCCAAGCCCACCCCCACCTGTTTCTGATTTTTCCTTGGCTCCAGGCCGGTCTCAGCACCCACGACGCAGCTGCTGACAGGAGGAAGGTGCAGAAATGATGGAAGAGCTGGGTCACAGTAGATAATTCATTTATGGATAATAAAAAAAACGGGTGTCACACTTCACTGACCATGGCAGCCCTGAGCTGTTATACCTACATTAGAGATCTTTCAGACTCGAGACGGATTTCAAACCAAAACAAAAAACCCATACAATTTGGCCGAGTTACTAAGAGTGTTTTACCTCAGCCGAGAATAACAGGCAGAATCAGACTCTCTGACCAACAACTGTTTACTCGTGGCATATCTTGTGCTAGGTTCTCAGGGAGATCCTATACGTAATGCAGAGGAGATATGTTGACCCTTCCTTCAAGGAGCCGATGATAAAATGGAAAAGGAAGAGATACATGTCCTGAAGACTATGATGACTTAACTACTGAAGGGGTCTGTGAAATGTAAAATTATAACAGTACAATTCCACATCTACTTCATGACACTCCATTTTGGCTCCATAGACAACTTTGGCGGCCATTCTGTGGACTCACATGAATGGGGCTTCAGCTGCCTTCAACATAGGGCTGCCAAAGTCCCTGGGAGGTCCCTTCATTGCAGATAGACACAAAAGCAGCATGAATCTTGGTTGACCTTGCATTAGGAAAGATTTTTATGGGTCAATCCTGAAGGTGACATCTTGACAACTGCTAACTTGGCTCCTGCCAGTCACAGTCACACAGGGTAACAGGAGTCAGATATGTGACCATATCTCACTGCAACAGGGAAATAGATTCCCTGTGTCTATGAAGAAGAAAGATAAACACGTTTTGGTTAGAATATACTAATTCAGCCATGTAAAACATGACTGGAGATGAACTAGGAGACTGGATGTTGGTAGTGACTTTCTCCACACAGCCTCCACAGATGTAATCTTATTCCACTGTCTCCCACTATCCTCCATTGTCAAAGCTCCCATCGTCTGAATCCTTCCTTAGAGTGTCACAGAGCATCTGATAGAGCAGTCTAAGGATGGGTGTTACAGGAGTCTGTGGGACAGTTCATCAAGACTGGGGAAATTCCTGTTACCTTTGAGTCCCTCCGTCCAACCAGTGACCCAATTCACAGAAACCACAGCAGCGTTGGGCCTTGTTGGAAAACACTAAGTTTTACTCAGGTATCTGAGCTAAGAGAGGGTCCAGTCAGGCAGGGTGCTAACTGTTCCCTCAGCACGAATGTCTGTCCTAGAGTCTGAGGGGATGTCAATGCTAACGAGGGGTTTAGGATTATAGGACGTTAAGAGATATGTGGGCAGAGAGAAGAGGAGCTGGGGAAATAAAGTCAGTAGAAAATGGGGAGGGGATAATGTATTTTCTCCTAGGTTTACAAAGAGCGCACATAGATAGAGGACCCGCAAAAGTTTCCCTGTGTAAGGAATATATTTCCTGACCTTGACCTTGACTTTGACCTATACCTACACCTATACCTATACCCCTGCCATCTTCCCCTCAACTGGCCCAGGCAGTGGTTTGTCAGTTAAAGTTAGCAGGAGGAGCAGCAGCAGCAGAAGACAGGAATGCATAGGTAAACATGTGTGTGTCACTCTTCAGCAAAGAGACTTTTCCAATTGAAATCAACAGACGCTCAGTGTCTGCGGTGTTTGTTGAAAGGAACAGACAGAAGTCGTCATGAAAAGGTACAGAATGAGCACAGAAGGGAGAGCATCTCTGTGAACATGGCCCTATCGCTTGCTGTCCTGGGCCCAGCCATTCTTTTACTTTAAGTGACATACTGCTTCATGGAAGCAGTTTGTACCAGCGAGGAGGTAAATGCTTACTGGATTGCCACACATTGTGTGCCGGAAGGTATTTTACATCTCTGGCATTTTGTTGTGGAGAAAGAAACTCAAACAGGATTTGTGCGTGCCTGTACCTGTCATTAGAATACTAGCCCAGCATAGTCTCACAAGAGACAGCTATATCAGTGCCTGGCAAACACAGAAGTGGATGCTCACAGTCAGCTATTGGATGGATCACAGGGCCCCCAATGGAGGAGCTAGAGAAAGTACCCAAGGAGCTAAAGGGATCCTATAGGTGGAACAACAATATGAACTAACCAGTACCCCGGAGCTCTTGACTCTAGCTGCATATGTATCAAAAGATGGCCTAGTTGGCCATCAATGGAAAGAGAGGCCCATTGGACTTGTAAACTTTATATGCCCCAGTACAGGGGGATGCCAGTGCCAAAAAGGGGGAGTGGGTGGGTAGGGGAGTAGGGGGGAGGGTATGGGGGACTTTTGGGATAGCATGGAAATGTAAATGAGGAAAATACCTAATTAAAAAATATATATATACAGACAATCGGAAAAAAAAAAAGAATACTAGCCCAGTCTTCTTTTTTCTTTCAACAAAGTCTACTGCATAGCTTCTGTGATTTGAATGTCCTTATCCAAAATTCATGTCAAAATTTACCCCCCCCGTAAAGTATTACAAGGATAGAAGTTTAATGCAACTTTATATTTAATAATAAGTAAATCCGCAAGGACGGGGATCTGATCTAATGGGACTGTAGATTTCTAAGTAAGGACAGGAAACCTGAGCTAGAAGGCTTTGCCCCTTCCTCTACTTCATGCTACGACCTCTGACTCTGCAGCATCTTTACCAACAAAAAGAACCAGAATCAGCCACCCAGTCTTGAACTTGCCATCATTAAGAAGCACAGATTGAATAAAACTCCTTCTCTTGCTTACTATTCACCCAATGACATTCAGTTACAACAACAGAGAAAAGCTACTAGGAAATAAGCCCTTTGCTTTCTGTAGGGGGCGGTGATGACAACTGTAGAGAGAATACCTTGTGTGTTGTATGGATATATCACTGTCAATTAAAAGGTCTATGGCCTATGGCTTAGGCAGAGAATAGAAGGTGGGTCATCAGGAGTAGAAAGAATTGTGGGAGAGAAAGAGGCAGGGAGACTGGCATGAAAGATGTGACCAGACAGATACATGGTACCTGAGCACAGGTAACCAGCCATAAGGCAAAATGTAGGCTAAAATAACGGGTTATTTTAGTTACGATGTAGTCAGAGTAGAGCCTAACAATATGGCCAAGGTATTGGTAAATATATTTTGCGTTTGAGTCTTATTTCTGGAAGCATGGGGCTTAGAGGAAGAAGCAGGGCTTAACTACAACAGACAACCCTTTTCCTGTCTTTCAGAGGGCCACCTTCTAGCTAGAGGAAGAGATGACCAGCTAGTACAAAGCCATCCATCATTTAACAATGGGGATGACTTCTGGCAGTGTGTCATTGGGTGCTTTTGACATCATGTGAATATTATAAGTGCATTATCTTATATAAGAACAAGATAGTAAAGACGTCAGGAAGAAATGAGATCTTATGAGACCAATGTTGTACATGTGGCTCTACTGTGACCACAACAGTACTATGAAGGTTGGAAGCCATCAGCTAGAAAGAGCTGCTATCATGATAAAGGTGGGAAAGAAGATGGTGTGTGGTGAGATTTAGACAAGGGGAAGTCTAAAAGAATTATCATCTTGCTATTCGACCTTGATCAGGATACTGAGGAAACAGAAACTCATCCAGCAGAGATGGCACTCAGGAGTATGTGGGGAACTGAGGCTGGCAAGATTAGGAAGTGCCCCAAAGTTTGACAGCTGTCAACTTGAGATAGCCTAGAGTCCTCCAAGAGAGTATCAACTCAGAGATTGTTCCTATCAGACTAGCCTAAAGTCATGTCTATGAGGCATTTTTCTTGATTGATTGATGATTGGTGTGGGAGAGACCAGATCATTATGGAAAACCTTCCCTAGCATGAGCCAAAGCAAGTTAGGCTGGCAGCAGCATTCTTCTCAGCATACTTCCATGGTCTCTGCTTTACTTTTTGCTAAAGCAGAGTTCCTGCCTCATCTTCCCTTAACATTGGACTATTACCTGGAAGATCAAGCTGAAATGATTTCTTTTCTTCCCAAGTTGTTTTTGATCAGAGTATTCATCACAGTAACAGAAAGCAAACTAGGACAGATGGGGACGTTGTGATGATGATGATGACGATGATAGAGAAATACAGTATATTCTTGGAATGTAAAGACAATGGGGTTGATAATAAATTTTATATAGGAGAGGAGAAGAGAAATATAGACATAGGAACACAGGCATTTAGATGTAACTCATTGCATTGGATATTATAATACTGTCTTTGGTGAGCAAATTTACTTACCTGATAAGAAATTACCTAAAAATGAAAAGGATACTTTTAGGGCAGTGTGCAAGAAAGGGGACTAGGGTCCACCTGAGTAAATGATGCTTAAGTTGAACTCTGAAGGGCATGTTTCTCTCTGTTCAAGTTATATCACAGCACTGGTCCCACAGTCAGCAGGCTAAAATATGCATATTAAAAAGTAACGGGGCACGGAAGTAGGAGCTAGCTATGCTTTTCATGGATATGTAAGCTGAGGGCTCGACGTCCTACCACAGAGAGACTTGCATGCCCATGTTTATTGCTGCACTGTTAACGATAGGCAAGACTGGGAGTCAGACTAAGTGTCTGTGAACAAATGTATGGATAAAAACCAATGTGGCCCTTGTATGCACAATGGAGTTTTATTCAACCACAAAGAAAAACAAAGTCTTGACCTTTGTGGGAAAGTATATGGAACAGGAGATGTTAGGTGAAGTAAGGTAGGCTCACAGAGATGAAACTATGCTGCCTTTCCCCTTAGATGAAGGCCGTGGGCTTTAATGTTCTATGTTCATGTATCTGTATGGGAGGATGATCATAGGTCATGAGAACTAGAAGAGATAAAAAGAGATCTCAAGAGGGGAGATGGAAACAAAAAGATGTATGGAGGTGCATGCCATGAAGGCAGAGGTGCTACTAGCGTAAGGGGTGTCAACAAGATCAAAGGATGTATGCTCATGTCACGGTGGCAGCTCATGTCACACTGATGGCCAGTAGTTACTTTGTATCCTAGTTCTAAAAAAACAATAAAAATAAAATAAAGACAATTAGCTATGTACCGGCATGTATTTACTTAAGAAAAACAAAAACCCTTTGGTTTTAGAGATAATCTGTCACCTACAAATGTAAATGTCCCAATTTCCAAACTGCTTACAATTCCAGCAAGAAATAGTTCACAGCTTAGTCAGCATTTTCTCCAAGTGATAAAGGTGATCACAACCTGAAGCCTTTTCTAAGCCAATAGATTGTTACCCTGCAATCCGAAGCCTTCCCTAAACCAATAGATTGATACCCTTCATAACCGAAGAATAAAGAGCACCCGCGTGAAAAGATTTACTGGCTTTCTTGATGCTTAGGACATTAGAACTCTCCTGTGTACAAAGATGCTATAAAGACTAAACAGCCTGTTTAAAGAGCTCGCTGATGATTTCAAGGAACCTCTGCATTTCTTCCCCTCTGGCGCTGAAGTCCAGGTTTTACTTACTAAGAATCAGAACATTGTTTCCCTAACTAAGGCAGCGCTTGGTGAAGCGTTTAGTCCCAGACAACGCCACTGACCTGGAAATAAGCATGCATATCTAAATGGCAAAGGGAGTTTTAAAGGAACAAGACAAGATTCCCGACTGACGTGGAAAGGAAGGAGTCTGCTCTTCAGTGGAGACCTGCTGCCAGCTCTTCGCTTGCTGTCCCTGATGGTGAAAGTTCTGCGCTCCTTTCCTTAAGCCAAAGAGGATGAAAACACAACAGAGCAGTAAACAAGATCTGCTGGGCGATCGACCCTGACCGGTATCTTCAATGTTTGCACTCAAAAGAGATGTTCCCAGAATAGGACACCTCCTGACCATGTCCTCCACACTTTCCTTCACAAGGGAACTAAAAGACATCTTATGGGATACTCTGAGGACTCCCACAGTACCTAGAAGTGGTGATGATGTATTTAAAGGTCTGTAAGAAGTACATCAAAGCCAAGTTATGATCATATACGCGCATGGGTCCCTAATGGACGTGCACACAGGCAAAAGGAGTCACCAGCAGAAATGACCACTGAACTTGGGCCAGAGTGTGTAGCCGGCAACTCTAGGGGCAATCCAGGAACGTGAATCCACAGAGACAGTGCTGGGCCTTCTAGTTTTGGGTCTATGCCTCTGTCACAGACATGCATCTTAACTTGCAAGATTAATGCCTATCTGGTCAAGTACAAACCCAATAGACTTCGGTTTGAACTTCGGTTTCAAAATATCTCTGTGTTGAACATGTAAATTCCAGGGTACATATGTCCATACTGAACAGTGATAGACCTGCTCAGCAAAGAAAGATGGGGGAAGCTTCTGGAAAATCACACCATCCCAACAACTGGGTATACCTGGTGAGAGTAGTCAGCCCAGGCCTGCTCTATCCTCCTCTATAGAAATGGATGGTTCTGAATCCTCTCATGCTACTCCATTGGGACTTCAACACCCCCCCACCCCCCACCCCCCGCCTAGTTTAAGTTCCTCAATTATGACAACCCATGGAGAAGACTAACCGTGCTCTGTGCCTTGCACCCTACAGGCAAAGAGAAATGAAAGGTAGAATTTATGGGATCACTCTTATTCCTTGAAGATGGAAAGTCTGCACTCCAGGGAGATATCTTATATTCTCTCTATTAACTTAGAAGGAGAATGATGCTTGCAAAGTGTAAAGTTTGTAACTTGCCAGGGGTGGATTCAATACACGGCAGTGTAACAATTGGTATGCCATAGTCTCTCCTGAAGCCGCTATCTTTCTAGGGAAGGTAATGCGGGTTGTATCATGCCTGTCCTACTAAAGATTCCTGCAGATTGTCAGGGGCAATGCTTGCCTCACAGGCTGAGGCAACCAGTGGGCAGAAGCTCCTGATGCTGGGCAGTTTGGGACAGACCACAAACCCCACAGGATTCTGTGGAGGTACAGCTTCAGTGTCCAGACATGGAGAGGTTGACCTATGATAACTTAGCAGTCACCACGCTAATAGCTATTTCATACCTGAAAACCAGCAGTGGGTCACTTCTCTGTCCGAGGTCCCATTTTCTTTTAAGATTCCATAGGTCTTCAAGCTCCCTTCCTTCTGCAACCTTATCTCCTCTTGAAATGGACATTCACAAACTTCTTTTTTTTTTTATTTCTGTGCATTCTACAGGTCTTGACTGGGCCCAATACTGGAGGAAGTTTAGAAAAACAGTGCCATATAGATAGGTACCCGGCCAACACCCAGGTCACTCTTGCCAGCACCTACCACACCCTGAGTATCGGGTTTGCATTTCTCTACCTAGCTCTGCAGCCTTGATCATCTCTGGTTCCCCATTTGTTCTACACCTTGTTCTGTCTCTTTCCTCTACTCCTCATTTTCACGCTTCATTCCCAATGCCTCTCATTTTTCCAGACCCCCGAAACTCCCTCCCCTCACTTTATCCCTCATGTTTTCTTGAGGCAAATTATTTTTGCTGAAAGAGCTAAGCTACTACAGGTAATAAAGCATGTTCAAATGATATTTCTTCTCTGACAGAGTCCTCGGACAGGGAAGCAGCGTGCCCTTCCCTCGGCATTCTGCTTATGCGCCGGCATGAGAGGTAAGAGCATCCGTGGGAATTCAGGCCAGGACTTTGTATAGGAGTCAGACACTAACAAGCAACAGGCAAACCCTTCCCTATCGATACATCTTCTCTTTGTTATCTCCCAGAGCTGTTGTTTCTGATCCTGGCTCCTCTCCACACACCTCTTCCTGGATGATGGTTCTCTATGCTGAACCCCCCTTTAAAAGGAAAGAACTAGAGATGATAGTGTGTTACATATCAATGAGCTGCTGGGTTTTCAGACATAATAACACAAACATTAAATACGCTGAACCATCCTGAACTCTTCATTGAGAATGAAGAAGATGAGGTCCAAGGGGTGACCGGGTTTCTGTACTCCAGAAACAAAATGTGGGAATGAAAAGAAGTCTATCTAGAAAATCGATCAAGTAGGTAAGGGTCAAAGTCTTTACCTGGCCAGGTCAACAAAAAAATATTGAAAAACACTTATTTGGAAATGATTTTAAATGAGGAACAATGCTAACCTATTGGTATAGTTTAGCTTCTGTTGTCCCAACAAGCATGTTGGCCAAAAAACAACTTGAGGAGTAAAGGATTTATTTTAACTTACAGGTTCTAGTGTATCATTGAGGGAAGCCAAGGCAAGAACTCAAAGCAGGGGCTTGAAGCAAAAACCTAAGGAGGAATACTGCTTATGGAGTGCTCACTATGGCTTACTTCGCTAACTTATACAGCCCCATCTCATCTGCATAGAAACAATCCAACCACTGCTGGGCCTTCCTACCTCAGTTAGCAATTGAAATATGCCCCCACAGACATAGCCTCAGGCCAATGTGTTGGAGACAATTTCTCTGTTGAGGCTCCCTCTTCCAAGGTGGCTCTGAACTCCTGTCAAGTTGACAGCTAATAACCATGAGTTTTTATACTAGGGTGCTTTTTTGGTGGAGACAACTGTAGTATAAGGAGAAGCATTTTGGTTGAACTATTCACAGATGTTTCAGAGTTTCTTCTTACCAGGAGGCACTGGATCCCCCACTCGCTTCACCCTCCAGATACTCATCCCAACTAGCAGAGTTCCCTCTGCAAATGCTGACTCAACAGTCCTTAATTACACCGTGTTAATCTGAGGATCAGGAGAACTCACAAGGCTTTGCTAGCTCTCAGCCTGTCCAGCCCTTACTGTGCCTCAGATTTTTCTTTATTTTCTCGGTGATCTTAACTTCCTTTTTGTCCTTGGCTTGACAGAGCTTCATCCTGTTCCTCCCTGATTACTTGACCAATTTGTTGAGGCCATTCCCACTTCGCCTCATTGTTGGACTTAATGAACACGTTGTGGCAGCATCCAAGTCAGGGCTGACAGTATTAACTAGATGTGGGTCTCGGACCTAGACCAGTGCGGCAACATTCTTATGTGTTCACTTGTCAAAAGGAATATGTGTGCAAGCACTTTAATGAAGTTCATTTTAGAAAATGTGAAATACTTCTCTAAAATCTGGGATGTTTCCAACAGGAACTGACATTTTTTGGCAATTCAAAACTGTCTCTCCACATAGGTGACATTAAGCAATCAAAGTCATTGTTCAAAACATAATTTTATTTCTTTAAAAAAAAATTTCAACTCATTATTTTGACTATAACAGCTAGTACCCTGTTGTCACCAACATTTTTCTGGGAATTAGTCTTGCTGACACTTTGTCCTGCTAAAGGAGATCAAAGCCTTGCCATCTTGCTCCATCTCTGTCAGTTAGTGTATGACCTTGGGTGGTATATGACCTTGGGTTAGTCACCTGACCTTGCTCAGCCTAGACTTGAGCCTCATCAGTAAATGGTAGATGTCTATTTGGTGACCACTGATACATCTTCCAGATTCAAGATGTTGTGATTTTTCTCTTAATTAAGAAAGTAAGCATTTCCAGTTGCAAATTACTACATGAATTCTTTGATTGCATGCTTTCCCATGGCATTTATATATTTTATTACAATTTTGAACACACTTAAATAGGGTTGGGTTGGATTTGCAAATCATTTAGAATTTGTTATCTGAGAGCCAGGCAGGGTGGTTCACACCTGGAATCTTAGCACTCAGGAGACAGAGACTGGGGCATCATCTTAAGTTCCAGGTCACTGGGTCTATCCAATGAGTTCCAGGTCATGCTGAGCTATAGAGCAAGACCCTATCTTGAAAATATCATGTGTACATTTATGTATTCCTTTTCTATCTAATCTTGAATGTCTGAATGCTGATTATGTGATGGGTTATGTGATGGCTCGTGTTCTCATGGTAGCATAAGCAACTGATATTTTATTAACATTTCTCACATGAGAAAACAAAAACAAAAACAAGCAACCTGAAGCACAAGCTGGTTTGGGACTGCCTGGAGTCACACAACTTGCTTATGAAGGAGTGGCAGCTTGTAGCTGGGTTAGGACGTAGTTCTGAGGTCCTCTCGCCTGGTGGGATCCTTCAGACACTTGTTAAAACTCAGTCTGGGTTACACAGGAAAGTGCTATCACTCCGCAGCACTAAATTGAAACGTCTTACCACACAATGGAAGACTGTCTCTCTCCCAGTGATAAATGACCATCAACTTAGCCTCTGGAGAGAGAGAAAAAAATATTCTAAATTTTCTTACATCAGGAATATATAAATGATCCTTTTATGGAAGTATGTAAAGACTATTTTCTAAAAGATATTTGGCTCCAGGCTTGGTAAAGATTTATAATTTTTAAAAGGTTAGGCACTTGATACTAATCTCTTTAATAAAAACAGCTCTGTTCTCTCCCCCCTACCCCCCTTAACTTCAGCCTTCCATTTCTCTTCCACGGTTTTCATCCTCCAGGCAGGGAAAAGACTTCAACAGCTCCTTCCTCAACTTCCCTAACACCTTTCCCCTCCAATTCGCTGGCTTCCTTGGACTTTCTTGCAAGGCAGTTTCTAAATAAATACATGTTTCTCCAACAGGGAAAATGGGAAGGTATTTTAGTGATTTAATGTGGATTAAGGGGGTGAGTAGAAAGGAAGAGATGTATGAAGGATATGTTGAGAGGAGTGACCAGAAGAGACTCAACAATCTCTTCACTTCAATAAAATATATTCTTCTAGTCAGTCACTAGAGACCATTGGAAGGCTTAAAAGCACTCACAAGACAGTGACTCTGATACCAGAAAGGAGTAGTCTGCAGTAGCTGCTGTGTGGGACAATAAGAAACAAGAGCTGGCCACAATACAAGTCCTGGGCATAGAAAGATGGCTCAGAAGTTAAGAGCACTTGCTACCCTTGAAGAGGATGGGTGTTCAATTCTCAGCACCAACACGGTGGTCTATACCTCCAATTCCAGGGCATCCAGAGCCATCTTACTCTTCTGCAGGTGCCAGGAGCACATATGGCACACATGCATACATGCAGCACATAGCACGATGCATTCATGCAATAAAGATACTCTTACCCATCATTAACAATCTTCAAAAGTTTTGAGAAGTGTTCTCTATGCTCAGCTGCATAATCACATAGACAGATTTTTTTAAAAAATGACTTAAATCTAAAGAAATCAAAGACAAGTCACAAGAGGCCAAAACTAAGAGGATCATCTTCCAATCACAAGAGACAAACTCAGAGAAGTACACACAGTAATTCTAATGATGGGCTCTGACCCTAGGTATCTATCTGCTCCTAGCTCACCTTCCTGCATACCTGCCCCTCATCAACTCATTTGTTCTTGGTCCTCTCATGTGTGTCTTGGAAGGAACCAATGCTCTATTTACATGGTTAACATAGACAGGTTCATTAAGTCCTCCCCATCTATTAATGTGGTGGAACTACCACAGTAGATTCAGAGTTACCAGCTGTGTGATCCTCTCCTCTGGGATTCCTCTAACTGATAGAAGAGGCCAGATGAGACAGTATGACACTCACTTTCCCCTTTTTATATAGTCTCTCATATACTATACCCTGACATCAGTTTCCCTTCTCTCTCCTCACCTCAGTCTCCCCTCTACTTCTCCTTTCCTCTAGATCCACACCCTATCTACCTTCCCTCAGAAAAGAGCAGGTTTCCCAGGGACATCAACCCAACATGGCATAATAAGCTACAGTAAGACCAGGCACATACTCTCACGTCAAGGCTGAATGAGCTAACCCAATAGGAGAAAAAGAATCCCAAAAGCAGGCAAAAGAGTCAGACACAGATCATGCTCCTACTGCTAGGAGCACAAGAATATCAATCTATACAACCATAACATATATGCAGAGGGCCTAGGCCAGACCCATATAGAGGCTCCCTGACTTATGTGAGTCTACTTCAGTCTGGTCAGTTGATTCTATAGGCCTTGTTTTTGTGGTATCTTTGACTCCTTAGTCTCCTCCAATCTTTCCTCCCCCTCTTCAACAGGACTCCCGAGCTCTGCCTACTGTTTGGCTGTGGGACTCTGCATCTGCTCTATCAGTTGCTGGATGAAGTCTCTCTGTTTTTTCTGATGATGACTATGCTAGACTCTAGTCACAGCATATCCTGTAGGCATGACAAACTAAAGGTTGGAGGTCTTGTGGCTATGTTGGTGTCCCTATCCCTCCACTTTGGACCTGGCCTGGTTACAGAGGATGGCTGGTTCAGGCTATGTGCCCTCCATTACTAGAAGTCTTTGTTAGTGTCACCCTCATAGATTCCATGGAGTTTGCATTGCACCAGGTTTCTACCACATTCCCAAGATGCCTTTTAATTCCAGTCAGCTCTCCAGCATTCTCTACCTCCATTTCCAACCCGATACCTGTTGTTCCCATCCTTGTCTACCCCCAGACCACCCAGGAAATATATTCTATTTCCCCTTCCCAGGGATATCCTTGCTTCCCCTATTAAGCCCTCCACAGAGAGACTAGGTTATATTGTAATGGCAAAAGTTGTATGATGTTCCAGTATGATTATGATATGTTATATAAGCTGTCTTAATAGACTTTTGGAATGAGCCTCCTGCTGACATTGAAGGAGCAGAAAGCATGCTATTAACTATCTATGGAGAAGACCACATGACTAGGGTCTGTGTATGGCCTCTGAAAGCTGGGGGTCCATCCACCATCCAGTAACAACACCAGTCAGTGTGATAAGAGCTGAAGCAGATGAACCAGCTAAACACACGTCCAGGCTCCTGAACCTCAGACACTGTGAAAACATGCCTGGGCTCCTGAACCTCAGACACTGTGAAGCACTAAGTGTACTCTAAGTTCCACTGGGCTTGTGGGAATTTGTTGTCCGACAATTGAGAACTGTAAACCAAGTTTTAGAGAGGTTAGTTAACTGTATTCTAGATCACACAACCAGCAAACAACAGAATTCAATTTATACATCAATCTCCCTAAAGCCCAGAAGACCAGATGTTTTCCAGTACATTCTTGCCTTCGGACTTCCCTTCTCATTGTTCTTGTTGATATATTATTATCAGTATGGGTTATGAAATTACTCTGGGCAGTAATGAAGCTGTTATGTTTATGAGCCTGAAGTTACAATTTAAAGACTGGGGGGTATTGTGTTCTTTTTCCTGTGTCCCACTTCTCATCTAGAGAGCAAAAGGAGAGGGGGAGGGAGAAAGGTAGAGAATAGAGAGGAGGATGGGGGGGGGGCGGAATCACACCTACTTGAAGTGGGGAATCAGATAACTGTCCCTGTGTTGGTTAATTTTTTTTCCCACTCTAATAAAACACCCGAAGGAAGTAAGTGAGGAAAGACTAATTGGCTTCATGGTTTAGGGGGTACAGTTCATCACGGCAGAGAAAGCATGGCAGCTGGAGTTACCTGGCCATGGCTTAATTGAACTTGGTTTGGAGAGCCAGAAGCCTGCAGGGCAATTTCTACAACTCTTCAGAGTTTGAATGAGAGATGGACAGCATCTAACCCTCAAGCTTAACTTCTATATCCCTGTGTCTATCAGCTACACTTGATGTCTGAAAGGCTTTACAGCCCTTCCCAAACAACACTACCATCCAGCGACCATGTGTCAAACACATGAACCTATAGAGGATGTGTCACATTCAAATCATAACAAGGGAATTAGATGAATATCTTCCAAAGAGAAGCACTCCAGCAGGGAAAGAGCTTTGAGGATAACAGGAATGAACCCCTCTCCAGGAACACCCATGAGACAAAAGTCTGGAGCTTGTGGGTAAGTTTCCGTGCTTTGGGGTTAACGCCTGGTTACAATTAATCCCACAGCTTAACTTCCATACTGTTGGTTTGGGTCGGCTGAAAGAATGCTGGCCGAGGGCTGACTTGGAGCTTGACAAGTCAAGGGACATTGGTTCAGAGATCTAAGGGGTTGTTTCTTTGATGTGGGTTATAAAGGCTGAAAATTCATTGGTTAGGCTTGGCTGAGCTTGTCTGTTGTTGGGCCGAGTTGGACTGTATTTTATATGTGCCTCCGTTAAAGCACTGGAACAGTAATAAACTAGGTGTATCAAAATTTTGACACGCCAAATTACATGGGAGTGCATAGGGAGCAGTATACAGCCCAGCTTGGGCTAGTTCATCACAATGCTCCATTATGAAATCTCTGTTTAGAAAGAGCTTAGCAGTTGATGCCCAGGGCTGGGTGTTCTGTTGGAAACTGGGTGAGTCCTGTGCACTTTCACTCTTCTGAAGTCCATAACCCAGTGGCACAGGGATGCCTCAGCAACTATATAATCTTGCAGACATTTGGAAGAATTTGCCTCTAGAGTAGGTGATGGTGAAAGTCACAGCCAGAACCAGTCAGTTAGGTGACAGCAAGTCACCCAGAGAAACCATCATCAGGTGTGAAACACCTAAGGGACCAGCTGTCATTCGCTATAAGAATTCTTAACATCTTAAGAGAAGCAGTCTGTCTTTAAATGAAAGATCTTAGCTATTGCAATTATGCCCCAATGACAACAGGCAAGGTCCAGTTGTAGAGTAGGAGGCTGGTGAACATTTCTGAATTTCATCATATTCACATTCTGAGTCAATGTGGAATTAGGACCTGAAAATATGGATGGAAAAATCCCTGCCCCAGAGGCTCTTGTGATCTAGTTAAAGAAAATGATATTACAGGAGAAACTGAATAACAAAGGGGCACTGAAGCCTTCTGAGCTTTATTGAAAGTCTTGAGAGTCCAGTACCTTTTACAATTTATGACAATATTAATTGCAACACATTCCCTGAGTGATAATATTACAAGGGAGAGGGGGAAACCAAGGGGATAAGAAGAAATGATGTACAGAAAATGGCGCAGTAGACAGAGACACTTTAGTTACACACCGGTTTGAATGTGGCTTTCCCACTAATTTGCTTGTGTGATTTGGGGTAACTTTACCTGCCATCTCATCTCCCATTTCCTCATGTTTAGGCAAGCAGTGCTGTCACTGTCTCTGAAGTGCTCATTAAGGGTAAGCAGGACAATGCTTGTCAGAACTACAGCAATATAAAGTTCGTGTAGCTGATGTTCAAAACACAGTCTTCTTAAGCCTGGCAAGGTGGGGTACAAAGGTATGTCACTAAGGTATGTCACTACCTGCGTGGTGGAGTGGCCTTTCAGTCACTCCTCACTCTGTTCCCTCGTTTGTAAGATAACAGGTTGGATATATACATTCTAAGCAACTGTGTCACCTTTAACAAGTTAACATTTCTATAAGGAAGTGGACATTATGACTGCACACCTCCCTATATCTCTTCTTGACAGTCAGTAGTGTCCTTCATGGGTGCTCAGCAGACACATACTATATACCTTCTGGGTGACAGCCATGTGACACTTTAGCTTCCTTCTATTGATGGCTCCTAAGGGGTTCTACTAGAACTAAGCTCCCATGGCCTGCTCAAGGCCTCTAGAGCTTAGCTGTTTTCTTTCTTTTCATCTCCCAAGAGTTTCATCCCAGCCTGAGATCTCTCCATCATTTCCATAGTATTTGTGGTATTATTCTTGGCCACGTGCCATCTCCCTTCTCCTACAGCGCCATCTTATTTTCTATACATTTCTTCCTCCACTAGCCAGCATAAGGTCCACTCTTCTCTCAGGATCCCACAGGAAGTCTCCCCAAACACTGGAGGTGGGGGCTGTCTCAGTAACACAGGCAGATCCTCATAGAACTTCCATGAAGGGGACAGGATGTCCCCATGTGTCTTTTTATCTTTGCAATCAAATCCTATGAGCTACAAGCAGAAAATGACATCAGCCTCCCCCCACCCTTATGCTCTCAACCAAGATTACATTCCATAATTAGCAATAGGCATGATGGTTAATCTTTATTACCGACTTGACCAGATTTAGAATCACCATGAAAACACACCTTTTTGGATTATCTCTAGATGAGCATTTTGGGGGAGGTTTAAGTGACCAGAATTGAACAAAAGAGAGAAAATGAGCTTTGAGCTGAGAGGAACTGTTTCTCCCCCCTCTGCCTCCTGACTGCAGACGCAATGGGACCAGTCACCTCACAGTCCTCCTCCTCATGTGACGTCCCCTCCTCATGTGATGTCCCCACCACGATGGACTGAACTTCATCTAGGAACTGAAAGCAACCCTTTCTTAAGTTGCTTTTCTCAGGAAGTTTGTTTCGGCAGCAAGACAAATGATTAGTAATGATAGACAAATGTGGCCAGGGACGTTCTCCCATTAGGTAATTTCTAATTCACCCCGTGAGGTCGCCCTTCTCTTACCTTATCGATAATGCTGACACCTCCCTTCCATCGCCTCCTTCCTTTCATTTTCTCTCTGTAGCATTTCCCCCGAACTAGGATGGTACACTATTTATCACTTCCTAATGATACTGGGTACTCGATGTAGCAGAAACTTGTGTTTTTTCATTTTAGGTTTTGGTGTTATCATTAAACAGTAGCGCTAGAGCACTTGGTGCACAGTAGGTACAGAGTAGTTCCTGAGAGAATCAAAATATGCAGAACTCTCTGATAAAAGCTGTCAAGAAAATATCTAATGAGTTCAGAAAACCTCTTCCTGTATTTTATTTAATTTCTTGACCCATAGATGGAGTTTTCTCCCTAAACGAGAATGATGGTAACTTGGAACCCTTTCACCAGGGCCAAAGGAAAGAGAATAAGAGAGACAGCAAGAACATGCTTTTGCTTCAAAAGCTGACTCCTGAACTAACCTAGATTTTTTATCCCAGAGGACTGGAAGTAAACCAGATAATGTCGTCGTGTGGCAGGAGAGAGGAGAAATGATAAGAACTATCTCACTTGAATAAAGATAAAGATAAGGAGGATCAAGCAGTGTGAGAGATGAACCACGAAGGAGTCAGGCAGACTCAGGGGTTCAGTACCATACCAAAACTGGCTATGTGATCAACCATGTGTTACCCACTCATGTGAATAGGTCAGTGTCCAGCATCTTTCTCTTAACCCAGTGGAGAAAGAAACACAGGAAGTATATCTACACCGCAGAAAGAGACATAAATTAAAGGGCAGTGGTTTGAGGGCCAAGGGATAGGGAAAGCATTTTAAAAAATATTTGAAAAATGTTCTCCAAGAAGATAAGCATAAACAGTGGTTCCATGCCTGCCTGCCAGTGGGTTGGTTGGTAACATTTTGTTTGTTTGTTTGTTTTTAGTTTTAGTTTGTTTTTTGTTCTTTTTTACATTGGTTGGAATGCAGAGCAATACAGAGGACAGGACCATGTCCATTCATGCACTGGACTTCAGGTCAGAGGACGGCACAATGTCTGTCCATGTACTGGACTTCAGATCAGAGGATGGCACAATGGCCATCCATGCACTGGACTTCAGATCAGAGGACAGCACAATGGCCATCCATGCACTGGACTTCAGATCTACAGCGCCCTCACTCCTTAGCTTGACTCTCACCCTCAGTCCCTTACCAGCAGTGCTTCCTCATCACTCTATCCCTAGCTGGAACCACCCAGCATCACAAGTTGTTTTGTAGTGTCAGTAGACAGAAGTCAGTCCAGTGTCCAGAATCCATGCCAAGAGTTCACAAAGCTTGGACCGACCCCAGTGGCTCCAGGGTTTGGCAGGTTTTCTGATGCTAAGCCAGCTATTTAATCTTTCCAGATCTTGGCAATCCCATCTGCAAAGTGGGGATACTATTCATTGAGAGGATCCTGTGGAAGATTAGTAAAACACTCCAGAATTGTATGCTGCCTTTGTTAAGTGGTTCTGAGCATTTAGTGAGCTCCTGGCTGTGCTATGTATGAGGTATTGAAGCCTGAACACTCATACTTTTGCTGTTCTGGAACGCACAGTGTAGAGAAGAGAAGCAGGGAGAAATGAGCAGTGGGAAGCAGTTAATCTCATAGTCCTTATGAGAATGGTTCCAAGACCTCCTTGGATCCAAAACCCAACAGATTTTTAAGTCCCTTATGGAAAAGCAAATCACACATTCATGAACATTATCTTTGCATCCTTGTATAACGACGTATTTATTCCTACTTTGTGTGTAAGGATATTTTGCCTGCATGTACTGTACATGTCTGTGTACTGTATAGTGTTCTGGTACCTATGAAGACCAGAGGGTTTTTGATCCCCTGGGACTGGAATTACAGATGATTGTGAGCTGCCATGTAGATGCTTGGAATTAACCCTGGAGCTTCTTAAAGAGCAACTAGTGCTCTTAACCATATCTCCAGTCTCCTCCTGGATTCTTACTGGATTACTTATAATATATAATATAACATTAGTGGCATGTACATAATTGTATACTATACTGCCGAGGGAAGAAAGAAAGGAAAAAAGGCTGTACATGTTAGTTCAGTTGCAAATTCCTTTGCTATGTATTTCTGATCTACATTTGGTTGGACCACGGGACACAAAACCTGGAGCTATGAAGGGTTGACTGTATGCTAAATGTACAGATGGAGTGTCTACTGGGTAGTTTGAGAACATACATAATTGGTTCCTAATGGGTCCTTTGAAGAGTTCAAGCTTCCCACAGGAGGTAGCATTTGTACTGACCCTGGATGAGTCACTGAGACTTAGCCAAGCAGAACAGGTCTGAAGGAGAAAGAAGAAACGTGGTCTTGCTAAGTAAAGTGGAAGCCATGTATCTATAGAAAGAAGCAAGTGTCCAGGGTGGTCAAAAGAACTGTAGTCAGTGTCTGGAGGTTAGAGCTCTTGGTCTGAGCTGAGAAACACTAGAAAATGAGAATAGAGAGACAGGTGAGAACCTAGAGGCAGAATATGAAGACCAACGTTCTTCAGTGTGGCTTTGTGTTTATACCCAATGCCACTGGAGAGCTATGACAGAGTCTTAGTCAGGGAATTGACATGACTAATTCTGTGTCTGGGGAGGAGCCATGTGACACTGTGTGAAGGCTACATTAGAGTAAGGAGAGATCAAACTAGGGGAGGAAGTAACTGTGGTAAGTCATATAATAAACGACAAATAAGAGAAGAGATAGCTCCAAGAGACTCTAAGAACTCAAAGAGATGAGAAAGAGGAACCTAACAGCTTCCAGCTTCTACCTCGGATATTCAGGTGGACAGTGGAGACAGGATTTATTCAAAGAAAGCCTAAGCCATGTCTTAGTGCCTCTGTAGAGCATAATAGTCAAGGCTTAAAAGACAGTGGTGGGGAGTTGGGGAGACTTCTCAGTCAACAGTGTTTTTGTGTACTTCCCTGAACCCATGCAAAAAGTTAGGCATTTTGTCACCCCATTTCTGTTATCCCAGAGCATGGGAAGTCAGTCCCTGGGGCTGGCTGAGCAGCCAGCCTAGCTTACAGGACAGACTCCAGGTCAATGAGACATGGCTTTGAGGAATAATACACAGGTTCTTCTTTGGCTTCTATGCTCATACAAACACATAAACATGTGTACTTGAATGTGCATAGATGTGCTTGCACACACACACACACACACACACACACACACACACACACACACACACACACACACACGGCTGCAGGCTCAAGGGAAGAATCCAGGCATATCTATTGAAAGTTTCGGTTTTAGGCATGTGTTATTCTTAAAGTCTATGTAGATGGGTTTGTGGAACACTTCAGTACATTAACAAATAAGAGAAAGTGGAATGAGGGTGAAGATGAAAATGAAGGAGACAGAAAGAAAGAAGCAGAGGGCAGAGGGCAGAGGTCAAAGAGATTCCAAGGAGAGAGATAGATTGGGGGAGAGGAGAGAGAGAGAGAGAAAGAGAGAGAGAGAGAGAGAGAGAGAGAGAGAGAGAGAGAGAGAGAGAGAGAGGCCAATAATGCAAGTATTAAAGAAGTCACTTAATATGTCTAATCATTGATTGAATGCTGGAACTCATACGTGACCTTCGGAAGAACAGATATAATGAAAACACACACTGTAATATTAACTCAATAAGCAATATCCATCTTGTTCATCAGTATAGACAGTAGAATCTGGTATGGCATTGAGTTCATGTCTTAGCCACTTTCACCAGCAAATCTCGTCTAGACCACTCATTGGTGACATTCCCTGACCATCCTTTGCTTTTTCTGCAGTGCAGACCATGATGTCTTCATATCCAACTTTGCAATTGCTGAGCCAAAGGATTGAACAGTTAATGCTTTATGCTATAAATCGTACATAAGAAAGGCGCTTACACA
This sequence comes from Mus musculus, assembly GCF_000001635.26. Classification (NCBI taxonomy): domain Eukaryota; kingdom Metazoa; phylum Chordata; class Mammalia; order Rodentia; family Muridae; genus Mus; species Mus musculus. Next base: position 135,820,188 of record NC_000072.6, read on the forward strand.
ACCATGTTTCCTCTTTTCTGTGCTCCCCTGCCTCTCAAAAAAAACAAAAAGGCTGTAGCTTTGCTTTTGCTATTTCCCTCTGTGACCCAAAGCAGAGGTGGGCTGCTGAATAGCTGGCCCTGTTGGAGGAGCACCATAGGATCCCTGGATAAAAGGCAGGTGGAGAAGGTAGTTGTTATTTCTAGAATTATCACGATAAGAGATGTAATGAGGAGCTCACTGCAGGGCAGGGATGGAAAGAGGAAGGGGGAGACAAAGAAGGGAAAGAAAAGGCCCTGGTTTCCATGAAAAGCAGTTCTAGGAAAATATTTGAAAATATAATGTGCACACTGAGAAGTAAACCGAAAGCAAGAAGGACGGCCCTTGAGGATGGTCGGCTTGCCCCATTTGCTTGTTTATGAAAGACCAAAGTGAAAATCTTGACAGGGTGTGTGTATATCTCTAAAGAAACCCCTGGTGACTCTACAGCCTATGGCTGCTGATTAGGCTCTGGTGCAACACAGAACAGCCTGATGGGGGATAGTAAGGTGAAAATGAGAAAGGTGTTTATGTCACTGGCCCCCTGGACCACTCACTGCCAATGAGTGAAGGGGTTCCGCATCTGAGCTAATATCCATCCAAGTTCTGGTGTACCGCAAGTGCCAACTCTTCTATTTCTTAACCAAAACTACAAAAGGCTGTAAAGTCCAGTTCTCCTCACCCTGCTGGTGCCTGGCCCTCAAGCTTGGTACTGTTCAGATAACCAGGGTCCCGGTGTCCCCATCCAACAGGTAGGATATGATTACAATAGAGAGAAAAGTGATTTGCCCAGCCCACAAAAGCCATTTAGAAGGATATCTTATCCCAAGTCACAGGTGCCTCACTGAAGTTTTCACAAGCGAAAGACATTGTCAGTGAAGCCGGGAACCCAGGGAAACAACAAAACATTGCAGCTGAGGAAGGGGGTGTGATGGTGTGAGTCTTCACAGGGAAGAAAGAAATCAATAACCCTCTCTAACCCTCTCACTTGGGCTTGCTGCCGAGACAAGTCTAGCTGGCCCTCACTTCCGAAAATCCAGAAACATTAGACAGGAAGAGGTGGGACGGTAGCTACTGATCATGTTGAATGATTTACCATTGAAACAAGAAAAACTGACGTGCCAAGATCTCTGAAGGCGTTCCTAAGATGTATCATTGTAACCTTCTTTTCTCTGCACAGGGACATCAATGGGACGAATTTTTCTCAGGAGCCCTTGAAACCCCTCATCCCAGAACAGAGCCACACAACTCAGCTTAGGATTGTGCCTAAGCTCCTTGAATTGAAAGCCAAGATACTAGCTAGCCACACTCTGCAAATGAGGCTCATGCCTGGATTTCACAGCAGCGACCACTGATGGAATGAATCAGGTACAGAGACTCCTGGAAAGCCACTGTCCCTGTGTCCATTCTGGGCCGCCGATGGCATATGAGTGGAACCAGCTTTTCTGTGATATTCAGCCTGTGCATGTTGGGATGGAGGAGGCTCATTACAGACTGGAATTTAGCTATGACCCAGATCCTGGTGCCTCCACAAGCTGGCTGTACTCTCCCTGGGTTAGTATATGTCTTTCCCCCTTTGTCCATTAGCAACTGGGCCATGAGGACAGTCATTTGCTTTTTGTTACTCTTTAACAGTGTCTCCCCAGAGGTGCTATGAGGATTATTTTGAATTAAGTGATCTGTTTAGAATAGTGCTTGGATTATAAACACCAACACACTGCAGACAGACAACAGTGCTACTTATTACAAGCTTGCTCTTATCTGTTAACCAAAGTGTCTATGGCATTGGAAAATCTACCTTATCCTGAAGAGCTGACCCCACTGAATCTGACTCTTCTTTCTGCTTCCCCCACATCCTCCCCACATCCTCCATGGAGGTAGTCTTCCCTCCCTCTCGAGACTGCTCCTCCTACATTATGGTCGGTCACCCTTTATTTCATCTGTTCTCTTGTGTACCCCTCCCATCTCCACTTACCTACCACCACCCCCTGCCCCATGGTATTGTCTTAGAAAACATATTCTTGCAAGTCATGATGTGAATTAGAAATGTCTTGAATTACCCGAGTATAGACATAGGATTTAGTTTTCAAATACCACCGTGATTTCAAAGTCCAGAAAGACAACAGAGGACCACTGGGGTCCCAAGTGCTGTCTCTAATTCTGACAAAAAGAAATCACAAATACCTACTTGCTAAACATCATCTAGAAATAAGACAAAAAGAGAAAGGGTGTTGGGCTGTGAGGTCACACTGTGGTCTGGGTGTTATCTATGGCATACCAGTATGCCAGGCTCATCAGGGAGGAGCCTCGGATAGGAGGTAAGTCTAGGACAGTCAGGTAGGACAGTCGGAGGTCTCTGACCACTCAGCAATAAAGTTCCATCAGAGGATGCTTCATGGTCATTGTTATTGCTGTGGGTCACTAAAAAGTCAGAAATAGGGGACATGGGGAAAATTCTCCCTTCCGAGCATCTGTCCCCAACAGCAGCTGGTAACAAAGCCCCTGGAGCTGAATGACTGAGCTGCCCCACGCTGGAAAGGAAGTTCTAAAAATAAGCAGTTCTATAACCAATTCTGTAATTAATGAATGAATGGTTGTCACTGAAAATATGCCATAGTCAGAGTTCTGGAAAACCCAAGGCTGTACTTAAAACCACAGATTGTTTGAAGTTCTTAGACAGAAACTTACAGGTTCATCGCACTCTTTTCTTACACAGATAAGAACTAGAGATGAGGAATATTTGGGGCTCAACCCGGTGCACATAAGAAATTGATGTCAGACACATATTACATAAGCCTGGCAGGGAAGAGCCACCTATATATGGGACTCTGGTATTAAGCAAATGGATCCTTCCTATCAAATCAGGTATAGGTATCCTGTTTGGGAATATAAACCCAGATGACTGCAGACCTCTTAAGGCAGCCAACTGGTTACAAAGATTTGGTGCAAGTTGAGTCAGGACTGAGAAGGGAACAGGAAGAGAAAATGGAGTAACAAAACCCACCAGGAGAGCCACCTGCTTCCCTGGGAGGAGCAGTGTTAAGTGGCGACCTGGGGAACTGGGAACACGGCATACAGGGAATCAGCTCTATGGGCCAATAGCATTCCCAGGTTCTACAAGCTGCCCAAGCTCTCTTCCGTGAAGAAGGGCCCAGGTGCTCATCTGTTATTGAGCATGTTTAAAAAGGCATTTAGGAAAGAGCATCAGGAGACAGATTTGCAGCTACGACGTCAGTCCCCAGAGGGCTGTGCTGGCTTAGAGACTGAGCAGGGTTCATGTTAGCAATGTGGGAAGAGCCAATGCTGGCAGGTGTCCTGGTGCTCTCTGAGACACCTGTGGGCATAGTCTCCTCCAGAAGCTCACCCACAAGTGAGTGCTGTGAAGGGTAGCAATCCACACAGACAGACCTCCCTCTGTCTATGCACTCAGCCAAACAGCTACAGTGACGATTCTGACTCTTTTGGATGAAGGTTGAGTGTGGGATAAAGGAGGCAGTGATTCAAATGACGACATGTCGTGGGACTGGGAAGACAGTTCAATCTATAAGTTGTTTGTCTTGCAAGCATGGGGGTGCAAACTTGATCCCTCAAATCCATGAGAAAAGTTGAGCATAGTGGCACACAGTCATAACCTCAGCATTGGGGAGGTAGAGATAGGGGGATCCCGGGGCTCATGGGCCAGCCAGCTTACCTATATGGCAAGTTCTATGACAGTAAGAGACCTTATCTTAGAAACAGGTGGGTGGTCCCTAGGGATAAAATTCCTGAGATTGTCCTCTGAGCTCCACATGTATGTATGTGTACATACATACACACCTACATACAGTACCTAAAGATATATAAATACACACATGTATAGGTACACAGAGATGCACAAAATTATGCCATAAATAAATGTACAATAAGCAATAGATAACAAATAAGCAGGTGTGACATGTATTGGTACATACCACTCATATTTTTGAAAAGAAAAATGGAGACTACAGAACTAAATCAATAACTTCCAGATTTTATGAGACTATGCCTCCATGTATCTTTTATAAACTATGCTTCCAATATGTAAAGACAAAGGCACAGGCCTGGAATGGTAGAAATCAAGATGCAAGCAGAGACTGTGCCTGGATAACAGAGTCCAGAGTGAGCATCATTTTCTCCTTCATGCTTGAGAATGGATTTCTTCTCCATGCAATGGACTAACAGTCTTTATGTTTTCAAAGAGTCCTCAAAATCTCATGGGAAACATGAAAAAAAAAACCATACTTTTTCTCTTTTAGGAATCTTCCCCATAAAAGGGTCTGTTAAGTAGTAGTAAGTCCATCTAGCTAAAAACAGATTTGAATATTGGCTCAGAGAAGAAGCCAGGCATGGTGGAGTATAGCTGTAAACTCAGAATGTGGGAGGCTGAGGCAGAGGGATCTTGGGACTCTAGAAACCAAGGTCTGCCTGGACTGCCTGATAAGACTGTGACTCGGAAAACCAAGAACTAGTCAGCAAGCTAGCTCAGTGGTAAAGGAGCTTGCGGGGAATCCTGAGTTCGATCCCTGGGACCCACATAGTAGAGAGAGAGAACTGAGTCCTGAAAGTTGTCCAGTGTACTCCACATGTGCATTGTGGCATGTGTGCCTCACACACATATACAAACAATAGATAAATGTAATAACAATTAAAAATGATAAAGTCAGCAGGATTGGGAGAGATCTCCAAGCTAGAAGTCCATGAATAAGAAGATCCATTCAATTGAAGTTGTCAATTGGAACGACCTAGTCCTCTGAGAGATTACAGAACAAAGTCCATAGACTGTTTTCAGGAAAACACAGACACAGGCCTGGTGTCTTAGCAATTGCATTAAGACTCCTAAGATACTCCTTCAAAGAAGTTCACCTTGAGAAAAAGAAAAACTTGAATTTGGGTGAAAATACATGTTCACTTATTCCTTAACCTAACAGAGCCCTACACATTCCAAGATTTACCCAAGCTGCCAAGGAACTGGACAGCGTTGCCTGATCTAACTCTTCTGGGGACAGACCTGGTGAGACATGCCATCTGATAACGCATGTGTGAGCCCCCAGTGACCTTCCTTGGCATCCTCTCCTCTCCTCCTTAAAGCTGCTGGTCATTGCACAAGGCTTTCCTCCTACCCCTTGCAGGACAGTTTCTCCCTTTCCTCTGACAATTCTACCATCTTCTCATGACCTCAGGCAGAGTCTTTAGCTCATACATGCCCTTGATCCTCTCTTCCCTGGGTCTTTACCCATCTACTTACTGGCTTTTAGTTACTTTTACGGAGAACAACCCCAAATCTGCACTTTTGTGGCATCTTCCCAACAGAATAATAAATGTATATAAATTTATATTTCTTTTTTTTCCCTTCTCGACAATGACTCAGCTTTAAGACACTTAAAATAGAATCCATATAATCTCTTCCCTTGCACTGACTCCCGTCTCATTTGGATCCAAGTGCCCCGTGCTCATCCTGGCGTCCAGAGCTCGGGCTTTGTCTCTTCTGATATGGTCCTGATTCGTTCTCCCTGATCCTCGTCTCTGCTCCCTATGCCCAGTGTTTGTCCATGGGTCCTAGATAACGAGAGTGGTCATCTCAGTCCCTCAAAGCTAGTAGATACATACTCTAAATAAAAGCCATAATTACATCTGGTTTTCTCATGACTCCATAGTTTCTGATTGCTTCTTGAGTTTTCATCCAGGCTCTCTTTGCCTTTAATGGCCTCCAGGGCCAATGGTTCTTTAAAGGTCATTCTCTAGTCTCTTGTTTGTACCTACCATTAGGACAAGTCAGAAAGCCTATTATCCTATGAATAAAAACACACTTCACCTTCCATTACCTCTGGCTGTAATAGTACTCTCTATCCATTGTGACCTGCCTCATGAAGACCAATTTAAAATCATAGTCTCAAATCCTTCCACAATTTTAAAATCAGAAATGTCATTTTATTCTCTAAATCCTTTTCATTTATTATCTATGACTTTGTGAAATTTTCACCACAAAATGCATTCGAAGAAAACACTTTATTTATTTATTTATTTATTTATTTATTTATTTATTTATTTATTTATTTATTTATTTATTTTTTGGTTTTTTGAGACAGGGTTTCTCTCTGTAGCCCTGACTGTCCTGGAACTCACTCTGTAGACCAGGCTGGCCATGTACTTAGAAATCTGCCTGCCTCTGCCTCCCAAGGGCTGGGATTAAAGGCGTGTGCCCGGCTACTTTTTTTTTTAAATCATAGTTTTCATGGGCCAGAAATCCAGGTGCAGCCTGGCTGGATCCGCAGGTTGGACGTTGTAACTAAACCCACAGTCAGATTTTTGGGCGGCTTGGAAAATGGCACCTGGCAGGCCCCAGATCCTTGTTGGCTGTTGGTCAGAGACCAGAGCTCTTCCTCATGTGAGAGAGCTTTTCTGCAACAGTATGGTGAGCTTTCTTCAGATCAAGGAATATGAGACGGAGAAAGAGTAATCCAAGAGAGGAGTTCATCGTACAAGTTCATCTCAAAAGCAGCAGCACACCATCTCTTCTGGCTTATCCCATGCCTGCTACTCTAAGCTCCGCCCCCATCTCTTCTGGCTTATCCCATGCCTGCATCTCTAAGCTCCGCCACCATCTCTTCTGGCTTATCCCATGCCTGCATCTCTAAGCTCCGCCCCCATCTCTTCTGGCTTATCCCATGCCTGCATCTCTAAGCTCCGCCCCCATCTCTTCTGGCTTATCCCATGCCTGTATCTCTAAGCTCCGCCCCCATCCCTTCTGGCTTATCCCATTCCTGCATCTCCAAGCTCCGCCCCCATCTCTTCTGGCTTAGCCCATGCCTGCATCTCTAAGCTACGCCCCCATCTCTTCTGGCTTATCCCATTCCTGCATCTCCAAGCTCCGCCCACACTTGGAAGCAGGCTGAGCTAGAACTTTGGTAAGAGCAGGGGCCATGTCCAGGGAGTATCTCATTGCAGCATGCTCCTCATAGTCTTCCCTGCCTCTTGACCTTCTTATCCCTTCTGCTAAGTGCACACAGTCCTTGAGAGAGAGAGAGTGAGCTGTCACATTCGCCTTGATTTTTCTCTTAGCCTCTGATGCAGGGGTCTCTATGACTGAGTCCTTCACCTATGTCTGCGGACTTAGACTAAAGCTGACTGCATGCTGACAGCACAGGGGGGTAAAGGCCAGACTCTCACAGACTGCAGAAAAGCCAGTCGGGATGGATTTGTCTGTGCTCTGAAATGTGGCTACATGATCCTTGTGGTTCTCTGAAGAACCAGTTCCACTCTGAGATGGAATGCTTCTAACTTCAGGAGTAGGATGTGGGAGAATCTAAAATGCCACTTTCCTGGAACAGAGAGAGACTAGGCCCTCCCCTCACATCCTTATTTAGAACTTGCACAAATATACAAGCAATTAATGCCATTACCTTCTTCCTTTCTATCTGGAGCGCTGAACTAACACACTCTCTCTCTCTCTCTCTCTCTCTCTCTCTCTCTCTCTCTCTCTCTCTCTCTCTCTCTCTCTCTCCCTTCCTCCCTTAATCGCTGTCAGTTTTTTTTTTTTCATTTTACATTTAAGATGTGACGGCATTTTCCTATTCTAAGGGGAGTGGGGTTTTTGTTTTTATTTATTTTTCTGTTGTTTGTCTGTTTGTTTTTAATTCTACACTTCTTTCTCTTACTCCCCACCAACATACCTTTTTGAGCCCTCCTTACTCTTGGTTGAAGCCTTCTCCTCTGGGCCCACTGGTACTTTTGGATCACTCCAAATCCTCTTGCAACGCTTTAAGGTGTTAAATGGTGGCATATTGTTTCTATATTTTGTTGCCTGAGAAATAGAGGGGCCTTCACCCAGTGTCTATTGTTTTCTAAGGTGAAATGGGAGACTTAGTGTATTACAGACTGAGGTGGTTCAGACTTCGAAGACATAGCACAGAAGTCTCAGTCGCCCTCTAGAGACCTCAAGATGAACTGCAGGGAGGCACCAAAAGGCCAGATAAACTGGGTACCCCTTAATCCCAGTGTGCCCTTTCCCAAGGCACACATTTTAGCTCTTAAACAAGGAATGGGTGCTTTCTGAAATCTTCTCTGTTCTTGGAGATGACTCTCCAGTGTCTCCAGGGGTGGAAATGGAGAACGTGTAGTGCAGCCAAAGGAGACTGCTCTCCTTAGCTCCAGAAGGGCGATAGTCCGCTGCTGCTGCTGCTCTCTCTGATATTTAGAAGATTCTGAAATCCAGAATTCTACAGAAATCTGAATCCTTAAGTGCTAGGAGCCAATTTAACCTTTAGATGTCCCATCTTTCCTATAGGACACACAGATCACATCTATGATCTAAAAACAGACAGAGAACTTCCTGTTTTATATCCATCTGCACCACGTCCCTGTGTAAGGTCACATTGGGATGCTACAGGGTCAAGTGAGGACAAGTAAAAAAGTGACATAATTGCCATAATTAACAGTCAGGAAAGAAAGCCAAAAGATGTCATGTTCGCTTATGACAGCAGATTAGAGAGGCAACTTACCATACATAGCTCGTAGTGAACAATGAACATTCATGCTTTGTTGGGAAACGCAAGCATAAATATTGAAATGGTTACAAAAATTCATCTCATTCTCTATGGGCTAGCCACAGCATAACAACAAAAGGAGATCAAATATTAACACCACATTGCTCCGTTCCATGGGTAGGAATGTGCCTGAAGTCTCGGCACAACAGCTTTATAAAATTTCAGCAGAGGGTCTATCGGCATAATTTTAAAAAATTAAATGTTTACTTGAAGTCAGTCATGGTTTAAACTTTCCCCAAATAATGTTTCACAATTGGTACACATACAAGTAGCAACTTTCTCTATGAATAATCGCATTTCCAGGAGGCCCTTTGAGGCTGGGACCATATGGCTCAGAGCCACCGCATCCTGGCTCACGGTTCCCAGAGCACTTGGTATTATATTCATTCATTTGCTCATGTGTTAGCTCCCTAGCCCCGCCCACCAGGAAATGAGCTCCCTGAAGCCAGGGAAGGGGTCAGTTTTGTTCAAAACTGCCCTCCCCTGGTCTCTGCCAATCCCTAGAAGAGTGCTTGGTGCATTCATCTTCTGTGGGCCACTTAGAGTCTCCTAGAGCCACTGGGACAGGTCTTAACTCTTTCCTGCTGGGCTGATGGCTTTCTTCTCTCCTTTATGAAAGGATAAAGATTTGGTCTTCTTTTAAAGCTTAATGGCTGGGAGATAAAATGAGAGTAGGGGACAGAAGCAGCGCAGCAGCTTAAGTATCTATTAAACAGATACTTCCCCCCGGGAAAAGAAATGTCTGTTATAAACCATCCCTGGGTTTTATAGGTTAAGCCTCGGATGACCGGACTTCATCTCTAGAGCTTCCTGGTAGAATCTGAGAGTTAGCACTCCCCAGAGGTTCCAGGGTGGAGCCAAAGCTCATGCCCAGTCACACTGTGGGAATGTTAATGTCTGTGGGCCACAAAACACTATGTACGTATCAGGTGTTGCTGTAACTCAGTCTCCCTCTTCGCCAACATTTCCTTTATATGCAACCCTGAATCTGGCTTTGTCTTTTATCATTAAACAATGTTCTCCTGTGGAAGGAATTCCTTTATGGTTATAAGCCGGTCTATCCACCGCAGATGGAAGAAGCCATAAAGGGGAGTCCTTTATGACCAACCACAAAGTTGTGGTTTATTACAATGAAACAGGATCCAAGTATATCAAAGAGCACAAGGACACGCTCTGAGGTTTCATAAATAGGTGTGCCTCCTTATGTGCTTCGGCTGCTATTGAAAGGCTACTGAGAGGCCACAGAATGCTTAGTCTAAACAGTATTTCCAATACTCCCGTGACTCTGTGTAGCCCTCGGACTGCTGGAGACTTGATCTGCCATGATCTTGCTACTCATTAGTATTTGAACTGTGAAAGTCCATGAGCAAAAAGTCATATCAAACCTAGGTCCTCAAAAATACTAGACAAGTGATCAATCCCTCAACTATATCCTGTTTCCCAGAAGTCATCTCAGAATGACAGGAGAAAGGATGCTCATTATCAATTTGGGGGTTTGTTTGTTTGTTTGTTTGTTTGTTTTGAGACAGGGTCTCAAGTAACCTATGTTGGCATGGAATGTGCTACATACCCAAGGATGACCTTGGACTGCTGATCTTCTGGCTTCTGCCTCTCAAATGTGGAGAATAGAGCCACATGTCCTCATGGTGGCTTGTTCAGTCATCATCAAGTACATGAACAATTTCATTTGCTGCTTCCTAGCTTTGGTCTTGGTTCAAGACCAAATTGAATTTGTTCTTAGTGTGTGTTTCTATGTGTATAAGGGGTCATTTTCTTCTTTTCTAGAATCTGATTCAGTTGTATCATTTGTTTAAACTGTGTTCAAATGCAATCATAGTGGACACATTTATGATAAACCTTGGTACATGACAGGTACTATATTAAGAATTTCCCATGAACTAAAACTCATTTGATGCTTACAGCAACAATTTAAAGGAAGGCACTGTTACTCTCCCCATTTGATAGATGAAGAAACTGAGGTACAAAAAAGATGGACCAGAGAGAGATCCCAGGGATATTGAGGGAGGTTGGTTGTAATTATCCTGGAATGTAGTCTGAGTGGAGAGAGGTGAGGGCTGGGAAAGGAAGGCAGAGCGGGCCAGCTTTGAATGTTGTGACCTGGACACTGCAGTGAGAAGCAGGGCCGGCCTAGTTCTAGTTGCTCTCATGTGTATGTGGTGTTCCTATGTGGGCCTGTGAGTCTGAGTGTGAAGGCCAGAGATGAAGCTTGGGGATACTCTTTCATGATTTCCCAGCTTAGCTTTTGATATTGGGTCTCCCATTAAACATGGCCCTTGCCAACTTGCCAACTTAGCTAGACTCTCTGGCCAAAGAGCTGTAGGGGTTCACCTGTCCCCACTGATCCACCTACCTACCTAGTGCTGGACACACACACAAAGATGCTAGGACCATCCTGTTTTGTGGGTTTCAGGCATCCAAATTCAGTTCCTTCTGATTTGTGCAACCAGCATAACATTTTTTGTGCACTGAGCCACCCACTGCAACGCTTTTGCAATGTAGGTGTACCAACTATACTGCTTAGAGTTTAAGCATTGAAATACTGTCCTCCTTAAAATGCCATATATATTAAAATTTTTCATATCATACTGTAAATATGAGCTATGTTATTTGCTTAAAGTGAAAGACAGATATCTAAATAGATAAATGATTATTGAAATTAAAAATTCCCATCCCTGTTAAATTAACTAATGTCGAGCATCTGAAGCCCACAGCTCAGGAAATACCGATATAGCAATGATGAATCACCACTGACTGCTGCTTCTTGGTTTCTTTCATCTCTATATTTTAACTTAACCAACCTGGTTTGATCGATAGTGTTTTATTTGAGACTTTTAAGCCCTTTCCCCTTAGCTGGTTGAGTTCATAAAATATTTGGTATATTGTGTTTCATATAAAAACAAAGCTGAATTTTAATGTCACTGTTTTATAGGTCAGCTATTTTTAATTATGTTGCATTCTCTCTTTTTTTCTGTACATCCAACAGATGCTTGATCAATGGGGCTGTGTGGTTCCAGGACCATGACCATAGTGGGGAACGGATTTTCAGTAGCATTTATTCAGAAGATGATGGTTTTCTAGAAATTCCCCTACATCAGGATGATGTGGACAGCTGTCCGATCTGTTTATGTAAGTAGCATGGCTTTTGTCATTCAAAGACACGTGCTTTCTGTCCTTTCCAGTTTGAACAGAATCAGGTGTGTGTGTGTGTGTGTGTGTGTGTGTGTGTGTGTGTGTGTGTGTGTGTAGGAACATTCATATCATAGGATACTTTTGGAGGTCAAAGAACAACTTGTAGGTATTGGTTCCTCTCCTTCCAACATGCAGGTCTTGGAGACTGAACTCAGGTCTGCAGATTTGGCAGCAAGCACTTCACCCACTGAGCCATTTTGGCATCCTAGCGTCATTTCCTAACACTTTGTTTTAAGAGTCTTAAGTGATGAGGCCCACACATTGTCACGGTGTAAACCATCCTCTGGTCTACATAGTTGGTTCCACTGACATTTCTAGACTTTGATGCTGCTAGCATCTTCTACCCTGTTACACGGATTAGTCAGATACTTGGCATGAAGGGACTAGGTGATAAACTGATCTCTGCCACTGAGCCTGCATCACTTTGATAGTGGGTTCATATACCCTAAAGTTCTCCATCAATGCAATTGCTAATCAAGTGCTGTATGCAAATACATTAGCTGAGTTAATGGGCATCTAACGCTCCTTAATCCTAGGCAAGGATGCTCCAGCCTTGTCCCCAGTTCCTTAGAGAAAATGGATTTTTTTTGAAAACTTTTCTATAAAGGGAATGCTGAGTTGGCTCAAATAGCTTCCAGAAATTCTACCTAAGAGGTTAGCTCCTCCTTTGCCAGCAAGAACCTTTTCCTATGGGATAGAGGAATAATGGAAAAGAAAGAACAGATTGTAGGGGAAGCCAAAGACCATGACCTCAGAAGATGTCCTATACCAAGCCCTGAGACTAGAAAATGGAAAAGGGTGTTCAGAGGAGGTCTGTTGGAAACCAGGACGTGATGCGCCTGGGAAGTTCAGCAGGAGGCTGGTCAGCTGGCCTCTCTGGGTCCATTATTCTCCCTCCAGTGACTTCTGAGATACAAAGCCTTTCCCATGTTCTACTTCCTCTCCACAATCAGACTTGCCTTCTCTGCATCCCTTGGCACAGACTAGCTTCCAATCCGAGCCTTCGCATTTGTCGGACGGGCCTGAGAAGGGGAAGTTCTGTAGACCCTGCAGTGGGTGTTTTGAGCAGCTGCATAAAATGCTCAGACGTACAACAGAGAGTGCGGACACACAGAAGGGATAAAAGCGAACAGCTAACCATCAGGAAACATCAGAATAAATGAAAACAACCCATAAATAACAAACAGAAACCATTCTGGAAGAGAAAGTAATAAAATCATCCGGAATTATTTAAGATCTATGGCTTCTGTGGGAGATTTACAGCCATGATTTTTATTAATAACTTTCATTTTTGAAGACAATTTGTTTTCCTTTGTTGGCCAGTGCTTAATTAGATCTGCACAGCACAGACTGCTCAGCGGTTAGCATGTTGAGTGAAGTCAGAGCCTCTCTTTCTGAAGGCACTTTTACTCTGGTCCTGGCCGGCTCTCACAAGCAGGCATAGACATTGTGGAAAGAGGCTGAGAGAAAACAGAAAGATGGCTTGCATGCACCAATACAAATCCATCATCACTGTAGGAAAAACGAAAGGTGTGAGATTTCCCGGTGCAGATCAATAGAGGTATGCTTGCATATGAAGGGCAATCAGGTATCATAGCTTTAACGTCAAACTTAACACTTAGTGAATGTCAGTATGCCTTTAATATATTCACAGAGTAGCTTGGGCAGTAGAAAATACACAAAGGTATGAAAAGAGTGCTAAGTACACCATTGTAAAAGTCTCACTGACCTCCGACATCAGCTTGGGGGTGGAAAGGTCAGTCAGCTGGCACCCCTAGTGGCCAAATAAAGTTTCTCTGTGGACCAGGCAGTAGAAATGGCAGAGGAATGGCATACACCCAGGGACTTCCTGGGGTCTGGGGAAGGAGGACTTGAATTTTTCAAATCTCTAACACTCAAGAAAATGAAACAAGTATGATTAGAGCAGAAAGACACAGAATACGGGGGCCACCCGCACTGCCCGGGTGACGTCATCACCCAAGGAAAGAAATAAGAGCATGGCTGAAAGGAAGCCTGTTCAAATGAAAGGTCAACAGGAGGAGGTTTCTAAAGGCCCCAGCAGATCAGGGCAGCCTTCCACGGACTGCGCATCCACCGCAGATTACTGAAGTACAGCAAACCAAGCAATTCCTTATTTAATAATAAGAAATAAAAAGAGGGTGGGCAACCTATTTTCAGGACCCTCCCTGTTGCAGAGATTTTCTTTTTCTCGGCTTCTTAGTAAAGCCTTGGCTGTTTACCCTTCATCGAAAGTGACCAGCTCTTCTCATAATTAAAGCGATCGATGGTCTCAAATATGGGCCACCTGTGACTCTGAAATTATTTCTACATGAAAACACAAAAATGAATGGCTTGTTGTAAAGGACCTTATTGCAGAAGTTTGACATTCATACATTGAATTATTAGGCAGTTACTGAGTTTCACTGGTTTGAATATAATTTAATAAGAACAAACATGTCTACAGTCTCTTAGTGAGGGAGGGAAAGGGGCAGTTGTTTATTTGTGTACTATTTTCTCAGCTATATTGTATCTTGTGTTATAACAGATACATTCATTCAGGTATACAGAAAGGGATGGCTGGGAAATATGAAACAGCTAACTGTTAATTCTTTTTATGTGTAGATATAGGTAAATGTGATGGCACTGTCTTCTAAAATGTCTAATAACACTAAATATCTTTAATATGTGAAAAAACAAATGTTTTTTAATGAAAAAATAAACTTCCCTATCTTCTATATTCTCTGATATCCTCTCTCCCTCAACCCCTCCACTGGGGGTGGGGGTTGGGGGAGAAATAAGATGACCTATAAACTAGAAGAAATAGTCGAGAGGCCTCATGGGCTGTCTGCATGTGACACTCGTGGAATAAACACTGCAGTAGAGTTAAACAAGATGGTTCATCTGTCTTTGGTTTGGGGCTACTTCCTTCTGGCTGAGTTCTGCTTTTACCCCATTAACAAGTCCAGGTTTCAGAAGCACAGTCAACTAAGGTCACCTTGCTTTCTAGTTCTTTTGTTCTATGGTGATGACAGCATCTAAAAACATGTAGCCTTTCTGGAATATTTCATTTTAGAAAAATCAGTTATGAGGGAGTTCAAAACCACAACTCCCAAGCTTCCTTGGCAAATTGGGTGCTAGGTCTGGGGTTGAGTCTCACAGTATGCCTTGCCCTTCTTCCTGATCTGTTTCATATTTGTAGGGACTGGGCCACACAGTGCTCCTAATATACCCAGGGTTAATGGCATTCTTCCTTCTGCCCAACTCCCCCACCCACCAGTTCACATTATCTTTCTCCTCCTCTGCTAGAGTTTGGTTCCCAGTGGCCTTTCCCTAGAACCTGAGAAAAGGGAGGAGATTAGCATGATGCTCTAGCACTCAGGAACACTTGAATGTGAAGATTCCCAGTATCCCCAACTCAGAAAGGCATACCCAAATGTGTACACCCTTTGCACAGCCCTTTGGGTTAACTTCTGACATAAGCAAAAGAAGTTGGTGTGAGTTAGTTATCAATGACCTTGCAGCATCAACCCACCGATGGGGCATATAGATGGGAAGATTGGGCTACAGAGACATGGAATATCAGAAAAAGCACCTTTCTTATTGCAATGTATTTGGATTGTGTTGTTGTTTTTAAAGTCAGCCACCAGCAAAACTATGATATCGAGCTGGTAGGAGAAAGCTTTGGCTCATAGAAAATATTGAATAACAGTGTGTGGGTAAAAAATGGAGGGAGAAAGGGAGGAAAGGGGAATGGAGAAGAGAAAAGGAACACAAAGCAGGAGAAGAAGGAAGGAAATGGGGAAGGGAGGGAAGAGAAAAGAGAGGAGGGGAGGAGAGAGAAGAGGAGAGGAAAAGATGGAAGGGGGTGTACAGGAACAGAAGGGAAGATAAATGAAGGAAGGCTGGAAGGCTCTTAAAGGCATAGTTCACTCGTTGCTGTTTAGGTGGAACTGTGTACTTCACAGAGAAATAGGGGCTTAACCATTTCTGAGGTCTTTCAAAGTCATCTGTCTGTGTTGTTAACAGTTTGGGAACTCAACCCTTCTCTCTATTAAGAAATTTTCTCTGTAGTCAACATAAATCCCTTCTGCTTGATCTTAAGCCCACTCTCTCTGGGTCTGTCTCAGGAGGAGAAGAACAGCGGATCTCTGTGCTTGGCATGATAATTCTTCTTTCATTTGAAGAGAGTAAGCCATCACCTTGCAGCCTTCCCCTGCTCCTTAATGATCTGAATTCCCATTGCCTTTCTCCATAGACCCTGCTTTCTAATCCCTTAATCTAATGAAGCATATTAGGACTGAGTTCAGAGCTGGTAAAAATAGCATGTTGTTGAATGCAGGTACCAGTAGATCCAGAACAAGCCCGTCTGACACAAGGAGCTCTGTGCCACTCCTCCACCCACCTCTGTGGAGCCTGGGACAAACACAGACAGACCTTTGTGGCTGAGAGATGGACTAAGGTTTAAGCACCTGTACTCAAGCAGTCACCGAGTGTTTACTGGCCAGTCGGTGGCACTTCATATTATTCTGGGCACACAAGTGCAATGAAGATGAAAACATATATGGATCCTGTGTCCATGAGCAGTCTGCCAGTTTGATCGTGGGTGTGTGAGAGAGACTTTTAGATCGTGTCAGTCAGAAATTCTTATGTAACATCTTCCTCTATCACAGTATCAGTTGATGGATCATGGTGGATGGGGGCCATCACTGCTCAGGTGCTAGGATCACAGTGCACACACACACACACACACACACACACACACACACACACACACACACACACACACACAGATCCAGTGCTGTCTACTGTGTGTACAGCTACTAGAGGCAGCAACTTCTCCTGCCTCTTTTAGTCATGTTAGGCTCTAATACCTGCAGCACATTCAGCCTTACTGTGCTGTTGCCATCGCTATTATAGGTATTGTGGGGGGCAATCCTCTCACATTTGGGATCCCTTCTTCCCTCTCACTGACCCCTCCACCATGAATCCATAAGCATTGCTGTGGGCCGAGCACCAAGTGCTAGGCTATGCACCCCAACTCTAGCACTTTCTTCACAAGGAGATCTGGCTGTGACTTCTCAGTGTCCCAAACTATAGATGACAATGGATTCTTGGCATCCCCCAAATGGTACACACTAAGGATGCCCTACTCTACAATGGGAGGGGATCTTTTTCAGGTAAAGTCACAAAAGAGGGAGTGGAGTTATAAAACATATCTCTGGTGTCTGTGTGGAGACAGCCCACAGAGATTTAAGTTTTGTATTGCCTCTTTCTGTTCTGACCCGGACTGTCCCTTGGAGGTCTGTTTACATCTTCCAGCCTGAATATGCACCATCATCATTTCTTAAAGTCATTACTCAGAACAACCCCCCACGCTGCATTTCATTTTTATTATCCCCGTTTTAGGAACGATTAAATGGAAGCAGATAGCAGTTGCAATGAAGCAAATCATGAGAGGCTCTGATAAAGACAGCAGCCTGAGCAGGCTCAACTGCTACTCTGTGCCAGGCTATTCTTAATGCATGTTTATGCAGCTGTCCCCCACTTCCAGGCTTTTATAAATGAGCCATCCTGTGCCCAATTATCATTATTTTTACCATTCCCTGCCCTTCTGACTCCCCATGCCATGTGTACGTGTATGTGTCTATGTGTATTTATATGCAGGATATAGGTGTTTGCTTTGTTTTAGAGAGGTCTTGCTATGTAGTCTAAACTGGCTTCAAATCCATAATCCCGCTGCTTCAGCCACCTGAGTACTGGGATTACAGGTTTGTGCAACCACACCCAGCTGATATTCCTTTTAAAATGTCCCACTCCACATTCCTTAATGGCAGAGAGGTTTTACTGGCTTTCTGTAAATAGGATTCTGTTCCAGAGATCTCTGCCGTTCAACCCCCATTCCTCTTACCCACTATTTACAAAAGACCTCATTAAAGGTTCCTAGGAACAAATTCAATTTCTTTTTTTTTTCCTTAAAGCAGGTTGAGTCAATACATCAAAGGCATATCTGTTTGGAATATTTTCAGAGCAATACATTAGAAATTATGACAATGCCTGCTCTGGGGAGGGTTCCAGAATTTCAGAAAAATTGTGGCCCTAGAGAACAGTGCAGAGATGGGAGGAGTTTCTTTTTATTGGATTACCAATTGACATAACTTTTGACCACAGCAAACATATCCCCAAGAAGTTACCCAAGAAGGTTGGTGACTACCGATCGACTTTGTTGAATTCTGATTGTGTCCCAGTCACTATTAGCTGGTGTTTGACTGTAAAGTCTCATTTGATATTTACAATGGATTTGTTTAAAAACCTATTTCACTAAAGGGAAATAGACTGGGGTAATACCAGCTACTTCTCTTGGCTTCTCCAGCTGATAAATGACATTGTGGAGAATGGGATGTAGCTCTTTCTGACTTCTGAAACCATAAACTAGGTTGTGTTGACCTCAAGTCTTTCCAACGGAGCCAAATTTATAAGCAGCTGTAGGATTAGTTTTAAAAACCAAAAGGAATGTTGTGAAAGCCATCACATGGCTCACACCCACAGCGTCATGAATCTTCCTCCAGCTCCTTGGGAAAGCTGCTGACAGGCCCCTCTGTTGGATCCTGAACTGGCTGGATACTCCCTGGTCTTTCTCAGGCACGGCAGCACTCATTTCAAAGAGAGGAGATGCCATCTCTCATGATATCTTCTGAAAACCATTCTGTCTAAAGGGAGGACGAGGTGTGTATGTGTGTGTGTGTGTGTGTGTGTGTGTGTGTGTGTGTGTGTGTGTGTGTGTGTTCACGCCTACATGCACAGGCCAGATAGAAGTGAAAAGGCTGGCCCATGGCTTTTTCAGGTGTATGTATTCTTCATTTATTTAACAGTGATCTCTGCATGCTCACTTTGAGCCAGGCACTCCCCATAAGGGTTACAATTGTAGGCGTGAATGAGGTCCTTGTCTCCATAAAACATCCATCCTGTTGTGACGAGATAAGCCACAAGGAATCAAGTGAAGAAGTAGAATCCTGGATAAAAAAGTGTCCTGAGAGTAAATTAAATTGGACTGTTGTGACAGAGCAGATGGGTGACTACTTTAGCACAGGTCGCTGAGGGAAAGTCTGTCTGCGGACACTTTATTTACCTACATTACCGGAACAAGAATGACACCATGCCCTTCACCTACTGTGCTTCCAAATATCCCAGGCTTCTCTTTATTTACAGTGTGAATCTGTAATCCAGAGCTGTAAAGGGTCTAGACTGGGGGGATTAGTTTTGACTTTAAATGCTATCATTTTAAAAATGAAGAAAGGCACCAAGAAGAGCAAACTACTTAATCAGGCTATAGAATTAGTGGGTGATCTGGCTACGAGATGTTGGCCCTTCTTTCAAGGACCCAAGTGGCCCCTACCCCCCTGCTAATTTTTGTAGTATCAAGCTTTCCCTGTAGAATGCTTACCATCATGCCTACTGGTCACGAGTGAACAGATTCTAAGTTCTCATGAACCCCAAGGGACCTGGTGAATGGACACTAGGAACCTTGGAAATGATATCCTGGAGGCTGTGGCAACAATGAGAAAGAACATCAACTCATCCATCACACCTAGCCATACTCTGGGGCTGAGGCTGCTCCGGCCACTCCTTTTGGCCTATGAGCAACCAGAGCTTCTGGATTTGGGGATGGGCAATGCCTAGCCCAGTAAATTCAAGTATCACTAAGCACCTTTCCTCAGTGATGCTCTCTCCTTTAACCAATTTGATATGCAAATGTTTTAGTCTATGATCTCCACCCCGCCCCACCTGCCTGACAAAAAGATTAGCCTCAGAATTTCTTTAAATAGTGAGTTCCTTTGGTGCATTTAAAGTGTGATCCATAAAAACTCAATCTATGTAAGGATTTTATTCTTCCCTTTAAAAAGAAAACAGCCATTATATCAAGGGCACTAGCATAAACTTGGACTCTTAATGATGGATTTTTGGACTCTCTTATTATGTAATGGTTCCCATTCATTCCACAAATATTTATTGAGCTGCTTTATGCAATGCACACATCCAGATTGCTATGAGGACACAGGGACAGAAAGGATGGCACAGCCTCTGCCCGCTGGGGGTGTGCAGGCACACAGTCCTAACTCAAGGCAGCTATGATGAGGCTGTGACAGAGGTATGAACCAAAGTTGCAGGGCACATGGTGTAAGACAGTATGCCACAATAACAGATGCAAGCAGGGGAAACAACATCCTAATTGGACTTCAAAGAAGGCTCATAACTTGTATAATTCTATGACTCGTTCATGCCCAGAAAAGGAAACTAGGTATATTATGCAGGAAGTAGGATTCACCAGGCACATTCTCAGAACCGAAGGAGCCAAGGGTAGACAATGATAAGGAAAAGATGATAAATATTGGAAGGTGAACCAGAGCCTTGAATGCAAGAACAGATAAAATGTAGACTTGGTCCATAAACCCTAGCAAACTCTGGTGTTTGGGCCAGAGATGAATACAGAGTTGTATTTTAGGAAGCTCATTCCAGCAGCCACATGTAGGGCTGATCTGAATGGGAAAAGGCTGGTTTCATGACAAAGAAGTCCATTCACTTAAAGTCTACATATAGAAGATGGAACAATGGTTGAACTGATGCTACAAATGGTCTAACCCCCGGAGGGAAGAATTAGTTGTAGAAAAAGGTGAGTGTCCCAGGCCTCAGAGATGGGGCCAAGGCAGCAGAGCTCAGCAGGCTTCTAAGTAGTGACTTTTAAAGGACAGTTCTAAGATGCTAACTGAAACAGTTATGATGATCCTAGCTGGACAGCACATTATCCATGCATGAAGTCTCAGTCATTAATAACTCCTCTCCTGGAAATAGGCAGAAATGCATGGTAAAAAATGGGAGGGACGAGAACACTTCAGAAATTATGGCATCTCAACAGAAACAGTGAAAAGTCGGTTGAGTAGGATAGAGAGCAGGAGCCCAGGGTTCAACTCATTCTGATCAAATGAGAACTCAGTCGTGGGAAATAGCTTTAACCATCAGGTATCATTTAGATCTTTTAGCTCTGATGATGTCACAATAACATGATGGGCTGGGGCCTTTCAATATTAAGAATTGGGCCTTGAGTCCCACAAGTGTTCAGTTCACAGGTGGATATTCATATAACTTAGCTGTCTGAGGTTCTGCGACAACCCTGTGAGTTTTGGAGAGTTCATCTCTGGCTGCTTGGTCTTAAAGAGAGTCGAATGTTACATTATGAATACTGAATCTACCCCAAAGTACACACACCAAAGGCTTACATGTTAGCCTGTGGCATGATTGGGAAATGGTGGAACCTTTAGGATATGAGGTCTAGGGAGAAGAAGTTAGGTCACTGGGAAGGTGCCTTCGAAAGTATACTGGGGTCATGGTATTTTCTGTTTTCCAGATATCACGAGGTAAGTAGGTCTTCTCTGCATCATGTCCCATTGTTATCTTTGTCTTACTATAGATGAGTGTTTCTCAACCTTCCTAATGCTGTGACCCCTTAATAGAGTTTCTCATGTGGTGGCCCCCAACTATACCATCATTTCCACTCTTACTTCATAACTTCAGTTTGCTACCTTTATGAATCATAATGTAAATATCTGATATGCAGGATATCTGCCATGAAATATGAACCATAATGTAAATGTCTGATATGCAGGATATCTGCCATGAAATATGAACCATAATGTAAATGTCTGATATGCAGGATATCTGCCATGAAATATGAACCATAATGTAAATGTCTGATATGCAGGATATCTGCCATGAAATATGAACCATAATGTAAATGTCTGATATGCAGGATATCTGCCATGCAACCCTGTTGAAAGAATCATTCAACCTCCAAAGGGGTTGCAGCCCGTAGGTTGGGAACCTCTGCCAGAGACCCAGATCTACAGGCTTACATGACCATGGAGTATATATCCATAAACTAAAACCAATCTTTTCTTTATGAAAGTGGGTGTGACTCATTATTTTATCACAGTTATAGAATACTGATGAACATACTTGGTTTCTACTCTCTTTAGAACCACACGGACATCATGAAATCTATTCTCAGCCAACTGACCCATAGCAACCAAGGACATAGTCTTAAACCAGTTACTCAGTGTTATTTTCACGGAATAATATTATTATGAACTGAGTGGTCTCATGATAAGAATATTTTGGGAAAAGTCATATTACATAAAGTTAAAGATGCCTCTTTGTTCTAAAAACACATCTGAACTTTTCAACTGTTAATACATCCTGAAATTGCTCTGGCCTGAACAGCAGTAAGCAGCATCTCTCAGTCTTATTTATTTTATTTTCAGAACCACTTGTCAGAGTGTTTCAAGAGACAAATGCTAGCAGGATGCACCTCCAAAAAATACCCAGTGATTACTCTCGGGTATTTAACCTGGGATCTAGAATCATAGCTAAAGACAATGATTACTGAGTGCTCACTGTATGTCAGGTATTGCTCCAAATATTTTAAAGATGCCAATATATTAATTCTCATTTTATAGGTAAAGAAACTGAGATACTGAGTAGCTAAGAGACTACCCCGTTTGCTCCCATGTCCTAAATAGACAAGTAGGTAAGCAGGGGTGACAACAGAAATTGATGTCTAAAGGTAGAATTTCAAACGCTATGGTCAATTAGTAGCAGAACAGATTCCAAGTAGAGCCCTGTGTACCAAATTCCAGTCACAGCAAACCTTGTCAGCACTTCTGCTTGTGTGCTTGGCTTATTGGCTTCCTCCAGCACCATGCAATAGAAGCTCTAACCGGTACTGCCTAGTTAGATTCCTCAGGAAATGTGTTGGTTTGCATACATATCATCTCCCATTACAGCAGACATGAGTTATACAACCAGCGATGGATAGCAATCAGAACATAAAGAAAAACAACTCGTGGTTAGCCCAAGTAGCAAGAGACTGAAAATGAATGCTTGCTTGAGGTCTAGCTTCTCCTGGCCTCTCAGAGTTCCAGTATCTTGCTCCTGATGCCTAGATAACCAAGAGGCTGCTTTTCTTTAAGGCAATGGGAAATTGTGTACTCCTGCTGCTAGGGTGGGATCCAACACCTGCCTGTCTACTTAGCTCAAGGATTGCCAAAGTCATGTCCTACCCTCTCCCACTTCCTCTCCTTGTTCAGAAGGATTATCACCAGCTTCGGATGCATCTGGTAGCCATCTTCACTGAAGGACAGGTTTCTCCCTTCAAAAGTGACGTTGATCAGATACCTGTAACGATAAAATTAAAGGAAGATTAAAAGTATGAAAAAGGACTTGAAAGCAGAGGGCACTCAGGTTGACAAAAAGATGAACCAGTAGATAGGAACACAGATGACCATTAGTCAACTGACACTCTTCAAATTCCTATTTATTATATAATACCCATGTATATTTTACAGTAGGAATCATGTGGAAAAATAATACAATTTAAAATAAGGCTGGCTCATTACCAAATAATTGAGAAAATTATTTTAATTTAAATTATATGTGTACATATTTGTCTGTGTTGGGGTATATGTACATGAGTGCGGGTGCCTGCAGAGGCCAGAAGGAGGCACTGGGTCCCCTTAAGCTGTAGTTACAGATGGTTTGTGAGCTACCCAAAATAGGTTCTAGGAACCAAACTCAGGTCTTCTCTGAGGGCAGCACACACTCTCACCTGCTGAGTCATCTCTCCAGCCCTCACTTAGAGACTTTTAAGACTGTTTCCTCTTCCCCCCATCTGCAAAAAGTCTGGTAATAAAAAGATCACCTAATTAAGTCTGTAAGCTTAAATGAGACAACTAGGTTAAGCACTTACCATAGGGCCTGGCGCATAGTAAGTGCTCATTAAGTGTTAACAATCATTATTCAAAAAAGGAGGCGGAATAAAGGGGTGGAGGAGCTAGAGACAAGAAAAGAAAATGGCTATGTATCAAGACAACTTTCTGCCAAGAAAGGTAGCAAGTAGGCACTTAGGGTCTGTCTCCACCCCCAACTATGCACATTCTTTAAATTCTTACTAAGGTCTTGCTCAGCCCTTATTTGTAAGTCAAGTGAGCATGGCAGGGCAGAAGCATGTAGAACCCAGGACTTCTGCTGGATGCACTGTAAGTGTGGGGAAACGAGGTGTGTGTGTTTCATACTGTGCTTTGGGGATGAAAGCATAAATTAGTGAAAATTCTGGAAGCCACCAATATCAGACCAATAGAATGGTTTTCCTGCAGGACACTTATCCCCAGCCTATCCTGTCCATTGCTAGCTGCTAGAACTAAGAAGCAGCTGGGAATTCCCATAGGCCTGGTCATTACAAGTGCATTAGTGCAACTGGGCTGATAGTAATTAATGTCCCTCTACCATATAGGCCCACAGAATCGATAATGAAGTTCTGTGCTACATGATATGCTACTCCAGCATTTTAGGACTGATGCTGTTTGTGAGTTGAGTCTCTGCGAAGGAACCAACTAGGCACCTCACAAAGCAGTGGAAGAGGCCAGTTCAGAGGACCTACTTCTAACTGCTCTTCTTGAGAACATCTGGGAAAGTTGCCTGACGCAGGCAAAGCTATAGAAATGTAGAACCTTCTAGCAACTGTAGAGATGTCTGTGCATCATAACCGCCCAGCCCCCAGGGATACTTTTTATTCTAGGGCTCTGTGGGAGTGGCAAGCTTGTCATGACTCTATCATATGCAGCTTTAGAGGTACAGCTGTGAGCACGGAAGACTCCAAAAGAACAGAAGTTCTTAGAATTTCAAGCTAGACGTTTCAGGCCAGCTAGCTTGTTTCTTACAATTGATGCTTTCTTTATACAGAATCATTGGCTTTGACCTCTAGGCTTCTTTTGAATATTCCTATCTGTTGAGGTACTCACCATGGTGTCTTCCATCCTCAACACACCATCATCTCATGATTCTGTCTTATTTAAAGCTGATTCCCACCCCTTTACAACTCTTGAAAACTTGTTTCTTCTTATGATATTGTATGGTCTTAGTCTAGTCCTTCTTTGATCTGAGCATTCTTCAAGTATTTGAAGACATGTATCAAACATCCTTTATAAAAATTCATTTCAACCTGTGAAGACACCTTAAGCTCACTTGCTTCTATAATTTTAATTTTGTGGATTAGGAAAGAAAACATTAAATTATTTGCTCAATATTATCTTACTAGTTTTTATCAGAAGTAATAGTTAAGTAACATATTAAGTTCCATGGCCTTTCTTCCACACCATCCCTGTTCTCACAACAACATAGGATTTAGGATCCCATTTCCTTACATGATCATCGTATACCATGGCCTCAAGTTCCTCCTCATTTTGAGAGCCTTAAATCAGTCAAGTGTGGCATCCACGATCCAGCTCAGGTCCCACACAGTATCTTCTTCATTCCTTACTCTGATCCTCACCTCTTAGCTCAGTCGGTGCAGCATCCCCATTGCTGCTTTGAAGATAATATTCAGGTTTCCTGTAGCTGGCACTAATTCCAAATACAACCCAAATCCCTACAGTATTCAGTCTTAGGGATATAATTACAAAACCAGCATTTTAAATGGACAAACTACAGTAGAAGCATCCACCATCATGAACCTGAAAAATATGTTCTTCCTATAATAGTACTGAGCTACTTGGAATTATTTCTGGACATCTTTAGAGAAAGATTATACAACAAAAAAAGTTTAATCCCATTTTGTTTTTAAAGAAGGAAAGATGAGAGAGAGGAACAAAAGAGAGGAAAATAAGGAAGAGAAAGAGGAAAGACAGAATGGAGGAAGGAGGAGGGGGAAGGGAGGAACTAAATTACCAGCTTAAGTACCCACCTCTTCACCAGGCATGGCTATAAATTATTCTGCCTTTATCTAAACTACTCTTAAAATATTTAAAAGGAAGTGTCCATTTCTGAAGGCAATTACAGAAGTTCCAGAAATGATTAAATTTCTACGTAACATGAATGGGGTTGGTATATAGCCTCACGATGACATCTCTGAAGGGGATAGCATTGAGCTGCGAGTCCATGTGCAGAAATTTAAATTTTCAGGAAATAAAGCCCACTTGAAGGCACTGCAACTGGCCTGCAGTGGAACATCTCTCTTCCCGCGTCTCCACGTCCTGATTTCATGCAGAAACCATTGCCTTGCAAATACGTTCTTTCTCTTCCTTTTCTCTGTGTTCATCCCATCTATCTAAGCTCTTCTTGGATGCTTCACACTTATCAAGACCATTTATAAAGCTTCATGACACTCTACAAAGTACTCTACTATGTGTGTTTTAATCATCTGGGTCATTCCACAGCATATGGATCAATCATGCACAGTGTGTGTGTGTGTGTGTTTTCTTTCTGAGGAATTGCCTGTGCTGTGACACCATTTAGCTATTGGGACATTTGAAAACTTAAACATGCTCTGAGTGAGGATGGCTTTTGTACAGCAGAGCCCATCAGTCCACTCGGTGGTAATAAAGGGTGGAAATGATTATGGCTAAGGTCGCGTCTCAACTTGTGAACCTAAATGATACCTCGTTAAAATGAAAATGTCATTGGACCTTCAGCTATCAGAGAAAACAGCTGTGGTCATGAACAAATGAAATCGTCAATAGGAACACTGTATAAAATGTGGTTTATATATGAGGTTATACAATAGCAAGCATTTTAAAAAATGGTCATTATCATGATCTGACCATATAACAGCAAGACACCTGCTTCAGTGAAGGAGATTCTGATAGGACATCTAGCGAGGCCTGCTCATAAATGAGCTACACAGAAAGAATGAAGGCTGACGTTCATATCTGGAGGTAACATGAAGTCGTAAGATCACATGGATGATTAAACTTCCCATGAGAACTGAAAATACTCAATATCTGACTATACTTTATCAATTTAAGACATTAAGACCTTGAAACCTAAGTCCTGGGTAAGAAGCTGAACTATAGTTAAGACTCCGAGACCCCATAAGCACTGGTTTCTCTATACAAGCCATTATCTCACACACAGAAAAGACCCTGGCTTAAGTGGAAGCCCAATGCAGAGTGTTGCCCATTCATTACACTCTTTGTCTCTCAGAAGTCCCATCAAGGTTGGATAGGTTAAAATTTTACTTGATTTGTTTCTCAGATGTGGTTTCACATCCAAGAAACCCAGTGGCCTACCTCCTTAAGTTGTGGGATCACACCGAATGTGAGCTTGCTGCAACTCAGAGAACAGCAGAAAACTGTTTGCTGGAAACTTATTTTAGAGAGGAAACAGATCCCGAGATGCTAATTGATCTCCCCCAGTGACACTCACACTCAGGATCAGAGATCAGACCTTCTGTTCTGAGTTCTATATCTTCTCATGACACTCTGAAGTGACATCAGTGTCCAAAGCCTCATCAGCGCCTGTCATGGTGCCTTATATCACCTCAACTGGAGACTAAATGAACTAAAACAAATGTCCCTTCCTGCTTACCTTCTTGTTGAACAAGAAACTCAGAATCTTGACGGGCTTCCAGCTAACACATTTGTTTTACATAGCCTAAGTCACACACCGGAAGGTTTAATAGGGTCAAGCTAAGGTTGGCAAATCCTAGGCCATTTTTACTTTGACCACATAGAGCATCCACAGCACCATGTAGACAACTGGCATCGTGAGTCTGCGGTGTGTGCTGGGCAGGAGGCACCTGATGGACTTCTGCCAGCATTTGTCAGCAAATCAAGAGCCCTGGCGTGATGGCATCTTTCTGTCTTCATATTGTTACAAAGCATTAGCTTTATAAAAAGTAATATCCACTAACATGGTGGCAAAGTGAAGTAGCTCACCATCATGGCTCATCCAGTCCTCTCTCTCGCCGTCATCCAGAGGTTTCTATGGCTTTAACCAGATCACACCACAGGGATAGAAACAGCATCCAGATGTCCTCAACCCCAGCCCAAATTCCTTCCAATCACCACCATGTTTCAAAAGTGGAGCCAAAGCTCTTCCCTCCTTTCCTCACACTGATTGCTCTCTACTGGATCAGACGAAGGCAGCTTCGGGTCCACCATCTTACCCGGAAGTTTGGAATCTGTCTATTTGGTAGATGACGGAAATAAAGGTATCAGACACAAAAGGTATATTCATGATACACAGTTACACAGGAATTTTCAGAGACAGAAACTTGTAAGCGAGAGGTCAAGAATTCATTCTCCTGCAGGATGAGCTAGAAAATAGAAATGTTTTGAAAATCTGGCTCTACTTTTGAAAAAGCTGAGAAAAGGCAGGCCATGCACCAAGAAGTACACACAGGCCTCCAGCCGGGGCTTCCCTGGAAGCTGGAGAGAAGCAGAATCCTCATCAAAAAGGTCTCCCTGCAGCCTGTGTGCAGGGAGCCATGGTGCTGCCCTCAAGAGTAACCCGCAGCCCTCACAAGCCACAGACCCGGCAGTGAGTTTCGGTAAGACACTGATTGGACCAGGGCAGCGGAGGTACCATCCTGAGAGTGGCCCACTGTTAAAACTGGGATACTCTAAGGGTTTGAGAATAGATGCTGAGAGGGAATTGTGGAGAGTGAAAAGAGAATGATTGGAGCATGAATCTGAACAATGTATAGTGGGAATTACATACCAAATGCCATGATGAAACCGATTACTTATATGCAATTTCAAAAACAATTAATAAAAAATAGATTGGTTAAAGCCATCTTAGAGCTTGAATGATGTGGGTAATAACAGCTATACTATATTGACATGTTCTCTGGGGCATTTTATTCTTTCTTTCTTTCAAATTAACCTTCTTTAAATTAATATGCTTAAGGTATACAATATTATGTTATAGGACATATGTAGTTAACAGATTATACAGGAGAGCAATTAATCTACCCCTCATTTCTTCTGATAAACACTGAGTCTGCTTGATTACTGATATCTGATTGGCGAAGCCACAAGGCTTTCTAAACCTCTTCCTAAAGAGTAGAAGGTGCTGTTGGAAATGACTGTTTCTTCTACAAATTTACCCTGGAAATAGTGGAAACAATTTCTCACAAGAACATAAACATAGATTTTAAAACCTTTTAAAGCCATTTCATTAAAAATAGTATTGAAGGAGAGAGGCCAAAGTATTTGTAAATTAGCTTTTTATACCTGTTAACATTATCCTTTGGATAAACTTAATAGGAATGTCTTACTTTTTCCTAAATTAGGAACTCGTTTATCAAAACGGATCCTGAACTATCAAGTCAGTGTAGTGGGTTTGTTTTGGTAGGCTGTTGCTGGTGAATTTTTGTCAAGCCCTATGGGAGAAGTTTACAAGCAAGGCCCCCCCTCTCAGGAGCCCTGCTTAGTTCTTGGATTCATCTGACCTTAAGCTGTGTGGTAACATTTCCAAGAGGGATAAATTATTTCATCTAGTCAATGTTTTTTATTTGTTTGTTTGTCTTGCTTTGCTTTTGAAAGAGGACTTTGAAGAAACTTTTAAAATCCCCCTGAAGCTATAGTGCCATATATAGCAATATGAAGCCATGCACCAGACAAAATAATTAGAAAATTAGTTTTGTAAGCTTTTTCTCTTATTTAGGAAAAATAATAGCTAGTAGAGAACATTGAGAGAAACTAATTTAAAGGTTACACCACAATATCCATTTATAATTACTTGAGGCACATTAAATATAGTTTGCCTTCTAATAAATTAAACATTTTTATCTTTCTGAAATGGTATTTAATATCATTAATTTCTTTCACGGAACATTCACAAACAACAATAAGTTCAAGTGTGGCCTAGTCCATATATAAATTATTTAAATTCTATTTGTGATGTTAAATTAATGAGAGAGATTTTAAGGCACCCTGAGAGCTGGCTGCTAGAACCCCGCCACGCTCCTCTCCTCTGCTAGAGGTAAGAAATATACTTAATCCTTTTGGGAGTTTGGGATGAACTACTTTCATTTGAGGGACAAATGGTGACATCAATCACAATTTTACTACAAAGAAGAAGGAAAAAATTCTCTTCAGACTCCAAAGTCCAACAATGAAAAATCCTGAGAGCTTTCGCATGGACCCTGTTTCACAACTGAATGTCATGACTTAGTTTTATCTGAAATGAAAGAAAATAGAAGAGAATTGTTGAGACTTTCCCAGTAATCTCTGCTTGGACCGAGGAGGAGGGCAGAGAGCATTTATTTTCCTCCAGAAAGCTGTTATTTATGGACAGTCATCAAATCAATGAGATTTGTGTACAGGTGCTACAAACGTACAATAGAATCCTATTCGCCTCAAAAGAAAAATGAAATCATGGAGTTGTGGCTCTGCCACAAGCTGTGATGGCTGCTGAAATCCTCACCGTTCTACCAAGTGGGTCAATGTGGCTGTCCATGCCAGGGGGCAATTCTCTCCTGAGCTTGTTTAGAGTTCTCTCTGGGATCAACACAGAGTCTTGTTTTCAGTGGTAAGAAATATAAGCAAATGAAAAGGCCTGTCCTGTGTCCCCAGATGCTGCTGGGGAGAGATGAGTAGAAATAAAATAAAAGCAGGAAACAAAAGCAATTAAGAGAAAAGAGAAAGTTTGTAGAGATACTATCTATCTCTCTCTCTCTGTGTCTCTCTCTGTCTCTCTGTCTCTCCCTCTCTCTCCCTCTCTCCCTCTCTCTCTCTCTCTCTCTCTCTCTCTCTCTCTCTCTCTCTCTCTCTCTCTCTCTCACACACACACACACACACACACACACACACACACACACACACACAGACACACACACACACAAAGTCCAATAAGTAATGTTATGGCATTGGGGTGGATGTAGGGTATATTCTTCAATTACCCATCATCTCATTTTTTTGAGTTATCATCTCTCACTGAACCAGAAAGTTGAGGGTGTGGTCAGGCTGGCTGGCTCAAGAGCTCAGCCTGTCCAAGTCTCTCCAGTGCAGGTATTACAGGCACTCATCTCCACACCTGACTTGTGTGTGACTGGCATCCTATTTATTCAGTCAGCCATCTCTCAGGCTTCGATTGTTCCCTTTTTTAAAGATTAAAGATTGTCATCTTCTTCTATGCTTGTGTTTGTGAGCATGAGTGTATGTGTGGTCCACATGCATGCAGGTGCCTACAGGGGTCAGAGGAGGGAACAGAATCCTCCGGAACTGGAGTTAGGAGTCACGTGACGTGGGTGCTGGAAACAGGTCCACTGCAAAAGCAGCAAGTGGTTTGAACCTCTGTGCCATCTTTCCAGCCTCACTACTGTTCTCTTTCAAAAACACTATTTAGAAGTTGGAAACTTTTAGCATTTGGGGGACTAGATCACAGCCTCCCCTTCACATTTACTGCTGATCATACTGAGGTCTGGAGAACTGCTGCTGAGCTTTGGCCAATTAAGTTCAGAGTCTCCCAATTCCCCAACTTTTCCTTTGCTCTTAATACTACAGTCGGAGCGTCTCTCATTGCTCCAGCAGCCCAAGCTGAGGCTAGAGAACATTTGCTTCTCGCTGTTGTGGTTTAGTGAATCCCTGGGAGGGTTTCTGCAGTTGGAAATCACTTAACCAGACTCCTGTAATATGATGTTTCCTTCCCAGAGAACACAAAAGATAAGCTTACATCCCATAATTTCAGTCCACAGTAAATGACTATTCAAAATGACCCCTATTCTGATCTCCTAGAGTTCTGCCTGAACACTATGTAATCCTTAAAGTCTCTTCAGGAAAGACATACTCCTACTTGGATATGAAAGTATGGTACTTCCTATGGGGAGGCAACGAAGCCATCCTTTGACACTAATTAATGAGCAATGCGGCAAACCCGCTTCCAATTCAATTTTGCGTGGAAAACCAGAAAGAGAAAAGAAATGACTTTTCACTTCACCACTCTTAGTCACCTTGGCTATTTGGAGAACTGATAAGGTCCTGCTAAGGTAATCACAACAGTGGGACTTCCCAGTGACAGGCACCAAGAGATGCTTTGATAACAGGAAGATCGCAGAATTGTTTTTGCTTTCTAGCTCATTTTCACATGGCATCCATGAGTTCAAAATATTGAGTATAAGTTGTTTTCTTTACCACCTTACTATATTGAATACATCCAGGATATACTGTCCTCACTAAGCCTCAGGACTTATTCAGGGAGAAATGTTAAAAGTCAAAAGCTAGCTAGCCCCTCACTTATTGCTGTTACCTCTTTATGTATACTGCCCTGGTTGGTTTGTGTCAACTTGACACAAGCTCAAGTCATCTGAGAAGCGGTAACTCAGTTGAGAAAATGCCTCCATCAGCATGCTTGTAGGCAAGTGTGTAGGGCATATTCTTGACTAATGATCGATATGGGAGGGCCCAACCCACTGAGGGTGGTGCTACTCCTGGTCCTGTGCTGTATAAGGAAGCAGACCAGGCAAGCTATGGGGAGCAAGCCAGTAAGCAGCACTTCTCTGTGGTTTCTGTTTCAGTTCCTGCCTCCAGGATCCAGCTTTGAGTTCCTGCCCTGACTCCCCTCCATGATGGATGGTAGGCAGCAAGCTGAAATAAGCCATTTCCTCCAAGATTGCTTCTGGTTATAGCATTTATCACATCAATAGAAAATATCTAGGGTGCCTACTATGACTTTTAAGGCAAAGGCTTGTCTTTCTGATATCCATTTTTTTTTTTTTGCTTATGAAACAGTATTTAGGGAAAATGTCAAAACTAAACAAGCACCAATTGACAAAGATTTCTCTAGAACATTCAACTTTAACCAGAAAACACTTCTTTCCTGTGACCTTCCAGTTAGGTTGAAAGAAACCCTTGATGTATAATCCCTTGACCGAGGACCTGAAGGACCCTGGGATGAGACCCTGGGAAGAGGATGATGAGGCTTTTCTCATCTTGACCTTGGTTTGTTCTTCCCTCTTCAGGATCCTCTCCCTGTCTATCACCTTAAAGGATCAATAAGACAAGCACACTGGAAGAAGCACATGTAGTCCCCATTCTCCGGGCAGCTACCACAAGTTTAACTTTGCCTATTATTTAGCTCTACTAAAGCAAAGGACAAAAGGAGTGAATGAATTTAGGATGAATCAGTGACAGCTTCCGTCACCAGGGATGGGAACAGAGATTATGAAGAGTTGTCACTCATGGAAAATGAGGCTGTAATTTAGTCTTCTAGCGATAGTTGACAGATTTCTACCAGTGGGGCTTCCCAGAAGTCATTATGCTGTATGGGGAGGGGAAGGGGACCAAAGGAGTCAGGGTGATTGCAATGGTCAGAGATGGTTTGGAGTAGACAGGGAAAGAAGATGTCGCTGAGACTATTATGACTTTAAGGGATGTGGGTATTCTATAATCCTATCATGCTGCAGGTGCAAGAAACATGGTTGTGGAAGATGCTGACTTGTTTAAGAGCACATCTCTGTTTTAGAAAACCCAGCTGCTGAGGATGTTGCTCCTTAGTAAAGTACTCGTCTAGGATGCACAAGAGGCTATGAGTTTGAGTGCTGGTACAGGTTCATGAGAGGCTGTGGAGAGGACTTATCTACAAACCATATCTGCCATGTGGATGAAACTCTCCCACACGGAGGAAAACGTAATAACTTGTTGAGTGTAGGACTTAAGAAAAGACATGAATAATGAGGGAGGCAAAATGGAACACAAGATGCTGATGGAGACAGTAAAAAGGTTGTGCTAAACCTACATGCGAAGAAGAGGATGCAGAGTGTAAAATGGGATGGGAGTGAAGAGGGTAAGCAGCCTGAAGGTCAGCAGGAAACGTCAGTGTGGGGTTGGTTCATGTTGCTTCTGTCATGAGCCTAGCGAATGGCTCTCTGGATAACAGATTAGTGAGAGGAGACGTTCCTAAAGTAGGATTGGAGTCAAGAGCTGAGGAGTTTAGCATGTTTGTCCTGGGTGGATCTGAAAACAGTAAGAATCAAGGATGGTATTCCTCTTTGTAATGCTTGATGAGAAGGCCTTGGTTAACATTGTTTAGCCTGTCTGTCTGGGCTTGTGAGATAGCAAGTAAAGGGACCTGCTCTCAACCCTCATGGCCCAAGTTTGAGTTCAGGGACCCATGTGGGAGAAGGAACAAACCCACTCAACTTGTCTTCTGACCTGTGTTATGCAGCCACATAACACACACACACACACACACACACACACACACACACACACACACACACACACACACACACATGCGCGCATGCACACACACACTCTCATACACACACACATTAAAAGAAATAAAATGTAATATAAAAATTTAACATTGTCCGCCAAATCTAAATCTTAGTTGTTCAGAGCTTGTAAAAACGTAGCTTTCAACCCCAGCACACCGTGACAGTGAGCAGACTGGAATGGAGAAGGAAAAAGGGGTGGGGTGCAAACTGACCTGTTTACTTATTTACTTACTGAGTTAAAGACATCTGTTAATAACTAGTCAACCAGTCTAACACGGGTTGGCCTCTGATTCAGAGCTTCAGACAAAATGAGGACAAGAATTTATGTGAACCAAACCAGCCCCCCCATCCCCCCGCCGCGCCTGCCTAAGAGGACAGCACCGTGAACCCCAACTGCATCTCCCCGGGGTAGATGAGAGAACCGTGTAATCATCTCTGTTGCTGTACTGTGTGGGGGCTAGAACTCTGCTGTTCCTTCTTTGTCAGGGGATCTCAGTTCTCTCTCTCCCTCTGTAGGTTGATGTTTCCATGGAAACCTGCTCTTTAATGCTTCTGAAATTACTGTGCATTTATACCATTAACTCTTTGTTTACTGGGGCAGTTTGCAAAGTGATATTCCAACCCCTCTCAAAGGTAATTATATGGACATCTCTACTTACTGAAAACTTTTTGCAAAGATAATAGACACCTGTTGCCTGCCTCTCAACATCAAACCCTACTCCTCAACCCCTTCTGTCTTGGCTCTTGCCTCTGCTGGCTAGTCTACCAATATATTTCACGAAGTCACTGATCATCAAAACAAGGTCTAGGAAATTAGATGAGAGCAGTGTTGCTCTGTCCTTCTGTTCCTTGCTCACCTTCTCCTGCTTGATGCTGGTGAGAATTTCCCCCGTAGACATTTGCTTTGCATATTTGCTGCTTAAAGTAAAATATTATCTTGGTTTTCTTTTTATACCTCAGGCCAGACTTCCCTCCTTTTACGTCCCTTTCTTATTGAAACTCTCTGTTTTGAGAGTACCCAAGTCTCAATGTCGAACCTACAACTCTCCCTCTGGCTCACTCAAGACACAGCCGCTCACTCATCACCTCCGCACACCAAGAGTTCGGCATCTATTCCAGATCTCACCTCTGCCCTGAAATAAGCTCCGTATGTCTGCTCAGCCAAGTGCAACACATGCCTTGAGATTAATTCGAGCTTAACAGGACCAGCTCCAAGGCCAGCTTCCCCTGTCATTTCGTGATGGAAGCAATGTAAGACTCCAATCCTTAAAGGGTTCCAAATCTTGGTATAATTTGATATCTCTTTCTGTTTCAACTCCTTTTTCACCACGTGAATGGAAAGGAGGACAGATTGGCTCTTCTTAGGAGCTGTGTTCCTAGAACCAATAAACTCAGTGAAAACGCAGCAATACTCCAGCATTGGGTACCGAATTTGCTGATTGACACCTTCTTCTTTTTTCAACATACAGCTTCAGAATTCTGTCTCCCTGAGGTAAATTAATCTCCTAGCTTTCTAACACATAAGTAAAAATGCTTGGAAGTCATATTTCAGCTCTGGCTGGGCAATAAAAGAAAGCCCAACAATGAATGCTATCATTTATTGAACACATGCCAAGCTCTGTTCTGGGTGTTTTATGTTATTTTAAATTCTCACAGCAATGCTATAAAATAATAGCATATATTATATGTGATTATGTAATAGCTATGTTATAATGAAGCCTGAGGTTGTTGGCAGCAGGGATTGAATCCATCCACTTTTTAGTAATCCCCAAGCTCATGTTCCTTTTCACATAGCCTCACACTGAGCATAATGCTGTCAACAGAAACCATGGTTAGAAGAGAAGGACACAAAGAATCCAGAGACTTCTACCGTGGTGGAGCCAACAGCCCAAGCACGGACCTCAGTGCCTTCCCCTCGGGATTTTAACCAGTCATGCTCTCCTCGACCCCAGGGATGACTGGAGTCATGGATGGTCAGGACATATAGAATAGAAAGAGAGCCCTGCTCTCTAGGGGCTGTCAATCTGCCACCTGTCACACACACAAACCCCTCAGAAGTGAAGAAATGGAATTCATTTGCCTTATAAGACATCAGGGGACAAAGCACAAAGCGGTAAGCTTGACTGGACTTATAGGGGAATTAATTTTCAGCCCGTGCTCTGGGAGGCAGTCAGTTATGAAGGCTGGGGCCACATTCTCAGAGCATTTGTTAGAGGCTGGGCAACAATAGCTAGGGTATTTATCTGGCTCCATTAAGATTGGAAGTTTATCTTGGTTTGGCACAGAATGTCCAAGTTCTCACAGGGTTTCAAAAGTATGATATTAAAGTCATTCTGGGAGCTATAATAAAATCTCATTTACTCTCAATGGGGGAGGCAGGCCCACACTTTGGGTCTGGACAGTCAGATCCACGGATCACAAGGTAGACATATTCTGCAGCGTCGCTTCCTGTCTAAATGCTCTCCTACAACTGTGACCTGCTCTCCTTCTTCAGCTGTGACTCAGTTTCCCTTACCTCCTTTGCTGTCTGCACCCCTGGCCCCTCCCTCCCTGGCCTAGACTCCACTTAAATCCAGGCTGGTGAACTTTGGTTTGCTTGAGAGATCTCGTTCCCCTTCCTTCTTTGTCAGTCAGCACAGGCTGATGCACCCTGGGAGCTCTTCTTAGACGCCATATCTTCAGTCTGACTGACTTGCAGTCCTATTCGGCTCATCTTTATTTTTCCTTCCGTTTCCATGTATGTACACATGTAGACATGTTTGCCTTGGGTGGTCACACATGTATGTAGGTAAATGTGTACATTCGTGGCTTGTGTATGTGGCGGCCTAAGGATGAGAAGTATCCACTATCTTCTACTTTGTATACCGAGGAAGGGTCTCTCAGGCAAAACTTGCTGATATGGTTAATCTTGCTGGCTGACTTGCTCTGGGGGATCTCCCAAATCTGTCATCTCAGGTTGGAATTACAGAATGGCCATCACACCTCCCCAACATTTATAACATATATGTGGGCCATGGGGATCTGAACTCCATAAGTGTGCAGTCTCCATTAGTGTGTATCAAATGCTTTAATCTTGAGCCCTCGCCCTAGCCCTATGCCTCCGGTCTGAACCTCATCTCGTCGTCTATTTTCACCCCCTCAGCTGAGATCACTAGCCTTCCCTCCATTACAAACTCACAGTGCCTGAGATGAAGCTGAGAGACCACTCCCTCAAAAGAGCCAACTGCCTGATTACTCTTTCTCAAAGTTATTGAATACTTACGAAGCACTTGGACAATAGTAGGCACCCTGTAGATGCTAGCTTGTCTGACTCCTTCAGTCCTGAGACTTGCCAGGTGTCTCCATCCTCACTCATCACTTGACACTCCTGCTCTTGTCCCAAATGCTGGAATTACAAGCCCACCAGCCCTTACAAGAAGCCCCTGCATGAGTCCCCTCCTTCCTTCTTTTGTGCTATGGAGCCTTATCGTTTCCTATGCAGATCTCTCAAACAGCCTGTCTCTGAGACCTCTGTCTTACATCCTCAAGATCCTTAAGTGCATCCCTACTATAGACTCCATATTGCTGTGTCAGCCATTGCTTCCAAAACTCCAATGGCTTCCTACTAGCTGGAGTAAGAGCTGAACTTGACTCAGGGCCCTCCCTCCACACCTTGACCCCCATCTGCACAGCTGGACTTCTCTCCCGTTCTCCAGATGAGCCATTGCTAAAGTCAAGTGGCTTCTTTGCTGTCTTGGAACAGATGCATTTGTCTGCTTCTCTACTGTTCACTTTCATATGAATGCAATTTGAATATTGCTCCTGCTTAATAGCCCCGCTAAGCTCTTACCCACCTTCTCTCACTTTCTTGCCCATGCAGGCCTCCTCCCTTCTCCCCTCCCTCTGTCCTCTAGCTTGTGGACTACATTTCAGTAGTTCATGTACTGTTCCTACAGCCCATTTTATTCCTGTTGGCTATTTAACTTTTCATGCCCGTGACTTGAATTCTGTGACAGACAATGCACTATTTAAAGAGTCAAATCTCATCCTATTATCCTCTTGCAGAATCTAAATTAGTTCCTTTCTGGTGCTAAGTGTTCAATAAACACCTATCGATTCGTTAGAACTTCTAGAAGACTAGCTTGGAAAGTGGCTCTCACTACTTTCTGGCTTTTCCATGCATACACACACACACACACACACACACACACACACACACACACACG
This sequence comes from Mus musculus, assembly GCF_000001635.26. NCBI lineage: Eukaryota > Metazoa > Chordata > Mammalia > Rodentia > Muridae > Mus > Mus musculus. Next base: position 135,858,227 of record NC_000072.6, read on the forward strand.
CACATACGCACACACACAATGCACATACATGCACATACGTGCACACACGTACACAATCAATACACATACACACACAGAGGGAGAGGGAAAGGGAGAATGTTTCTTTGGGGGAAAGTGACTCAATTATTGATTTTAGGGAAAAAAAATGAAGTATCAAAAACTGGTTTCTAAAAGCAGTGAGAGAAAATGTAGGTTGACCTCATTCTTGTGCAGGTCCCTGTAAAATGTCTCCTTTTTTGTTTTCCACATTAAATCATCCCTAAAGTCAGCTTTACCTTTTGGATCACGTGACCTGCTTGCCCTCCTGTCCTCTCACGGCCCTGAGAAAGCAGACATAGGTAAGTAAACACATTGGAGAGCCATGGGAAGAGAATGGCGAGCCCTGGTTGTTTCTGAGCAGTTTTGTTATAGAAGAAAGAAAACGATATCGGGCTGTGTCTTGTTGATCATCTAAGGTGACTGCCTAGTGGGTTGCTTTGAGTTTAGAAAATTGAGGCACCTGGAACATACGTAAAAGGTAATTCTGGGATTGTTTTTACTAATGTGAATTCTTTTATCAGTTTAGGAAAGAAAGAAATATAACTCATTTTGCTTATGACATTACAGATGAGAGAGCTTTTTTTTAAGGAAGGGGATGAGGGAAAGGTATGTTTATATATTTATTTCCTAGTGTCTTTCTAATTATCGAGAAAAAGAAAAACATCTTTGGTATACATAGGAGAAACTATTAAATTTTCACCTGGTTAGGTACACATACTTACAAAGTCTTTCCCTCAGCTCTTCTCATTATCTGCCAGTTACAAGAGTCATGGGAGGGGGAGGTTAGCAGTCAATAGTCACATGACGATTTTCTTCATGTGTGGACCAACTCCTGACAATGCAGCATGCTGGCATCTACAGCGATGCCTAAGGCTTAATGCAAATAATGGGCAAAATGGATATTTCATGGGCAGGCAACTGGGAGCGAAGGCATCTCAGAGCTATCTGCAGAGCAGAGATGCGAAGGAGCTCAGGTGGAAACCAGCAGGTATTGCTACTAAGTCTCTCTCCACCTGGTAAAGACCTAATCTCCGGGAAAGTAGAGGGATGTTAATTTGATTAACACTTGCCTGAATTCCCTCAGCCTCCCAGGCAACCAGCATAAACAAGGGAAATTTAACATTTGGGGCAACTTTCTTCCCTGTTTCCCAGTCAGTACAGGTTATTCTGATTATATGAAATTAAAACACGTTCAATAAGAGTGTGTGTGTTCGGGGGAGGGGGGGCTGTAGCAAAACGGCTTGAAGAAGTGTGGTGTTTGATATCTTCAATTAGGAAAAAAAAAGGTTGGGGTGGGTGTCTGCGAGGTAGAATGGGAGCGAACAAGCACACACTGGAGAGAAATGAAGAGATGGAGAGAAGATGAAACAGCATGCGGCATGCTGGGTAGCATCTCCATGGCAACCGCATTGCACATCCAGAGCACTGCCAAAAACAAGTCAAGATCCAAGTAAGTAGGTGTTGCAGAAAGAGGAGATAAGGGCCGGCTGTGGACAGGAACCACCTGGAGGAGATGAATTATCTTGAGGGTTTCATGCTTCTCATTTCTTTGCCTAACCACACCTGAGGCTCCAGTTGGAGCGCGAATGCCTCTAAAGCAACCCTGCTGCCAAATCTACATCTTAGGCAGGAAGGTCTCAGGACAGCAGGGATGAGGTCTGAGGCACTCCAGCTGGAGCCAAAGAGGAAAATTATGAATGAGGATCCCAATCTCCTTGCAGCTAATTTGTTTGCTTTCTTAAGCCATTATTTAATCTAGTAATTTGCACCGAGTAACTAGATGTTGTTCTTCATTTTTCAGGTCCAGTAAGGAGGGGAGGCTACATGGGTGAGGATCTTATTGAATGTGGAAAGTTAGGTCCTGTCAAGACAGACACTGCATTCCCGTACTACTGTCCCTTAGTAAAAACCTATGCCTGTAACTTACAGGAATTCTACTTTAAAAACATGCTCAGGACATCCCTGGAGATAGTAAATGGCTGGAAATGTAGTTTCTGGGCCATTTTAGATTACCCAGCACACGTAAACTGAAGGATGGTGTCTATCGTGGTTCATAGGTCTTCCTTCACACTCAACTAAGAACAATTAAGATCTTTAGAGCTCTTGTGCCTCCTTTAAAATTGCAGCCTGAAAACATGGCTTAAAGAAAGCATCGCAGGCATGTACATGTTAGCATGCCATCGGCCCTTGCAGGTTTATTGTAAGAGATCAAGCTGGGTCCCTGATACTTACCCAGTAATCCTGGTGAATGTGCAGATCTCGGGACCCTAGTCCTAAGACTAGGACTCTATCGATATTCCTCGGATAGAACCCGAGAACGTGTGTTGTCAAGCTCTCTTGCTAGTTCTGCAGTGTAGATGGTTCTGTAAACCATGAAATGGGGGCACTTATCCCTCCTCTTCTGCTCTAATGACTCTGCTACTTGTGGCTCTTTGCCTGGATGAGAAGAGTCTTGCCTCAAGCCCAGGAACGGCAGAGCTGTCAAACCTGCCAGAGAACTGTGCAAGGTAGACTTATAACTCAGTATCAAAAGAAAAGCACAAATCTGAAAGCAACTCAGGGCCACTGGCCAGAAAATGTTAAAGGAAGGGGAAGAGGTGAGATAGGGAACAAGAACATAAGCTAGGAAGGAAGTGAGAGGAGTCGGTTCTTAGTGTTCTGAACCAGAGGTAAGGACGCCCAAGCCCTGCCTATCCATGTCCATTCAGGTGCTCTCCTCATGTGAGAGCCTTGCTATGGAAACTATAAGCAACCATAAGAGCCTTTGCCCTCATTTAACCTGCAACTTGGCTCTCCCGCCTCTCAGTAACGTGAAATTCACTTGCTAGGGCATGTGACAATGGTCAAGTGGGAACAGAAAAGTGAGAAGCCACGTCTCGCAGGCACTCACTGCTCCAGGGAGCTTGCATGTGATGCCGGATGTGATGCCATATTACAGATGAGGAAACGGGCTTGGCCATGGCAAAAGACTAGTGATGTCAGACAGGTCAGAATTTAAATGAGATATGCCTAAGCCCCAAAGTCTATTTCTGAACCCCAGCCCACCAGCTCTTTCCCACGGTCTAGTCTGTAATTTGAAATGACTACATCAAGGATAACCTTCCTGATCACATGCCTACATCTCTTCTCTCCTTCCATCTTTCTCCAGAACTGAAGGAACTGGTACAAGTCTCTCTGTGTGTAGGGTAAAGCTTCCTTTGTGACTCTGTTAATCTTTCCTCTTATTCTTCCTCATTCATAATACTTGAAACAATGTGCACACCATTCTTTGGATGCATCTGGCTTGATGTCTGGTTATATAAGCCTGTATTAGAAGGCATGGAGTATAAGCATCTACATACCTTAAGTGAACCTCTGGGTGTGATACCTAGTAGTACAAAATAAGCAAACAGATACTCCTATAGCAGAAAAGGAGTGGTATCACTAGAAGGTCAAATAACCCGAGTTTTAAGCGATAACAAGGCTTCTCTGACTACCTGCTAATTTCATGGCCAGGTTCTGATGCAGAGATGTGCCTCTGAGGCAGACAGGGGAGTACCTAGTCCTGATTTGGTGACAGTGACAAGGAATGAAGAACTTGTTGTCCTATGGAAAGCAACAAGGAGTCCCTAGGGTTTCTGCATTGTCCCGCTCCATCAGCAAGAAGATGAACATGAGGGGGCCCTTGGCAAGGAATCAAAAGAACATGTATGGCTGGGGCACACCCCTGAGGTGCTAGAGAGGACAGAAAATTCTGACAACTGTGTCATCTTCACTCACATGTCCCCGCTCTCCCAGACCGCCCGGACCCTGCATGTTTTCTCTCTCAGGAATGGAGCCACAACGATAAGTGAGCCACAAATATAAAGGATTTAATCCTAAAGCCCCACAAATAACAGCATCATAAACACAATGGTTTCAACACTAGAAGCCTGTAAATTCAACGCCTTAAATACCCAAGCCTAACAAGGACCACAGCTTACACTGTGCAGCAGAAACTGGCTATGTTGGCCCATACCTCTAAGCCCAGGCTGAGGCAAAAGGAACAGAATGAAACAGCGTATCAAAACAACAACAAAACCTATTCAGATAGTTTAAAAAGGGGAGGGTGTAGTGTTGGCAAGAAGGGCATGGGACTCTTTTAGCTGGGTCATAGAATAGGAAGAGTTTCTGCCAGGGAAGGCAGGCATGAACTGCCCAGAGTATGATGGATTCTGTGGCAAGGATGAAGCTGTAGTTGCTGAGTGGGGTGGAAGACAGAAGTACAGAGGTGGAGAGCTAAGGCTGCAAAGACAGCGAGCCCTTTGCAATGGTCTTGAATATGGTGCTGTGACCCTATATTAATAAGAATCTAAGAAAAGTTTTCAAACAGGGATGATAAGTGATCCAATTAATTTTCTAATTAATTTTTTATTGTGAAGAAAATAATGCCTGGAATAAAGACAAGCGAAGGGGCTCACGGTCCAGATAAGGAAAAAAAAAAGATGTGAGTCTCAGCCACAATGGTGGAGGTTGATTGAATTTTGGAGGACAGTCTCATTCAGGGTCCATTGTGAACCAGACAGAAGGATTCAGAGTGTGAAGTGGGCCGGATTTAAAATGTCTCCACATCCTGACAAAGGAGAAGGAGCATAGCTCTGAGGTCTGCAGGCAGTGCTCAGGGTGGGGCCCCTAGAGTTTATGTTCTTCCTTCCTTTAACTACGTCTGACTTTGGGCTTTATGATCATGGTGAACTGACTGGACCTTCCAAAGACAGGCAGAAGAGGAAGGAATGCTGGTGGGTCTAGCAAGAAAGCGGTGTGCTTATACCAAGCAAGAGGTAGCCAGCAGAGTCACAGGCATGTTTGAAGGTGCTGCTGGTAAGAATGGGAAAATGGTCCGTGAGAACGAGCTCCAACAAGCCATGGTGCAATCACCTTGGGAACCCATTGATTTCAGGTTGGAGAATTTGGGTGTCTTTACGTCTGGGGACTCTCATTGAAGGGTTTGAGTTGCTTTCACTGAGACCTCTCAAGATCACAAGATCCCAGCCATCTCCTTTGCTCAGTGGATGAGGTCATTTGATGATTATCTTAGGAAATTTTGCCCAAGTCTGCACCCTGCTTCCTTTCAAGTTTTGTTACATGGAAGTGCTGTGCCTGTGATTTGAAGATTGCCTCAGGTGACCCTAAAGTCCAGCTTTACCACATTCACACCCTCATTGAATTTGCGTCCATTTTACTATGTGCCTGACCTATGTGAATGGCAAGAAGGCTTGCACACCAATTTGATACTTCAGTGAATTCAGATGGACTTGGACTCCCTCTCATTACTGTATCACATTACAGGAACGTGCTGAAGCTACGGCTCACTGCAAGATCCCTGCATTTGGCAGTCCATTTCTATCCTGTTTTCCACAAAGTCAACTCTTCATTTTCAGCAGCAATGGGGACAGGCAGGGCATCAAACCCGAATTGGCAGATCCCACCCACCAGACTGTATGCAAGGGTTCAGGTTTCTCCCTCTCTCAGCCCTTGTAGATCTATCATGAATCAAATGCTTTGGCTGTTCTCAGTCCTCATCCTCACCCGATGGTGGAAGCCCTAACAAGCAGGAAAATGACCCAGATCCAGGAGAAGGTGAAAGAGTGCAAAGCAAGAGACCCAGCAACCTCACAAAGTGGATAATAAGTCCTTGAGTGATGAGATGTTAGAAAATCAGGGCCCCGGGTTGATGAGCCTTATTTCCCACCTAAATGCTATGGAGACAAATCAGCAAGCAAAGTTGCTCCAAAGATGTAAATTCCCAGTTACCATGAGTTACACAGCCCAGGAGACAGGCGAAGAATGGGAAAAGCCTCAATGTTCACTTTGGAAATCTGCAAGCATAACCTTAAAATCTATCCAATTCAGGAAGCAGCTTGTCTCTAAATGCGATGAAAAAAAAAATAGCTCAGTCTATTGAGTCTATCGGCATTCCTGACACACTCACAGATGGTGCAATTAGCATCGAGCTGAGCCACATTCTACCCCCGTTTCTCTCTTGTCTCCTAGTAACTTAGGGCAATACCTGATTTCATATCCCCTTCTGTTTTTAACCTTTGTTCTCCCTCCCATGGGTGCTACAGTTGCTAGAGGGGGATTCAGCTCCTGCAGCTGTAACCTTCTGAAAATGAGAAACAGGGTGGAAAGACTGGATAGAGCGTCCAGCCTCCACAATCCTCACCTAAGGTTGTTCTAAGATTGTACTTAGGGGCCAGTGTACCTGGCAAAACTGCTCAAGAGTTCTGCAGTGACAATAGCCAAAATTAAGAACACTTAGCCTGCGCAGTAGAACTATAATATCTTCTGACTATTTTCTGCACTTGAGTTGAATTTAAGGAATTTCATTTAATAAAGAAAAAAAAACAACAAACAAACCTCTCACCTTAGAAAAGAAAGACAGTGGTGTTTCTTCAGCTCCATGACCTCACCATGTAGATAGAGAGTAGCAACCTGCAGCCTTATTTGTAATAGCCAGAAGCTGGAAAGAACCCAGATGCCCCTTAACAGAGGAATGGATACAGAAAATGTGGTACATTTACACAATGGAGTACTACTCAGCTATTAAAGAGTAGCAACCTGCAGCCTTATTTGTAATAGCCAGAAGCTGGAAAGAACCCAGATGCCCCTTAACAGAGGAATGGATACAGAAAATGTGGTACATTTACACAATGGAGTACTACTCAGCTATTAAAAAGAATGAATTTATGAAATTCCTAGGCAAATGGAAGGACCTGGAGGGCATCATCTTGAGTGAGGTAACCCAATCACAAAAGAACTCACATGATATGTACTCACTGATAAGTGGATATTAGCCCAGAAACTTAGAATACCCAAGATACAAGATACAATTTGCAAAACACATGAAACTCAAGAAGAACAAAGATCAAAGTGTGGACACTTTGCCCCTTCTTAGAATTGGGAACAAAACACCCATGGAAGGAGTTACAGAGACAAAGTTTGGAGCTGAGACGAAAGGATGGACCATCTAGAGACTGTCATACCCGGGGATCCATCCCATAATCAGCCTCCAAACGCTGACACCATTGCATACACTAGCAAGATTTTGCTGAAAGGACCCAGATATAGCTGTCTCTTGTGAGACTATGCAGGGGTCTAGCAAACACAGAAGTGGATGCTCACAGTCAGCTAATGGATGCATCACAGGGCCCCCAATGGAGGAGCTAGAGAAAGCACCCAAGGAGCTAAAGGGGTCTGCAATCCTATAGGTGGAACAACGATATGAACTAACCAGTACCCCGGAGCTCGTGTCTCTAGCTGCATATGTATCAGAAGATGGCCTAGCCGGCCATCATTGGAAAGAGAGGCCCATTGGACTTGCAAACTTTATATGCCTCAGTACAGGGGAACGCCAGGGCCAAGAAGTGGGAGTGAGTGAGTAGGGGAGTTGGGGGGGAGGGTATGGGGGACTTTTGGGATAGCATTGGAAATGTAAATGAAGAAAATACCTAATAAAAAATAAAATTAAAAAAAGGAGAGATGCACTTCTTGATAGATGATGTGCATGGCTTTGGAAACTCGGCCCCTCTCCCCAGCCTATCACAGAAGTATATAAGGCTCGGCAAGGCTAGAGATGACACCTTTGTATCTCACGGGTAGGATGATAAATAGACCTTTCCCATTCTTCCCCATTAGGTAGGTAGCATTCCTAAAGAGGCATTATTCAGATGTGACAGGGCTGCACAAATAGCACCCTGCCAACCCCGGCGTTCAGCTGGAGTCACCTCCCACATCACTGCTGGGCTCTGCTCCATGGCTTACAAGCTGATGAGCATATTACACATGCGGCAGAAGCAAGTGTGCGCCTGCCATTCCCTCCCGTTGGACTGCCACATGCAGGAACTGTTTCACATTCAGGGATGTCTCCAAAGCCCTGCAATTTCTCAGCTTGTGGAGATCACAAACACATCTTAAGAGGAGTTCCCATGGAAAAGCAAGACAGCAAAGAAAGTCTAAAATTACTTTCTCTTGTGGGAACATACAAATATTAACCAAAGGTGGTGTTTTTTGAGAGAATAATTTCAGTTCTGCATGTGGTGAAATGATCCCCCTGTGTCTGTGTAAACAAAATATATCTAAACACATTTTCAAAGCCTGGGAGGAAATATTCCAAAATGTAAGACTACTCTCTCTGTGTAATAAAAATTTACATATTCTTAAATGTATACCAACCAAACAAATGACATAGTGTGCAACATATATGTACTAGTTTTCCATCTTGAAAAATATCTTAAGAACCAAATATTTGTATTAATCATTTGTATAGAATATGACAAGCAAATAAAAATGATTATTGTAATATGTAAAAGGTGGAAAAAAACCCATCCATCAAAATGTTGCCCTTGCTATAGTGGGATTCTGTCAGCAACAGACAACCAACAGATGCTGGCTCCTGAGTCTCCAGAACTAATAAAACTTCTCTCTTTATAAAGTTAACCAGCCTCAGATGTTTTGTTACAATGATGCAAAAATAACTTATATAATGAGTGTGTAGTTCTAACAACTTAAAAATAATTTATATAACTAGTGTGTATACAAGTTGTAACAGCCCAAAGTAAATTCTCATTGCTGTCATGCTAAAACTTAAGAATTGAAAAATTAAAATAATAGCATAACAAACTGGATGCCTAATGATAGTGGGTGCACAAAACCAAGAACAAGGGTCAGAGACGAGAACAGAATAAAAGCCCAGTGTTAGCGTGGTGGATGGGAGCTGTTTTTCTGCTCAAAATGTGTTGCTGCTGTTTTCTGTCCATGGGCTTTCATTTAAAAACAGAGCCTCGCTGTGTAGCCCAGGCTAGAATTGTGCTTTCCACCATCCACCCTCTTCTTCCTGAGGTCAAGGATAGCAGGCATGTGCCACACTGTCACACTTGTTTCTAGCTCTTAAAATGGAATCAGTACCATGTTTTTTTTTTTTAGTTGGCTTACTCTGGTTGTGGTAAGAGTACCTTCAGCAATGGTAATACATTGTCCCTTTGATGTAATTAGCCAATGGGTTTGCATAAAATAACATGAAGCCAGTACTGACAGAAAGAAATGAGCTTACCACTTGTGGTACTCTGCTGTGTATCTGCCTTCCCAGCACTTGGGAGATGGAGGTAGAAGGATCAGGAGTTCTAGGTCAGCCTTGGCTACACAGCATATTCAAGGTCACTGAGAGGGTAAGAGTGAAAGAGTGATGGAGAATGATGGGGTATGAATGTGTATCAGCTCATGTCTACCTGATAACAGTGCAGAATTATGATATGGACAAAGCAACACGGCACTACCTGCAGTATAAGAAATTAATAAACAAGTACTACTAGAGCACTTGGGTCTTCTACATCAACCAGACTGAGTAGCACTGACGATTCTAGTCCAGGTGGGTCTGAAACCATCAGCAATCTGCAGGGGACTGACAGGAGTGAACACATACAAGGTGTTTAAGTGGGGATCTTAAGAATGACTGGGGTGGCAAAGGAACTATGTCTCCTTCAAGCCTACAGAAGAAGGATCAATATAATAAAAAGTAGCTCCCTCAGCGCCACAGAGGAGGAGAGAAACACCCTATCTGATAGAAAGGAAAACTTTGGGGGTCCAAATCAGTATTTGGTAGAAGACATTACACTGGAGGTAGGCACACTCGAACAAAATTAGTGACGTCACACCCTTACAAGGCAGTCCTCTTTTCTTCTTCTTCTTCTTCTTCTTCTTCTTCTTCTTCTTCTTCTTCTTCTTCTTCTTCTTCTTCTTCTTCTTCTTCTTCTTCTTCTTCTTCTTCCTCCTCTTCCTCTTCCTCTTCCTCTTCCTCTTCCTCTTCCTCTTCCTCTTCCTCTTCCTCTTCCTCTTCCTCTTCCTCTTCCTCTTCCTCTTCTTCTTCTTCTTCTTCTTCTTCTTCTTCTTCTTCTTCTTCCTCTTCCTCTTCCTCTTCTTCTCTCTTTTCCTTCCCTTCCCTTCCCTTCCCTTCCCTTCCCTTCCCTTCCCTTCCCTTCCCTTCCCTTCCCTTCCCTTCCCTTCCCTTCCCTTCCCTTCCCTTCCCTTCCCTTCCCTTTCTTTACCTTTCCTTCCATTCCTTTTCCTTTTTATGGGGGCATGTTTTTAACTTTCAGAGAAATTTCTTCTAATGAGGCAAACTCCTCCTTTGAATAGCAGAGGAGTTGAAAACAATGAAACACTATGCATGTCAGGAGCATGGGGTGGAAAGGTTAGAACACTAGAACTTTTTAACAGTTTTTATCATGTGTGTAGTAAGTATACTGGGTCTCACTTGGATTGTGTTTATTTGCCAGATTTTGAGTGGAAAACTGATAGACCTTTTTTCATTCATTCAGTTTACATCTTGATCCCAGCTGTAGCCCCCTCCTCCTTCTCCTCCCAGTCCTACTCTCACATCCCCTTTCCCCCAAGATGGGGAAGGTCCCCCATGAGTAGGATTATTTTAAAGTTTTTTTTCAGATAGTTCCCACTAGGTAGCTCCAGCTAGTCTGGAACTCACTATGTAGGCCAGGCTGGCCTCCAAGTCATAGAGACCTGCCTGCCTCTGCCTCATGAGTGCTGGGATTGGAGGCGTGCTCTACCATGATCAGGAAATGATGGATATTTTAAGGAAGCCAAACGGCATCCTTCTCTTCTTGGCCTGTGTAATCTGCCTGTGGACTCTTTCTACAAGAACCACCACATAATGGGCAATCAACTTGAGTGGATGGATAAATCTTTACAAGGGAACTTGTGTCCAAGGGAACCTTCAGAGTTCATTCAAAATGATAAATGCCCCACCATTTGTCCCTATCAAGAGTCTTCCATTGCTCCTCCCCACTCCACCCAGACACTCAGATTGCAATGGAAGGTTCTATTTGATGGTAGAGACTAGGCAACTTCAAGAAGCTTAGCCGCACCCAACAGAGGTGAGTGGTGAGGGGTGGCTCAGCACTGTGATCTGGGCAGGCACTGGCACACAGCCATGATCAGTTCATGCCTCCTGTATCATCAGTTCACGATCTCTGAATGTCAGACAAAGGCAAACCAAAGCAGAGGCTCAGAAGGAGGAGGGAGGAATCATTGAAAGCTCCCTGAAAAATCCTTAAGCAACCCCTTATATGCCATCCCTCTTCCAAGTAAGTTGAGTCTTTTCTACAGAAGCTAATGCTGGTTGCTTCAAAGTCCAAGAACATTACTTTTTTAAGTTAAATAATCTCAGCAATCATATTACCTTAGTAATCTTCAAATTAGTATTCACATTAATTAAAATTTATGTAATGGGTGTTTTATAATTCATGGACCTCTTTCACGTACATAAGAGTTTCTCCATTATCATTCTTGGGAAATATTTCCCATAAGCCCTTTGTCTAATCTCTCCCCAGCCACGGCTGAGTATAATAACCACTAAAATGTCTACAATTTTACTAGTTTTAAGGTTAAGGATATTCCCCTACAAGAGATCTCAAGGTGTTGCTTTTATTTGATAATGTGATGTGTGGCCCAGATCCAAGGAGCACTTAGTAACAGAACCAAAAAGCCAGAGCAGACTTGTGGCATCTGTTTGTTCGGAGATCTATGGGTTTCCCGACTGGCCCTCCGGCTCCTCATTTCAGTAAGTCGGGAAGTGTCACTGCATCCATGATAGATGGAAAGATCCAGGCTTGAAATTATCACAAGTGGCTGTGGACTAATGCAGGAAGCACAGCTGTTCAATGAGCATTATGATTTGAACACAAGAGCAGATCCCATTAATCTGTCCTCCATGGGGGGCCACACACAATTAGTGCAAAGCAATCCATCCCTGGGTGGCAACTCCATTATAATCAGGGATTTAGCTTCACTTCCAAAGGCCGCATGAGGAGGGACCCTAGAAGAGTGACAGGGCAACTCTTCAGGGAGCTCCTCGGTACAGGATGCCTCAGTCAGCATTAAGAGCGTGAGATGCTGCTTTGGGGTCAGCTTTCTATTGAGTCTCTGTCTTCTTCCTTCCTTTGAAGCGTTAGTGTTGTTTCTAGCAGCCCCCAATTCCAGGGTTCATAGTTCCGTCAGACATCATTGACATCATCTGCTCTCTCCCTACCATGCAAGTAAGTATGTATGCAGCCAGCAAGACTCCATCCCTTAGCATTAAGGTCTCAATTCACCTAGGAGGAAAGAGATTTGCTTGTCATCTTATTTGCATGCAGGCTCATGCACCACAATGCGAAGGCCACCACAGTCTTTTCATTACGGTAATTTCCCACACCTGGCAATAAGGCGCTGTGAAGAATCAATGCTTTTTTCCTAATGTGTTCAAAGATGCCAAGTGAGCTAAAATATTCTGGGAATCACTGACAACTGTTGTGGACCTGGGAATGTGTGCTTATTACCTCAATAAATTTCTAACTGGACAGACATTTTAGGAAGATATTTTATCAATGAGTAGGCTTTTCTTTAAGCAATTTTATGTCTATAAAGACGGAAGACAGAAAATGGGTGATGGAATAGATGTATCATGAAAGCAGAATAGGAAGGAGGCTATTTGTAGGGGAGAAAGAGGCTGCTAACAAGAATGAGATAGAGAAGTGCGAGAGAGGGAGAGTGGAAGAGAAAGAGGAAGACAGGGGGATGGAGAGGCCAAGAAGAGTTAGAGCAAAGCACAATGGTCACCTTGGGTAATGTTTATTGTCAACTTGACACACCCTAGAGTCACCTGAGTAGAGGGAACCTCAGCTAAAAAATATTGCCCAGGTCATATCTGTGGGCATTTGTTTTTTGATAGCTAACTGATAGAGGAGGGCCAAGTCCACCGTGGGTGGTGCCATCCCTAGGCAGTTGGGCTGTATATAAAAGCTAGCTGAATTTTATCCAGCAAGCTGATTCCTCTGTGGTTTCTGCTTCAGTTCCTGGTTGAGTTCCTCACCCTAACTTCTCTCAGTGATGAATTGTGACCTGGAAATGTAAGACAAAATAAACCCTTTCCTCCGGATGCTTTACCACAGAAACAAAAGGAAAGTAAGACAGTATATGTAATATGTCATGTATAGCATGTATAATTATATATACAATAATGTCACATGAAGCCATTTTATATTTAAGCAAAACTTAATAAAAATAAAATAATTTTTTAAAAAAAGAAATGGGCTTTGCAAACACTATCTAGTGCAGGCAGAACAGCACGTTCTCCCGTGCGCCCATGCTTCCTGTCTGCACTGCTCCGCATGCACACCTGTCCTCTCACAACTTGGTTTGTAGTAATTGCATGCTCCGTGTTAATCAATCATAGTCTACAAATTAGCAAATGCAGTTATAAAACTCAATTCAATCTCCCAGAGATAACCACGTTCTTACTTTCAACAACATTCCTAGATATTGCCCAAGCACAAATATGTAAGTGAAATAAAATGCGCGTCACATCGTATACAACTGTTCTAGCTTATTTTCCTTAATACTGTCATCTCCTTCCTCACACACAGATGGAAGGGTATGAAGTGTAGTATTGAAAATCCTAATTTCTTGGTTACCTAAAAATGTAATTGATCCCTTCTTCACAGAAAGTTCAGATTTTTCAATTTACAACATCTGGATAACGTCTCAGTACGCTTTACCGGTTCTTTAAAATTAATGCTGATGAGAGGTTCCTTTAGCTTTAAAGTATTTGTTCCCACAACAACCTTCTTCTACCCAGGGAACCCACATAATGGTCCACAACTGTGACCTCACATAATTGCCTTCATTCACAATGACATTCAGAGTCAAACTCAAAGTCACAAAAAGCCACCCAGTGTGCAGATTCTGCAGTCACTTGTCCTTGTACTAAAGGAGAGGGAGAGACTGGATGTGGCAGGGGATAAAGAGATGTGGGCTGTAGAGGAGGAGGAGTTATTACTGAAAGCTAGTGAGAAGCAACACCAAGACGGAGATAGAAGAGCCATGAGAAGTTCCTGAAGATGGTGACTCTAGTTATGAGGAAAGAAGGTGGCATGGAAGCCACCAAAAAGAGAAAGTGATGCAGAGGCTGACGGTGATGGTGGTGCTTCAAGGTTGTAATGCACAGGGGAATTTGAGCCAGGAAAGGAGGCCCACTATACTCATGCAAAGCCGGGGCAAGGAGCAACAGCTTTTAGGAGACAGGAGCCTTGGTAAGAAAATGAAAGCTGAGAGAATAGAGCCACAGCTGGAAGAAGGACGAAGGACTTGATCTCTATCAAGCATACGGCTCAAATGGCCAAGCAGTTTGCCAACATTTCTCGATGACTCAAACCATGTCCTGACACAATCAGTGATTTCTCTTACTTACTGCACATTCATCTGCTGCTAGGAACCCTAGCAATGGAAACAATTCCAGTAGCCTTGTGTCCTTCTCCGTCATCATGACGTCCCCATCCTAGCCCTCAATGGATACCCACGTGGCCACCTAAACTAGGGACCTAATTCTCTAAGCCCTATTGGCACCTTCTTTACATATACCCTTCTGTGTCCTGCAGACCCACCTCTCCATAATTCCCACCATGGTTTTATTGATTCGGCTCCACGGTTCTGCCTCTTCCAAATGGAGTATGTGGTTTACAGTATTGTGAAGGTTCAACGAGCCCACGTGTTAGATAGGAACTGTTAAGTCCTCTGCCTGAAATACTGTCTAAACTTCATTTTCACCATGGTTACATTTATTTTCTCACTTAGGAATAAAGCCATTCTGCTGATAAGTTTCCCCATAACTTATCAAGACTGGAACTCCGAGGAGCCAGTTTCTTTCTGACTAAAATATCCATACAGATTGAATTCAGAACTGTCCCTGTAATGAATGCTCCTTCCCTGATTCTCTGGTGCCCTGGAATCCCTTGATATGACAATCTCAACCATTTTGTTCCTTTCTGTCATAATAATAGGCACTGTACACTCATGTGTCTGTCCACGGAGCTACCATGCACCTCACACAAAGGAGGCTTTAGGAATGCGAATTGTATTCCCCCTTCTCTCGCTTTAGTCCCTTCTCGCTGTCGCCTTAACTTCCCCACAGAGCACAAAGTCATCTCACAGGGAAACAAATGCCACTCGACTTTACTGTTATTATATCTGTTATTTCAAGGTCTTTAGGCGCAATACTCTAAAATGCACTGGAGAAAAAAATGTCCAAAACTGGTCAAACAAGAAGGGAGCAGACTGTAGGGAGCACAGTGCCTTGCATTCTCCAGCTTTACATTTCAAAGTCACTTCAAGACAGAAGGCTCCAAACTAGGCTCCTAAGGACTCCTTCCATTTGTCACCCCCAAATGGCTTGGGGACATAAAAAGTCACTGATCTGGTCTCCAAAACTGTCCTTGCCGTAAGTCTGAATTCCTGCTCACTGTAACTTTGAAACAATGTAGACAGTTGCAGGAATTCAGAGGACTTTCCAGAAGATGGCTAAAGACAAAAAAAAAAGAACACTTTGAGGCAAATCTGGGGTTGTTTTTCATGACACAGAAGAAGCTGAAAGGCTACAATGGATTGTTTGTTTGTTTGCTTGTTTGTTTGTTTCCAAGTTCATGAGAGATTGTTATTGATGACCTCATCAGCAGCCGCTCCCCATGACCTCAGTGGACAACACAAGAAAATGAATTCCAAGCAACAACATTTCAACTAGACAAGGAGACGCCTGCTCAGCTGCTTAAATACTGGGATAAAGGTCGCAAGAAACGTTGCCATGCTCTTCTTGCGAAGTGTTTCCAGGGACAATGAGCTTAGCAGAGGACACATCTGAATACAGGGGAGATGACTTCCAGTGTTACCTCAAGTGTTTGAATTGATACGGTCTTACAGGGTTTACCGGTGTGTCTCATTGGTTACAGAAATAAATTGGAACTGGAAAGAGGCCGAGGCTCAATAATCCTGAGAACTCAGAGCCAGGATTAGCGGTAGAGTTAATTCCTGAATAGACGCTGGAGGTGCCATCCACCAACATGATCATATTCTAGCTCTGTTGAGATCAAAGGAAAAATGTCTCAGCTCACACTTTCCCAGTGGGAGACTAAATGCTTAGAAATGAAATCGTTCCTTCCAGTGACTTAAGCAGAACTCAATCAGCAGAGAGAATAAAAAGGTCGCAGCAGACTTGCAGTTTAATCAGAGTTTCTAGTATACCAACATGCCTCCCATAGATGGACAGCCCAGCTAATGCTGTTTGTTTTGTGGTGAGCAATGTTTGTTACCTTCTTACCCCAGCCTGAAATTACAATCTCAACCTTCTCATGCTGGACCAATCTGACTACCTTGAAAGCTGGGCCCTGAACATGAAGCTCAGACACTGAGACCATGAAGCCTGAGGTCCCACAGTTAATAGCACATGAAATCATGAATGACAGAGCATGCCACCTATATTCCAGGGACTTGAGAGGTAGGCATAGGAGAATTGGGAGTCCAGGGTCATTCTTCATTACAATATCATATAGAGCTACCTATTTAATTCCAGGCTAGCCTGGGATACATGAGACCCTGTAACAACAACAACAACAACAACAACAACAAGGGTCTATCTAGAGAGATGGCT
This sequence comes from Mus musculus, assembly GCF_000001635.26. NCBI lineage: Eukaryota > Metazoa > Chordata > Mammalia > Rodentia > Muridae > Mus > Mus musculus. The sequence continues at coordinate 135,874,755 of NC_000072.6, forward strand.
CAACTACTCTCAAAAAGGATTGTGAGTTTAGTTCTCACAACCTTCTATAACTGGAATTGGAACTCTAGTTCTAGGGGATCTGATGCCCTCATCTGGCCTTTATTGGTACTGCACACATGTGGTGCAAAAACAGGCCTGTAGGCAAACACTCATACATATAAAAATAAATAAATTTCTTTAAAAAGAATGAAAGAAGAGAGAGAGAGAGAGAGAGAGAGAGAGAGAGAGAGAGAGAGAGAGAGAGAGAGAGAGAGAGAGAGAAACCCCTGGCTCAGTCCTACCTTTTTTTCCTTCCTGTCTTGAGAATTTAACCCAAAACTTCATGTGTGTTAGGCAAGTGCTCTGCCAATAAGCTACTCCAGTCAGCCTCAGATGCCAGCTTTTAAATGAAGACCCCAAGACTCCCTGGATGGGCATGCAAGACCTACATGATTCCTCTTCTAGGCCCAAGTGGACTGGACCAGAGGGTCAAAGCAACAGAGCTAATAAAATTGCCAATTGCCGATCTGGTAATTATAAGCTCGATATTCCTGTGAAGACTAAGGACTTACTAAGTTGGCCACAGTGAGAGAGACTTTGGCTCGAATCTTCCATGCATTATCTCAAGCTGGTCAGCCCCCAGGGCTTCCCATCTTCCTCAGAAGCAGGCTCTTCCCAAAACACTATCTCCACCCTCTTCCTCAGAAACTACCCTGACATTAACTACCCTTACAACACCTGAGCCTGGCCACCCGGTGCTAACCAGCTTCTCCAAACCCCAGGAGGGCTAGTGTGTAAGCCCTTTATGTCTGAAGGTCTTTCTCTGTGGCCATGGAGGTAGGTGGAAAGGGATTTTTAGAAGCACGAAATTATAATAAGATGAAAATATTCTTAGGGCTTTGGTCTGGCTCCTTGATCTTAATCCGCTTCTGCTGTGGCAAACGGAATCTTGTTTGGCTTTCATTCTTAAAGCAAAAAGCCAATAAATGTCAAACCTCAACCACTCCCCATTGTGCCCTTTTCTTCCGTGAAGGTACAGTCAAGGAAGGAGGGCTCATCTATCCTAGCATCAGGTGGCGCCGCAGATCTCATAGGGACAGCACCCAAATCAGTATGCATCCTCACATTCATTCTGCCTGAATCCAGTAGCTCAGCAACAACGAGCTAAAAATCATAGCAGAGTGGTCCAGTTGTTCTTCATTTATATAATAGCCCCTCCCACTCCAGTAATGCTACCTCTCACGGTCATTAGGATTTTATGAATCTATAGAAAAGTTAAATATGCTGTGTCAATGAACAACTCAATCAAGGCTTACTTTTTAAAAAACATCAGATATTTTGTATCAGTGCATGGTCATAAGGTAGCATTTCCATACAATGCCCAGGCAGGGTAGGGCCTGAGATTGGTCAAGAGTGTGAGCCAGAGGGCTCTGTGTGTGGTGGCTTTGAGAGGGAAATAAAGACTCGTTTAGATGTTCAGGACTGTTGTTAGCATATTTCTATTCTGTGCCTGAAAGCAAAGAATGAAAGCGTACCCTTTACCTAAGAAACAGTGTATTCAGAACCTCTATGTCATAGTGGGGCAGGCTACTGGACACCAGTGGGTAAGGCACATAGCGCTCTCTAGAGCGCTCTCTAGAGGGCCAAGGGGGAATTCTCAGCACTGCTAGAAACCTGAGGGATGCACTTTTTTTTTTTTTTTTTTTTTTTTTTTTTTTTTTTTTTTTTTTTTTTTTACTGTAGGGACCAAAGTACTCCTAGGCAACGAGGCAGAGCAGGCTGTGACTCAGCAGCCGTGGGGCTGTGTCAAACTTAGCCCAGCTAGACTGGACCCAAAGATCAGCAGCAGCAAAGATAATAAGGCTGCCGATTACTGATCAGGCAATTATAAGACTCTTTGACAGGCTGGGGAAAAAGAAAAGCAGTTTCTCATTTTCTCCTATGCCTGCAATTTTATCCTGTCACACTCGAATTAGCTCTTTGGGAGTAGATAGTCTTGTGCCCATTCTACAGAGAAATACAGGCTCAACTTGGGTGGGATGAAAACATTTAGCCCAGCCACAGAGATTCCAGCACATCTGTATGTCATGTAGCACCATTCGCAATAGCCAAGTTACAGAATCTACCTAAGTGCCCATTGACAGACAAGTAGATAAATAAAATGAGGGCACACACACACACAGGAGACTTACACGCAGCTATGACAAGGAAGGAAATTGCATAATTTGCAGGAAAATGAATGGATCATGATGTTACGTGGGATGAACAACATTTAGAAAGATAAAGACTACAGTTTATCATGAGACATGAAAGCAGACGAGGTTACACTGGGGCAGAGAAGGCTTCAGAAAGTTGGGGAAGAAGAGAAAAGAGTGGTGAGGGAAGTGTGTGGACATTGGTGAAACTGCAATGTGTAAGCAGAAGCATATAATGGAACCCATTTCTTGGTACAACATCTTTATGCCAATTAATAAGGGGGGAACTCTCTTGACTTTCATTGTCATATGTCTCCATAAAACCCATTGCCCCATCACAAAAACCTGACCCTTGTTTTTTTTGTTTGGTTTTTTTTTTTTTTTTTTTTTGCCTAGCTTCACCTTTCATTATGTTTACATTTGCAGAGTAATGGAGAGGAAATTTAGAAAAATGTGTTTTTGAGCCTGTACTATGTCCTAAATATTTTATTTCTCCCTGTGAAATAAATGTCATTCTATGGTTATATAAAAGAAAAACGTCACGGAAACACAGAGAGGTTAATCAACTCGTCCAAGGTCATCAGGATTGGTTGTGCTAATTACCTTCTTACCGCTGCGAACTGCTCAGTGCACAGCCCTGTGTGCATCCTTATTTATTGGCCTTTTTGTTGTTGGGCATCCAAATGTCCTTATTGAGAGCTTCTGATGCGTATGTACTTCCAGGCTCTGCTCTGAGAACTCGGGATATCGAGAACAGAGTCTTCCCCCTGAGGAACTTCGATTCGAACAGTGGTAACCTGGTAAGTAAATGCTAACACTAAGCTATAAGGTGAATAACTGGGTTTTCGTTTATCTTGTAAGTGTGGGCATTCAAAAATCCAAGCTTCCTGGTTCTGGTTCAAGATAAGGTGAAGTAAAGGCAGGCCAGCTTGTCTCTCCCACTGAGTAGAGCCATAAAGCCTGAGCTGACTGCATGACACAGCCCCTTCAGGTCTCTGAAAATCAAGTATCAACAAGCAGATTAAGAAGAACACTGGAATTCAAAATATCACCAAACTACTGGCTGTAATCAAGAATCAGAATCGCAAAACACAGCATTCAAGCCAGCCAGAATACACTCCTAAATCACTCAGCACACAGAGAACCACGGATATTTCAACTTATGTGAAGAAGGAAAAAAAAAAAAAAAACAATCAACAGGCAAAACCATGGCACAGATGCTGGAATTATGTGGCAAAAATGTGATGTAGCTACTATCTATAAAAATAGTTAAATGGGCAATCAGAAACATGTCTGACAAAAGGCATCAGCAAAGACAGAGGAGACATGCAGAAAAACAAGTGGAAATTTTAGAAGCAAATGTATAAAGCAGCCAGAATAAAAACATCCCCGTGGCTGAGGGCATGCCCAGAATGCTGATGACAGAGAAGGCTGAGATCTTTAAGGCTATTTAAGGTGTACCTCCTCCTCTTGAGCCCCAGATTCTATGCTAAAGTCCTAGGGTCCTAACTAAGAGTGCTTGAGTTCTTGAAGCCACCGGCTCATCTTCTTTTTTTTTTTTTTTTTAAAAGATTTTATTTATTTATTATATGTAAGTACACTGTAGCTGTCTTCAGATCTCATTACGGGTGGTTGTGAGCCACCATGTGGTTGCTGGGATTTGAACTCAGGACCTCCAGAAGAGCAGTCAGTGCTCTTAACTGCTGAGCCATCTCACCAGCCCTCATCTTCTTAGAGATCTATTTTTTATTACCTCTTTTTTTTCCTCCCCTCTAATTTCTTTTATTACCTGTTGGTGGAATATATTTCTGGCAAGGATGTAGAGTAGTACATCCATTTTTTAAAAAGTAGGTTGAACATATCTTATAAATTCTATTTTGGGATATTTGCCCAGGAGAAATAGAAATATAAATAACAAAACAGCATCAACAAAAATTCTTAGAGCATTTTTATTCATCATAGGTCCTAAAGGAGAAACAACCCAAATGTCCATCAGTAGAAAACAACAGATTCTGATCTATTTATACAGTGGTATAATGCTCAGCTTTAAGAAGAACATATTGTTGATAAATATGATGATATGAACGGATTCCAAGCCTGCGCATTGCTCATATGGAGGTCAGAGAACAACCTCCAGTGTTGCTCCTCGGGCACTGCCGACCTTTTAGATTTCTTTTAGTTTTTTGAGTTATTCTGAGAGATAGAAGCCAGATTCAAAAGAACACAAATCTTATAACTGCTTTTGTGTAAACTAATATTTTCTGTCAACTTTTGATACTATGGAGTATCAGCATATGGCTATTTATTTATTTATTTATTATTGGATATTTTCTTTATTTACATTTCAAATGTTATCTCCTTTCCCGGTTTCCCCCCTTTCTAGAAACCCCTTGCTTCTATAAAGGTGTTCCTCCACCCACCCATCCACATACTCCCACCTCCCACCCTCAATTTCCCTACACTGGAGCATCTATCGAGCCTTCACAGGATCAAGAATATCTTCTCCCATTGATGAATGACAAGGCCATCCTCTGCTACATATGCAGCTGGAGCCATGTGTACTCCTTTGTTTTGTTTTTCCTTCCCTCTAATTTCTTTTATTACCTGTTAGTGGGATATATTTCTGACAAGGATGTGCAGTAATAAAACCATTTTTGTAACCATGGCTTAGTCCCTGGGAGTTCTGGGGGGTCTGGTTCATTGATATTGTTGTTCTTCCTATGGGGTTGCAAACCCCTTCAACTCCTTTAGTCCTTTCTCTAACTCCTCTGTTGGGCACCCCACACTCAGTCCGATGGTTGGCTGCGAGCATCCACCTCTGTATTTGTAAGGCTCTGGCAGATACTCTCAGGAGACAGCTATAACAGGCTCCTTTCAGCATGCACTTCTTGGCATCCACAAGAGTTTCTGGGCTTGGTAACTGTATATGGGATGAATCCCCAGATGGGACAGTCTCTGGGTCACCTTTCCTTCAGTCTCTTCACTTCATCTCCATATTTGCTCCTGTGAGTAATTTTGTATTTTGTTCTCCTTCTAAGAACTGAAGCACCCACACTTTGGTCTTCCTTCTTCTTGAGCTTCATGTGGTCTGTGTATTGTATCTTGTTTTTTTTGGAGCTTTTTGGCTAATATCCATTTATCAGTGAGTGTATACCATGTGTGTTCTTTTGTGATTGGGTTACCTCACTCAGGATATTTTCTAGTTCCATCCATTTGCCTAAGAATTTCATGAATTCGTCGTTTTTAATAGCTGAGTAGTACTCTATTGTGTAAATGTACCACATTTTCTATATCCATTGCTCTGTTGAGGGACATCTGGGTTCTTTCCAGCTCCTGGCTATTACAGATAAGGCTGCTATGAACATAGTGGAGCATGTGCCCTTATTACAAGTTGGAGAATCTTCTGGGAATATGCCCAGGAGTGGTATAGCTGAGTACTATGTCCAATTTTCTGAGGAACCTCCAAACTGATTTCCAGAGTGGTTGAACCAGCTTGCAATCCCACCAGCAATGGAGGAGTGTTCCTCTTTCTCCACATCTCTGCCAGCATCTGCTGTCACCTGAATTTTTTATTTTAGCCATTCTGACTGGTGTGAGGTAGAATCTCGGGGTTGTTTTGATTTGCATTTCTGGCAGGGCCTCTCAGGAGACAGCCATATTTTGATTGGAACATTATCTTTATGAAATACTTTTAAGACTCTGCTCATCATGAAAAACGAACATTCTCTGTCAACTGTTGATACTATGGAGTGCCAGCATATGTTTCTCAACTTCAAAATTATAAGCCTAATTTAATACTGTAAACATTTCCCAAGTTCCAGTCATCCTTACTTCTCAAGTAGTCCCCAGGAAAAGCTTTGTGTTGTAATTTAATTTAAATTCAGAATGCATAGTGGTAAATACATTTCTCCACTTAAAATTGCTTCACCTCAATAAATACTAAAAGTACAACTTTGTGCAGAACACGACAGTAAATGATGGAGGAGTTTTAAGACTCGTGATATATAGCCCCTCCTTTCATGCCATGTAGCATGAGATAAAACACCAAACTACTGTATTACAAACAGAATATATCTGTAAAGATTGTAGTACAGTATAAATGGTTTTTGAAGCCTGTATAATACATTTGAGACATGTTAGCTGCTTCTTCTAAGAGCATTGGTTGAAAGTCATTCCAAAATGATAACACATTAATCCATTTAATGTGCTACTGAAAAACATAGCTAGCAGACATGGGTTAATTCAATTCATCAAACCCCCCCCATTTGACCAGCTTTAATACTGTTAGCAAGTAGTCTCAAAAATCAACAGTAGATGACGTAGAAACCCCAGATGCCAAGAAGTCTTGCCTCTGCAAGACAGGCAATGGGATTTCCCCTCCAAGGAGGAACTGACTTCTTTCTAGAGGAATCAGAGAGTTTAATTCTCTCGATTCTTATCTAAGTAGCAATCAGGACCCATATGCTACTAAAAGAACAGCTGCAATACTTCTACCCAAAGAGCAAGAGAGTCTTAAGAGGCCACATGCTTAATAGCACACTCAACAAGTGAGTAGCTGAGGATGTGCCTGTAGGTTTTTTATCTTGTCCTTCTTTACGGCTGTCACTGTTACCAATGCTTAATAAAGAACAATGGAGAGAGGGTGGAGCACCCTTGAGACCATGCAATAAGTGCATGAGAAAGTATTCTACAACCGACCCAGAAGGGGAAAACAAAGCCCAAGCACACTGAAGTTCCATTGCATACTAGTCCGAACAGCCACCATTAACAAATAACATGTAGACTTGGCTTCCATCTTTGTGGACTTTCAGTCCGCATATAAATTAGTCCAGCCCTTATAGAAATTAGTAAGGAGGTTCATAAAAACTAAAATTAGAACTATCATATATATAATCCAGGTGAACCACTCTTAAGCGTGTGCCCAAAGGGCGCCAAAGTCAGCAAACCATAGCTAAATCTTCATGTAATGTTTACTGTAGCAGTATTAGCAACAGCTAAGTCATGAGGCTAAAGCACCTGTTGGCGGATGAATGTGGTGCGTATCCATCCACACAATGAGCTTATCTCCATTTCTATAGAGAGAGCAGAAGTATGTGACGTGCAAGAAATGAATGAAACTGAATATTATCATGATAAGTGAAACAAGCCAAAGCCAAACTCAGAGAGACAAGGCCACATATTTTCTCTCATAAAGGTACCTGATATATATATATATATATATATATATATATATATATATATATATATATCATTAAGGTAGGGGATTATATTTGGGAAGAGGAAGGGACCAGCAGGAAGTGAGGAGGTGGACAAACGAGATTAATAAGACTATATGATTAAAATACATTTTATATACATGCATGAAAATATCATAACAAAGCCCATTCTTTTGTACAATTAACAGGTGCTAGTTAAACAGGGGGAAATTGAGGCAAGAAATCCTCTACGTTGGGAAATCTGGTTCCTCTTCTGAACACTACTGCAATCCCATACAGCTGCCCGGCTGTCCACTGGAAAAGCGCATTGTGTATGAAGTGTGAGACACCAGTGCTTTGTGAGGGCTATTCTTCCTCCTACAGTCCTTACCGCTCCTCTGGACCTAGAAAGTACCATTTTCAGTTTCTGTTTAGCATCCTTAAGGTGAGCATTGTTTTTAGCCCTAGTTTCCAAAAGTGAAATCCTCAAGGCTCCCAAATTAAACAGAGTTCTAAAAATGGATCCTGTATCATTCAACCAAAGACTGTCTCTCAGGAAATGGGTGGGAATAAAATTCTCTCCTTCCTGTTCTCCCCTCCCCCCTCCCTTGAGCCATCACTGTTGATGGATTGGAGATGTCAGCTTGTCAGCTCTTATTGGGTGCTGCCTGATGTAAGTCCACACTGAGGCAGTGAAAATCTGTTTGCAGTCAGCTCTTTTAATAAGTCCCAGGAAACAGGAGGAAAGCAGATCATTGGGCACGATGCTTCCTCTGATACGGTAGGGGAAATCGCCGATGACAGAGGCTTGATATAGAGAGGAAGGTTTGAAACAACGAACAGTTCTTTTAAAGAAAAAAAAAAACTGAAAAAAAAATAAAAAGTTTCCCAACAACTTTGGGGATTCTAAGAAACATGACACTTTTATGTTTGTGATTTAAAGTTGACCTAGACTCCATTGTTTCTAAAGGAGGTCAGATCTCCTGCATAGAAAGCCCCCATTCCAGTGAGTCCTGTGGGTCCTTGGCATTCAGTGGGTTCTGAACTCTGGTGAATAATATTAGTGCCTCCTCTTATTCTCAGTCCAAAGAGGGATCCCCCAGGGGGTTACCTAGCCTCTTTTCTTCCCCAGAAGGATAACGATGTCTGATGCTATCAAAGGCACTGGAGATGTATCACACAAAGCATCTAGCATTTCAGGGAACCCAAGCAGAATTCCCTAGAGAGTTCTGAATTCTAAAAGTGTTTCCATTGCACCAGCTTCACGTTATTAAGATCAAATTAGGTGCCAGGTTCCTGAAAAGAGCACTCCAGTCTTTTCAAATATCCCCTGACACTGTGTCAGTGAATTGCCAGAGTCGCTGTGCTGTGAGTCTTATGATGCTAAATGCTGGTGGATGATGGAGATAGAATAGTCACGGTGAAGATGCTGACGGAGATGATAATGGTATCCACTGCTAATAATAAGGCAATTTTCTTAAATGAGCCAACTAGGTGAAATAATCTAAGAACAATTATTATGTATGTGGTAATTCAATCACATTTCTGGAGTCTCTCTGTTACCATTAGCCACGTCACACTGGAAGAACACAGAACTGACAAAAAGTGAATTTCAGAAGTCTGGCTATCAACGTTCCAGCTAAAGTGATTGCAGGATTAGACTGACAAACATGTCCTCTCTGGTAGGAATTAATAAAGTAATGACTACTGAAGGCCCAAACAGCATGTGGCTTTTCATGATTAATCTTACACAGAAAGTTAACTATTTCCTTCATTTCTGACCTCCAAGGCAAGTAGCCTGTCATAAGCACACAGCTTGTGGTTTGAATGAATGTGTGCATGATTGGATAAAGGAGCGTATAAATGAATAAGTTAATGAGTGCTTCTCTGCTTTTCATAATAAATAGTACATGTGCCAGTAATAAATACATTTTTAGCAAATTTTGGTGTTATGCTCTAATAAAAAATCATCTTGGGCTGGGCATGGTGGCTTTCCATTGTGACTCCAGTACGTAGGAGGCTGGACAGGAAGATCTGAAGTTTGAGGCCAGTCTGGGCTACATAGTTAGACTTCATCTCAAAAGGCGTATGTGGCAGTAGGGCATATCTGCTCAGGGAACCTGAATCCCAATTTTGCAAATGAACAATATTACATTATATCAACTTAAGGGATGTATTAAAAATATGACAACCCCTGCCTCCCCCAACCCCCTCAAAGCAGAGGAAACTGGTAATGATGGCATGAAAGTAAACCCCTTTTAAACCATTATAAATGTCTTCTCCATATCCAGAGAAGTTTGATTAAAATATCTGCAGAAGCATAGGGGTTTATCCTTATGCAGCATTTCTGTGTTCTTTCTAACATTTACATACCTTCCCCATAATATCTATTTAGTGAGCTAACATCAATAAAATCTTTTCTGTAGATTAAAAAACACTCAAACCTGACAACTGAAGTCTCCAAGGAGAGCCAGTGACCTAAACCAATACTAGACTAAGAACTCAGTGGTGTTATGAATATATCACATTTGCTTCTGTATCTACAACAAGATTGATTGTAGGTTCTATATTAAATGTGTCTGACACCATGCAGGAAGAGCTGCAACGGACAAGTGAGCTTCCTAGAGATGGCCCACCATCTTGCTCTGCTGCAATAGGTGAACCCTGAAGAGGCACAGACCCAGGAGATGGCCCACCATCTTGCTCTGCTGCAATAGGTGAACCCTGAAGAGGCACAGACTCAGGAGATGGCCCACCATCTTGCTCTGCTGCAATAGGTGAACCCTGAGGAGGCACAGACCCGGGAGCTTTCTCCCTGGGTTGCATCTTGCTACAAGAATGCCTTCTCAATTTTTTCATTGCTATAGTCCTCATATATCTGGCTTGATGTGATTGGGCATTGCGAGACCCTCACTGCCTATAGCCTGGTGATTACTTCTTGGCTCACCTGTTGGGCAAGTTTCCTATCCATCAACATGAAGATGTACGCTCTTGAGACAATGCTGTTTAGGTGACTTAAGGATTTCATGGAATTCCTGATTTGATTTAGATAGTTTTAGAAAGCTAGGTTGAATTAAATAAGTTTGGGAAGTGAGGGTAGTTGATAGAAAGCTTGAAGTTAGAATCAAGAATAGAGCATGCCCCTTCCTCATAAAATAGCAAGAGCTGAATAGGTTAGAGAAAGGAGTACATTTTATACATTACAAGCATGAAAATTGTAGTATAAATAAAAATAGATTGTGACAAGTTAATGATCAAAAAAATATTCATTCTAGTTTGGGCCTGAATTCCTTAATCTACTGAACCAGGGATATGACCACAGGTTTCAATGTGTACTGTGAGGGGAAGGTCACGAACGAAGGGTAGGGCTCATTCACATTTCATTGTGAATGGAAGAACAAAGAACAGATCATTACCCATTTAGTTGACCATGCCTTCAAAAATAAGACCTAAGATAGATGACCTGCTCCTTAGTAAATACAAGTTGTCATCAGCTAAGAATAGGGAAAATTTTCTTACTATAGACTTGGTTGTTAATCTATGACATAAAAATTATTGCTTTGGGGTTACAATGAACTCATGGAGAGAAAGAGAGATGTTAAACATAAGTTTCAAAAGAAGAATATGCAATCATAATGCTGCTGTAATTCCCCCTTCCTGTAATGACTTTAATCTGTTATTTGAAGAATATGTTTTTGTGGTGATTGTTTTTAGAAAATTTTTAACTGTGGCAATGAGGTAATTTTCTTCTTACATAGAAAACTTTGTCTTAAGGGGTATAAAAGGGCTAGGGGAAAAAACTAAGTTGTTGAAGCCTGCTCATTGGAGCTTGCCTTGCTTCATATACTATCTCTGTGTGTGCGTGTGTGTGCGTGTGTGTATGTGCGCATGTGTGTGTGTGTTTGTGTGTGTGTGTGTGTGTGTGTGATTTTTCTCTATTCTTTCTTTTCTCTAGCTGCTGGCTGTCCTTGGCAGCAGCCTCCATTGGGTGGTATCTGAACTGACCTCTGTTAGCTCTACTAATACCTGACACCTGCACTGGTTACTATTAGCCGTGACACTATTGCTGATGCCAAAATCAACCCTCACCTGCTAACACTGTGGTTACTGTGTTAACTTTGACAAAAAAAAACAAAAAATACATTCTTAACGAAGGTATGCTAGTTGTTAAATAGAGGGGTGGAACTGGAATGCAAACGTGGAAACTTAAGAGTGTGCAAGGTTAGAGACAGACCAGCATTGTGTGAGGAGGTGAATCAGAGAGGTTCCATGGAGGATTCGAATAAGAATAGTATTCTGCTGGAATAGTAGCTATGCTAGGGATCAGTACAAAACTAAGCTTCTCATTTGGAAAAGCACTAAGCACTTAGGGACCTCAGCATCCACATGTGAAACTTATATGAGGTTGTCTGTCCTTTAGCATCTTAGTCCTTGAGCAAGACTCTCATTGCATGGTCACAAGGACCTCTGGTAAGTACCAAACAGCATGCTTTGTAAAGAAATGTTGTGAGAATTCCATAGATGAGCTCAATAATATATATATATATATATATATATATATATATATATATATATATATATATATATTATATAAAGAAATAAAAGACAGGGTCAGGCAATGAAGACACAAAAAATAAAGGTGGAAGAAACAAATTCTCTTGTTAAAAGAAACCCTTCTTTCTCACATCTGAAGCTGCAGAGTTAATTTGAAATTGAAAGCCCGTGGTTGAGAGGAATTAGCTGCTCCAGGATACATGTTATTATACTATTACATTCCTGTCATGCATGTTCACACATGTTGGTCCTACTTGTCCAATTTCAGATCTTTGAGACGGAGGAAAATCCTTTTTATATATTCTTCACCTCTACATATGATGTTGAGACCTGATATAACTAATAACAAATTCTAATTAGTCCTGGTACTTCAACTGTAAAGTAGATATAGAAAAACTTCTAGGTGTGCAAACACAAAACATAAGAAGAGTGGATTTTCATGAAAAGTGGAAGTTAGGGGAAGATGAGTTAGCATTTCTTGTGTAAAAAGCACATTTGAATTATATTATACTCTGCCTCCCCCCCTCCCCTCCCTTCCCCTCCCTCCCTTCCCCTCCTCTCTCTCTCTCTCTCTCTCTCTCTCTCTCTCTCTCTCTCTCTCTGTATGTGTGTTGTACACCCAACTGTTACATACAATCTTCATCTAGGAATACCATCCTTTTAGGATTGGCAAAGCTGGAATGAGAGTGATTTATACATTCAGTTAAGCAGCTAGTAAATTGTTATGGATTCTGGATTCCAAGCATATTAGAATTTATAGCAAGGTAAGGCTGACTAAAATATATAGTAGCACAGAAAACAGATAGAGCATGACAATTTTTGGAGGTAATAATAATAATGATGATGATAATAATAATAATTGACTTGAAATAAAAGGCAGCACTAAATAAAAGTATAACTAGAATTAAACTTACAAAGGCCCATTTAGAATAGTATCTCTAATTTAGGAACATAATATTTTCCATTAGCCTTAGTTTTTTCAAGAAAATATAAGGTAGAAAATAAGAACGACCAGAAAAACATAGTAACAGAAGTCAGGTCTGATCATTGCTGAGGATGGGCCAGGAGAGCTACTGGCAAAGATTCTGCACACCAAAGGTGGATAGTAATGAGGTAGAAGTAGGAGAAGTCATGAGACCATCTTCTTCTCCCAAATCTACCATAGACAATAAACTACTAGATATTTTAAAGGATTTCCTGTCCTGCTGGAAACCCAGGGACCATTCTACCTTTGCCTTCATTTTATAGATGAGAAATGAAAATCACAAACATATCGGCAGTAGAGGGGAAGGCTCAGTTTAGGAACTGTGAGTCTGAAGTTGGAAACATCCTTTTTTGTTGTTGAACATCTCTTTTCTCTTTGTCTCCCCAGGGAGACTACCTGACAACTATGGTTATCTTTGAGAGGGGAGAAAAAGGACAGAATTATCCCAGGGGACAACCATGACACTGTAGTGTCCCTAGCTTTTTACCCTGGGTCATCTGCCTGCCATCATAGGTGCCCCAACAGACACAACCATAGGTGTGCATGCATCTCCCCGACTCCAAACCCTACAGAGCTTCCATTCCTGCATGGTCCACCACCAGGACACTAGAGAGTTTCTGCTTCCTTCCGTTTGGTGAAACAAAGTCGTACAAGCTGATCAATTGAGAAACGTAATGAAGAATACTCGTGGATTCACAGCTGTAAATACACACTGGCTTCAAACAGTACTAAGGGAAAAAAACAAAAACCCGGTCTGAAATGGATGGGTGAACAGAAGACGTGTGATGTAGCAGCTGGCGTTTTATCATGATGGGAAGTTTCTCTGGGAAACTCCCATGGGACTGGAGATGCCAAAAACATAACTAAGAGAGCATGGTGCTGCCTTGCACATTTAAGAGGATCGGGAAGCCCCTCCAGTCGATTATATGAAATCCCATGTAGGCAGAGTTTGTCACATGAGCTTAAACTTAGTAGAGATGACAAAGTCAACATGCCACCAGTCTATCACAGACTATGTGGCTTTGTATGTATTCATTCAGGGCGCACAATCCCTGGCTTCCTTCGTGACATGAGTGAAGCACAGTTGCAGAACGTATTCCATGAGCATCTCTCTCTAACTCCTTGGCTGAATGCACAGTGGTTGCAGAAGCCCTTATAGAGCAGCCCACTCCAATTCCACAAATGCCCATACACACACAAAATACATATGAGCATGTACCTGCATACTCTCACCAATCATAGGCAGCCTGTACTACTCAGTGTGTCTCGGAGGCTACTGGTCACTCCACACACACACACACACACACACACACACACACACACACACACACACACACACAGACACACACACACACACACACACACAGACACACACACACAGACACACACACAGACACACACACACACACAGACACACACACACACACACACACACAGACACACACACACACACTCCTTTCCTCATCGTCCCTCACACCTTCCATTTGCAGCTGTCCAGATGTTGATTTACACCCAGCCTGCAGCAGATCCCCTTTCCCTTCTGTGCCCAGGCTTCCTCTGGATCTCAGCCTGTACACTGATGCGATCCACTCACTTTCTGGATCAATCTACGTGAACATTCCGGGGGCATTCAGCCTCCTGTCCTTGCTTGCTCTCACCCAGTTGAGTGAGCACTCAAGTGAAATTCAACTTCTTGGTTCGCTCATATTATTCAGACAGTTTTCAGTAAACAATCCTCCATCTGCTGTTATCACTCACAAAGCATGCATGAATATGGTTCTTTTCACAGAAAAGCTAATTCATCCTCTAACACGTTGGGTCACTGTCTGAAGGTCACTTTTCTTCATATAAAACCTGTGACCTGCTCTAAACGCAGGCATCAGGTTCACATGACAACTTCGACACATTGCATGTGCTTTGGAAATCTATCCTTATGTTAACACGTCCCTTTTGTGCCATGGCTACCTGGGCCTCGGGGTTAGGAGACAATTCCGTTCTTTTACAGAAATGGAATCTTCTAGGCAATCTTCTAGGGCAATCCAATCCGTCTAATTAATTGGTGTTCTTCTCCAGTAAGGCCCTGCTTGTGAATGCCCAACTGGTTAATCACAATACTACTTCTAGTTCTACAATCTTGTGTACTTCTAAGTGGATACAGAAGATGACTAACGCAAACCCTCAGTTCCCATATAAAGCCAGGAAAGAGTTGGCCCCAGGGAAAGTGAAGTGTACTTGCGGCATGACGAAAATCCTAGCAAAAACCAAGGGATGTACCTGGAGTAGTGCAGACATAGGTAAATGTTTGATAAGCCCCTTTTTTGTCTAATTAAAAAAATAACTTTCTCCTATGGACAATCCCTGGCTAGTGTCACCTCCTGGGCACCTGTGGCCTGGCATATGTCAGAGGGTGTCTGACTCTATTTTGGTTTATATCAGCTAAGCCAACTTCCTTTTCTTATATAGCCAGTTAAAAATAGTATGCCATTTCTAGCAACTGTGGGCAGGACATGGTGAGATGCAAGGTCTATATGGAAGGTACTTAATTCAGTAGCAGGTTGGTGTAACTTGAAGGGTTACCTGCAGCTCGTGACACTAAGGAATACCCTGTTATCATAAGAAATGCTTGCCTTGTTCAAGACACATGGATGTAGTATCTGATTTACCTTCTCCTGCAGGTGTGCTTCATAAAGGTTTCATAATTTCACAGATGCCCCCTAAAAGCCTCAGCCCTTAGCAATTCTATCCCAGGCTCTCTCCCCATTCTTTGAAGTTTAGCAAAGAATTAAATAAACACCTTATTCATAAACAGCCCTTCTAGAGTTTTAGAGAGAAAGGGCGGGCCTGGAGTAAAGGCAGGAAGAAGAACTCTGGTGTAAAGAGTGAGACTACACAAGTTAACTGGAAACTGCCCAGAGTCAGTGAACCATATTTGCTAGTTTTTTTTAAAGCAAATATCATATATTATATAGTGGGTTAAGTGTTCAGAGATCAATACAAGTAAGTTAGACACTGGTCAAAGGGTCATAATACAGACGTCTAAGTGAGAAGAGAGATAATAATGCTAAAATGAATTAAGTGAAAGAAGCAGCCAAGGAGAGGGAGAGACATTCAAGTATGCAGGGTAAAACAGCATGTTTGAGGGACAGGAAGAATGTGAAGGAAGTGTGGCCTGTAAAAATGACAGCAGACAACTGAGGGGCTGGGGAGGAGTGCCTGGTTGCTCACAGACAACTGAGGGTCAGTGAAAGAATGCTCGAATACCCATACAGATGTCCATTTGACTCTAGACTATGTGCCTTTTTGTTTTCTAAGTCATTCTGGTGTGGTGTGGGCAACCAAGAGATTCTTGTATCCCAGGAAGATGCTGGCTTTGACTTGATGCCCGAAGGATAGGAGAGTCTCCCATGTGAAGAAAAGGCAGCTCTAGTGGTTTGTGCATGAGTCTGAATTTGGTAGTAGAGAAAAAGGATAAATTAAGGAACATTTGAGCATCTGAGCTACTCCACCCATCCCTTTCCTGGGCATGAAGATTAAAGTGTGAATTTCAGAGTGGGAAAGATGTTCCTATCTGTCACCTTGGATTTTAGGTGCCCATCACACAATGTGTAGGAGCATCTAGTGGCCAAGATGGCCTAGAGAGTGCAGGAGAGGAGTCCTGGTTGGGAGATCTCTACTTGAGATTTGCTGTATCAAAAGAATATGTAAAGCCACGGATTAATTGAACTCACTTGGTATATTTTTGTAAACATGGAGAGCCTTTCTGACCTTAGCTGTCAGGATAAAATCGTGTTTTCACTTGTCTATAATCTTTCTAGTCACTTGGAATAATTAAAGCACTCTGGTAAGGAAATTTGATAATGGAGTGTCTGGGTGTACTGCTGGAGTAGATGGAAAAGCTCTTTGGTATCTTGTAAATTTTGGTGTGAATCTGGGACAATGGTAAGCAATGATGATGTCTATTAAGATAATGATAACTTGTTCAACTGTCTCAGATTTTAGAATAAATACATTTTCACTTCATGCATAGCAAGAAAGAAAGCAAGGGGGACTTTAAGACAAAGCCCTTTGGGTTGCCACATCCATCTCTATTTAGAAGTGGAAAGTGGAAAAAATAAATCTAACAGAGAATATTGAAAGGAAATGCGTCATAAAATGGGAGTAAAATCACGAGAGTATGGTTTCACAAGAAACAAAATGAAAGAAAGGAAAAAAGAAAGTATTTAAAGGAGACAGTTGTCAATTGCATCACACCCTGCAAAGAGGACATTTGGCGCACACTGACTCTTGGGACTGACTGCTCTGTTTATCAGGTATGAATGGAAATCCATGTGAAATGAACTGGGAGACACGGTGGCAAGGAAGGAAAAAAATGCAGACAGGTCTTTCTGGAGCTTTTGCTATTTAAAAAATAGTGACATGAGGAAATAGTCAGTGGAGGATGTGGATAAAGGGTCTTCTTAATTTCCATACAGGAGGTATACACGTACATCTATACCTAGTGGAAATGGTACCGGGGAGAAAGAGAAAGAGCAAAGGGTTTGGAGAGAAACAAGGCTGGGATCCCACATCTGAGAATGTAGAGCAAGATTCTAGATCTGCTTCCTCGAGGAATAGGCTGTCTGTACAGGTTGGTCCCTGATAAAAGCAAGGAACTCCATGGCAACAGACCTGAGAATGGAGGTCCTAGCAGGGATGCAGTTGGCTGACAAATCTGTATGAAAATGAGCATGTTCCTTGGAGTCGCTCCACTTTCTCAATGACTTAAGAGACTGATTTTATCAACAGAGTGCTAGGGAGAGAGAGGAGACATGTTGAAGGAGACAAGGGAGGTTATTCTGGGATGAGAGTTAGCTTAGGAGCTGAAACAGGCATGCTAGGCAGGTCTAAACCACAATGGGAGGGTTGTGGTACCGTCCCGGGAGTTGTGCTTCCTTCCCCAACTTGGAGGAACACAGGGAACTTAAGCAGCTGCTTTTCAGAGCATAAAGGAGATATGAAGTTGGTTTAATCAGAGCTAAGTGTCAGGCACTAATCTGAACTCCTTCAAATACCCTGGCCACCTCTGCCACTGTGGCTGCGTATGACCATAGCGACCATTTCCACCTGAGACTTAGCCAACTTCATTTAGCATCTCACCAATGGGTGTATGTATGGTCTGGATTCAGCGTCTTGTAGCTTTGGCTTCTTGTCCTGAGTTTTCTCTGCCAGGAGGATGTTAGACACTGATAAAGTAGTTACTGGTTGTTTTAGCACATACAACTCAAAAATATATGACTATACGTGGGAATGTGTGAGCTAAAGTCTGTGAATCAATGTGTCAGTCTTTTGTCTTTGTTTCAGTCCTAAGGACTCTTCAGAGCTTTCTGGAAGGATGGAGACTGCTTTCTTCCACCAGTGCTCAAACCACTAGTACCGACTTTCTCTCTCTCCCTGGGTGAGTCTTCTGGTTTCTGACTCCTGTGGCCTGCCTGCAATTGCTTAATTTTTTTTTTTAACATCATGGTCTGTCTCCATGGAATTCATGGAAAAGATCATTAGCATCAGGAATTGCTCTAGAAATTAGAGGCTTTGCGGTCAATTTCTGTGCAGCACAAATTGTACTCCATGGCTGAAAGAGGTAGATGCAAAGTTGCAGAGGTGGGGGTATGAGGTAGTTCTTGGAGGGGCTACTGGGGGGAATGGGGGTGAATATGATCACATTGCATGGAATTCTCAAAAGCATGAATAAAAGTGGGTTAAAAGAAAAAAAATCAATGCCCTAAGATGGGATTGTAGATCTCTGTGAAGACCACACTGTGGAACCCTGCTAGCAATTACTAGTCTATATTCGAAGCACAAATTCCAAGACTTTCACCTAGTGGACTGCAGTGGGAGTGAAGCACAGGTTGATGGGTTGGGTTGAGTTAGGTCTTTGGGGTTTGAAAAATGTAGATTCTGGAAATAAAAACATATAGAGGTTGGGAGTAAGCCTTGGAAATAGAAGCTGGAATAGTTAAGTCAACCAACTGTCCACTGAAGGACACCATTGAAAGTTACACACAGTATTAAAGCATAATGACAAGGACAGCCCCAGACTCCAGAGAGACTCCATGAAAAATCTTGGTACTTATGTGTAAAATTTTTGACAGAAAAAGAATTGGGTGGTAAGGCCCATATGGAGACATCCAGGTATACAGTGTGAAAAGATTCTCCTGAAATCTCTAAGAAGACAAGAAAAGCACCTCTCTTTTGGCTAGAAGAAAGAAATCTGCCCTTATGTAGACACACTGCTAATTGTTACACAATGCAACTGTCTCTCAATGGGACTCTTCCTTCTGGATTACCTGCCTGCTCCTCCTCCAGCTCTCCAGGGACACAGGGTGGAGCATAACCAGAGCTGCACAATGCGGTTCCACCAAGAGGACCTACAACCGGGAGGGAATCGTTTGTATGCTAAGAGAATTACAATTGAAGAGCCTTACTCTTACAGATCTGTTTTAATTGGGAAGGTCAAGGGAGAGACTTTGAACTAGGAGCTGGCTGAAAATAGGACTTCCTCTCCAGCATGTTCTTATGAAATGCTTCACGTTTCTTGCAAGTGCTCAACAGGTACGGTCACTACCCTCCTGGAACAGAAGCCTAGTAAAGGAGGTGATAAGGGGTGGAGGATGGGTTTGCTAAAATACTGCACAAGAGCTCCAAAGATTGTGCAGGATTCAGTGTAACGACATTAGTGTGCAAGAGTCTGAGGATTGACTATCCAAGGTGTATGTCATGGTCAAAGCCTCTCCAGAAGCCCTGGTAGGATCTGGTCACTCCTCCCCTTAGGGGCTAGCATCTCAAACCTATGATTGCCTCTCCTTGCCAGAGTCACTCTCATGCCCCTGACTTCCATTCCCTAAGACTATTCCCACCCCCTTCCTGCCCCCAAATTGCTTGCACATGTGCTTCTGAGAAGCAGAAATTACAGGTAAGTTAGGGTGTCCTAAGATTGCTCTGGGTGCCACCACTGACTCCAAAGTGGTTACACAATACTCTACTGAAGAGTCTGGGACAAGCTGGACCCTCAAGAGATAAAGGTTGTCTCCTCCTTCTTCCTCCTCCTCTTCTTCCCTCTTCACTTGAATCAGACTGGTTCGCTTGAACCAGTCAATTCAGATAGGGAAAGGCAAACAGCTCTTGGAGGCAGAAGAATAATGCAAATTCCTCAGCAGCAAGTGTCTGTGTTCCCTGCCAATGCAAAGTCCTCCACCCCCAGAACCCATTCTTCTAGAGTGGGACTCAGCTGCCTCCTTCCATGGTCATGGTCTGGCCTCAGGAGAGCTGCATCCCCTGGAGGGATCAAATCCCCTCCTGGGGAAATCAAAGAGGAGATCAGTAATTAGTCACTGGATTGTGTCACTTGGAATACAAGGAAGAAAGGAAGAATGAGAGGAAAAAGAGTGGGAGGGGAGGAGGAGGGAAGGGAGGTGGGCAGGTGTGAGGAATGAGGAGGAAGGCAGAAGGGCAGCCGTACTGGATCTGACAGCTTCACATGATGTATTTTATTTAACTAGCACAATCCATTTGCAAAGCTTTCACCTAGTCATACAGAAGGGGATGCCAAGGCTTGTGGGGTGTGGGGCTGGATGGGGAGAGAGGGACAGAGACAGAAAGAAATGAGAGAGGGAGGGAGGGAGGGAGAGAGAGGGAGGGAGAGAGAGGGAGGGAGAGAGAGAGGGAGGGAGGGAGAGGGGGAGAGAGAGACAGAGAGAGAAGGAGGGAGAGAGGAAGGGAGAGAGAGAGGGAGAGAGAGAGAGAGGGAGGGAGGGAGGGAGGGAGGGAGAGGGGAGAGAGAGAGAGAGAGAGAGAGAGAGAGAGAGAGAGAGAGAGAGAGGCAGTACATGCATGCGGACATGCAGGTGTTCATGCCTCTGTGTATACTTAGTGCCAGAGAAGAACAGTGGGCATTGTGTTCTGTTACTTTCTGACTCATTCCCTTGAAATGGCACTTTTCATTGAATCTGGGGCTCCATTAAGCTCCATGATTGTCCTGTCCACAGCCCTGGGGTTATAGGTACACCTGGCCACACGTGGTTTTTGACCTGGGTGTCGGGGTCTATATTCAAATCCTGGTGCCTGTGCAGCTAATACTGTTACCTACTATATTATCTCTATAGCCCCTAATTAACCCATTACATGCCAGAGTGGCAGGTAAGAGTTACAGGTGCCACAAAACCAGCCAAACACAAAGGTCACACAAGAACAAAGAGTCAGATCACAGACATCACTTGGCTTCTGTTTCTACAGCTTGAACTTAACTTGGAGGTGCCAACAAATGGGAAGCCATCAAGTGACTGGGACATCGACAAGCAGAGAATTTTCAAGCTCCCTCTGCTTAATAAATGATGGGAACTGGACAAGCACATATGAAAACATTTCCATGGATGAGGACCCAAAGACTTGCAGGGAGTACTGACTTTATTGGACTCTGTATTGTATTGCTGCCGGGTGGAGGAGCTCTAGGTGAGGCTAAGAAGAGTGAGGTGACTGGTTAATTATAGATGAAGTGACATTGATAGGTGATAAGATCAAACTGATTCTGTTGAATATCCATATTTTCCATACTTTGTTTCTGGAGAGTCCTGGCTACCACCCGTCCCTGACTTCCTACTGAGTGTTGCTCGTGACTTCCTACTGAGTGTTGCTCGTGACTTCCCAGTTATATCCATGGAATAGCTCATTGCTCCTGTATCCCTTCTGAGGTTCCCTGCTCACATCGTCACAGCTCTTGGCCTGTTCAGCTCCTTTGTAAGTCTTTGTAAGTTTTATATCTTCTCACTGCTCCCGATGCTAACAGGCTTCAAAGGCTCACAACATCCTAACACTAAAAGGACCCCCCCTTTTTTAATTTAAGAAGCCATTATATAGCATTGACTCCAAGCCATACCCCATTTAATCACTTAAAACTATTAACTTGTTTTATGAAATGTGCAAAGCAATCTAAAGAGATAGGTGCAATTCTTTGCCTCAGTTTTCAGATGAGGAAGCTGGGCAAAAAGAGATAGTGGTGTGCTCATTTTTCAATCTGCATGGAAAGTACGAAGAACTAGAATCTGGAACGGGGAGGGACTTGTTATTATGGAGAAAGATAAAGAAGAGGGAGGGAATGCTCAGAGGTGGGATTCGGAGACAGGCAGTCCAGTTCTGCAGTTGGCGCTTTGAACCTTGGGAGGCATTTAATCCATTCCTTTTATCTTGCAACTGAAACAATAAAACACAACGAACCCAGTAACTTATATAGGGATGATGTAGGGTGTAGCCAACATGATGGGCACATGTGGAAGTCTTCTCATTTTTGGATCCATACGTGGCTTTGTTTCTAAGCAATAGTCTTTTCCCCACTGACCCACCGTCTCAGGTTTTGTTGTGTTTTATTTTTATTATGTAAGTGTGATGTATGTATGCACAGGAGTGTCTGTGCACAGGTGCATGGAGTTTTTGAGACATCATCTCTTGCTGAACTGAGAATCCACTGATAGGCTAGACTGGCTGCAGCAAGCTCAGCTTCTTTTCCTCCAAGTGCTGGGGTACCAATATGCAGCACCACATCTTGATTTATGTGTGCTAAGGATCTGAACTCTGGTCTTCACGCTTGTGTAGCAAGCGTTTTACAAACAGAGTCATTTCCTCAAGCCTCGTCTAATGCCTCTATAATGGTTACCCTTGAGTTCTTCAGTTGATTCGTACATTTATCATCACGCAGTAGCTCTCCACTTTATCCATGCCATGGAATAGAAGCCTTGGGATTGGGAATGTTCAAACTCCCTCTGGTCACCTGGGGCTCAGAACAGCATAATCCAGTTTCTGGCTATTCACTCATTAGCTGTAAAGCCACAGCATGCTGCTCTAACTCTCTGGAGTGGCCAAGTGGTAGATGCGAGGGTGCCTGACAAACCATAAGAAGACTATAAATCTTGTTATTACAGTAATGATGGCGATTAGTCCTGTTAAAAGCACGGTGTGCTCATTCCTTCAGCAGAGTCTGTGAAACCATGACACAAATATAGACTCAGATGGTCATTGTTTCTCAAGGTGGGAGGACCCAGCGCTGCGCTTGCTGCTGGGAACAGAGGAGGCTGGGAGTAAAAGGCTTAAGAAATGTAAACTGTGTTCCTGTTTATTAATGGCTCAAGATGAGAGCTTTGTGGCATAAAATGGAAAACTGTAATAACAGAGAATCTGGCATCCATAGAAACATACCTCTGTAGGCCTCTCTTCTCCTGGGCATGGGAGAATGCGGTCCCCAGCCCTTTCATAACTGCTACTAATGTAGCATCGTGGGTGAGCGGCCACCTGCATTATTAGAGACCAGGAACTCTAAGGGGCAGGAGTGTGTGCATTTTATTCTCTACTTGCAAAGCAAGCAGCATGGCTGACCCCTGGGAGACAGTGGTTAGAGAATGAATGGATGAACAAATAACTGACTGTTAGACCAACTTGAATTATCTCCGTTTTCCTTTCACTCAGCAGCCCATGGCTGTTGAAGACACTCTAAGAACAGCACACCCAGTAGCCCTCCTAAAATCGTGTGTAGAAAGTGGTTGACATCAGAGAGGAGGAGTTGGTGCAATTTCCAGGAGACTGGGAATTGCTTTACATCGTGAGAACCGACCTTTGGTTTCCTGATGCTCTATCACTTAACGAACCCACAAAGTGTTGCCACCCTTTCCTGTGCAACTGAGTGCTTGCCTTACTTACACTAGACAAATAAAGAACAAATCAGAGTTTTAGATATCAAGACATATTATATTGTCTTGCATGTGCTTTAATCCATCCTGAAGTGTAGCTGTCAGTTTCCATGGAGTCCCTTATTTGTAATCTGAGAGCCAGCTTGGATTGTTCAAACCTGTGTTAGCACTGTACAGGCCATTACCAGATTCTAAAATAGTCAACAGTCTCCAGCTCTCTATGTCTCTGTTTCCGTCTCTCTCTCTCATCTCTCTGGTTGTCTCTGTCTCCCTGTCTCTCTCAAAACAAAGAACTGAAGAGAACAAATGACTTAGTTTAAAGCCATGATTATAAACCGTCTCCTAACTCCACCGGTTTGCCCAGCCATTCTGATCCACCCCTGAACTGGGGGCCTTTCTTCCTTTGTTCTTTTAATCGTTGTTTGTTTAAATGCTTTGGAGTAAGGTATCAAGTAGCCTAGGGTAGTTTTGAACTTGCTAGCTATCCAAGGTTGCTTTTGAGTTCCTAATCCTCCTGCCTCTATAGACTGAAAGATGACAAGAGCCACCACATCCAGCCTTGTACCTCTAATCTGATGTCACTCTTGATGTCACTCTTGACTGTCCTAGATTTGGATCATGATAACGATTTCCAAAGCCAGATAACTCAAGGGCCAAGAATAATTTATTCATGGAGAGACAATCTTGGAGGAACAGGGAAGGACTTGCTATTACTGAGAAAGATAAAGAAGATGGGGGGGGGGAGCTCAGTTTTCAGAAGAAAGTGAAACACAGAGGTGCAGGGCACAAGCAGAGAAGACTGCTTCCCACTTCCCTTTTTTTTTCACGAACTTCCAGAAAAGAGATGGCTGAAGGAATGGAGGGTGGATTTGGAGACTACTCCTCTGTGAGAGGATTCACTCCGGCTGCTGAGGGGAAATAACCTACAGGATAAGAGAGAGACAGAGAGAAGGCAGGAGTGGGGTGGGCGAGACAAAGAGGAAGACATATGGGGAGGGGGGTGGGAGGAGATGAGTGAGGAGTAGAGAACATGCTATGGGCGGCAGCAACACTGTTGGAAACATAAGAACCGCCCCCGGAGACGAAATGCCAGCGTCTCTGGGCAGAATCGAAATTGTCAGCGCACACATTCTTGCTCGGAGAAATAGTCACTTTTCTTTTCCTTTCAAGATGACTTCCTCTTTCAGCCTCAATAAAACCTTCTGATAGAAACTGGTGGAGCTTCAGCCCCACCATTCTTGGCCCCTTCCCTGGCATTTCAGCTCAGATCCCATAGCAAGGGAAATTCAAGAACAAGTAAGAGCCTGGATTTCATATAAACTCGCATCTTACAAGATGAGAATGGAAGAAATGCATCTCTCCCAAAAGGACGAGGAAAATATCATCGTTAATGATCATACTTTCTAAATATAATTCCCCACTCACTTCTCAGTTATTAACGCCAATAGGAACAGAGGCAGTGCCATAAAACAAGTAAAATTAGATAATAATAGCAAAGCTGACTGTGCTGTGAACACTCTCTTCAAGGGCCCTCTGCAAGGAGCTTTGGTGTGTTCTCATTTAACAGATAAGAAGGGCAGTGTGATACAGTTAGTGTTGCCTCTGCGGAACAGCTGGGGAACCAAGTTCACAGAGGTTAGGTAACTGGCCACAGCTCTGGGTTAACAGGTGCAGGAACCAGGATGGCGAGGAGTCCCTGTGGCTTCTAGTCCTGTACAAAAGGCTCTAAATCTTATTTTAGCCAACAGTTGAATGTTAAACTCTTTCCTCACCAACTTTTTCTTGTACCTGGTGACTGGGGATTGTTTTAAAACCTTTCAGTCCCTTTAATTTCTTCCTTATGCTATGTAAACAAATTAAGGTGATCAAAAACTAGATGCTGCCTGATTTAAAAACCATAAACAATCAACTTGTGGTTAATGATAGCTGCATAAAAGAGAAGAAAAATTAAGAAGGCACATGACCGCATAATGTCCACCTTATATACCATATCAGACACCACTCTTTTTCCTTAATGGCTTTAAAAAGCTATGCCCCGATTCAGCTGGTGACCACAGTCTCCATCAGGCCTGTGACTTTTGCTCAACACTGTCCGCACTCTCCCGCTCCCATGGTTGTGAATGCTGGGGAATTCAGCTTGAATCACACCTTCCTCTTCTCAGCATGCTCTCCTGAGAGAGCTCATCTTCTCTCAGCTCGGCGGCCGACAGCCGTGCCAACTCTACACTGATGAATCTGGAAGTTCACATTCATAGCTGTAGGCACTGCAAGGCAACCGCAGGAGCCGGTACAGCTTCAGCTTAGAATCAGCTGCATCTTGTGTGAGAAACAGGCTCCAGTGTCAATCGCTCTCCCTCATGTGTTTCCTTATTAGTCATCTAAGAGCCGGCTTTGATTGTTCAAGCCTGTGTTAGCAGTATATAGGCCATTACCAGATTCTAAAATAGTCAACGTTCTCCAGCTATCTTTGTGACCCCCAACTGGTCCTT
The DNA here is from genome assembly GCF_000001635.26 of Mus musculus. NCBI lineage: Eukaryota > Metazoa > Chordata > Mammalia > Rodentia > Muridae > Mus > Mus musculus. The sequence continues at coordinate 135,900,861 of NC_000072.6, forward strand.
GTTTCTTCACACGTAGGATATTTACCAAAAGCTTCTCAATCTGTCTCTGTCTCTCTGTGTCTGTCTGTCTTTCTCTCTGCAAAAAAAATAAGCCAAGCCCTAGAGAGAATAAATGACTTGATTTAAAACTACAAAATTAAAATGATTAGAAGCCAACTCCCAAGATGGTTCCTTGCCAGTATATCCTGTTGTCTGTGAAAAGAACAAGGCTCTTCTACTGTGATCCATCCTCATTTGTCATCTCTTCTCCCCAGTTCCACTAAGATATGTTGATAGCAACATGACCCTCTCTGTCAAGTTTTGAGTTTAAATCTTTGGTCATGTGATTATTCCCACTTGGAGAAATATCAGCTTCTTAGCTATTTTTATTCCGCATCCTTTGAAGTCTAGGATGAGGACCACTGCCTACACGTTCTCCAAGCAGTTCCAGGGCTTTAACTTCAGCGATACAGACAGTCCCCGCCTCTATAGCACAAGAGCCATGCCACCCCTTTGAAACACTTCACTGTGATCTGTCTCTCACACTTTTACTCAATATGTTTGTGTGGGCGGGCTTTGCTTCCTGAACTGAACTTGACTTGTGAAGTAAATTCGATTGTGTCTTTTCTATTGTGCTGTCTTTTACACTGAGGACAGCTCTGGGCTAGAGTAGATACTTCACCATTTGTTTAAAATAAAAAGAATCAGAGAATAGAACCTGACATCAAGTCTTCAATAATATAGAACACCAAAAACCCAGAGGAAATCGAGTCCATAGGTAATGTAAAGCTTAATTTCACAATTAGCTTCAATTAACTCACTCATTCAAGAAACCCAGAATGGGTTGCTCCAAGCATCCTGCTGATGTGGAGCCAACCATCCAGGCACAGAAAGAGTCATGTATGTAAAGGTTAGTCAGAGTTGTGGGTAAAATGAGAAAAAGTGGATGGATCCCAGATGAAGTCAGTTAGAGACATAGTAAAATTCAGGAACTGAGAGAGGTGAATGGAGGAGAAGGAGGATTCAAAGAATGGCAATGGGACTCCCAACTCAGGCAAAGAAAGGAGAGCATGCTGTTTCTGGAGGCAGAGAAAAGCAGCCGGCATTCATGAGGTCTTCCATGAATTTTCAAGCATCGGGGTGGTGAACAGTTCCGTGGTTGGAACTGTGTCAGAGTTTGCAGCCCCCAGGCCACTGAAGGTTTGTTTCATGACTGTCACCCTGCTGAACTGCAAAGAGTTTTTCTCAAAAAGCGCTCCCACAAGAGGCCCAAGAGGAGGACGGTGCTGCTCAGGCCAGCACCTGGCAAGCAGACTGAATCACTGCCCAGCAGAGTTTGCTGAGGCAGGAAGAGCGTAAAATGAACCCTCCTGTCAAAGAAAATCAAGTCTGACCTATTTGTTTTCCTTTATCAAGTGAATCAAAAGCTTAGCCGAGCGAACTAAAGCCAAGTCTAGAAAAGAGTGTAGACAGCGCCACAGAGAGTAGACGCAAGATGCAAGCTTCCTCTGAGACCCTTAATCTCTCCTCCCCTCCAGGTGTGTGGTCAGCTGCTGCAGCATCCTGTGGTACGAATCAGACTCAGGTTCCTGTTCAAGGCTCTTCACTGAGCACAGTTCAAGGAAAGGGCCCAATCCTTCCCACTATCAGAGAGTCAAAAAAAACCTTCCTAATTAGAAGGAAGAGGAGGCCCCAGTCTCCCAGACCCATTCTTTCCAAGCAAACACCTCTCCTGTGATACTACAAAGGAATCAGAGAAGGTGAATGCCTTGCTTGCCAGGAAGCAACAGCACTGAGCTAGCGCAGAGCTGAGGAAGTTCCATGCTCTCCTGCCTTCCCAGGAGCCTTTCCTCCACAGCACCTTGTTCTGGTAGCATAGGAAAAGGGCGGTGACTGGAAGAGTCCCTTCTGAGATCTGCGATCAGGCTGATGGGATGCAGGGAGGATGGTTTTCTAAGTGAAGTCATCATAGGTCCTTTATCACTTGCATAAAATGATCCAAGTGAGATGTGATCCATTTAAAGTAGAGACTGGGTAAGATGATTCAGTGACGTGTAAGAGAGCACGGAGAAGCTTGCTACAGAATCTAGGGGCAGGTTAATGAGTTTAGTAAGGATGGAAGTAAAGAGGAGAGTGTGACTTCACTTAGGGCCACTGTGCAGGAATGAGTGGTGTCTGACCAGCTGTATACATAAAAGGGATGAAGGGCAGAAAGGAATTACTTCCAAGTACATGACAGCAATGATTAGGTATAAGACTGTGTGAACACTCTCACATAAAACAAATGCTGAAATTCAAAGCCAGATTTTCCTATCGGTGAATCTGCAAAATCACCTTCACACATGAAAGAGAGAACATTTAGTCTTTACAGAGGGTGGTAAGCTTTCCACTCCACAGGCACAAATCCTGCCTTTCAATTCTGTACTGCTTCATCTGTACATGGTGCCACCCCTTCCCTGCTGAACCATTGGCTACTGGCAGGTTCTCGGGGTGAGGCAGTTATTGTCTTCCATTACATACCCAACAGTGATACCACCAGACTCCAATATATAGCTTCAGACCTGTAGTCACACACACAGCCCTCTCTGGTCAAAATCAGTGTGTCATAAAAGAAAATAAAAAAGACGGAAATGTGGTTGAGGGCTTCATAGCAAGAAAGGAGGATGAAAGAGGCAAGAGGGAGAGAATGCACTTGGAAGTACTCAATTCATTATCTACAAGTATGAAATTGTCTAAGAATGGAAGTTAATGATTTAAAAAAAAAAAGGTGGTGTTTACCATGCACGGAGTTCTACTTAAGACAACTACAAAACATGAATGAGATGTTCCAATCCATCAGTACCCCACGTATATTATTAGTTTGACCCATGTGCACGTAAGACTGCTTAAATAAATAAATAAATAAATAAATAAATAAATAAATAAATAAATAAATAAATAAAAGAGGGATGGACAAAGGAGTGTGGGAATGTGAATTTGTATCTGCTGATTTTCAGAGAAGGCTTCATAGAGGAGGAAACACGTATTACATCTTAGAGGACATTTCTAGCCATCCCCAGGGATAAAAAGAAAGGGACATTAATGTCAGTGGCTGTTGCAAGTGTGGGGAGCAGTAAGACTGTTTGCTTAGGGGGTGGTCAGCCATGTCGTCTGTGCCATGTGATGATGTGTGCTACAGAAAGCAGGCCATGTGAAAGGGTGTGATGGTTAGATGAAATAGGTCCTATCCGTAAGGGCAGGCTCAGATGTCCCAGAGGCTAGCTTTGAGACTCTGTGCCTCATCTTGTTCATAGAAGGGAGGCACCAGAGATTTGGGGCAAAGTGAGATTTCCTCTCTAGATGCCCAAGTCTCTCCTATGTGCAGCATATTCAATTGTTATTCAGCCAAATGCTATGACACCTTCCTCCTCCACATTTGGTTTGAGAAGACTACTGTATTCTTGTCCCAGCCTCTGTCTACAAAAGCAAGGTTCCCAGGTTGATGGGTTTTCAGCAGCAGCTTCTTGGAAGAGGATCATCAAGGGTTAGACCATGCGTTTGGACTTGGAGTCCTTTGTGAGAGAATGAAAGCCATATTTGAGGAAATTTTGAGCACATGACACTTGCAGAAGAAGTTAATTTGAGTTCAACTTCCAGGAGCAAGGTTTTTCTCTCTCCTATGGCACACTGCTGCCAGGTTAAAGCTTGCCATTCTCCTGCCGTGAGGCTGGTGCCCGTGCAGCAGCATGTGTGGCTCTTGCAATCTGGACTAAAGGCATGTGCTGGGACCCTGCCAGCCGAGGCTCTGTACTGAGGACTGTGCATTGACCTTGCTCATGTCTGCTATGTCTTTCCCATCAGTGAGATCCTAGTCTTTACGTATCCTGTCAAATTCTTTTCTTTTTTATACACATATTCCCAGTTGCTTACTAATAGCCAGATGACTGATTTCGACAGCTGCTTCAGCCAACTAAGTAGGCTTCCTGCTCACAGCTCAGAAGGAATGGAAGCCACAAGGATCTCTCTCTCTCTCTCTCTCTCTCTCTCTCTCTCTCTCTCTCTCTCTCTCTGTGTGTGTGTGTGTGTGTCTGTCTGTCTGTCTGTCTGTCTCTGTCTGTCTGTCTCTTAAATTTCTGGAAATAAATAACTTTGGCCAGAAGCGTGTGTCACTTCCGGAACTGACAGACCAGCAGACTAAGCATGTATGACCTTTACACAAGACCCAGAAGACCTGGGAGGCTGACTTGAATGCAGTGTTTCCTGTCATTTTCCACTTTCGAATCTTACCTTCGCGGTAGAAAAAAGAGCATTCCCCAGCCCTGCCAGCCCTTAGACACATACCCATCATGGTCCACCGCACAGAGAGAAGAGAGAGGCCAGGTGAGCTCTCTTTAAGTTGATACTCAAATACAGGTCCAGGTTTCCAGTGGCATTTCTGAGTTACCCCCTTTGACTGAACGTGCAAATATAGATAGATGGGGGTAACTGGGAGATGCTCTGGGCAGGTTAACTATCATGTCTTTGCTACTTCCTGCATGATTCATATAATACCAGCACCAAATGGCTAGCATAGCATGAGGCTCAGATCACATCAGGCAGGAGGACCAGAGCACCAGCCAGGGAAGGGAAGTGTAAAGAGCTAGGGGCATTAAAGAATGGTCACAGGCCCTAAGCTACTAAATCCATGAGTCTATACTGGTCTGAGAGTGTAGTGTGGTTGCTATCTGTCTTTCAACCATCTGTGACTTCCAGTGAAAACCTTGGGTGTGTGTGGATATAAAATCCAGAAACGCTTATAATGCCAAATGCATAATTCTGCTTGCAGAGCCTGCCATTAAGTCGTGTGTAAAATAAGAATTCGACTGTCTGCCTGTGTAAGATATTTTTCTATCAAACCTCAAGAAGCCAGATGAATATTAGAATATGCTACACAAGAAATGCCTGGCTGGTTCCAAAAGGAGAGCAAGCACTGTAAAGCAATTAATAAATGCTATTTACGAGCGGTGATTAGCTCTTTTCTTGTGTTGCGTTATTGGTGAGGGGATGTAGGAAAACTCATATAGCCACTCTGTTGGAATCTCGATTTGAAAGGGAACAAGAACCCTAGATTCCCACCCCTTCTACTCATTCCACAAAGCCTAAATCTTACAAACGTAAGGATCAGATGCAAAACTTCTGCTTGTGAGGGAGACGCCTGGGTACGTGGAAGTCTGGCTAAAACCAATGGCAACGATCACCTAATGATGCCCCTGTGGTAAGTGCGCCTGGTGGCTCTGCCCTGGTTCTCTCCTACAAATCACAGGGAACTAACAAGAACAACGCAGCACTTTTTTTTCCTTTGTCTTCTTATTTCTTTGGCGAAACATAGCATCTCCCCCCAAGTCTTTAATCAGACAGTTGGCACTCGTCTGTTCTGCAAATGCAATATTCCTTAATTGTGTTTCTTAATACAATTACAGAGCTGTGCTTTGGCCGCGCTGGCTCACAGAACCGTGCCAAGATCGAGCCCAGTCAGAGCCACAAAAGTTTAAATGCCACACGTTACAGAAGTGCCTACCAGCCCCTGCCACCGTAGGATCAGAACCAATGAAACTAACTGCTCAAAAGGCAGAGGCAGCAGGGAGAGGTAGAAGGTGGACATCTCACTCTCTGCACTGTGGTACTCACCCACTGCTCCTCACTCTAAATACTATTTTCTCTTTCTTGCATTTCAGTCTACAATTCCATTAAATATAATAACAGCGTAGAAATACAAAGAACATCTTTTTTTTTTTTCAGCACGAAAAAACTTTCATTTTAAAGCCCACTGTGTGCTCCAAAAATTTAGCAATGCATCAATTTCTCATCGGGGCCAGGGCACACATGGTACTGGAAGCTTTAAAGTTCAGTGTCTTTTCTCTGTATATGGGTTGAACTAAAGACTCCTTAAAGCCAACCCATTCCGATGCTTCTGTTGCCAACCATGCTGATAGAAACTCATCTCTCTGCATAAAATAGACCCACAAATGTCAGCTGAAGGAACGGGATGCACGAGAGAATCAGGATTTCTTCTCATGCGATAAATGTTCACAGCTTGTACCCTTTCCAGAATTTGAGGTTCCCAACACCAGCAACAATTACAGTTTTTGGATTGACCTTCAGGAGGGAAGCAAAGGAAGGGATTCTTTCATGAACACCAGGTTTAAAATCCATTTAAAATGTCATTCTACCCTGTTCTGTTCATCTGGGCCACACAAATGACAGCAGAGTGGTTCTAAGCCCCTGGCTGCTGGAATCAACCTCCAAGCCCTGATACACATCGTTTCTGACTGAGCCTGTACCCCTTTCTGGTCCTTCGGAGTTAGAATTTGCGTTAGGTCAGGCCCGGGTTCTGGACAGACTCTCATCAGTTTTCCTGAACTCTTCCATGCAATTGGCAACAAGAAACTGAGGATTCAAAACACAGGGAGGGGAAAACGGCAAAGACAGCAGGCAAGGAAGCCAGCTTGTCAACACTTCCCCGAGGCTGTTGACTCATTACCAGGTGATAACATTTTGAAAGACTCCTCTAGCTGGAAAACTAAGAACGCTAGCTGCTGATCACAGCAAATCTCCCTTGCTTAGTGTACAGTAATGCCACCGCTCCCTCAACCACCAGCACCCCACATTATCCTACTAAGAGTTGTGGGTTGCAAATCCCCCGCCAACTGCCCCTTCCCACTTTGTAGCATACAGTAGGCATCGGCCCATTATCATGACTACGAGGACAGATCTGCTAAAAGCTGATCCCCTAGAGTCCACTCAAAACATCCCAGTATTCCACTTGCCCCTTGCGGGTTAGTTTGGGGACTGGGCAGAACCGGGGAAGGAAACGCTTCCCTAAGGATTGTGCCGCCGCTAGAGGCCGCTCTGAGCCAGATTCTCGCCTAAATCTGCTCTGAAGGGAAATCGCATCAGAGGGAAGAGGCAGCACTGAGTAGCACCGGGAGTCATGGCAACACCATGGCTCCTATTTTTAAACTTGTGGGTGAGTGAGCACACCAAGTGTGCGTGTATGTGCGTGGGGGGAGGGATTGGGGCGCATCTCAGAGGAATATCCTCCCATATGCTTTTGAGTTTTCAGGGGTGAATAATCTGTGTCCAGAAGGTCATCGAATTAAATTGGAACTTGGGATGGAAGAATGTGTTCTTTCCTTAACTTCACTACCTTGGTCTCAATCACAAAAGATCCTTTAGGTCCTAAAGGCACACCTAAATTCCTGATAGCTCCAGCCAGCGTCCTCTTTAATGCTGATCTTTGTTCCTTCCGCGTGCTTTGCCAGCCTCTTGGGTGATTCACTTTGTGTTGCTAGAAGAGTAAGAAGTCTAAGACTGCAAATTAAAGGGATCTTTTTGCGGATGCCCCACTCCTCCTGAGGCCAATCAAAGTGCATGCTGGGTAGCATTTGCATCGTCCAGAACCTTGAACAAGCCTCAGTATAGAAAAAAGGGTGCAGACACCCACTGCCTATGTTATCAATTAAACCAAGTGCAAATGGCATCTAAAATGCAGAAAACTGGCCCAGGTTGGTTCAGCCCGTTTCTTCCCCAGCAGCACTCCCCCACCTCTGTTTCCTTCTGGTCTGCTCTCCGGCAGTGTGTATGCTTTGAACAAGTCCAAACTTATCTAACCTGTCAAAAATGAACGGTGGCCCTGGAGAACATCTGTAAATCAAGACAGAGGTCAAGGTCTTGCTTTTGTCTTAACACATGTCCAACGACAATATTTTCAATGTTCCTCTGACCTTTCTGAGTGCCAACAGACTCTAGAACAGAATGTTTGCCTCCTCCTCTATAGGAGGAATTGCATCGGCCACCTCTATGTAAATGCCAAATGCCGGGACCACGTAGCCATAAAGGCATCTCTTATAGGAGGATTTAATTGAAGACTGTCTGAGAGACCAAGGATTTTTGAAGTAGACAATGCCAGCCAATCAGGAACTGTTGTTTAGAAAAACTGCTCTCTTGGAACCAGTGGAGCATAGGTGGAGGGTATTAAAGGAGCTTGCAGCCGTGCTCAGACGAGTTTGCCACTGCACTTCTTACCTGCTCCCAGAGTCTGTGTCATTTACTCTGTGCCACCTCACCTCCAACCCCAAGGACGGGGAGGGTCAGCAGCCAGTAGTCCAGGGCACAGGCAACACTCTTTCATCACAAGATTCTCAGGTGTGGAGTGATTGGGTATGCTTTTCCATGTATGAGATAAAGAACTTGGGAGCATACAGCCAGAGTAAGAAAGAAACATCATCCTTTCTTGTGTGAAAAGAAAGGGGCCCAGAGCATCATAGCAAAGTGAACCTAGATACAAAGTGGTGTCCCCTGGGATCAATGTAGATGTCTTTAAAACACATTTATTGGATGTTGCCCTCAGGCTCCCTCTGGGTTTCTCATGGTCGAGCAGAGGCTAGTGCACATATGTGTGCAGTGCGTCTTTATTTGTGTATGTATGTATATTTATTTGTATGTGTGTGCACCTGTGTTCATTTGTGTGAGTATATGTTTGTGCATGTGTGGGGGTGTGTTCATTTACTGAGTGTGGGCACATACACACAGAGATCAGAGAATATTCTTGGTTGTCAGCTCTCACCACCTTGCTTGAGGCATAGTCTCTTGTTCCCTGCTATATATGTCAGGATAGCTGGCCTGAGATTTTCCAGGGGTTCCCCTGGGTCCACCTTTTATCCCAACAAAGGAATGCTGGAATTACAGACCCCCACTGCCACTCCCAGCCTTGTGTGAGTTATCGGTACTGCAAGTACTTTACACACCAAACCACCTGCCCAGCCTAAGGAAGAAATTCTTGATTCTGAGCCACTCTGTCCTGCGAGTTAATGCTATGATCTTCACAATCAAAGTCCTTCACATTTGAGTCAGTACTGAGGGAAAGGAAGTGGTCCAAGGTGGGTCGACATCCGGGGGCCCACTGCCTCTGAGATTTGTACAGTGTGGGCTGGAAATGGGATCCCACCTGCAAGTCAAATGTAAATGTAACCCACTCTGTTTGAACTCCATTTTTCTAACCTGAGAAAATACGGAGGCAATAATGCTCTAGGCTATACTCTCCAGATTAAATGATGCTGCACAGAACACTTGGCACATAGTAGTCATTCAATAACCCTTAAAAAAATAATTTTACTAAATTGCTGAAGCTTAGTGTTTTCAAGTCCCAAGCCTCCTTTTTTTTGTTCCTGATTATAGGAAGTCTTTTAATGGAAATTTTATAAAGGTAAGATAGAGCTCTTGGGCTCCTGAAATCAAGGCTAATCAATATAATTTAAGTTTCCATTGATGACTTCACAATGACTATGCTGTTTTGCTACATGGAGATCATTTATACTTCTGGGCAGTGTTTGAGATTTTCCCCAGTAGCCTTCCTGTGGTGCTTCTCAAGGTCTTCTGCTGGGTTTCCCTAATGCTGTCCCATTTCAACAGTCCTTTGTTAATGCTGTCAGCTGCCTACCTGATCCCTGTCACCGTTTGTGTGATTCCTAAGCTGTTGTGTTCTGAAGAGTCACATGAGCAAGTATGTCAGAGACTACTCATTGCCTAACAAAAATATGTTCTTGATGTTCTCCAGTTCACAGAACTTGATTTTTTTTAAACCTGGGCACATTGCTGTCCAGGTTAGAAGCTGAACTTTTCAGTTGTCATTGCAGCTCTTTGTGAGTACAGAATGATTTCTGGCCAATAATGTCTAAGTCGAGTGTGGTATCATTAGGACTCCCCTAAAAAGAAAAACCTTTCCTTTTGAGAAAGCCTTCTGCTTTCTCATATTAACTTTATTGGTTGCTTCTTGAGTTTTGGCTGCCATCTTGGGCAGAATGATGTAGGCCACACCCAGAAGGGAACTAGCAGGAAGTGGGTCCGGGGAGTCACATAGCTCCTGTGCAGCTCCTGAATGCTGTCAAGATTTTGTTTAAATTAGGTTACAGATATTGTTCACAGCTTCCTTTGAAACACAGAAAACTTGACTAGGTTGACTCTGAGTTAAAACAATCCCTATAAACTTGGTTTCAGTGGCGTTAGTTCAGGGTGCTTGTTTTCTTTCCTCGTTGGCTATGCAACAGGAGAGGTTGGTGAGTATGTGACCCCATTGCCGCGAATAGAAAAGCAGGTCTATGTGTGAAGACATGTGACATATGGTGCCAGAGGAATGCAGATGATGGTCCTGTGCAGCCTGTGGAGTCAGTATTTTAACTAATAGTCTACAGCACACTCATGTACAACACACACACACACTATTTTATTTTTTCTCTATATAGGCAATAATAAGTAGAAATTTGTCCCACTATTCAATCTATGTAATAATTAAGTACGTTCTGATAGCCTTCTATTGTGCTATGTTTCCTTAAGCAAAGTACCTGGCAGACTTTTGTTCAAAGAGAAGAAAAGAGAGAGAGAGAAAAACTGTGTTGGGAGTGCCTGGATAAAAGAAGAGGAAGCAGCTGACTTCTCCCTGTCGATGGCCATTGCCCATACGCACCAGGCTTGTTGCCATGGTTACGTGAGGTGATACACATGTCAATTGCCCGCATGAAAATGCTCACTTCTCTTCTCATATTTCCTAGGCACGATAATGAACAACTTGCAGTTTTTGACCATCAGTTTTGTGACATGGGTCAGATGATGACCAGTGTCTCCTGACATACAACCTCATGGACCTTCTACTTGTAATCTCTTGTCATAAAGATGTCCACTCCATGCAAAATGAGCATGTTACTGGCACAGCATGACTTCTGTGGCTATTTTATTGTTTTGTCCAGGGAGAATGTGACTTAAGTAAAATAAGACATTTATGCCTTGTCAAAAATGTGTAACGTCATTTGACTGCTAAGCCTTCTTGCTTCCCTCCATTTTGGTACTGAACTCAGGTCCTTGTGTGTACTAGGCAAATGTTCTACTACTGATCTGTATATCCCCAAACCAAGTCTCTTCTTTCTTTGACCAAACACAAAAGCCTTCATTTTCCCAACTGCCATTCTTATCCCCATCAAGACTTAAAAGCTAGAAATCACCAAAGATTCATTGGGGTGAGAGTGAATTATATTTTAAAGGGTTCCTATCCCACAGTCAATACAGACTTAGCAATAGGAAGAACTAGGTAAACAATTCTTCCTATTTTATCCACCTCTCTTGATGATGCTCAACTTTATTGGACACATGCACACACAGGCTCTCATTGCATATGCAATATTCACTAAATGACTCCAGGTAAGTGCATGCAAGAACTATACATAAGGTTGCTGGTGGATACAGAAAACTGTCAAAGCTCTTCAATGAAAACCAGCTGAAAAGAGAAGGCCAGTCAAAGATCAATGAACACAACACTATCCTGGAAAGAAAAAAAGAAGACGGGAGGAGAGGGGGTGGGCATGAAGCAATAATGAATGGGGAGATGCAGCCGGAGCAGAGCAGTGAGAGATCTGTGGGCAGCCCCTGGCCGGCTGCTGACACTGGAAGCTGGACAAGAAGGAACAGACTTCAGCAGCAGGGAGCTCTAATCTGTCAGCTGCAGTTCCTCCATGTGTGACCAGCCTTCCCAGCTTGGGGACAGGTGCCAGTCTGGGTATGTTCACCACTCCAGACACTGCCACAAGATAGTATGCCACTGGAAAAACCTTGAAAGCCCAAGATAGGTTTCTTGTGTGTAGCAGGTACCTCCAACCTACTCCTCCTTGGTTTCTACCCAAGGACTATATACAGTGCCACTTCAGACACCTTAGCAGCCATGCTGAGTGTCCACTTTTTCCAAATCCATATTGGGCATCTCATGTACTAGTGATCTGTCTCTAGGATGTGACCACCTATGCCCCACTGTCTGTGTCACCAGAGAGGAAGTCCGAAACCACTGTTTATCTAAAACACAAGATCTTATATGGCTGCAAAGGCCATATGCTTACCACTGCTCTCAAGACACCAAGGTTTGCCCAGATAACCATGACCAGCTGGGGTCCAAGCCCTTACTAAGATTTCCAGATCATGTCTATAATCATAAATGACAGTCCTCTAGCTTCCTGGAAACCCCCACCCTTTATTCTCTGGTGGGAAGAGAGTGCAGACAGAAAAACAACTCCCACTCAACCTCTAAATAATGCCAACTTCAGCTCTCATTAAATGTGAATCTTTGCCTTAGTCTGGGTTAAGAAGCAAAGGAGAGGCAAGAGTTTTATAGATGCAGTCAGGTCAGGGCTAAAGTTAACAGCCAGCCCTGGGCTCCCTGGTTAACACTGCCCCAGCCATCAGGGCCCTTGGGTTTCAGGCCTGCCAGCCTCTAACAGATAAGTAACCTCTGCAAATCTCTTCTCAGATTCACAAGATTCTTCTTTGCATCATTCCCTAGGAAGACAAGGGTGGAGAGGGATTGGGTTAGATGAGCACCAGCCGTGCAAAGGGGTGGGGGGGCAGGCCTTTCCCCAAAATTTCATTCTGTGCCACACAGGAGTGGCTGTGTCGCAGGTTCACACACAGATGCAGCCCAGGTCTGACAAGGTCCCTGAGATTCAGGTTTCTTAAAAATACATGGTGATAAAAAAAAAAAATCCCAGCACTCAGGAGGTGGAAGCAGGTGGGTAACTATGAATTTGAGGCCACTTTGTTCTACACAGTAAGTTCTAGGCCAGCTAGTTTGCTATTTGTGCTCTCCCTCTCCCTCTCCCTCTCCTCCCTCTCCTCCCTCTCCCTCTCCCTCTCCCTCTCTTCCCTCTCCTCCCTCTCCTCCCTCTCCCTCTCCCTCTCCCTCTCCCTCTCCCTCTCCCTCTCCACCTCTCCATCTCCCCCACCCTCCCTCTCTCCTTCCTTTCCCTCTCCCCCTCCCCTCCCTCCCTCTATCCCTTCTCTCTCTTTCTTTCTCTCCCTCTCTCCTCCTTCAGCCTCTCCATCTCCCTCTCCCTGTTACTCCCCTCTCCCTCCCCCTCTCTCTCCCTCTCCTTCTCCCTTTCTCTCCCTTTTTGTCCCTCTGTTTCTCTCTGTGTGTTTCTCTCTATGTGTTTCTCTCTCTCTCTCTCTCTCTCTCTCTCTCTCTCTCTCTCTCTCTCTCTCTCTCTCTCTCTCCAAGTTGCTTACTATCTTTTTTTCCATGCTCTTACCTAACGTACATTCACCAACTATCTGCTTATCATCTATTCTAGGAATATAAGCATTAATTAATGATAAAATATTTGGAGATCGAAATGGTCTGGGAGGAGAAAGTTAGGAAAACCTGTAAAGACGAACTGTAGTTAGCTGTTTGTTGTGTGTCATAGAGGGAAGTAGAGCAATAGAAAGGGACAGGAATGGTTAGAAGGGTGAGAAGGACAGGTTACACCTTTAAACATGGTGACCAGTGGATGTCTCTTGAGAACATTTGCATCAGAACTTTTGCAAATGTTCAATAATGTGATTCCTCCTATTGCCTGGCTGGTGACTACTGTGTTTCAATGTGTACAGGATACCTTCCTTTTAAATCTATCTCACTGGTTCCAACCCCATGATTTCAGAGATGAAGTCTCTTCTGCCAAGTGAGATCTGCTTAATCCTCCTCTCTCTGCTTTTTTCTCTCCAAGAGGATTGTATTCCTTCCCATAGACAGGGTGCCACTGTATCTTCCTACAGGCATGCAATGTCCTTGCTTAGTTAATGCTTGTCTTACCTTCCTCTTCATTCTAATCCTCTTATATGTCACTTTTTAAAGAAAGAGAAAGGACAGAAGGAAGCAAGAAATGGAGGAGGAAGAGAAAAAAATTCCACCTATGCCATGGGTAAATTTTAAATCTTGCAAATCAGACCCAGAATAAAATATGATCAAAGAAATAATTATGTAAGGGTCTCAACATTGAGCATTAGTGAATAGCTATGAAGAAAAACCCAATCACGTGGGGTTGGAGAAACTGCTCAGTGGTTCAGGGCAATCTTTCTACGGCACAGGAGTGGAGTTTGTTCCTAGCGTCCATGTCAGCTGGCTCACAACTTTCTGGAACTCCAGCGCCAAGGGATCTGATGCCCCCTTCTGGCTTCCTTGGGCACTGCACTCATGCATATACCCACATGTCGACACACATACAATCTCATGATTAATTGGTTTTTTTTTTTAAAGAATCAGCTGACTGGAATTAGTGTATGTAATATTAGAGAAAGTAGACCAGAGCAAATAACAATTTAAACAACCCTCAAATCTTATTATTGTTCATGTCTGCTTTGTTATGCTTGCAAAATTCTCATTGAATACATATTTTAGTATAGTTAGTATATCCTTCAGTCCTGTTTCCAGTTTCCATGCCCTCTTAAAACCACTGAGTGGATAGAGTCTCTCTTCCAGTATACACAGGTAGCACTTGCTTTTCAAAACAGTTTATATGAAAGAGCTTTCTATAGATCCTTTAGTGGCTTTGTCTGACAAGGTAAGGACGACTACAGCAGGTCCTTAACTTACAAAATACATGTTCACATAACCTTTCACCTGGTAAACAAGTAGACTGGATGGAGGTATATAAACTGAATACACATGTCTGCCTTACTGTAAATCTGCCTACGCTTGGTGCTTAGTGGACATTTAATAGCAAAGCAGATGGAAACGACCACTCAGCTCTTGCTCATACGATCTAAATCTAACTCTTTTAATTCTTTGTTTATTTCTTAAGCTCCCAGCATTTTCCAGGCCAAGAGAGTCAAGTGGGCATCCCATGAGAGCAGCCAGCTGACGCAGTGGTTCCAAACCGGGAATAGGCCTCAAGGTTGCAGGAAGATTATATTCATCACAGCTCAGTTACTAAGGATCTAACAATGCCCCTTTCTTCATATCTCTATTCTTCCATAGCCAGGCTGGGAAGGGTCTGATCCTTCTGAGATGAAATCATTCACTCAGAAGGAATAATGTAGGGTGAGTGCAAAACCAGAATGGAATAAAACCAGCATGGGAGACACTGGGGCGCAGGGGGAGATCGTTAGGCAAGACTCATAAGAGGACGGCTATATTAAGATCCATCTTTCTCAAGTAGCATCTGCTCTTCCTCCAAGTTCCATCCGCTGCTGAGCAGAGAGAGCAGAAACACTAAGTTTTGGGGATTTTAAAAGAACCCAGAAGTACATGGCAGGTTCACCATCACCCGAATGACAGAAAGGACCCAACAGAGTATTAGCCCACATATTGAGAAGGAAAATAGCCATGAGTTCTCCCTGGGAAGGGTAAAGGAAGAAATGTAGACCTGTGCTCACTAGTACCTTAATCTCCTTCTCTAGCTATGTGACAACGGAGCTAGACATATCTTAAAAATATTTCAGATAATATGCTATCAAAAGATTGGTAGATGTTTCTCAGTAGAGGAGCCTTCACTAGCCACAAGAAATTCTCCAGCTCTTTCCATCAAATGAAGTTCCCAGTTGGAATCAATCCCTCTCAGCATGCTCTGCATTGTGGCAGGGCATTGTACTGTATTTATTAATAAGGCATAAATGGATGTGACACGGTTCCAAAGTAAATTAGTTCTTATTAATGTACAAATTAGAGCTCTTAGATTAGCAAGTAAAAAACAGGAGCCTCGTTAAACTTGAATTTCCTATGAATAACAAATATTATTTCTGCAGATGGAAACCCTGTGCAGTAGGGGAGATGGACTCACACCAAGACTTATGTTCCTTGTTTATGCAGAGGTCAGAGTCCACTGAGCTCTGTTTTGTTTCTTTGTTTGTGTCATTTGTAATCTTTGAGACAGAGTCTCCCTAGACAAGACTTGGTTGTCCACAAACAATCCTCCTCTTTTACACTCCTGACTTCTGGAATTCAATACATGGACCAGTGCACTTGGTCTGTATGTGTCGTTAGGCAAGTAGATGGTAGACAGATGGAGAAAAGAAGTGAGGAGAGAGGAGAGAACAGAAGAGGAGAGAACAGAGGGGAGAGGGGAGAAGGGAGAGGGGAAGGGGGAGGGAAGAGGGGCGAGGGGAGGGGAGGGGGGGAGGGGAGGGGAGGGGAGGGGAGGGGAGGGGAGGGGAGGGGAGGGGAGGGGAGGGGAGGGGAGAGGAGAGGAGAGGAGAGGAGAGGAGAGGAGAGAGAAGAGTGAAGCTCTCCAATCAACCTAGAGTCTCTCCAGACATAATCACCAGATCTCCAGCTAGTCAAGCTTCAAGGTTTAAACTGATACTTGATATAAACCATTTATATGATAATGATCTGAAATTATGCAAGGGTCCTCTCGGAGGATCATTTTTTAAGACGTCTTTGGGTTGCTAAACAAGTGACTCATAAGTACGTATCTGTCTTTGAGACTCAAGCCCATTAATCTTCCTCCAACCCCCTCCCCATGTGTGTGTGGTGTGTGTGTGTGTGTGTGTGTACATGTCCATGCATATGTACTTGTATGTACAGGTATGTATGTACATACTTATATTCATGTGTAGAGCCGAAAGGTCAACATCAGTTGTCTTCCTCTGTCATCCACTAAGTGTTTGTTTGTTTGTTTGTTTGTTTGTTTGTTTCGTTTTGTTTTGTTTTATGATAGGGTCTCATACTGGATTTGGGTCTCAGTGACTTGACATGACTGACTGGCCCATAAGCCACAAGGGTTCTCTTGCCGCTGCCTTCCCAGAGTTAAGATTATAGGCACATATCATCATGTCTGGCCTTCCTCATGCGTGTTAGGGATGCAAATTTGCACCTTACTGAATGAGCCATCTCCCTGGTTCTTCGTATAATCTTTTATCCTGGTTCCTGAAGGAACTTGACACGCATGAGAAGAAAGCCCTGATTCAGTGGATGTAAATAGGTGCTCAATCTCCTCTCGATATTTCTGGAAGGACAGAACTTGGGGGTAAGAGAAGCCCCCTTCCTGCTCCCCATTCCTAATGTCCTCTAGTGTCTGGGCCACTCTTGGAATTCTCCAGAGGAGCCTACCTCTCTGGGCTGTGGTCAAGGAAAGGAACAGCCTGCCAAAGGGACCTTCTTTGTCATAAAACAGCCAACCCTTTGCAGCTATTTTATTTGCAAAGATTTCCTGCTGTGGCTAAATAGTGCAGCTGCTTGGGTTGTTATTTAAAAGAGTGACCCTAATGAGACCAGAGCTCTGTTGAGGGCCAAGTCTTATTTCAGAGAGTGAGAATTGCCAAGACAAAGAGTGCCTAATTGAGTCCCAGGGAGGTCTCCAGAAGTCCATGCCTGGTGACAGTACCTCAGGCCTGGGGAGACCACTTTATAAGTCCCAGCTAGATAACACAAGCCTTTCTGAGCTCACTTAAAATAATCTACTAAAATAACCCCATCAGAGGCTGCAGATTGGAGCCAAAGAGTCCCTAAAGCTGTGCTTGACATGAGAGGGAAAGGGGAGAGGATGGAGAGGAGGAAAAGATGCAACAATAGAGAGGAGCAGAGACCAGGAACCGGTGCCTAGCTGTCAGGTAGCTACTTACAGGGAGGGATATCAGGAGCTGAGGTGAGAGAGCATATTCACCAGGTAGAGAGGTGGGGAGAGCATGCAGAAGCTACTCTTGATGGTGATGGTGGAGCCTGCAGGCCGTGCTCTCTCTCCTCCCTGGAGCCTGCAACTGTGTGAACAATCTGCACATTGCAGCCCCTGCCCTTATGCTTCCGGTCAGCTACACCCAAGACAATGGAAGGGAACATCTGTGGCTCAATGTGTTGATTTTCTTCTGAGGGTGGGGTGGCTTTTTTTTTAAACACAGGGTCTTCATATACTGTGTACAGGCTGATCTGAAGGCCACTGTGTTGCCAAAGTTGACCTCGAACAGGTCACTCTTAGCTCAGAGTTAACACTCCTGTAGGGTGACATGCGCTCCTAGTGACTTAAATATAAGGAGAGGGTAAAGGAGAGCTGGGGAGAGCAACCTCTTCGTGGACCTCACAGGGCCGCTCAAACCCAAGAGATTCTGGACAAAGGTTAAACTAATGATGGTCTCGGGGATGTGTGGAAAGGGGCCCTGGTTCTAGAGGTGACATTTACACTCTGGTAGAAGATAAGCTAAGCCAGAAATAATATACCTGAAGGTTGCCGTTTACCCTAGGGGAAGGTTTAAGAGAAAAGCGGGCGAGCGGGCAAGCTTGAACTGCGTTTAGAGGCTTAGCGTTCTGTTCCCTTCCCTTGATTTGTGCTGTTTGACAGATGTTTTGGTCTCAGTAGTCCTTGGCCTTTGGCTTTGGTTTTAATCAACAAATTCTTGGGAAGCTGACATGAATAAGATTTGAATTGAACACTAAAAATAACAGAAAAGTGCATGGGTCTGCGGAACCGACTCAGCAGGAAGGTTTTCCCACCTCAGAGAGAACAGCAAGACAGGCTGCCCTCCTCTACAGTGTGGACAAGCACTGAGTCCTGGAGGACCTCGCTCACATCCTTCCCCATGTCACACACTGTGCTAGAATAAGGACAGAGAGACGGGAAAGGACAGAAAGCTGCTGCTTGCTGTCATGGAGCATTTTTGGAAGGCACCTTAATTAGGAAAGCATTAGATTTAGTGAACTCTTGTAATTGGGGGATGCCAGTCCAAGGCTTACAAGTAACTAACTTCAGGGTGCCAGTTAAGACAAACGGAGGCCTAGCAATGACTAGCACAGGGTAAGCAAAGGAGTATCTGTTTGTGTTTGCTGGTGGCAAGGGGCATGCAAGTGCGTGGAGGGCTAGAGATGTAGCTTTGGGGCAGTGTGCTTGCTTAGCATGATTGAAGCCCTGGACTTGATCCCCAGCACCACATACACATAGCTGGATGTGGTGATGTATAGCTGTAATACTAGCACAGGGGCTGGGTCATCAGGTGTTTAAATCATCATCCCTGGACTATGCTACAAATTCCAGCCTGGGGCGCATGATGAGACACAGTGACAGAAAGGGAGTTGCACGCGAGAGCGACCCTAGTGTTTTTTATGTTTTTTTTTTCCTTTCTTTCTTTCTTTTTTTTTTTTTTCCAAGACAGGGTTTCTCTGTGTAGCCCTGGTTGTCCTGGAACTCCCTCTGTAGACCAGGTTGGCTTCAGACTCAGAAACCTGCCTGCCTTTTCTTCCCAAGTGCTGGGATTAAAGGCATTCGCCACCACTGCCTGGCAGCCCCTAGTGTACTAAAAAACAAACAAAAACAAAAACAAAAGCAAAAAACAAAAAAGTAAAGTATTCAATGCTTTGGGAAGGTCATGTTGGAGGGAGAGCAGGCATGAGATGGTTTTGCAGAGACAGGCAGAGCCCATGCTGTGTAAAACTTTATAAACCATATTAAGGAGACTCTTCCTTATTAGAGCAGCAATAAAAAAGCTACTAGAAAGCATTAAACAGGCGGGCGATGAAATCGCGTTTGATTGTAGATCACTCTGGTTGCAGCATGGATTGCAAAGAAGCAGAGCTGGCTCCAGGGAGAGCAGTCAAGAGGCCTGCAGCAGCAGTGTAGGGAAGAAGATGGGTGGGTGTGGGGTGCAGTGGGAAAGAGGACCACACAGCCAAGGCATTCCAGAAAGACTTGAACCCACAAAGAACAGCCCACTGGCTGTGAGCTATCAGGGACACAAAGGACTGAGGAGATCTTGGGAATTTTAATTTCATTAATCCTCTAATAGGATGCATCTCAGACAGAATAAATTTGGTTAGGAATCTGGGAATGGGAAAGTCGTCGGACCGGTTCAGATTTGGAGACATGGCTTCCCAGTGCCTGTGGTATCAAAAGAAATGTCTTTTCTGGTTGAAAACACAAGCTGGGAGCCAGGCCTGGTAGAACAGGCCTGTAATCCCAGCTACCCAGGAGGCTGGTATGGAACAATTACAAGTTCAAGGCTGTCTAGGCTGCAGAGAGAATTCAAAGCCAGTATAGGCAACTTAGTCAGACCCAGAATCAAAATTAAAAAAAAAAAGTGTGTGTGTGTGTGTGTGTGTGTGTGTGTGTGTGTGTGTGTGTGTGTGTGTGCCAAGCCTATAGCTCTGTGGTATAGCACAGAACTAACACACACATACAGGGCCCTAGGTTCAATTCTTAGTACAAAAAAAAAAAAAAAAAAGGAACCCGGGGCTAGGGTGTGATCAGAGATGTAACCTCAGAGAATATGCAGATATTGAGTCAGTGACCATTAGTTCAGAATTAAACAGCCAATAAAGCTGTTTTTCATTTTAACTCTAGATTAAGAGCTTTGCTTAGAGACTATAGATCAACCTCCCTCCCGAGATTAAACAGAGCTAACTCATGGGAACCCTGAGCAAAGGTGTTTTAAGTTTCTCAGACTACACTCTAGCCTTTTGGGAGCTAGATGGTGGGTACTCGAGGATTCAGGGTTTCTGGAGAACATTCTTTATGTCCTATTTAAATAGCTCAAAATAAATCTTTACATGGATGTGTTCAAAGCATGCTGCTGTACAAAAGAAAGTCATCTATTGAACAGCAGGCCATAGTTCCACATGTGTAAAAGTGTATACTTAAACCCATATAGATACAAATGTGTAGCAAGATATCGAGGGTGGTTCCTAACTAACTTAATTATATATGGTTAGTTGAATCATACATAATTCAGGTTAGCTTAATTTTCTTCTTAGTGTTCGGTTTTGTTTGGATCTGCACAGCCTACATAGAGGACGACTTTACAAAAACACAAAAATCACAAAGGAATGGTATAAGAGCCCCTCATGCTGTCAGTCAACTTCCAGAAGGGCGTGGCCCAGTCATGGTTGCCTCAAATGAGTCGAGGTTAGGATCACAGCATCACAGCATTCCACAGGTGAAGTTCTGGATGTGAGGCATCCTCCCTGGGGCTCACATTATCAATGCCTGGTGCCCAGTTGACGGAACTATTTTAGAATGTGGGAAGAGCTTTGGAAGGTGGAATTAGGTGACTGAGGGCAACTCTTTGAAGGATATACCTGGTATCTCTTTGTTTCTCTCTGTTTTATGCATCCTGTGAGGTAAACTGCCTTCCTCACCACATACTCCCAACCCTGGTGTCTTCCTTCTTCATGGGCAGAAGCCACAAGCCTGTCAATCATGAACCGATGCCTCAAAAACCACGGGCCAGGATGTCGTCGTCCCTCCTTTTAAGTTGTTCCCTTCTAGTGTTTTCTCGGAGCAAAGAAAGGGAGTGGGGGATTGAAACAGAGTCTTGGCCTTGCTACGAACTAGACTAAAAGGAACATCTCCTGAGCACGCTGACTCATGAAGACAGACAGATAAGGAGCAAAGATAAGGAGGCCATGTCTGTTTCTACACAAGCTAATGGAGGCTGTTCTCCACTTCCTCCCACTACAGCAACTTTCCAAAGGAAGTTGACTCCTCTTGTCCCTTTTGTCAAAGCCTACTAACTATGGTGATCAAAAACACTCAGGGATCAGAGAGGCCTGGGCTCGGTCCCAAGTTGACCTGCTCACAGTTTGGTTGAAGACAATCTGTGTCTATAAGCCTTATTCTCATATATTATAAAATGGATATGATTTTTTTTTAAAAAAACCCTGACTGATGGGATTGGGAGATAGAGGGAAAATATGAAAACTCTTACAGCAACATTTAGCACATAGTTGGTACTCAATAAATGAGGCCTGATTTCCTCTGTGTGTGTGTGAGAGAGAGAGAGAGAATGTATGTATACATGTGTATGCATGTATATATATGAGTTTGTATATGTTCACATGTGAGCATGTGTATGTATATATGAGTTTGTATCTGTGCATGTGTGTATGCATGTGTGTATATGCACGGGGATGAAAGATACAGGGTTTTACATACCCCAGGCTGCCTTAGTTGCATGCAAATGACAACTATGAACTTCTGATCCTCCTGCCGTCCCATGAACTGGAATTGCATATGTGTACCACCACACCAAGTGTGGGGATAGAACCCAGAGCTTTGTGTGTGCCAGGCAAGCATACCAATTGATTTGCTATTTTTTAGAATAAGAACACAAAAGAGCAATATTTAACTACATGCTCCCCACCACCACCACGACCAAACACCATTTTAAGGCCAGCTTTCAGTCTGCTGCCATTCTGAACGACCAATCCCTGCTCTTGCCTTTGGACCACCTCCAAGCCCCGCCTTCGAGGCTCTCTCCTGACCCCCACCAGGAGCCCAAGCAGGACAGTTCCACACTCACCTATTCAGCATGTTAGACTGGTAGATCCTCTTCTCGTGGGTGTTGTAGCAACTGCTCTTGGGCTCAGGGATGAAACTGTGTTCGGACAGCATGTCCGAGGCAGCAGTGGTGATGATGGCAATCCCATCTCTCACTCTGGCAGGAAGGCCATAGTCCCATTCGTCATATGACACAGAGATGAGCCCCGTGGGGAACTCTGAAGGCACCGTGTCCGTATCCCCCGCCACCAGACTCGGCACGATCCATGTGTAGCCGTAGCCAGTCAGCCCAACTGAGTTAGCTACTTCGAAGATGTAGGTGGCTTCTTCCTTTGTGCAGTAGAGGAGAATGATGGGGCTCTGCAGCTTCTTCAGCTGATTCTGGATCTTAGAGTCGCCATCGTCTAGAGACATGTCTAGCAGGAGGACTTCCTCGAGCTCCCAGCCCACAAAGCTGTTCTCAATAGTGCTGCGGATCTTGTTCACGAAGTCCTGGTAGCCGGGGAAGTAGGTGGTGACGATGGAGAAGATGTACCAGTCGTATTCTTCCATGATGTTGAGCATGACAGAAGCTTGCTGTTCAATGGATGGGCCAAACTGGAAGAACATGGAGGACTCATCCTAGAGTAGTCAAAATACAAGAGAAAGGGGAGAAATGGAAAAAAGAAATCAAACAGATAGCCACAGGGATTGTGAATCAAGTGGATGCAAAAGTTCATGCTCATTGTTTTTTCCTCATAGATATTTTATTTTCAAAATTTTCAGTGGAAAAAGATGTTTTTGAATTTTGGTGTAAGGACATTCATCTACAATGTACCTGATGCTTAGCTATGGAAACCAATGATAGCATATACCTGTTAGTAACAGCGCCCACATAGTACTGGAGAATGAAGCCAAGGTCTCATATGCTATGCTTTACCACTGAGTCTATATACTCACTGCCCCCCACCCCCACTGTTCATTAAAAATGATGTAGGCTCTCACTAGGCTGGACTTAAGCTCACTCTAGTCACTCTGTAGTCTCAGGAGACTTTTGCTTGGAATCCTCCTGCTTTGGGTTTCTGAATAGCAGAAATATTACTTGCATTCTCTTTTAACTTAGCTTATTCTCTAGTGGTTGTTCTGATAATAAGATCTACAACTTAGAGTGAGCTCAAGCTACACCTCCAAGCCACACATGAAAGTACTTGTAGCTAGACTGTATATGTGGCTGTGCTTGATTTTAGAGAAACCAACACAAGAGGGTTTGCTTTCTAACCCATAGAGTGTCATGGGTCTTAGACTGATCTGTGTAACACATAGGCACATATGTGCACATGTGCTCACACACATGTATACACACACAGATAATTCTGAACATGTTTTTCTCCCTGTCCTTTTGAGGGAGAAGCCATTTGAAATTTCTCTCATTGTAAGCTCCATTTCACCTGCTGCTTTGAGAAGTTGAAACCTGGTATTTTGGCTCAACTGTACAGCTACAAGAATCTGAAAGCACAAAATGAATACCCTCTCAGCCTCAGCCTCTCTCCATTCATTTCCTCCTGATTTGTTCCTGGTAATGGTGTCACTTCTCTTAATCTATGTTCTCACCTTACATCCGAGAGCCTCTGTCCATTTTGAAATAGTCTAGGCTAACACAATTATATCCCTCTTCAAGGGACATTTCTTCCTCCGACCCCCAAAACCCAGGCTTTAAAGTATAGTTACAAGAGACCAAGAAATTGGACCTCTAAGCAAAATTATATAGAGATTTCTTAACCCAGGAATAAATAGCCAAGAAACACGAAGTATTTCTTGAATGCCAGCTATTGAAAAAAAATACAGACTGGGAAATATCCTACTTGTATCTCAAGGCTGTAGCTGGGCAGTGAGAGCTGCCATCCCCTAGGCTTTCCAGAGTGACATGTGATTCTTCTCATGCTTGGACTGGTCACATTAACCCCAGCCTACCCAGAGTAGAAGATATGTTTATCTACTGGGTGGTGAATCTTTCTGCTAATGGAGCCATGTTGCTTTTCATGCTTGTCCCAACTGAGCTTAACAGAGATGAGCCCCAAAAGACTACAGAAGTCAAAAACATAGGGAAGATGAAGCAGCAACAATAGATAGAAAGAGGAATGGGAATTACTTCAGAGTAGAATAATTAAAGGCAGTGTGTGTGCCCATTCTGAACTTTGGCTAGACCTTCCTCCTGGATCTCCTTTATGATACAAGGAGTATTCTTCAAGCTAAAGTAGCCAGTCTTCCATTGAACGTTACAGCTGTGATGTGGACTAAGTACTGTCTCTTCCTGTTAATAAATTCTATAACCACCAGGGTGAAGGTAGTAAGATGTGTTGTCTTTTGAGAGATGATAGGTCTTATAGGGGAAAAGCTCAGAAATGGATTAATGTCCTTTTAAAGGAGACTCCAGAGAGCTGCCTTGACCCTTCCACCTTGAGTGGACACAAAGAATATCTGCCTCTACAAACTGAAGAGGGAGTCTTCACTAGACACCAGACCTGCTAGCACCAATGATCTTTGACTCGTCAGCCTTCAGAACTATGAAAACTAAACTTGTGTTGTTGATAAGCTGTCTCTTTTATGACATTTTTTTAAATAGCAGCTTAAAATGACTAAGACAAGTGGGTATCTGAGACAATGAAGCTTAATTATTCCAATGCTTGTCAGGGACCTGCAGAGAATCACAAGGGAAAAAAGATAGAAAAGAAAGCCCGTTGACAGAACAACTCATTTTGACTAGACGCTGCTGAAAGAGATATCTGCTTGATTTTCTTGTAAACATGGTCTTGGAGATTCTCACATGGGAAATCTCATCCTGTGAGTTTCCACAAGCCCAATGGTTACACAAAGTGAAAATGCTTTCAATATACTTTAAGGTGTACAGGACTTAGGGAGAAGGAAATCTCAATTGCAAATGAAATAAATCAACCTGTTCTGTGATGGGTGAACAGAATTTAATCACAAGGAGACTCTTGAGTGCACACGAAGCCCCACATATGGTGAGGCCATAATTGGCTCAAATGCACAGCAAGAATCAGCTTTGGGGAAAAACTCATGGTTGTCTATCTCAGACGGTCAATGTTAATGAGATTGAACTTAAAGAATGAAAAAAATCTGCTAAACAGCATCTTGACCCTCTCTCCCTTTTGTTTCTCCTAATGCCTCTCCAACAGTTACAAATGGCTATTCTGCAAAGAAAACTAATCTACAATGAGCATGAGACACTCTGAGCATACCTTCGAATGCCCTGATCATATACAACCCCTCTTCTATACAGCCCTCAGCATGCTCACCTTACCCATTTTGTATTGCCAGGCCTCAATTCAATGAGTATGCCTTCTACAGCCATTTTATTTGCCACCAAACCAAGTCTGTTGAAGCCAAGTAGAAACCAAGAGACAGTTATGGCTTGAGCAAAGGCTTCCTGTATAATGAGGAGTGTAGTGTTGTTTATTTAGTTGATGCAACAGTCTGGTGTACAGTGGTCCGGAATAGAATAGCTCTTTTTTTCCCAACAAAGCTTTGAGCTAACTCTAAGTTGCAAATGGTGACAGGTTTTGCAAATTACGGTCTCTGCCACAAATCAAAGCATAATCTTCATATGTGCACGGAGTGGAAAGCCCTGGTGGCCACACATCTATCTTTCCAGGCACCCAGCATGCGCTACGATCACCCACTAGTGATCAAGATGAAGGACAGAGACATAATTCTGTTTGCAGTTCACTGTGATTCCCCGTGAACAATTTTATCTTCTAATGCTATTACAAAATGTTGACACTCAGGGATCCTTGGAGAAGCCACCTCCCTCCAGTGAAAATTCCCAGCCAAATTTATTGCATGAATGCACTTCAACTTGCCTTAAGAGCATCTTGAAAGTCTTCCTGCATAAAAGGCTGCCTTAACTGAGATGAGCAATTAGCACAGGGGAGGTAGAATTGTACATTAGACCCCATCAGTCTACAACCTTTATGCTGTACTTCCATTACATTGATGGTTGTGGTGTTTATTTGCTAATAAGAAAAAAATAAAAAGATTTTTTTTCCATTCCATTATCTGCCACAGAAAACAGTTGCCTAAAGAATTAGGAGCACATGATGTTTTTCATCATCCAGATCCCCTACTGATCGTCTTCCAAATTAAAGAAATAACTATCCCAGTGACCACAGTGCCCCTGGTAACAGACGTCATCTCAGTTCCCTGCCTCCAACACACACACACACACACACACACACACACACACACACACACACCAGATGAAACAAGCCATTCATCTAAGAATGTCTCTTCCTTGGATACAGAACCCTCCCGGCATGATTGGCTGTCAAGGTGTTATAAAGTCCTGCTCTGTTTGCTCTAAAGCTAGGCAGCTCTGAAGGGTCTGTCTAGCTTCTTAATTCCCTACAAGGTTAGTAGAGTGCTGTTACAACTGCATTGCCCGTACCTCCTCGTCTGCTCAGTCTAGTTTCCACTGCCTGTACCTTTCTTAGTGTTGATGTCAGTTCCCTCCTCCCTCAAGCTTCACCCTGCCTTCACACTCAGCCTGCTCTCTGTGGATCCTGACTCCATTTTCCTCCATTATAAGCATGGAGAAGGGTGTCTTAAAGGTATGAACAGAAGGGCTGGGAAGATGGCTCAGTTGGTAAAGCGACTACCTTAGTAGCATGGGGAACCTGTGTTTGGGTCTCCAGCATCCATACTTTGAAAAAGAAATGCTGAGCGTGGTTGTATCTGGCTGTAACCCTAACTCAGTGATATAAGAGACAAGCAGGTCCCTGAAGTTCACTGGTCGGCCATTTTTGCCAATTTTTAAGCACCATGTACAACAAAAGACCCTTTCTCAAAAGACAAGGTGAACTATGATGGAGGAAGACACCAAATATGGAGCTCTGGACTTTATGTACCCATGTACAAACATTCACACCCATGTGGATACACACACAACACACACACACACACACACACACACACACACACACACACACACACACACAAAACACATAAATAAAAATAAAAAGGAAATATTTTAATGTTATACTTACGTTCATAAATTATGGTCATTTATGCAGTAGAAAGATAATCCTCTGTTCTTTGACTAGAGATGTCATAACTAGGGTGAAGCGGGGTCAGCTGAATATCAGAAATGCATTGATGGAATGAGCCTCACAAGGTAGTGAGCTCTCCATCACCCTAAGAAACAGGAGCTTCATTCTTATCTGATGAAGGGTTCTTTTCCCTCGCTCTATCTATCTTCATTCCTCCCTCTAAGACCCAGATCATGGGCTGTTCCTTTGATACATGGTATCTTTTTTACTCTCAAGGGGAGGTTAATCCTCATCTCCTGTGCCTTTTAAACTGTGCATTTCTGTCTCTAACCTACCTACCACATGATAGCAAGCAGATTTATCTCTTCTCTCTAGCAATGTGGGTTTTCTATATGTGTGTGCACATAGTATGTGGTGTGTTTATGTACCTACATACATCATGCAATGTACCTATATACATGCACATAAATGTACCTCTGCACACGTGTAGAGGCCAGTGGTGTCTTCCTTGATCATCCTCCTTGGTAGTTTGAATAAGAATGGCCAAGTAGGCATATACCTTTTCATATTTGGTTACCAAGCCAAGGAGTGGCTCTGCTTGAAAGTATTAGAAAGATTAGGAGGTGTGGACTTGTTGGAAACAGTGGGTGACTGAAGCTTGGCTTTGAGGTTTCAAAAGCCCATGCCAACCCAGTTCCTGTCTGTCTACCTGTCTGCCTGCCGCCCCTCCCCATTTTCCTCTCTGGTTACAGATCAGAATGCAGCTCTCAGCTACTGCCGCCATGTCGCCGTGTTTCCTGTCATGATGATAATGGGCTAAACATCTGAAACTGCGACTAACTGCCATATAAATGTTTTATATAGTTGCTTTGGTCATGGTATCTCTTCACAGCAATAGAACAATGACTAAGACAGAAGTGCCACTTTTTTTTTCTTCCTGAGACAGTGTCCCATTGAACCTAAAGCTCACTGATTGTCTAGACTGACTGAGCTGTCCCAGGAATCCACCTATCTTCACCCCTGACTCAGTGCCAGGTTTACAGAGGCTTGTGGCCATGCCCAGTTTTTTTTACAAGAGTATTGGGTACTCAAACCCAGGTCCTAGTACAGGTTTCTTACTGACTGGCTCACCTTCCCACCCTCAAATGTCTTTATTTATCTCTAAAACTATAAACAGCACACAGGGGGAAAAAGCTCTGTGTGCTCACTATTGTTACAAAGAAACTTGATTGAATGGGTGGAAAGTTGGCAGAAAATATCTTGATGACATCATGAAGTTTCCTACGCTGATGGTGCAAATCACCACCATGAAAATGGGCTGTGCCTACAATGGTACATGTAACCTGCACTCTAAGAAGAGGAGAGCAGACCCTCTTCTGTCGTAGGCAGTCATGTTGGCAGAGAGTACTACCAGCACATTGACACACTCCCATTGCTGAAAACATTGAGCAACTCATCTTTGCACACCTCCTCTAACCCCCTTCCTCTCATTCTGTTCTTTCATAAAGAAGCAGGGTGATTCTTATAGAATATAAATCAGTCATGCTACTCTCTGCCTTAGCCCTCCATGGCTTCCTGATTCACTAAACAAAGCAGCCAATCCACTTGGCGTCTCCTTTATCCAGCACATCCTATGTCCTCATACCCCACCTCCCCACTCTCCACCTGAAACTATCCTGCTTCCCAGGTATCCACAGGGTTAACACACATATCTGCTAAAACCATGCCTTCTCTGGTCAGGGGGTGTGGCTTTGGATAAAGCACTTGTTTGCTGACACATGCATACAACACACACACACACACACACACACACACACACACACACATAACACATAGAAGTAAATAAACAAATAAACAAAATCTTGCTTTCTCAGATGCTGCAAGCATATAATTCTCAAATCTATTACTAGCTTTCTTTCTTGAGTACTTCTTTAGTATCTTAACATCTTTTGCATTATTCTTTTTTTATTAGATATTTTCTTCATTTACAATTCAAATGCTATCCCAAAAGTCCCTTACACCCTCCCCGCCCCTTTGTAATATCATCGGAAAAATGGTTCTGCAGGGCATTTGAGTCATTTCATATCAAAACAAACAAAAATTTTCCTCTGTTCTCCCCAAGTCATTCTCCTTAAAATTTCAATTAGTGTGTATTAATTGTACAAAGTAATGGGTTTCGTTATGATATTTGCATTTAAGTTCATCATATCCTTGACTCATAGCCACCCATTCAAGTCTCACTCTCCACCCCTCCCTGTCCCTTTCCTTCTCTTTGACTTTCATGGCCTTTCATATATTTTCATCTGGATTCCACAGGGGAGAGGGAGTGTGTGGTCATTGTCTTTCTGAGTCTAGCTTATCTTGAGTCACACAACAGCCTCCAGGTCCATCTCACTATCAGCAACATCTCATGCTTCTTTATGGCACACAGACTGGTTCCAACATCTAGCTCCTGTGAACAGTGCCACAACAGTCGTGGACGCTCAACTGTCTGCTTCTCACTTGGGATTCCTGTAGCTATGCATACAAGTGGGTAGCAGAATTGGAACAGAAGACAGTTCTAGTTTTAGTTTTCTAAGGAGCTTTCTCATGGATTTCCACAGGGGCTACACTCATTTACATCCTCACCAATAGTCTTAGAGGGTTCCCTTGGAGAGAACTCCATCTCGCTGAAAGTCTGGATCTTCTGGGCTTTTCCTGACAACTCTTCAGCTCACCAGATTTGAAAGAAAGAATAAGACAGTGGGACAAGAATACAGGCTATGAAAGAATTCCTGGGTATCCCTTTGTGTTTCTTCTACATTTACAGAAAAGTAGAAGTTACATGAGGGATAGAATCGTTCCTTCCATGCTAAAGGGAAGATTTCCTCTCTACCTGGACAGCAAGAAACCCCTAGCTCTGCAGAAGGCCCACCCTCAGACCATGCTACCATTTCATCTCTACTCACCAAGGCTGCAGTTGCCTACCTAAGATGAGTTTGTATGGTGCCAGTTTTGTGTGCAATGCCTTAAAATACAGGGACATCTGATCTTCTCCAGTGTCACCATTAGCTGGAAATGCCACAACAGAAGTATAGAACAGAAACTTCTGGATTGAGAATCTGGAGTTTTCCCCCCTGTCAAATGTCAGATTCATTTTCTTTAAAGCCCCACACATAAAGGAGAACACTGAATGTCGAAAGGTCTACAAACATAACACCCAGTAGCTCAGTTGGGCTCCTTTAAGAGCCACCCCAAGTTGTTAAATCCCTTCCACAGAAGCTAGCATTTTTTGCTCTTCCAAAGATAAGTTTACTCCCTCCTGGAATTTTGTTCCACTCTCCTCCCTGGTGGGCATTCTTGGTTTCGTGATCCTCTAAATGTAAACTGGGAAACACCTTAAAGATATTTACTCTGAGAATGTCTTTCCAGTCCCTCATGAACTCTAGGTCTTGGATAGCTGTATACCAAGAAGGACCCTGGGAGGAATAAGGGGGGAGATTGCAAATTCTGATCCCCATTCCTACTTGGACACCCAGCTGAGCTCCTGCCCTGCTGTCAGAGCAAAGGGCTGGGGAACAGGAAGAGAAAGGAAGAGAACTGCAGCAATGTGTTCCTGCTCTGTGATGTACCCGGGCTGTCAAAATCTTAACAAGCCTATTACATTTCATCGTAAATTAAAATTCCTCTCTATGGCCTACTCCGTTCCACAGATCAAAACAGTTCTCTGATGGGCTGTAGTTCCGTTAAGAGGCCTCTTTTCTACAAAAAAGCAAGCTGACGAGCCCCGGCAACAACCAGGCTCTGTGATGGATGAGATACAGCTTTTTCAGTTGAGAGTTTCATACATGCATCTAATGTGTTTTGATCAAATCTACTTCATCCTCCCTACAGCTCCTCCCCATCCTCCAGTAGATCCTCTCCATCCTGTGTACCTCTTATCCCTCCCAACGTCAGCCTACCCCTAGCTTAGATGCCTTAGATGCATCTTAGCTTTGAGGTAATAGATGCACTTTTAAATAGATGGGGAGTGCAGAGAGAGTGGTTGAGAAGTATTTTAAGAAACAAGGTGAGCAAAAACAGCGTAAATATTAAACTAACATTAATTAGATAGTAAAGTTATCAGTAATCAGACTCAATTTATTGAGACAAATCAATATAAAATCAAATGTGTCCCATATTTATCCCAGTGTAGATATGGGTGGGCATAGACAGGATATTAAGAAAGTTACATAAATCCAAAACCTAATTACTAAGAGGGAAATCAACTTCCCTCTTATTAAATATGAAACCCCAAACTTACATGCTATCAGAATCTCCTCATTGAACTTAAGCCAAGCAGGTAGCATCTCTGGATTTATGATTGCTGTTAAAGAGTGGGGTCAAGTACAAGCCAGTGGGATCCCTGACATGCAAGGGACAATTTTCAGAGTAAATATGTCGGCATTTGTCTCCAACAAATTGCCATTCCCTGCTCCTCGTGAGTGTTTGATCAGAACACCACGTTCCCACACGGAGGGGAGTGGGGAGAGCAAGGCCCCAAAGAATAGAAAGGTTTTCCACCATCTTATTTGATTAAGCTGTGAGTGGCCCTGCTTCCTGTGTGGCCAACGAAAAAGAAAGCCCGGGTTCTAGATATAGTCACTATATTTGTCCCCATGGGTCTCTTTACGGATTGCTGGAAAACAGGGCACTCTTTGTCCCCTGGTTGCTCCATATGGAGAGAGCAGAGCCACAAGGCATGGCTGGCTCTTGAATGCGGATCAACCACACTTATTTAGCACCAATTAACAAGCCACTGTCTCCAATGGCTAAATCCAGCAAGAAGTTTAATGAGAAAGTTTTTCTTTTCTTTCCCCCTCACTAAACATCAGTGATTGATTTCGCCATGTCTCTGGTTTGGAAAATAGATTGCTCGTTCACTGAGGACAGTGAAGTATTCACAATCAAAATGCCTCAGAATTTATTTACATCATTACACCCAAGCTGGTCATTTGTCTTAAAAGAAACAAGCATTTTGAACTGCTCAAGAAAGGAAAATAACATAGCATACCAAAAAAAAGGTGTTTTAGGTTTATTGGTGGTGGTGTTTGAATACCAGCAACACTTGGCAGGACCTGCCTACCCTGCCTCACTGAGAGGACTTAGAACACTGGCCAGCAGGTAGCTGCCTGCTGTTATCTAAACTCAGACTGGCCAAGAACCACCCTCACAACACCTTCTTCTAAACCTGACCACGAGCTTGGCTGGATATTCTTGGCCATCAAGATTGAGCCGGTTTTCCTGTGTGCCTACCATGTGCATGCACCCAGCCAGGTGGACTACGTTGCTTCCTCTTGTCCTGGTTTTCATTCCAGTCTCCTCCAGATGAAGAGCTCTATTCAGAACCTCCAACTACTTTGCACAGTTGCTGACAACCTGCCTAAACCCAGTTCTCCACAGTTACAGATGCCTCCTAATTCTCTCTCAACAGTTCCAGCTCCTGCTCTGCAGTGGGGTTGCCCCCAAGTTATTAATGCCAGTGCCCTTGCATTCATTTGTGACCTTTAAAGAACCCTGACTGCATACCCACACTAGTCTGAATGACAGCGAGGGTCACCTGATCTTATGGGGTACTGAGACCTTGGAAAACTGCCCTGTGGCAGGCAATACTGTGTCATAGGTGAGTGTAAAATCTCTCTCCGACTCTCCCTGAATCTATTGTTCACAACGATAGATATCATGGTCTGCATGGCGTAAAGGTGGCATCCCATGTTTGGCATCTGTGTTGGATTAGCTGCACACAAGTTTCTCTGAACTTTTGATGTTACTACAGTTTGCTTTAAATGGGAAGTCCCTTTCCTTTGGCAGAAGTACCCAAAGCTTTTGATGGTTCGTTCTTAGCATAAGTTAGCACTGAATACCAAATCCTTTAGAGTTCTGAGTTCCTTGGACCAGTGAGATGGCTCAGTAGGTAAAGACACCTGTCACTTAGCTTGGCAATCTGAGTTTGATCCCTGGGACCCATATAGTGGAGACAGAAGACCAACTCTGCTAACGTGTTCTCTGATCTTCACAGGTATGCCATGGAATATACACACGTGCACACATGTATACATGCATACACACAAACACTGAATGAATAAATGAATGAATGTATGAATGAAATTTTAAATTTGAAAGAAGAAAGTTAAAAAAAACAAAACAAGCTTGGTATTCTACTAGGAGTAACAGTACACAGCTATGATCCCAGCACCTGGAAGGCCGAGGCTGTGAGGTCGTGAGTTTGAGGCCAGTCTGGGCTACATGATGAAACCCAGCCTCAAAAGAAGTAAATATACATCAACAAACAAACACAGAAGGGGTCAGCATTCCTAACTTTTTACCCTTTATCATCTACGCATTTAACTCTAATGGGAATGACTACCTAGAGAACACAAGCAGAAGCCAGCTCTTAGCCCTGCACAAGGAAACCCATCCTAAAATTACCTGCTGGTCACACACTCCCCTCCACAGTCTTAGAAACGAACCTTCTTATTCATCTATCCATACAAAGGGGTCTGATTTGGGATAATGAAGAATTAGCTTCAAATAAAGTCACTGTCTATGGCTTAGTTTGTCCTTTCTGATTTGCCATTATAGAGCCTGCCAGCCTCCCAGTTTCCCCTTCACTACTGTGACCTCATACAGCCTGGGTCCCAGACTTCTTCCTTTGCCTCATAGAAGGGGTCTGCAAGCCTATAGGATGAACAACAATATCAACCAATGAGACCCACCCCCAGACCTCCCAGGGATTAAACCACCAACCAAAGAGTATATATGGAGGGACCCATGGCTCTATCCACATATGTAGCAGAGGATGGCCTGGTTGCACATCAATGAGAGGAGAGGCCCTTGGTCCTATGAAGGCTCAATGCCCCAGTGTAGGGGAATGCCAGGATGGGGAAGCAGGAGTAGGTAGGTGGGTGGAGGAACACCATCATAGAAGTGGGAGGTGGTGGGATAGGGAGTTTCCGGAGTGCAAACCACCCAGGAAAGGGGATAACATTTGAAATGTAAATAAAGAAAATATCTAATAAAATTTTCAAAAAGGAAAAAAAGCCCTTATGTTACATAGCAACTTGTCATCGGAAAATCCTCACTGTTCCAACTACGTGTTCATTGTCCCCTTGGGACTTAGAGGAACCGAAACACTCATTTGTCCACTTGATGCTGGGAGACTGACAAGAGATAGGAACAGCATCAGCAACCTCTGAAGGAAGATGACAAAGTTGGTCAAATCTTTCCTAGAATTAAGAGTTTGAAAAGTAATAGAATAGCCCATATCTTTTTATTTCAATAAAAAGGTTAAAGGCTTATTTATTTTTACTTTATTGAGCACACACACCACCAACGTGTGTTTGGCCTGTGTTTGTATGTGCAACACATGTCCGCAGTGGCTCCAGAGGACTGAACAAGGTACTGGATTCCCTAGAAATTGAGTTACCAGAGGTTATGCGGTTCCATGTAGGAGCTGGGAAACAAACCCTGCAAGCACATTAAGAATTCTTATTACTGAGCTGGCCCTCTAGGACTGCTGAAAATTGTTTTTACACTATCTTCAGTAATATCCAGCATTTCCCCCACTTCATAACAATTCGCTGAATTCTCCTACTATGGCAAAGAGGTCTTCAAAAGAAAATGGTAGTAGGGGACATTGCCCAGTTGGTAACATTCTCACTTTGAATGCCAGAGCATCTGATTCCCAAATGTTCACATAAAAACACAAAACCCTCTGGGTGTGTTGCTGCATACGTGTAATCCCAGTGCTGGGGAAAAGGCTCTGTAGCCATGCAGTCTAGCCCTCTCTGTAAACTCCATGCCAGTGAATAAGCTTCTTATACAGATAAAAGGGTGAATAGCATCCATCCAAGGAATGGTACCCAAGGTTATCCTTTACTCTCCGCTTGCATACAACACACACACACACACACACACACACACAGAGAGAGAGAGAGAGAGAGAGAGAGAGAGAGAGAGAGAGAGATTGTTTTCCAAAATCTCTAGTACTCTTCCATTTCAACTTGGCTCAGCAGAATGGCCCCTACAAAAGAAGATAACAAGAAAATCAAGAGCCATTTTGCCATTCATGCTATCTTAGCTACTGACTTGTGACCTGAGGATACTTCATCATTCACAAGCCCATCCTTGGCCCATCCTTCAAGGGATCTGTCCTTCAGACACTCAAAATGTATGGGAATCTGCATGAAAGATATGGAGACTCCGGGGGGGGGGGGCGGTGCACAAGTACCAGACTCAACAAAGCTGCCTGGGCAGAAGAATAAGAGATGCACTATATCACATCCCTCTGCAAATATTTTTGTTTTCAGAAAACGCAATAGGAATCTCTAAAGAGTCAGTAAACACGTCCTCTACTCTGGTAACCTATATTCTTGTCTCCATGTTACAAATCTACAGATCTAACTGCTAAATGGATGGAATAAGGGAGAGGATGAGGAGAGAGGGGGAAGAAGAAAAGGAAAGAGAGAAAGGGAGGAAGGAATAGAAAGGAAGGAACAAAGGAAGAAGATAGGGAGGGAGGAAGGAACAGAGGGAGGAAGGAAGGAAGGAAGGAATACAAAGGAATGAAGGAACAAAGGAAGAAGGGAAGGAGCAAGGGAGAGAGGAAGAAAGGGAGGGAAGGAGGGAGGAAGAAAGAAAGGAAGGAAAGAAGAAAGGAAGGGGGAATGGAAAGAAAGAGTGAAAGAGAAAAGAGAAAAGAAGATAGCAATTGTTATTTCAAACAGAGAAAAGTAGCATTTGTTTGTTGTC
This sequence comes from Mus musculus, assembly GCF_000001635.26. Classification (NCBI taxonomy): domain Eukaryota; kingdom Metazoa; phylum Chordata; class Mammalia; order Rodentia; family Muridae; genus Mus; species Mus musculus. The sequence goes on from NC_000072.6 coordinate 135,936,664, forward strand.
CACTCCTTTCAAACCTCCCTTGAGTAGCCAATTGGCATTATAATTAGATACTGACTGCAGTTCACTAATTGCTAATCTGCACCCTCACAGTTGGGTCTCTGACCACAGATGAATCAGCAGACAAGCTTGCGGCTCACATGATATTGTCCCTGTAGACTTGCCACTCCAGCAACTCACCTGGAGTCATCAGGCTTATACCAACTGGCCAAGGACACTGGTCTGTGCTGATTAACCAAATGGAAGCCTCCTATGGCTCAGCAATGGCATTTCCATATAGCTTTGGTATGCTTCAGCCTGTGAGCTGAGACAGTCAGATCACAAGAACAAATATGCAGAATGGCCTAAGAAGTTGGTGCCCAGCACTGAGTAAGACCACTGCTAAGCAGATGAGAAAGATGTATGAGGTGTAATTAGATTGTTTTCTAAGTCTTTTTTTAAAAAGTCGTTATTTCCTCCAGTTGCATAGGCCAGTGAGCTCAGCAGAAATACATCCTGTGTCTACCTCAGTGCCATCATGCTGCAGATTAAGTTCTTTGGTTCTCGTAGTCTCTTTTGTGAAGGAACAAAACAGCCCTTAAAAAAAATCATCAATCAGATCGGTGTTCAGATGGGTCATGGCTTGTGCATTACCCATGCACAAAGATTACGATTAAATACACTCCACATCGTTCTTCCTAGACACAAGCAATCATCTTTTCTTTTTTCATCTCTTAAGGCTCTATTGCTGTTCTTTGAGTTTTAAATATAGGGTTCTTTGTAGCCCACGCTGGTCTTGAATCCCCTAGGTAGCTAAGGCTAGCCTTGAACTCTGGTTACCCCTACTTCCTCTTCCTGGGTGCTAGGATTGCAAGAACGTGACCTAATGCACAGATAATTTCTTACAGTTCTTATGACGATATTTATTGAGCTGCTTACAGGATGTTCTATGCTGTCTAAGCATTATGCAAATTAATTCTCATATCCTTGTGCAATGAGCTCTGCTATGTCCTGTTTCTTACCGATTGAGACGAACGAGTTTTGAAAAGTTAAATGACTTGTTACAGTTGCTGTCAGGAGAGAATCTAGGCAGGTCCAGCTCAGGTTGTTTGTACATGTAACCACGGCAGCACACATGTGCTAGAGCTTCCTGGGGTCACCTCAGAAGCTCCTGTCTGAGTCATCTATGTCTTACTTCAGTTGAGAATGGCCCATCGAATACTAAAAGTCTAACCTATATGACACTATGTAGTGAGTTTTACAACCTCCCTAAGCTTCACTCCCATGCGTTCTCTCTCTCTCTCTCTCTCTCTCTCTCTCTCTCTCTGTCTCTCTCTCTCTCTCTCCTTCTCCCCGCCCCCCCCTTCCCCGCCAGCTAGAAATGGCCTTGGTAGTATTCTTTTGTTGCACAGTCATGGAACAAGTTCTTTAAAACGTTACCACTGACCAGTCAATCACACATTTATTAAATGCTATAGGGTGTAGAAGTGAAGTTCGTCCTCAGTGAGCTGAAGGGAAGATAATGATAGCTGACACAAAGTAAGTGTATCTAATTCAAACCATACATGTTAGTTTTGAAATGTCCTAAGATACATGAGAAGAGAAACAACTATGTGTGGCTAGCTATACTGTGTACATGTGGTGTGTGTCTGTGTGTGTGTGTGTGTGTGTGTGTGTGTGTGCGTGATGCATGTGTGTGTAGATGTTCCTGTGAGTTTGCATGTGTGCTGTGTATGGAGGCCACAGGTTGATTTATGGTGCCTTTCTCAGTCACTTTCCACCTTATTTTTTGAGACATGGTCTCTTACTGAGCCTCACACTCTCCAGTCAGGCTAGACTGACCACTGAGCTTCAGAGAACTGCTTCTCTTCTCCCCACCCACCAGCCAACCAGAACTAAAGTTACAGATGTATGTAGGCTTTTTACATGTGTGCTCCAGATCCAAACACAGTTTCTCATGATTCCATGGCAACGAGTTTGCCACTGCCCCAGGACAGCCATCATTTTAAGTCTTCTCTCTATATACCTTAAAAAAATTGGTCATCTTTCCCACCAGTCAGTACACTGAGCAAGCAATACCCATGTGTGTGCACTGACACCCAAGTGCCAGACTGTGATCAGGGGCACGGATAACCCTGGGCCTTGAACTTAGCCTTTCAGCAGTCCTTGATAGACAGTGAAACTCAGGTGTCTGCTATCTCACAAGCAAGGTGGAAGATGACGGACATACCACATTGCAACACATCCAAATCGTATCTACAGCCTAAATGAATTACACACAACTCTTCTCCCTTGATCTTCCCAGACTTTCATTTTCATCTCAGAAGATTAGATTAGTATGACAGGACTTGTCCATTATGAAGTCAGGCTCCCAGATAAAAGGCTTCTTCCCTTCAAATGATTGCAAATTGGTTTTGTTAGGATTTCATTTCAGTATTCCTTGAGAGAAGCTACTATGGGTGACCATTTCTAGTTTCATTTTGTCCTTCTAGGGGAGCAATCATGTCTAGCCTTTTCTCCTTCCATATATTGGATTCCTTTCTGCTGCCCCTTTCCCTCTGGACTTACATTACCTTTTAATTAGACACACTGGCTAGAAGATCAATCACTAATTTAAATGCTGCATAGAAGTGACTTAAGTTGCAAATTTATATCTAAGCAACTTGTGAAAGCAGCCTGATGCCAAATTCTCCTCCCATTCAATGTCTTACTCCCTGCACTCCAACCACTTATCAATATATAGATGGATACATAAAAACCACCAGTTCTCAAAGCTGCCTGCCTGATTATCAAAGAAATATAATGGCTATGTTTCTTGACTTCTTACTCATTGAGCAAAGATCAATTTTAAAAGAGCTGCTTTTATACTTGGCCAAAAGAAATTAAATGATCATGTGGTGACACCAGGTGTGCTGGTACCTGCCTGGATCCCTGGTACGCTGGTGTGATTCTAAGGAGGATGCTCATGAGTTAAAGGTCAATTTGGATTATATAGTGAATATTGGGTTAGCCAAGGCTACACAGCAAGACTGTCTCCAAAAACAATGCTAAACTTGCTACACTTATCATAATAATTAACAATGATAGTAAATATAGTAGTTATCTAGTATGATCTTCTACCCTTTTCATACTAACATCACAATCTGAGCTAGAGAAGCTTCCGAGAACAAGAGACAGGGCATGATATTCTTTTCTACCTGTTGACATACATAACAATTTCTCAACACAGTTACTAAAAGTTACTTGCAAATTATGCTTCACAGAAAAGAGGAAAGATGTCTTTGGCTCTTTAGGAAATGGTTTGTTTGATTCATATTTCTGCATTCTTCAATGATAACAAGATTATCAGAAATATCTAGATAAGAAACCCTAAAATAGTTCCCACAAAAGAAATGTGATCTCTGTGTGATGATGTAGCCACTATGGAAATACTATGAAGCTTCCCCCCAAGTTAAAAATCAGAATCACCCTATGACCCAGCTGTACCACTTCTGGGTACTTTCCAGAAGTAGTCTAAGTTCACTGATGACCAATAGATCCATTTATATGCCTGTTGACTATTGCACCATCCACAATAGGTAGGGAATGGAACCACATACACATTCATTAACAGATATAAACAAAGAAAGGCATGGCACATATACAATAGAATTTTATTCGGGTACTCAAAAATAATTACGACACGTGCTCAGATTAACCAGTGAAATAAACCAGTCTCAGAAAGACAAACACTATGTGGTGGTGTGATGTCTAGGTTTGTTTGTATATGTGTGCATTTATGTGTATTTGTGTATATATGTGTGTGTATGTGTATTTGTGTGTTTGTGTGTGTGTGTGAGGGGGGGCGGTATGGATGCAGGCAAGTGTGTGTTTACCACAGTCCATGTTTGGAGGTCAGAAGACAACTTCCATCTTTGTTTCTTCACGGCTGCATAAGCAAGTCTAACAGGCTGTTGGAAGTCTAACAACACTTTTGTCTCTGCTTCCCGTAACCCTGAAGGAGCACGCTGAGATCACAGACTCCTGTACTGCTCCCCCACCCCCAATTTTCCATGGGTTCTGGGGATCTGAACTCAGGTTGTCAGGCTCACAGGCCACAAAAGTAGAAAGGGAACCTATGAAAGGGGAGGAACAGATCTTAAGGGTGGGAAGGAAAGAAGAGAGCAGTAGAATTCTTATGAAATGAAAGAGGGGGGTGAAGTATTTGGGGACTGTGGAGAAAGGGGATTAACAAGAGAGGGGGTGGGAGGAAGAGGGGAGATCAGTGGGGGAGGCAGAGGGACAAACCCAAAATGTAACAATTACATTGTACGCCAACCTAAAATATTGATTGCAAATAAGAGTCAAACCCCGTCAAGGGATTGCACTGTATCAATAATCTGGTCGCACTGAGTTCTCAATGGTCTTCTGTAACAAAAAACAAGTTCATTTAGTCTTAATTCTGCCAACTCCTTAATTCTACCCTACTGTAGAACAACTTCCAGATTCTTCTATTTGTTCCCCCATATGAAAGTTTGCCCTGACTATCCAGAGACTACCCCACCTGGGGATCCATCCCATATTCAGCCACCAAACCCAGACACTATTGCATATGTCAAAAAGATTTTGCTGAAGGGACCCTGTTATAGCTGTCTCATGTGAGGCTATGCCAGTGCCTGGAAAATACAGAAGTGGATGCTCACAGTCATCTATAAGATGGAACACAGGGCCCCCAATGGAGGAGCTAGCTGAGGCAATCCTATAGGTGGAACAACAATATGAACTAACCAGTAACCCCAGAGCTAGTGTCTCTAGCTGCATATGTAGCAGAAGATGGCCTAGTCGGCCATCGCTGGGATGAGAGGCCCCTTGGTTTTGCAAACTTTATATGCCCCAATACAGGGGAATGCCAGGGCCAAGACGTGGCAGTCGGTGGGTAGGGGAGCAGGACAGAGGGAGGGTATAGGGAACTTTCGGGATAACATTTGAAATGTATGTAAAGGAAATATCTAATAAAAAAAAGTTTGCCCTCCTCTGATCACAGTAAGACTCTTCAGACACCACGTTGCCTTTTTATTAAACGTGTTCCAGGGGAGGATTTGAACTTTGCTCAGTGAATGGCTTCTACCTTAAGCAACGAATCCCCTCCATCTTAATCAATCTTCCTTTGCCATGACCTTGGGCTCTCAGTGTCAGCTTCTCTTTTTTGAAAGACACAGTCATCATTACTTAGAGGTAGATGCTGGGCTGTACTGAAGCTGCCCATTGTGGTGGGAGCCATCGAATCCCATGTCTCCTGGATTAAATCTTTAAATGATGAAAAGACAGTAGGTCTTTCATGTAAGACATAAAAGGAGCAAAGGCATGGAAAACCAAGGTCATGGCACAAGAAGCTGAGGCTAGGGATTGCAGAGAGGAGCTGGGCTAGGTGACTCGGACCACAAAAGAACTGGAGGGACTTTAATATACAGACCTATGGCTGGGAAGATGACTCTGTTGGGTCAAAGCACTTCTATGTGAGCCTGACAACCTGCACATAGATCCCCAGAGCCCATGTAGACGTGGGGGCAGTGGTATATGAGACTGTAATCTCAGTGTGCCTCTATGTGGGGGTGGGGGTGGGAGGTGGGAGGTGGGAAGCAGAGACAGAAGTATTGTTAGACAGCCATGTCTACGTGCCTACACTTACACAGGAAGAGACCATGTCCCTAACAAAGCTGGAAGTTGTCTTCTGACCTCCAAACATGGACTGTGGTACACACACTTGCCTGCACCCATATATCACACACACACACACAAACACATACACACACACACAAAACATACATACACATAAATACACACACACACACATATATATATACACACACAGACACACACACAAATACACACACATGCACACACTCGCCTGCACCCATACAACATACACATATACATACACAAACTCACACATATACACAGAAATACACATACACACATACATACACAAATACACATACACACATATACACAAAAATATATACACAAATACACACATACACACATATACACAAAAGTACATACACATACATACATACTTACCTGCACCCATACATCATATACATACACAAATACACACATATACACACAAGTACATACACAGATACACCTACACTCATTTGCACCCATACATCATATACACACACAAATACACATATATACACACAAATACATACACATACACATAAACACACACATACACAAATACACACACACTAGCCTGCAACCATACACATCACACACACATTCACCTGCACACACACACACACACACACACACACCAGCCCTTGTGTCTCTGAGAGAGTCCCAGTAGGCAGCCCATCCTGAAGTGAGCTCCCACCTTCTCCAAAGGCAGCCTGACTCTAAGTTGCCAGCTACTGTGTTTTGTTTCCATTCTGGCTTTGCCCTCATCCCATTGACAACTATTCTCGCTAAGTTCAAGAGCCTTACAACATAAGCCCACTGAGGTAGCCAGTGTTTTGATTTTTTAACATTGTATATGCTTTCTGTTTTTGGAGGCAAGCATCTACCTAGGTGACTTCCACCTTGCTTGGAATTCAACAGGACGGAGCCACTACGGTCAGGCTTGGCCCCGGGGCTGAAGTTAGTGGAGCAGAAATGGTGGCTTGACAGAGTTCCCTCAGCAACACAGGTCATTCTCAGAAGAGCCTCCCACCTCCAACCAAAGCCCTTTCCTTGGTCTCCATTGTGCCCCCATCCACTGGCTGACTGGCACTCATTCAAGTGTGGCCTTTTGTCACAGAGGCCTAAAGATAAATGGCTTCTTCACTGTGTTCATACCACAGTAGCATGCACACGCCTGGCAGTGCAGGGGCCCACACTGGCAGCATCTCTCCATTTTCTCTTGTACCTATGCACCCGCTGATGTCTATTCAGTATGTAACACGTGGCTGACACAGGGTAGGGCATGGCAAGGACAATGTAGTTTGTGACAGAGTAAAATTTGTTTTAAAAAGGCGCAAACCAAAATAATCTAGTTTCTGAAATACTGAAGAATTTGTTGGGCCGGGGGAGGTGGCAGCCATGTGTTAGCGCTGACTTGAGGTTGGAAGGTCAGATTGTAAGTTACCCCTTGTATGGATCTATCTCAACACAAGCTGCAATGTCCTCCTCTTTAGCTACCCAGAGAAGACAAATGCTGTTTATTTAGAAATGCAATGGCTTAAGTTACTCTGTGGGGGTTTCTATTAAAATCAAGAAGCTGACCCTCCCCCTATCCCTCCCCTAAGGAGACCTCTGCAAACATTTGCCTCCTGTGTTCCGCCCACAGGACAGGCATCTCAGCATTTTCAATGAATTTTGATACCTGGCATCCTCTGGCTCATACTTCATAATTGATTCCAGAAAAAAATACCTAAAATCTATGTTTCAGTACTATGTTTCAGTAAGCCAATGTGGATGTAAAAAAGATTTTACTGAGTGGCTGAGGCAGTAAAGCAGTAAGTGCAAAATTTTCTTTTAAAGCAGCAATGACTGATATATATATATATATAACTAGATCAAAATGGGGAAGTTGAATCTTAGCCTCCTATTCGCCTGGAAGATGAGAGTGCCCGTTATTAGTTAATAGATCAGTAAATAGGTTGACATGAAACCAGAATGTTTTGTATAGTCTCTGGTGCCTGCTCAAGTTTTCTGGTTCAGTGAAATATTAATCTATTAAAGACTACGGATGCCAGAGAGCCTTATCTCTGGCAGGTTTATAAATTGGTTAATTTGCAAAATTCTTCATTGTCTCTATTATCCTCTCATCTAGGCAGCAGTCGTGTCTGTTCAGACACAGCTTCTAAGTTTGACTGATCCTGCAGGGTACTGCCGGGGACCATTGACTCCTGCGTGGACAGACTTTGAGTCATCTCCCACCTTACATTGGGTCTACCCATGACGTCAGGCTGTTCCTCGGTAGGATGACTGCTACAGTGTCTAGCCTAAGAAATAGACTTTGCCTCTCTCTTGTTTCTTACTGTCCAGAGAGATATCTAAAGATGAAGCAGTGACTCAGTGAGGAACTCTGTTCTGCTGTCTTACAAAGGCCATCTTCTTCCACTACTGTTTGCAGCTGCCACCTGGACTCAGGTCGGGCAGCTCCCATCAAGTAGGTTCACCAGGTGCCATTTTGGCAACCATCGGGCTTCCCTGCTGTGCCAAGTGTAACAGCTCTTTACTACCATGTGAGAAACAGCCCTTGTCTTCACACAGGGAAACAAGGTTTCCTCTATTTGTCCCATTGTGAGTCCTCCCAGTTGGAGGAAGGCTATCGTTTCTGTCTCCTTGCTCAGCACATACAACGTGAGCATCTCCTTTCTTCTTCTCATTTGTGACCCTCTTAGGCCACAAGCTCCTCTTGCTTCTCTCTGATGACTCATTGGATGCGATATGACCACTGAGGCAGCTTTCTAATATCATCAGCTCATCAGAATCTGACAGTGTGAAGTTCTGTAGGTATGGATGCAAAAGAATGCAAAAACAGTCTCCACTAACCAAGAAGTGCTGCTTACATCGTGACTGTATGGAGTAAATACTTGGCTTGAGAGCTGGAAGAGAGGAAGGCAGAAATGAAAACCAAGTTTCCAAATATCTGATATATTAGTCACACAGTTTTATCACGGGCGACCTGCCATTTTTAAAATGAATTAATTTATTTTATATTATCCTTTGTTGTTTGAAAACTCCATGTATGTATATAAATGTTTATTTAATCAAATCGATCCCAAATCTCTTCCCTTCCAATTCCTCCTTCATTTCCCCCATCACTTCCGCCCTCACCCCAGCTTCATATGCTCTCTCTCTCTCTCTCTCTCTCTCTCTCTCTCTCTCTCTTTCCCTCCCTTTTTCCAAATCCACTGCATTCGTTTAGTGCTGCCTATATGTGCATGGGTCTGGGAGCACCCGCTGGAGCATGGGTAGCCTCTCCGGGCCTCAGCCTTGAAGGACTGCCTCTCTCCCTTACACCCACTCCCACACAGCAGCCATCAACAGCCAATAGCTCCTCAGTAGTAGGAGGAGCTCGTGAGCCCCACTGCTTTCCGTGTAGGGATTTTAGTTGGCATGATCTATCTTATGAAAGTCTTAAGCATGCAGCCCCAGCTGTTGTGAGTTCCTGTGTGCAATGGCCCTGCCATGAATGGCAAATGCTGTTGGCTTTACTGCAGAGGTCCTCTACCTCTGGCTTTTATAGTCTTTCTGCTCCCACTTATTGATCTCTGAGCCTATGAGGGGACATGGTGTGATACAGATGTCCCTTTGCTCAAACAGACATTGACAATCTATAACGGATTGTTTTCTCTTACAAATCAATGAATTTCCAAACTTGTTCATAGGAGTCCATAGGTAATCATCCTTTCCAATGCTACACATTATTATCTAATCACTTCTTCCTTGATAGTAAATTGTAAATTCTTTCTTGATTATTTTGTATCCTTATATATGTGCTTGTAAAATTGTATACTACAGGATTCCAATTGGGTGGATGTTTTAATGTACATACACCTTGACTGATAAGTTCTCAAGGAGAATTAAGAGAAGTAGGTAGGGTCAGTGGCCAAGCAGAGGGAAGTCACAACTTCTTATATCCATAACTTCAAAAATAAGACAAGACTGCAAGGTTCAGTCTCTAAGAGGGACCAGGGAGCTCACTGGTTCTGGCCATGGGAGAAGCTCACCCTCAAGCATTAGGATACTAGGAACTGCCCAGGGGGGTAGTCAGGATGGTTAAAACTATAGCAGTACTAGTGTACCCATGTTGTTACCCAGTGATCACAGTCAAGTTCCTTGCAAGCCACATGGGAACAGAGCAACTCCATCAAAGAATGACTATTTTTTCTCTAAGGACCTACATATTTCTTGTTGTTCTTTTCCAAGATAAATGTTTACATTATTGGGAATGGTCTGGGTATTGTTGTGGGCATGTGCATGCCATCCTTGCAATGTGTTGTGTTGTGTGCATTTGTGACATACAGTTGGGGAGACAGGAACACCTAACATATAGGCGTTCCATACACACGACTTAATGTTGTCAGGCAAGAGAACTTGTTGGCCCTTCCTTATTATGGTATACATAGGCAATGGACCTAGAAGGAACCCACATCTTCCTAGAGATGCTCTAAGACAAACGCCTCTCCCTGGAGGAGACATAAAGCACACTTGGCCATCATCATGCAAGGATTCTTCCTGCTCTGGCTGACATTGACATCAGGAGCAAAGGTGGGGAAAAGTCATAAGACTAGAATATACCATTGGGATAGACAGATTCATACACCAAATCCTATCCATTACATTGAGAAGTGGGAGCATATCTTAGTAGTAGGACATTTTCAGGCATTCATGAAGCCTGGCTTTGATTCTTCACACTAGGAAAAGAAACACAGAAGAAAACCAAAGGAACTATTCCAGATAAGAACAACCTTCAGATAGGAACTGCTAATCAGAAAGAACCACAGTGGCTGGCTCTGTCTCAGACATAGGGCTATGCAATGAACAAGCTCAGCATAAGGTTTAACAGGTGCACAGAAGAGGACAGTTACAGTACTGCACGAGTCACCGTCTGGACGTCCTTTCAGATATGGTCACCCTGGAATAATGGCTTTAACTTGGAAACACTGAACAAATTAATTGATTAAGTTAATTTGACTACTTTAATTAAATTCTTCCATTATTTAATTAAATGAAGCAATGCAAACGAACGAGATCTCAGAAAAATAAATCAAGGAGAAAATGTAAGTTCTGATACTATGACAAAATTCCCGAGGCTAGCTTGATATTTTAGAAGGATGCTATTTAGCTCCCAGGTTTGGAAGTATTACATCCAAAAGCATGGTGACAGCTCTGGTGAGGACTTCATGGTACAAGTGAAAACAATAGAGGAAGGTTTGTCAGATGGGAAACCACATGGGAAGGCACCATCCATGGTCTTCCGCAACAGCCCCATAAAAGAATCAACTTCCCAACCAATCACATCACTTCCTCTTGGGATCACACCCCATCAGCATATGAGTCCATCGCTTGCAGTTTCCACCATGTCCCAACAGTGTCGTACTGGGAGGCAATCTCCCACCACAGGACTCTCTGCTGGAATAACAGCTCCTCTGCCCCGTTCCCTCTGCTTGTGCTGTTCTGCTCCCTCCTCCCCTAGGGTCTAGAGTCAGGCTGACCTAAGGGAACTCCTGACGTTCTGCAGCAATCTGGTGAGATAATGGAGAAACGTCAGGGTTGAATTGTGTTTCCTGCTACCATGGGCAGAAGTGAGGTTTAGTAATAAATTGGAAAATAAACATGTGACTACGTTTTCTCCCCAAGCCAATGACTGGTCCAAGTGAGGACAAAAATCAGTCACACAGAAAATGAAGTTGGAACCACTCTGGCTCCAATTTACATCAATTTGCTAGTAGATTTTGTGTTTATCTCAAATGGTGAAAAGATAGAAAAGTGATACAGTAAGAGATAAATTCCTAGGTGATTTATGTGGTTGTTCAGCCCAGTGCTCAGAAATGGGTGGGTGGGGGGATAGGGGGCAGCTCAAGGTGAGAGCATTTGACTGGCATGTGTGTGTGTGTGTGTGTGTGTGTGTGTGTGTGAGAGAGAGAGAGAGAGAGAGAGAGAGAGAGGGAGAGAGAGAGAGAGAGAGAGGAGAGAGAGAGAAAGACAGACAGACAGAAACAGAGACAGACAGAAACAAAGACAGAGAGACAGAGACATGCAGAGAGACAGAGAGAGACAGAGACACAGAGACACACAGAGAGACACAGTCAGGGACAGGCAGAGACAGGTAGAGACAGGTAGAGACAAATAGCAACTTTGTCAGAGGAAGTTCATTCTAGGAATGAAAATTCAGAGACAAAGGAATGAGAATGCTAAAATGGTTAAGCACAGAAAAGGCATTTACTATGATTTACAGATTTCATAATAATTGCAATGCAGGATTTAGCAGGAAGGGCTCAATACCACTGTTTTCCTAATTTTGCAAAATCAGATGAACAAACAAAGAACAAACACCGTTTTTTGATTGTCCATATCTGTTTTGTTTTTTCTATTGTTTTGGTTTTCATTGACTTATTTATTTATTCACTTTACATCCCAGTCATAGTCCACCCCTCCTCCTGGTTCCTGCCTCGTGCAGCCTTCATCCCCATCCCCACTCTACACAAATATTAATTTTAAAACATGGTATCATACTAGAAGCAGTGCTTTGCTAAGGCTGCTCTCTGTGGGGGCTGCAGTGAGGGCATGTAGCACACAGAGCCCTGTGAATTTGCATGCTTTCAATCACTTCTGAGCACATACTTTATCCAAGGCCTGTGTGAGGCACAATGAGGGTACAACATTCAACAACACAACAGATTTTTTTTTTTTGAGACTGGGTCTTACTGTGTAGCCTCAGGCTGCTGATGTGACCTTCTTGCTCCTACTTCCCAACTCTGGGATTACAGACATGTCTCTCCATGCCTGTTGGAAATGACCTTGGATCAGAGTTCAAAGCTCTGACAGCTGTAATATACAAGGGACAGCAGTGCAAAGTAGAAGGCAATTGTCACCAGATGTTGTAGGGCTTCCGAAGGGAAGGACACACATGAGCAGGGATCATGACAACTGTCACTTTTTGAGGAGTGGAAGGTAGTCATGATTCAGGTGGAGTGGCAGAGATGATTACAAGATACTCCCAGGGATTCGATCAGAAATTAGAGGCTGATTGATGGCTCCTTGGGTAAAGAAAGGTATCTGTCACCAAGCCCGAGTTCAGTGTCATCCCCCTCTCCCCCAAAAAGCTGACTCACAGAGGGGAAGGAGAGAACTGAACCCCAAAAACTGTCCTGTAAACTGTTCTCAGACCTCCATACATGACACCACTGTGTCTATATAGAGACACATATAAATTTAATAAGTATATGTAGTCAGGACATTCCCTGGGCAAATATTTTTCAGAATTTCCAATAAACTCTCTGCTACAACTTCACAGAAAAGAGAAAGGACACAGTCAGGAAAGGGGTGACATAGACTCCCCTGTACAGTGAGCCTAATGAGGAAAGAGAGAGTCTTATCACCATGGTGGGCAGGCAGGGCCAGACTTGGAAGTAGGAGAGCATTAGGAGCTAGAAGGAGCATCATACCTAGGCAGCATGACCAGGCCTTGAAGAGAGGTTTCCCTTCAAATATGGAGAAAAAGAAGGGTCTAATTCACAGGTTTTCGTGATGGGGCACAAATTTTGTACCACATAATTTTTTGTGTCAGTGCCTATCCTACATATCAAGGGACACAGAGGCAGGTATCATGTAGGACCATAAACTGATCTTGCAGATGCAAAGCAAAGGGGCTGCAACACCACAGCATAGAATGATTCTGTCCCAGAGAAAGCTATGGTGGGGCGTGGTCTGATTTCTAGGCAGGAGACAAGAAGGCAACTAAAAGATTGGTCTAACACTCTCAACACTAGACTAGAGGCTAAAAGTCAAGGCTGGGGCTTTCCACTTCAGCTTGCATAGTACAATAATAAAATAGTACTTAGTTATTAAGTGGCCTTTCCATTAGTCAGTACAATAGAACACTGACTAATGGAAAGGCCACTTAATAACTAAGTACTATTTGCCATCGGCCTTGTAGAATGGAGCCCAGGAGCAGTCAGTGCTCTTTGATGAGTCTGTCCGGTCTGGAACCAGACCCTACCATCTGAAGCTGCTTGCTACCATAAAGCAATTACATAGCCTGTCTTGCTATGGCTTCTTAACCTATAACTGGGTTAGGAAAGTGCCCACCAACAGGGTAAGCAAAATATAGCCTGTGTGGTGCTGGCTATAGAGTGAACCATGCATTAGGGCTCAGCAGGTAATTCCACAAGGCATGTATTTGTTTCCATATCTTTGTCTCTTTGGTGCACCATAAAGACAGCTTTTTAAAGATTGCCTAGGGAAGACTCAGGCAAATATACTAAGTTTTCAAAAGGCAGTAATGGGTTTTTACATATTACTGTATCAGCCAGTATACACAGTAGACAATAAGCACATTACTGCATAATACAGTAATGTTATGTTGTTTCATACTTACTCAAGCAGTATATATAAAAGTACTCTGACCCTATAGCTAATGTGCTCTGTACACATGCCTGTGACCCTGGGACTTGGGAAGCAAAGGCAGGAGGAGCAAAAGTTTAATGTCATCCTTGGGTACATAGTGAGTCTGAGGCTAGCCTGGTCTGCATGAGTTTAATGTCATCCTTGGGTACATAGTGAGTCTGAGGCTAGCCTGGTCTGCATGAGTTTAATGTCATCCTTGGGTACATAGTGAGTCTGAGGCTAGCCTGGTCTGCATGACGTCCTGTCTCAAAAGGAGACATATATTATACGCATGTGCTCTTTAATTACTTTATTAGTTTGGATGGCTAAACCATGAGCTACTGTTTTACTTTCAATCTATTTGTTTAAAGTGAGGTTGAACGTTTTTGTGTCATTGGTGACAATTACATTTGTTCACAGAACAGTATGTCTGTTTTGCAGTAGCAACTCTGTGGTAGAGACTGGTTTTAACAAGCAAAGAAATGTGACATTCTCTAAAATAGCTGAGAAGATACTTAAGTTAGTACTACCTCATACTCCTCCATACAAGTGCTGGGTCATCTCATGTGTATTCTGAGGGAAGGGAAGGCATAAGCTAGAAAATAAAGGTGAAAATCTGTGAAGGTTTTGAGCAGGAATCACTAGGAATGAGGGCAGACGAAAACCGAGAAGACTATAGTCTGCTCCGAGAGAACAAAATGAAGCTGCAGGGAAGAGAGACTGAGCTTTAAAATGATCGTCAATGCCAAGCGAAGAAAGAGAGGACACATTAAAAAAAAAGGAGTCCCCCAACCGTTAAAATCAACGTATTCAATTAATCATAAATGATTACCCTTATGTCCTTAAGTGTGGTCCTGACCACAGTGCCATGCTGTGGAATGAGAGATGTTGTGGGCAACGGAGGGATAATAATAGTCCAGGGGGAACAAGAGCATGCTAACGGGAGTCCCAGAGGTGCATGGCACCAATGCCAAGATGATCTGGAGCCCTCTTCCATTAACCTGGTGGCCCTGTCTCTGTCCTGATCCCAAGCAAGAAGAGCTTCTGAGTATGGATGCGTTGGGCCAAGGCACCTTTGGAATGCCCCCTTTCAGTTCTGAAAATGGAAGGACAGCTCAGAGAAAGCAGAGTCAGCAGTGGGAGCCAGCACAGCAGTGACTCACAGCCTTCTTCCTGTAGGCTTCCTGGAGAACTCTTCTTTCAGACGACTGGTCACATGGCAAGCTCTGGTCCACATCTGGACCGCTCAAACGTAACTGATACCCTCCGTTGACTCTCCTTATCCATGTCAATGTCAGCCCACCTCAGTTGTACTAGGGATCCACAGTGAAGCCAAGTCAAGATGGGTAAAGGAAAGAAGGCAGGAGGAAGATTTAAAGAGAGTTGCTGCTTGGGCCAGAGAACCTTCTCCATGTGGTGACCAGCAGTTAAACAGAGACTCACGACTGGTCAAGTGCTGTGTGTGAGTGTGAGCCTTCAGCCTTGAAGGGCACTTGTACATCAACTCCCTCCTGAAAGCTTAGGTCACCCTGTCAAAAAGAGAGCAGAGAGAATGTAGGAGCCAGAGGGTTTGTGTTTGGAGCAGCGCTATGAATTGATGTCTTCTGGATACACATGTCTGCTGCAGTCATGAACTCACAGCAGCTACGGTTACCTACTCAAGACCCATCCAAGATCAGCTAACGTTCTTGTGGACTTCACTAATTGGACTTAAGGAGTGAGGGAGAAGAAGACATAGAAATACAAGGGAGGGGTGTCTCAGAGAAAGCAAGAGAGTTGGGATGGGTAAGATCAAGATCATTGTAGACATGTATGAAGCTGCCAAAAATTAAAATATATTATAAAAACAGTTATAAAAAGGAAAATGTAAAGATCATGTCTCCTAGTGTACTGGTGGACACAGAACCCCATTGTACAACGGGAGCTCGGGAGGAGATAGGCCTCAGAAGTAGCTGTAAAATCAGGAATGGCTGGGCAGAAAGGCTCAAAGCCAGAAACGATGTCAGCACAGAGGTTCATGCCTGAAACCTCAGCCATCAGGAGGCCGAGGTAAGAGGACTGTGGACCACTCAAGGCCCTACACAGGCAGTGCCAGCCAGCCGGAGGCTTTCTTCCTTGTCCCCCTTCCCTGAAGAACGCAGATGTCCCAAATGTACATCAGGTATTTTGGGTGCTCTGTGCTTCTTTGAAGCCCACGTGTAGGTGGTGCCCCTGTTCTATGGAAGCTTTGTTGACTCAAATCCAAACAGCAACTTTAAGGGCGTCACAACCAAACTGTCTCCCTGGATTACCTTTGCCACAATTCCCGTGTCTTCCTTCTGGTTATCTCTATGAGCTCTCAAGCCTGATTGCTACTGTTCAGCCCACACCAATTAAAATCTAAGGTCAAGCTTTTTGACTTGTTCTAGCACAGAGGAACTCCCGGCCATACCATCCACTCTGTGAGTGTAGGAACTTCACAGACTTGAACACATCAGGGAGGCCCAGTGTTGCAGATCGAGTGACCTTCCCCAGCACTGTGGACACACTACTCTTTCCTGTCACATTCTTCCTCCAGGGTCCTCCTATTTTTGAACATTAGAGATGTGAACAGAAGTTTCTGGAAAGAAACTGCAGTTTCCGCTGACCTTTCTGCAAATCTGAATGTTGGATTAGAATTCTAGTGATTGAGAGAGGTTGGGATGATGCAAGTCCAGAGCCAAATTATCTTGGGAGCATTTTTAGCCTCCATAATAGCCATTGATTGCCCTCCTTCTCTACCTTACCTAATTATTTAAATTATTTGGAATATACAAACACAGACTTAGTTTTCAACCAAACAAAAAGCTTAAAATGTCATCAGATAACATCTGAGGCCTATAGCTGTAACTTTCCTGCTTTACCTAACCCACCTGCCTAAAAAAAAAAAAAAAAATCTCCACCTGTGTTTGATTTATGACTTTTCTTGCTCTGTTACTATAAAAACATCGTGAAACTGCTTCCACATTGGAACACGTAATTTAGGGTAACCTAAATCTGTATCCCTGGGCCGTGGTCACTCATATGTGGCTTCCGGATAAATTGTCCCTTACCCCCTTCAAACTGAGAGTTGTGTCTTCGCATCAGCAGATACATTTATTTTTATCTTGTTCATGTATTTCTTCTTCATTTCAGACAGAACATTTACCTCTTTGAAGTCCTCTGAGTTCTCAGTTTCTACTCCAAGTAGATTTTTTTTGTATTATTTTTATCCTGTTCCCATTTTCCTGTCTGTCTGTCTGTCTGTCTGTCTCTGTGTGTGCAGGCTTGCTTTTGTATGTGTGTGAGCACATGTACATGTGAAGTCACATACAGATGCATATCTGAATGTAGAGACCCAAGATTGACATCAGACATCATCTTCAACACCTTTCCACCTGTTCACTGAGGCAGGCCTTCTCAGTCAAACCCACTTCCCAGCAGTCTTGCTAGCTATCTTGTTCTGGGAATCCCAGTCTCTACGTTCCATGACTAGAATGACAGGTTGGTTGCCATGACTACCCAGTATTGGTGTGGGTGCTGGGTCCTCATGCTTCTGTGGCAAGCACTTTAGCCTCTGAACCATCTTCCCAGCCTCTGAATTAACTCTTTTAAAGATCATATTACTCTCTCTGCACAGGAGTCCACAGGATATACCTTTCTTCAGTCAGATCTCAGGATGATATAAATTGCATAACACTAGAGAAGTTGTATGCCAAGAGTGTCCCCATAAGCATAGGTAATATTCAAAACATAGCTGGCACAATGCCTTTAATAGTCAGCCTTATTCAGAAGTGGAGCATGCTCCTGCTAGGTCCTGACTTATGAGAAAATTAGAAGGACTAATTGTCCATTACTAACTGGTATAGAAGTACAGATGTCCCTCTTTGTCCTTGGGGGATCAGGCTCAACAACCTCCTCAGTGGATACCAAACTCCGAGACTGCTCCCTCCAGTCCCTGATATAAAATGACAGCACAGGATTAGCATATGACATATGGCATCCTCCAGCAAGTAGACTTTAAGTCATCTCTATGCATAACTCCTAGTATAATGTAAATGCTAATGCTAATAGCTGGGTAAGGACTAATGGTAGTGAAAAAACTGTCCAGACTCAAATGTTTCATAAATACTTCGGGTCCATATTCGCTTGACTCTGTTGATGTAGAACTTGGGGATACAGAGTCTGGTTGTGCTTCATGAACTGACGTCAGCATGAGCATATAGGTGCTTAGCAGCTGAACTCCAGATCATCCTGGATTAGTAGGATGCCTAATCCGAGTCAGCGGCTTCTCTGACATCTCACAGGATCCTATTTTATTTGACTGGAAGTATTGCTTCCCGTCTTCCCAGTCCTTCTCTTATAGAATCACCTAGAAGTCATCGTTTGAAGGAACCCTGCCCCTAATTTGATCATGTACTGATGGATTTATAATTTGGCCGAGGATCAGTGTTCTGAGGTGTCTGAGAAATTCCCTCACTTTTGACCAAATATTTTCCTTTAAGTTCATGGGGAAATTAACTCCATTCTAAATCACTCAAATGATTCTGACCTTTCCAGTTTCCAGTTTCCACTTTCCCAAGGTCCTTCCAATAGCCTCTTTTCCAATAGGTCCAATTCAACTCACCTTACCATAGGTCTGTCTTTGTTCATTTGAAGTTTTATAGATTTTACTAAAACTCAACATTTCCCTTTGCTTTAAGTTTTTGTTAAACAGCAGTCTTGATGTTCATGAAGAAAAATATAATATGGACCGTTTTTGTAATAAAGTTGTCTCATAGGTACATTGCAAACAAACAAAAATGAATACGCTAAGGCTCTGTAGATGAATGCTAACTAAATGTATAAAAACGTTCCAATGCAAAATCACTGTATAAATTAATAATGAGCTAACTCATGTTTCTTGAATTAAATTATTGGTGTGTACTTTGCACATATAATGCATCTCAATTTGGAGTAGACATACTTTAAGGGTGCACATGTGCCCAATTGCAGACGCTGGAGCTGGGGCCATACTGCCCGCCCAGCTACCGACAGCTCAGCCAGTTGTTAGCTTGGTCTTAAATAGGAACTACTCTGCCTGTGTCCCCATCTTTCAAAAGGCAATGGTGATGCAATGCACATCAGACGATTACCCGACAAATCACCCGTGAGGCTGGGATTCTGAAGCAGAGAAAGACTGGATTAAATGGCACTGTTAGCACTATCATTGCTATGGCCTTTATTTGCCCAATACTACTTACTGTTCACCTTTTCAGCTCTTTGTTCAAAATATCCAAAAGAACTGGTGTCACCACAGCAAAGCAACTTTCCTGTTAGAAAATTATTTTTCAGCTACTTCTTTCTCTTATCTGGAAAACCCATACCCTAGAATGATGCTCTCTCTCTCTCTATATATATATATATATATATATATATGTGTGTGTGTGTGTGTGTGTGTGTGTGTGTGTGTGTGTGTGTGGTGTGTGTGGTGTGTGTGTATGTGTGTGTTGTATATATATATACATATATATATATATATGTATATATATATATAGTAGTTATAGGATGCTGTTCCAGAGGCTGCAGACTGAAGGTCACACAGAGGTGAATTAACTGAGTATAGCAGCCCAGGCACAAAGATACTCAGAAGTGCAAACTTTATTTAGCTGGATCCTTATTTATTGTAGAGCCATCTTTTAAACCAGTCTTCTCATTTATGCGAGCAATTTCATCTCTATGCCTGAATCCTAGACAATATTTCATGATGACTCTGTAGGAAAAAAGCACTCAGTGTGATTTACCCTCCCAGATATTGTAGGATATTATTTATGTGGCCTGAAGCAGGTGCCGCATCCATCCCCAGCTGTGGCTTCCTTTCAACCACGAGAAACAGCAGGTGTTCTGGTTCCCAAAATGTCTTTCAAAAACAATTCTGACGGTGCCAGGAGCACTGGGAACACTGGTGACTGGAGAGCTGCTCGTGTGCACAGGGATGACCATAGACTGCAGAGTGGGGAGAAACTGAATTAGAATCCAGCTCTAGGAAGGGTCAAGTTCAAGAGAGCATAGGGAGAAGTGAGTTCAAGTTCAAGAGAGCATAGGGAGAAGTGAGTTCAAGTTCAAGAGAGCATAGGGAGAAGTGAGTCAAACGTTGACAGTCAAAAATCCTTTAGGAGCAAAGATATTTGCAGAACTAGATTATATGATATGTGTATGGGAAGTGACTTCATTCTATGTCTCATAAAATGGTTTGAGAGAACTTGAGGGGGGGAACATGAGAAGTTTGCATAGGCAAGAATCATGGTTTATGATCGTTCAAGAAAAGAAAAGAAAATCCACGAGAGAGGCTTGTGCAGTGTGTCAACCTATAGTCTATATGGACTTTTGCCTTGAAGGGAGATTTTTATCATCACGTATATAGCCAAGTAGCTCAACAAGACATTCAATAAGACCCATGTGAAATTCTGACAAAATTGTAGAAATAATGGAGAGAAAGATGGCTACTAAGTCCTGTTCCATTCAAAGTTTGATCAGTGATCTGGAGAACATTGGATTAATCTACAAAATGCATACATGCCAAGAAGATGAGAAGAACAGAGGTGTCCAATGAAAGACCGAAACTTGAAAATTACTCAAGTAGGCTAGGGAAATTAGAATCGTCTGATCAAATGACCATGAACAGGGTTATCTCTGAAACCACCTATATCAATAGATCATGAGACATTTAAGAAACCAGTCTGTCAAAACAGCTAATGTCCCCAGCATCTTTAATAGGCATACCCTCCTATAAATGAGGAACATGACAGTTCATCACATTAGCCTGTAAGCAGGACACACTGATAAGCTGATCAACGGTGTCTTGATCAAGTGCCTACCCTGGAACAGCTAGAATTTACATTGAGAATAATCCACAGAAATTTAGGTGACTTAGGTTATAAAAGAGAAAACCTGGGGCTGCCCTGTGGGATCTAATGTACTCTGTGGTGGTCACATGAAAAGCGGTCTTAAAATAACTCCAGAAAGCAAAATGTGACTCCCCCCAAATGTCAATGACAGCACAGCAGATTTCTCAAAATAAAGAAAAATGTTCTCGTTCTGAATAGAACAAATTCCCTTGATTACCCAAGTGACTTTCCTGCTCTGAGGAACATTCTAAGGAAAAGCTACTGGATACCTGTCAGGGATTCCTGAACAGAATGAGATCTTGAACTAAGTGTTCTTTACTGCTCCTTGTAAGATTCTGTAAATGTGCTGTCTATGTAGAAAAGCATGAACAATACCAGAGGGCTCTTTTCTCAAAGTCTATATAGTTTATACAGGTTTATCTCGCCCACTACACTCAACCTTCTCACTAAAGGTCATGACTGCTTCCACTAGATGAAACTCAAGAATAATAGATGGAAATGATCTTTTCTTCTTGTCTGTGAAGGCGAGGAATGGATCCACCTAGCATTGTTGTTAATAGTCCCATGCCAAGTGGCATCTGGTGCTAATAGTCTGAGTTCAGACTACTCTGTTAAAGATTTGTTAATTTATGTTATATATGAAGTGTTTGCCTGAATGCATGTATGTGCACCACATGCATGCCTGGTACCTGAGAAGGCCAGAAGAGGGTGCCATATCCTTTGGAATATTCACTTACAGGCACTTGTGAGCTTCCATGTGGGAGGGAGCTGAGCCCTTGCAAAAACAGCTCATGCTGTTAACTGCCGAGCCACTTCTTCCACCCCAATTCAGGATACATTTACTTCCAAGAGGAACATTTTCTTATATAGCAAATGAAAGAAGTCTTAAAGTCTATTATTTGTACGTTCGCTATCAAATTTCAATAATACAAAGATTGAGCAATTTTATTACATACAACCAAAAATAAAATCATTTTACTCGACGGTTTTGCTGAAAACTCACTCAAGTATTCTCCACATGGGTTTATTTCTCTCACATACCCCAAACATCATGGGGAAAGATTGAAAAGACAATAGTATTCATCACCATGGAGAGATAGAGAGGAGAGGGGAGGAGAGGAGGAGGAGGAAGAAGGGGAAGAGGAGGAGGAGGAGGAAGAGGATGAAGAGAGATAGAGACAGAAACAGAGAGACAGAGACAGACAGACAGACAGACAGAGACAGAGAGACACATAGAGAGAAATACAGAATGAGACTTAGTGTTCTGTGCATAACCAGGATCCCCTCTGTATTGCATTATGACATCTACCAATCTCCAAAATATAGGACAAGAGCGTTGCTAAGAGGAACAGACCTTCAGAGAACCACAGAGAGGAGGTGAGGTGAAATGCAAGCCACCCTTTGTTCCAAGCAACAGGCAGAGTTAGGTAGGTGTGAACAGAGAAATATTTCAAAAGCTAATAGCCACAGCAACAAGGTCGCCTTGACCTAGGCACAGCGATCTGGGTTACACAGACAAAGGGAACCGACTGAGGTCTTTGAAAACCTAGAGAAGTTGATTAAGGTATCCAGGCTCCTCTGTGGAGTTAAAATATGTTTTCATCATGATGAAACAGACATCATTTCCATTAAGCAAGCTCTTTCCAAACAGTTAAACTCTAGAACCTGCTTACTGGCCAGTCTTGGTATATACTAGTGCTGAATAAGCCTCTTAGACGATCAGAAGAAGGTAGAAATGAGAAGATACCCAAGACATAGAAGGTATCCCTTGGTGTTCTAGCGAGTTATTTAAGTGTCTCCACAGCAGAAGCCTTTCAAAGGCCAGAGAAACTTGGAATGGTGACTAAAATATACAAAGCTTTCAGCAAACATTTGCTGTGTGGATACACAAGCTCAGCTTGATCTGTGACCACGTGACAGACTGAATATCCCTGGCTCCCATCCGTGATCTATTGTAGCCATGCCTCTGTGAGTGTGAGCGAGCAGTTTTTCCCACTAAGAAGTAGGTTTATTTCCTCTGCCTTTCTAATGAGTTAGCATCGGGAGTGATTTCTGCCAAGGTGATGTGGATGAACTATTGCTGTACTCGCTCTAAGGTTGGGCCAAGAAGCACCGGAACAGGCGAGAACTCAGCTGTGATTGGCAGAGAAGACTTCCCAGCACACAGCGGACCACAGACCACAGAGGGGAAACCAGAGGAACCACCTACTTGATGACTAACCTCCTGGGAGCAAGATGTGGTCACTGCACTCAATCCTTGCGTCTTGCATCATCGTATTACAAACAACAGTGAGGAACGCGACTGCTAAGAGCACATCTAGCGATCTTATTGTTGACCTTGCCCACTCACATTTGTGATCTATTTTAGTGGTTCCTAATTTAGTTTAAGAGAAAAGGTAAAGAGGCTCTCATTCTGTAGAATCCTGAATCCTCACAAGCTTCTACCTGCCAGTGCTTATTAACGTCTTCATTTGGTTCCCAGCCTTTCATTTAAATTAGCCTCAAGCTACTTCCCTGGCGTCCACCTCAGCTCTAACCCTACCCAAAGCCAAATTGAAAGAACTCGGGGCATAATTACAACGAACATGTCAGGAGAAGTCCATCCTTTTAAGCCGTTTGGTACACAACCTAGTCAACTTTCCTATATTCCCGATTGTGCTCAGTTCTATTGCAAACATACAGTTCCACGTTAGGGTTCTAACTATAGACCCCATGAGGTTTCGCATCCCTCACCTCCGAAAAAACGTTTAACTCTTTCGCACCATGTACGGAGTAGGAAGGAATAGTGAGCTATTCGTGCGGCCAAGCATTGCTCACAGTTTTACCCAATATGTGCTTTCATTCTGGTCTGAGACCTTGGCTCTCACGGCAATTACATCACAGACTTTCTAGGCTCCATCGCCATTTGCCCTCCTCCCCTCCTTTATGTCTTGGTTCAACTTGTCTTGTTAGCTTGAAACCTCCTTTTAAACAAAACCCCACTGGAAGCCACCTGCTACCCCTGAGGTGCTACCCCAATCTTGACTCTCTTTCTGTAATGAAAGGGGCATAGCAACAACAGCCATAATATCTATCAAGCACATGCAGATTCAACCTGTGTTGTTAATCACAAAACCCTTTGACATAGTCACCGTCGTTATTTTCTATATATATTGCAAAGGAAGAAGCTGCCTATATACGCACACTATGTCATCATATGTCATATGTCTATGTTAATAAAGTCAATTAAGCTGAATTAAGTGACTTGCCCAAGGTGACGCAGTCACCAGCAGGACTCGATCATTAATCAAAATATTTTTCATCCCCCAGTCTCACACTAATTTTCTGCTCCCTAGGAAAACATAATAGCTCCCTGGCTTCTCCAGCAGAGTCTGAGAGGTTTGGCCTTTGCCCATTTTTTTTTTTCCAGTAAGAATTCCTAAACTGAACACAGCAGGTAAATTTTTATTTTCTCCTCCGTGTCACACTCATTGTTTCTCAGTCAGAGTTCCAAGGCAAGAGGGAGAAAGTAAGTCTAAAGCTAAACTGAAATAACAATTTGGAGGTAATTAGAATTAAAAATTTAGAGAAAAAAATCCATCCTCTTAACCCATTCATCCGTGGCTGAGCCAATATTTTCATAATCCCAACTGTGCTCCGTTCTATTTTGAACATGCCTCTGCATGGAGATGTGTGTTATCACATTCATCCAAACGTGCGCGCACACACACACATGCACACACACACACACGCACACACACACACACACACACACACACACACACACACACTTCACTAATGCCTTCAACATGCTAATCTCCTTCTCTCTTTCACACATTGATCTCTCAAAGAACATCACACAAAGGTGCTTTCTGATCTTTGCTGCCCTTTAAAACTCACATTTATTCATCTGTTTAGAGCAAGCAAGAAGCATGGAAATCAGAGAATCTGCTCTCTCTTTCTACCGTGGTCCCAGGGATGGAACTCCGGTCCTTGGGTGTCAGACTTGGCATTAAGCATCTTTACCCTCTGAGCAACTGGGCCTATACTGCTTTTAATGACATAACATGGCACCCACAACAATCCTAGTCCACGTGAGCCTGAGGGGACAAGTGTCCAAAGACCAGAGGCCAATACAGGCTTGGAGAACCAGGAAGGGAGGAATGAATGAATGGATCGCAAGTGTCCAAGCTAAAGAGGAAGGCAAAATGCGAAGAGCTGGATATAAACCCGGGTGAGCCGTGTAAGTTTGGAAGTTACTCTTTTACTAACTCAGTGGGGAATAAAGGAAGATGCATGCGTTGTTTAATGCTCAGCTTGCCCTCTGCCTTTCTCTGTGGGTGACACTATGCAGCAGGCGGGGTCGACTATGGAGAGCAGCAGGGGCTAGGAAGGGAGCCAGAAAGGGTCTATTCACGATTGCTTAGTCCTCCCAGTTTGAGACTCCTCACAAAAGAAAAGCAGCCAATGCAAACTTGTGGGAACTTGAGGGAACATGTGCAGAGGGATGCACCGCCTGCCTCCAAGGGAACTGACAGACGGCTCTTACCCTCTGCTTTATGGCCATCCCTCACCTCTTCCCTACTCATCGAAAAGTATTTAAATTGCTTTTTCTCAAGTCCTATAAGTGGGTTATTGGATGAAGCCCAGGGTTCAGGAAAAGCATCTACTGAATATCATCTGAAAAACTTTCTTAAATTTCCGAGGAGCTCTGCACAAAGGAAGGCGACAGCTGGAGCGCGGAACTCACTCATTGCTTGTCACACGTGTAATCAGTAAGGGCGCAGACTCTGCAGCTTCTGCAATCTAGGAGCGAGGAAAGAAATGGCAGGTGAAATCGCTCTTTGTTGCTATAAATGCTCCTAAATAGAAAAGGGAGAACTGATGGTCTACAGCAGCGCATCTGCTCTATTGTATCCTTGAGTCAAAGGTTGGCTTAACTACGCCCTTGCGTCTCCTAGGTCCCTCTCCTTATGCAAGATGACAAATTGTCAGTGCCTGCGCCAAAGGGCAGCAATATGGAGAACCACACACTAATGTCAGCCATCTCAGCAAGAAAAATATTTTAGGAAGGAAAAGAACAACAACAACAAAAATGGCTGTTCATAAGACATGCTAATTACCGAAGGGTTTCATAAGTTCTGTGTGCTACACTTGTTTTGATTGATATCTAAGACCGCTAATTCCAACACGTGTAACAGGTCATCAATAATCTGGAGATGCAATCCAAGCTAGTCAGAATGGTGGATCTCGGTGCTCCAGTGTGAAGAGCTCTGTACTGCCAAGTACTTCAAACTAAAAGTCACTGGGAGGCAGCATCTCTCGCTTTCTCCTAATCCAGTCCCCACAGATACAGGAAACAAAAACTAGAATCCTCTTCCTCAAAGTCAAACCAGAATGCCTTTCTGTTTATAAAAGCCAGACATGAAGAAGCCCTCTTGACCTATCTTGTCCAATAGGAAATCAAACACCCTCACTCCATGGAGGTCTTGTCCTCGATCCAACAAAAGGAGATGCTGTGCAAGGGACAGCAAGAAGAATCTGATAAACAGGTTTCAGGTTTAGTTCTCCCTTTGGCCTTATACATTAGATCCCGCTTTTTAGTCAGATCTCATTGATATGAATTGTCTACTCTTCCAAAAGAGTATGAAAGCACAGTTCCACTGGGCCCCAGGGATCCATTCTGAAGGCTTCCATGTCACATGAACGTCAAGCAAATGAATGAGCAAAATTTCCTCTTGTTAAATTGTCTGTTGTTATGGGATGTTGGTTATGAGGCTAGTGTGTATATGAACACATCACGCCTTTCTGCAGAAGCAAACATTCAGAGGAATTACATTTTTAAGAATAAAAATTCAGTCTCAGAAAGACAAATTGCATGTGTTTTCTCTCATTTCGTCCTAGATTCTGCGTTGATAGATTAAATCATGTATTGTGCTGGTTTGACTAGGTTTGACCCCCATAGACTCATGTGTTTGAATGTTTGACCCATGGAGAGTACCACTAATAGGAGGCGTGGCCTTGTTGGAGGAGGTGTGGCCTTGACAGAGTGATTGGTTGTCAGGCAGGCTTTAAGCTCTCCTATGCTCAAGCTCCACCCAGTGTGGACCCTAGTCTCCTCCTGGCTGCCTTTAGATCAAGGTGCAGAACTCTTGGTTCCTCCAGCACAAGTCTGCCTGGATGCTGCCATGTTTCCCATCATGATGATAGTGGACTAAACCGCTAAAACTGTAAACAAACCCTAACTAAGTGTTTGCCTTTTATAAGAGTTACCTAGGACATATTGTCTCTTCACAGCAATAAAACTCTAAGACATTTCTGGAGTATGTATATATAGCATCAAAGAAGGAATGAACCTCTCTGGAGAACAAGGACCCTGGGACATAGGAAGGAGCAAGATAGATGGGTATGGGTTAAGGAATATGTTCAGTGCTCAATATATACTGTACAAAAATTGAAAATAGGAATAAATATCTCCATTTCATTATCTCACAGATGAGGTTAGACACAAATATAACCATATGTCCCAAGTTTATTTTCAGGCCAGCAACTGAGAAATCTGAATTTACTTAGAAATATCATTGATTGGGTGTGATAAATGGTGATAGCAAGTTCAGACCATCATTACACCAGGCTATCTCAAATATGTGGAAATGATTTTCATAGTAGCCCTGTGCTCATGAAACCCCACTACATTATTAAGTCCTTCGGGACTAGTGCCTTGACATACAGATCCAAGGGAGGAAAAGAGGAAAAGACTATATTAAGTTGGGTTTTGTTTGGGGGTTCTGGTTTGGTTTGGGTTTGGGTTTTGTTTTTTTTTGTGACAGGGTCTCTCTACATAGCTCTGGTGTGCTAGAGCTCAGTCTGTAGACCAAGCTCAAATTGTCCAACTCACAGAGATCTGCCTGCCTCTCCCTCCCGAATGCTGGGATTAAAGGTATGCACTGCCTTGCCTAGCCAGTTGCCTTGCCTATTAAGTTTACCTGGGTAGTTTCTGAGGCAGTTGCTGAGAGGCTCAGGGTGGGGAAACTAGAAAGATGCCCTGTCTTTGGAGCCAGTGACTACCCCAAGGATGGTAGATTGTGTGTGACAAAGCAAGCTACTGTGTTTCTGAGAAAAGGTACAGAATCTAGAGGGTGACATTGGACTCTCAGAACATTGGAAAGGCCACTGCGGTGGCATGTATAATATTTTTAGCAAACATAGCCATTAAAATAAATGACAGCTTTCTCTCGTTTGTACTAATCGGAACCACCTCATGCTGGTGGTAGAAAACTAGAATAAAAAGCTAATTCACAGGCTCAATTCAGACAGAATGTTGGGTCATTTAGGGGTCATCGACTCAATCACCTATATTAAAAAACAAACAAACAAACAAAAAAGGTCCCCAAGGGGAGGGAAATGAAATGACTTCCAGTAAATGAAACACAGAAGTCACCTGGTACCCATTTCATGTTCTCCTTCTATGAAATCTGGCTTCTTCCATCCTTGGAACCTTTGGTTTCTCTGTGTTGATACTCCTGCTGGGTACGTAGGTTCTGCCCCTAACAGCAATGCATGTGAGATAAGGACCAATAGCTTCAGCCCAAGCAAACCCTCGTTGATCACCCATGGCTCAGCTGCAGCGCCTTTGCTGCCAGAGAGACGCCTCCCTCTTGTCCAAGGAAGGCCACTCCTGGCCCAGCGCAGGGGCCCCGGGTACTTGCCTCTGAGCAAGCACAAGCTGACAGGGGCAGAGCGGTAAACATCCTGCGAGCGCTGCACTCACTTAATTTGCTGACCATCTGATTAATTGCACATCTCCACACTTCAGCTCAGCCCCAGCTAAACCTCTGCAGCTTCTTGCCAAAGGCGTCTCTAAATGTCCTGACTTTTTTTTTCCTATAGACACTTAAAAACCTCATTAACTAAGAGAGAATGTTTTTAAAGCAGCCAGATAGTGTTTTATCCATAGCCTTGAGTGTTGGAGGTTATAAACTCTTATATTCAACAACAGCCTCTATAGGACCCATGCCAGGGCTCCTGAATGACATACCAGTGGCTCCAAAGGGCTACGCATTAGCGACCCAGATCTTCAGAAGCAATGTCTACAAAAGACGTCATATTAAATGGAGTCAATATCACTTCCATGTTCCAGCAAAAATGTTCCAGGATAAAAGAAGCTTAAAGAGTGAGAGAGATGAGTGTCCTCAGCTTGCTTGCATCCAATGGGACTCGGCCATATAGGTGATAAATCCCCCAGTGTTAGTACTGGATGCCGGTCCTGGATACGTTTTCTTCATGGCTGAATATTTGGCAAATTCCTGTAACTGTTACTATCCCTAGTTTCAGTTAAGAGTGAAGGTAAGAGCAACTGTGCCCTTGCAGGCTCTGCTGTGATGATTAAAGGGTCCCGGATCTGTCTGGGAAGACGGTGCAGTGGCTAAGAAGAAGTACCACTCCTTCAGAGGGACCAGGCTCCGTTCCCAGAATTCACGCCAGGTGGCTTATAACTCCAACTCCAGGTCATCTGATGTCCTCTCCCAGTTTCTCAAGACATACGCATGCTCACACACAGATATAATTAAAAATGAGAGAAATCTTTTCCAAACGTATTTAGGGTATGCATTAGAAGCTGACAAGCTTTGGTAGCAACCCAAATGACTTTGCCACCGCTTTTCATAAGACAAATTGGAAGGAGAGTTTTAGTTGTAGATAGGAGAAAAAGAAGCTTGGAGTCTTTTGCTTCTTTAAGATTCTGGGTCCCTCTCTAGGCCACACAGCTTCCGAGATAAAGCATTCATATACAGAAATGGTCTTTACTAAAAGGTAAAACAGGCCCCGGCACATGTGTGGTCATAGAAATGAGGTGAATCAGAAGTCCCAAGTCCCTTAGCATGGTGTGAGTGTAAAGCACGGATCGTCCACTATCATATCCCTTCATCCTTGGGGTGTCACCTGGGAATTGCTCCTTCCTGGGCCCTCAGCTCAGCCTCAGGTCTGATCTACACTGAGCAGGGTGTGAAAAGTATTTGCCCAGGTCCAGCTAAATCAGTTCTGTACACTTCTGCCTCCGCCAGCCTATCCACTACAAATGCAGTTCCTCAGTAAGGGATTCTCTGCTCACAGGGACCTCAGTTCCCCCTGGCAGAATCCCTGAAGGCTCCACCTTCTTAGTGGACCCCCATCCCTATGACTTGCATCCTATAGCCTCCTCCCATCCTGGTTCCTCAGGCCTCCATATCCACCTCATCCTTCATCCCTTCCAACTGGGGTCATTTCCTTGACCATTGTTGTGGATTTGATCTAATGCTTGTATTATGTTAATTGGGTTCCCCAAATTGCAAGAGAATCTGCAAGTAAGACACTGAAGGTCCCTGCCCCCAGTTAGTTCTGATTGGTAAATAAAGTTGTCATTGGCCAATGGCCGGGCAGGGAGAGAGAGGAAGGACTTTAGGATCCATGGGCAAGGGGACTGAGAGAAAAGGATTTAGAATGGCCATGCTGGAAAAGGAATAAGGTGTGGGCAAGAGAGCTACAGAATTGAGAGCCAGGGAAGAACAACCCCAGCCTGCCCCCTCCCCATTGGGTCTAGGGCAGCGAAGATGTAATATAGATTTTAGTAAGTCATAACTCAGGAGTATTGGAGGGGAGGTGTTGGCCACGAGGAGGTTTGGGAGTGGCCCCACCATTGAGCTGCTTAGGGCATATTAAAATATAAGGCTGTGTTGTCTTTCATTCAAGAATCCAGAACACTGGGGAGGGATAGCGAGGAACTTTCACCCACTGCTGCTACTGGGGTGTTTTGAGCAGGATTAATCACCTTCTGCCACAGACTGTTAGATGCATTCAATAAAAACAAACACACAAAAGTCTCCCACTTTAATCACAGTGTTCCTTAATCATTTCTGCCTAACCCAGATGAGAATATCTTTCTATTTTTCTGAGACCCAAATAGATGCATGTGCACCTAAAGACAACACCAAGAGACCTGCAGAGGTCATGCACGTTTTCCATAATTTTAAGCATAATTACATTTTATAGTGGTTGCTACTCATAAATTTTCTGTGGAAAATCATTTCTTAAGGATCATTGCCTATTGGTGCAGTGCATTTTATTAAATACATGATAAAGCTGGGCACCGTCGCTTCTGCTTGTACTCCTAGCACTCTGGATGTGGTAGCAGGAAGACTACCTGCTGTGCGTTCTAGGTAATCCTGAGTTATTTTGTGAGAGTCTCTACAAGTAGATATATGACAGATAGATGATAGATAGATAGATAGATAGATAGATAGATAGATAAGCGGATAAATGGATTGTACTGGCTAGTTTTGTGTCAACTTGACACAGGCTGCAGTTATCACAGAGAAAGGAGCTTCAGGTGAGGAAATGCCTCCATGAGATCCAACTGTAAGGCATTTTCTCAATTAGTGATAAAGTGAGGAGGGCCCATTGTGGGTGGTGCCATCCCTAGCCTGGTGATCCTGGGTTCGATAAGAAGGCAAGCTGAGCAAGCCAGGGGAAGCAAGCCAGTAAGCAGCATCCTTCCATGGCCTCTGCATCAGTTCCTGCCTCCAAGTTCCTTTCCTGCCCTGTGTGAGTTCCAGTCCTGACATCCTTTGATGAACAGCAATGTGAAAGTATAAGCTGAATAAACCCTTTCCTCCCCAGCATGGTTCTTGGTCATGATGTTTTGTACATGAATAGAAACCCTGACTAAGACATGGGTAGATAAATAGATGATAGATAGATAGATGATAGACAAGTAGATAGATAGATGATAGATAGATAGATAGATAGATAGATAGATATAGATAAGTAGATAAGTAGGTAGATGGATGATAGATAGATAATAGATAAGTAGATAAATGATAGATAGATGATAGATAGGTAGATAGACAGATAGATAGATAGATATAAATGAGTAGATAAGTAGATAAATGGATAATAGATAGATAGATAGATAGATAGATAGATAGATAGATAGATAGGCAAATAAATAATTAAACAGACTGTAGAAACATTTGCTATAAAGATGTTATTCTTGCTGTGTCATCTTTAGAATGAAATTAAAATTGTAGTTAAATCCAACCCAGAGTTGAAACTAGGACCCCTGATAAGCAGATAGGTCCAGGAAAGACCGAAGTGGAACTAAGGACCACAGAAATGAGATAGAAATGTAGGTGGGACCATGCATGCTAGGGACTGGTGTTCCAGGGGAAGGGACAAAGCTGACACCTTGCCTTGGTAACAGAACAGCCAGTCCAGAGGGAGGTAGGAGTGAGAGCTGGTATTCAGTGTCAGAGAGAGACAGTGATAGCTCAGGGAAGTTCTCTGTCTGACCCCTTCTTACTTCAGAGCAGGTAACAAAATAATACTAATCAGAAAAATGTATGGTAGATACATTTCTTAAATTAAATTAAGGGGTTCAAATAGAATCTATACAGCACAAAGGAGCTCTCATTCCATCTTTCGAAGATTTCTATTGGTTAACAGGATTGGCCTCAGGCAGTATATGAGTCACCTTATTGGTGGACACAGCTTTCTTAGTTAATCTTATGGTAATATGCTCTTGTTAGATTTTTCCATTTTTTCCCAATACCTTTTGAGGTCATTTTTAACTCAAATATGAACATGAGAAAAAAAATAAACCTTAGAGATACTGAGGGACTTGTGGGAGGCCATAGAGCTGGCAGATGCCATAGGAAATCACTCCATGTACTGATTCCATCTCCAGTCCTGCCTGCTGTCATCCTCGGGTGCTCACTATAACTGTTGGCACCATCTCCAGCTTCCTGCAAAGGTACCCAGTGGCTAGGACCGACCCATGAAGGTCAGGTTCCCATACCTGCAGCATTGACTTTTCAAAGCTTGTTATACCAGGAGAAGCCTCCTGTGGTCTACTGTAGTGGGTAAAGGAATGATGAACTTAAGCAAAGAAGGAGTTAAATTTAATACACTAACAGACCTAAGGGTTTACATGATGGAGGAGAGGTTATAAGCCAGGATGGTCAGCACAGAAACTCCTCTCTCCTATATGGCCTGCAGGTTTTCAGGGAATACAAAAGTAGTATACATAAGTATAAACTAAAGACAAAACAAAACATTTCCAATACAATTTTTATTTTAAAAAATATTAAGCCATGGTCCTGAGTCATGTTAGTAGTGGTATATAGCATGATTGTATGTTAAGGGGCTTTCTCCCTTACATTCGTCTTCAGAGGCCATGCGAAACTATAGCATCACCAGGTTCAAATGTATTTGAGGACTATAATCACCAGGGAACTTTGATATCAGGGAGTCTGTGTTCTTAATGGAAGAAGGAACAGGACCTGATAGAGGCCATGGAGCAAGGCACAAGCCATGCACATCAATGCATCTCCTGCAACAATCAGCAGCCACACCCGACATGGGCAGACGTATATATACCAGGCTTGGTGGCATGCTCCTGTAATCCTGGCCAGAAAGAAGCCAAGGCAGGAGACCAACCAGGGCTACACAGAGAGATCTTATCTCAAAACCAAAAGAAGTCCAAAAAGGAGAGAGAGGGAGAGAGAGAGAGAGAGAGAGAGAGACAGAGAGACAGAGAGAGACAGAGAGAGACAGAGAGAGAGACAGAGAGAGACAGAGAGAGACAGAGAGAGACAGAGAGAGAGACAGAGAGAGACAGAGAGAGACAGAGAGAGACAGAGAGACAGAGAGAGTGAGAGAAGAGAGAGAGGAGAGAAGAAAGAGAGAGAAGAAAGAGAGAAGAAAGAGAGAGAAAGACAGAGAGAGAGACAGAGAGAGAGTGAGAAGCACAAATATTCAAATAGTGATAACAAGGATAAATTAGGGCACACAGGGAAAATGGTAGCCACCCCCAACTGATATCATAACTGATTTTGAACCTGAGACCTCACCAAAGCGCCTCATGAATGACAACTTGAGGGTAGTTATGAACTTGAAGGGCAGGAGGAAGCAAGAATCAATGCTATTGGGGCCATTGCTGATAATGTACACTCCCAGAGCACCGAGGTCTGGGGAAATCAGTGTGACATGTCATGTCCCTGGTTCACTCCTGATGGCTGCAATTTGGACCAGTCTCAAAGCACAGCTGAATCCCTAAGAGCTGTTCACGTGCATAGATCTCCACTCTTCAAGGTGTTCCTTGCCTTCCAAACAAGAGCATCTTCAGCCCTGCCCCTCCTTTCTGAAGCAGCTGACTGCACCAATGTCTGCCTGTTCACTTGAGGCATTCACTCATCAGGAATTTGACCTCAGCACCTCTCCTCACTACAGACCTTAAGATTGAAAAGGCCTCTCTGGTCTTAGCTCTTCAAGTTGGTTTGGCTCCTATGACCACCCTGTCCTGGCCTCTGCATCAAAGAACAGTTGTTGAGTTCTGTCCACACTCAAGACCTTGGGAGAGGGGGAGAGCAGGAAGGCGGGTTTCTAATGTCTGAGAAATCTGACACCTAATGAAAGTTAAAGAAAATGTAAAAAGAACGGGAAAGCCTGGGTTTACTCACCTCTCTGTTCCCAAACACTACTTCCATCTCTATGGCAATGGCCCAGGAGCTGCCTTTTAGCTGGACAGCCATTTTAGCATGTCCACAAAGACACACCTCTTTGCTAAAGTGCTCAGAGACAATGAGCACACACTAGAACCCACTAGCACCTCTTGGCTCTTCCATCTCTACGATACCAATACCACAACCTTTCAGTGAACTAACAAAGCCTGCAAGACTGGTAAAAAATTCCAGGGCATTAAGGAAAATAGTGTATTTTTGCATCCATTCACTCCCAGCAGAACTCCCTTTAAGTTGTCTGACAGAGACATCATTTTTCACGTGTAAAAAAATTGTTGAAGACAATTGAGTAATCAGGAGAAATGGAACTAAAACTGAAGTTAGCTGTGGCAGGGAGAACTCAGCAAAACCCTGGCAGGTACCTCTCCAGTCTCCAAGCTCCAGGACACACAATGCCCTGGTCCATTCAGTTGTGACAATCTAATTCAGGTCTCATTCTCCCAGGAGGTGATCGCTGATCCAGATGGACACCAAGACACCTCGTCTTCCTGGACATTGAAGCCAGACTGCCCTGCAGGTAGACACTAACATTCAGCTCCCTGTGTCTGCTGCCAGCTAGCCTGGCCAGGAGAGGAGCTGCCACATGCCTTGAGCCAACTCCTGGGTTGCAGGGTATGGCCAAGAGCCCCAGGACTCCTCAGGCCATTCTTATGTCTCAGGACTTAAAGGGACAGTCAGAGTCCAGCTCTGCTCCCTTGCTAGAACTGGGGGACTAGAGCACACCATCACAACGCTATCGGAAGCAGGCAAAGGTTAACTCTAACAGCTAAGGACTAATAACAGCAAAAACAATCACCATCTGTATTGAGCAGGCAAAAGTTAATGGCCTTCAGTGGTCAAGAAGCTAACTTAGCAATGCAACGGGATGGGAAAAGCTATCACAACAGGATCCTACATTTCCAGAGAGCATGGCAGAACTACGATGGGATTTGTTGCCACTGAAACATGTATTAGAACTTGCCTACAGTGAGGCTGGTTATTGTAATGGCAAATTTAGACAAACAAACCAGCAAACGTTACTTAGAAAATGTGGCCCTGACCTCAGCATGCATTTCCACTGTACTGTCAATGGAAACCCTCAAAAACACCTTTTTATTCACCCATAAACCAGGAATAAGGACAACACACAATCCTGTTCTTGTGCAAATTCTAAGAACCCCATGAGGTAATGTATATGAAACATTTGTGTAATGGGCAACGGGAGTCTAATACACACTAGCTTTTAATAGAATGTCTACTTAGATCTCCCCACAAAGGTGGATGGAAGAGGGAGGGGGGAAAAGGACCAGAGATGAGCCACAGAAGACTGGCTGTCAACTATAGCTGGTATCACCAAGTATCAGGTAAGTCCTTCCCCGCTTTGGAGTTGCTTTTAAGATCATTTCAGACTGGAATGCCCACTAACCCAGAAAGCAAACAGCTAGTCTACTACGAAGTCACCTCATAAAAGGCACAGGGGAAGCCAGATAAGCTTAACCCTCTGCGAGACAAACGAGCCTTTGGCAACACGTTTATTCTCACCATCTGGCTGGCCAAATCTCAGTTCTTCTGTCTGCCACTCATCCCCCTGTTCCCGCTTGACTAGCTGTGCCCCTACAGCCACAGGAGGCTGAACTGAAAGGCCTTAAATGCCATCCAGCCCAGGTCGGGCTTACAGTCTCAGTTTCATCCTTTGAACGCCTAGGGAACTGAGACTGTAAGAAACTGACGTGTTTCCAGGAACTGAACTTGGAGGCTGTCTGTGATCTTAACAAGATGCTGGTTTTCAGGGTTACCTGATATGACTTCCTGCTTCAACCCAATACATACTCCGACATCTGTAATTATCAGAGTATTAGTGTGAGTGAGATATATGAAACTTACATGCTTTTATCCTATTCTGAGTAGCTAATGATTTAAATAGAAGAGGGAATAATTATAGCCCACATCTTAATAAAATTTAAGTTCTTAGAAAATGTGAAGCCCCAGCCAAAAATGCTAGCAGATGTAGTATATGGCAAAAACTGACTTCTTGATTCAGAGATGGGGCCTTCCCTACCTGGTGGAGGGGACCACAAAGTCTTCTTCAGGCCTGTGGGCTCTGCCTCTCTAACCTATCTGGAGGCTCCATGTTCTAATAGCATCACTTTCAGAGTTAGATTTCATCCTAAGAGTTAGGGAAGACCTCAGCAAATGCTATCATTTGAACCTTACTAAACATGATGGCAGAAAAATAGAAAACCCAGTTGCCATTAGGGCAGAGATTGGTATATCCTGTTTGAGTTAAGTTATACAGAATTATGTTCACAATTCTGAAATGTACTATCAATTCACAGAATACAGGTCAACCACTTTCAGGGACATACGGTTGCATCCAAATGAACACAAAATTACATTCTAAGTAAAGTCATAACCGATTGGAATTTCCTTTAACATAGGATTTAAAGCCATTGAATAAGTGCTCTGCAGGGGTGGGTGGGTGGTACACCTGGAGGCAGAAAGATCAGGAGTTCAAGGTCACAAGGCCACCCTTGGCTAAATAATGAATATGAGACCAGCCCAGGCTACCTGATTTTGTCATACACACGCACACACGCACACACACACAGAGAGAGAGAGCGAACACAAGGGAAAGAAAAAGCTATTAAATCAATTAACTATAGGAAGAATCTCATGTTCAAGAGGATGGCTCTTTGGATAAAGTATTTGCCTCACAAGTGTAAAGACCCGAGGTCAGGTCCCCCAAATCCACATAAAAGTTGGGCAGGCACAGCAGCTACCTGCCGTTCCAGAACTCAGGATCAGGGCAGGGAATCCCTGAAGCAACATGCATAGCTAGGCAAGCTAGAAGGGCAAGCTCAGTCAGGTTCAACCAAAAGACCCCACCTTAGTAAATAAAGTGGAAAGGAAAGGGGGAAGGTACTTGACACCAATTTCATACACATATATCCACCTAGACATGTGAATACACACACACACACACACACACACACACACACTCACAGACACATACACACTCACACTCACTCACCACACACCCCCCAAAAGTTCAGAGTTTCTTGATCTACAAGACAGACACTACGCTCTTAATAATGGACAAGAATCTATGATCAGACTTTGTATGATCCGAATCCCTAGAAATCTTATGAACTAACACTGTCCACGATGACTGGCCTCCTGGGCCCCCTTCTGTGTTCTCTCATCTTCCACTACTCAATAGGAGCATTTTCCAGTCACAGCCAACACTTCACTGTGATCATCCATCCCAGGACTAGCACACCGCACATTTTACTTCATAGGATGTTCCCAGCCAATCAACAGTGCTTGGGGGTATCTTTAGGAAACTTAGAGGTGGGCCCCCAAACCCTAACAATGCCCTGGGGAATACTGATATATTTATGATTTGATGACCATGTCTTGAACACTAGAGCCCTAGGATATACCCTATGAGCAACTATACTCCACACACCAAGACCATCCCCTTTTTTTCTAAAATGCTTGCAATGGTTTAGGTGTGTTTATTTTGAAATGAGTGTTATGGCAAGATGCCTTGGTGGATAAGAATGCTTACTGTACAAGATCAACTATTTGAATTGTATTCCCAGAACTTACATAAAATAAATAAACAAACACGTGTTCCATGGTGTTCATCTATAATCCCCCAGTCCTATAGGGAGATAGGACTATAGACAGTGGAACCACTTGGAAGCTCACAAGCCAGCTAGCCTGGAGTTGACATTATAGCAGAAATAAGAGAAACCAGACCCTACCTCAACAAAGGGGAAGGAGAGATCCAATTCCAGAAAGCTGTCTTCTGATACTACAGTATGCTTGCATGTACACAGTCAGGGACACACACATACAATAATAATACATTTTTAAAAGACGTAGTAAGTATTATGATAAATCACATGGGATCATCTATTCAATCAGTAAGGAAAGAAATCTACTTACAATACATTGTGCCAGTCCCTAAAGATTAAAAAAAATGAATAACAGAATCTTATACTGAATTAATCTCTTCATCTGTCTACTCACCAGCTGAATGACCTAGAAGAAACCATGTAATCCATTAGTGTGGGTTTCTCTTCTATAAAAGGA
Source organism: Mus musculus (assembly GCF_000001635.26). NCBI lineage: Eukaryota > Metazoa > Chordata > Mammalia > Rodentia > Muridae > Mus > Mus musculus. Next base: position 135,975,218 of record NC_000072.6, read on the forward strand.
AGATAACACTGTTCGATTCATGAGGCCGTGAGAATATGAGACACAGCGGTGTGCATAAAGTCATAACACTAAGGTGTTGGATGCTTATTGGCCCAGAGCATATCAATTGCCATATTGTAATTGATCTCATGGTTCCAAGAGCTGGTATCCTCTATAACCCTTCCACCAAAACTAAGTCTAGCCCACTGCTTGCTTTCTATAGCATCACTCCCAGCCACTAAACGTTGGCCTGCTTCTCTTCAGTAGCGCATCTTAGAACCTTCCTCCAGGACGTTCAGTGGAACTTTCAAATCTCTGTTCTGACTGGCTTCTTAGCCCAGTGTTAAAGACCTTGAATTTAGCAAGTGACCTCATTTCCCATGGCCCTTTCTTCCCATTGATTTCAAAGCGTGCCCCACAATCACCTTTTGTTCAATAAATATTCACTGGATGGCTGAATTTTAATATCAAGGTTTGACATTTGTAAAGTCTAAACTTAAAAAAGAAAAAAAAAGACAAGTTGGGAGTTGTGTATTAGAATCTGTGGCCTGCTTTCCCTCCACCAGAAATTCACTGTTCTTTGTCATGGCGACCACCCGTCACGTCACATCCCTGGCTGCTGATCTGAGGTCTTTATGCTGCCCCTTGATTTATACACCTGTTCCTTAAGAATCATGACACTGAAGTAATTGACACTAATTAGCCCTTCTCACTCCAGGTTCCTCCTCAGGGCTAAAGGCTAATAAGGCCAAACACATTCTGCCTCTGAAGGCACAAAGGGTGACTGAGGCACGAGAGATGGGTGGGAATGGACTTCTGGCTCTCCCTGAAATCCCTTGCTGCCTTTCGCTCTAGTATCAGACTGTGCTTCCAGTCCAGCAGCCTGTCAGTCTGGCAGCAAATCCACTGGGGCTGAGGTACAGCCACCCTGAATGCTTTCAGATCCTAGGTCACCTGAAGGGTTGCTTGATGGTGGTGACCCTGGAGCCTCTTGCCCATTGCCTCCTCCAGGTGCCGCTCCACAGACAAGATTAAGAAGAAGGTTCTATTTAAATTTCCAAAAGAGGCACTGCCCTGCCTTTTTGGGTCTATTTAAAATCCTCCCGGCAGCTGCAGTACATAATAACAAATCAGAGCAGAAAGGGAGGAGAGGGAAGAGGAGGGAGGAGGAAGGAGGAAAGAGGGGGAGGAAGGAGGAGGAAAGGAGGAGGGGAGGTGATCTGGAACATCCTGGATTGTTTCTTGTGAAAATTTGACTGTCAGAGGTGGCAGGGGTGAGGACCCCTTAAAGATGCCCCCGCCCCCTGCTGTGACAGTAAGGGAGAGAAGTACTCAGCAGAGACAGGGAGGCAACTTAGGATTCTCATGTGAAAAAAAAAAAATCTACAAGATGCAAAATTTTGCTGCCAGCCTGAAATGTATCCCAGACCCACTCTGATGAACCCAGGGGACTCTAACCAATAGCCAGACAGTCACATGGGTAAAGGGTCAACCAGGGAGCAAGAGCCCTGGAAAGGAACCTGATCAAAGCCTGCCAGTGTTGCTCCTTGATTTGGCATTCCAGAATTGGCCAGTGGAAGACCCAGACAGCTAGTGACTGAGTGATCTCTTTTACAAAACAGTGTCCCCTCTCCCGCCCCCATTGACAAGGCCTTGCATGGTGGTGGCTTTGATGATCTGGACTGCCTTCCTGTCCACTTACCTTACTAGATTTCCACATCTTCTTTACTGTCTCGACAGCAAAGAAGTTTTATGAGGGATACTCACAGCGTCCATCCAGCTACAGAGCACAGTCATCTTCCTGTCCATGTTCCAGCCCCCACTCCCCACCCCCAAGAGCGTGAACCTTTGTGAACCTCACTGTGACTCATATCAGAACTCCTGGCCATTTTCTCACACTTCTTCAAAGTGATATCAAAAAAGTCAGTTTTCTGCACTGGAGTGGCCCAGAGCATATCACTCACATGCCAGGGTAAGCCTCATGCCCAGATGAAGCTGGCCAGCACAAAAAAGGACTCCGTGTTCTTGTGTGATTTTTATCTTGTTTTGGTGTGGTTGGGTAATTTTTTGTCATATTGTTTTTGTTTGGTTGGGTCTTGTTTTGTTTTGTTTCTTTTAGAGAAAGAAAGAAACCTGTATATGTACAAATTTAGTTACATTTAATTATTAATCACGATCTTCTTTTAGTTTCCAAACTACTATCCTGTATTTTCTCCTCAAGGTGTCTTTATAATAAAATGTTAACATCACTGAATTCATAGGCACAGTAGTTACCAAATGAAATGGGCACCATGGCTCTGGGCAGCATATTATTAAATTGAGAAAAAAAGGGTATGTATTAACTGATCAGTTTGCTTCTAGAGATGACCAAATTGCAAGCCCATGTTAAAAGGGTTAGCTCTGAATATAGGTCATGAGACTAGGATGTTCGTAATGATTCAATAAACCACCTACATGGCAAATCTCACTTTCTATTGCACACAGTTTAAATACTCTCAGGGAGATATGTTTATAAATTGTATGTTACATAAGATATAAGATATATGCACACACCATACATAGAAATTATAATGTGTACACATTTCATTTGCTTCGAAGAGAATATTCTAGTAGATCAGTAAATGTTAAAGGGTTTATACAAATTAAGAATGAATTCCAAGAGACTTTTTCTACTTTTTCTTTTGTTTCTGGTTGGATGCACTATAAGAGATTTATAAAGCTGTCCCTACCAAAGACACAGTAGGCAAATGATGCATACAATTTATAATCAACCAGATGCTGCCATATCAATATATACATCCTGATTATAAATATGGATTTAGAATTAAGTTTGATATGATAAGGACAGTAAATATTCACAGACCATATTATGCATAATGTACTAAATGAATATCATCTGCATACATTGACTTCATAAAACACCCTGCCATGTGTTCAGATCATTATCTCTGACCCTTTTACCAAAACTAATTTATAAAAAATTACCATATCCTGTTAGTCTCTGTCCTTCTTTTTCATTCTTGGATGTTTTCCTAGAAACATTACTGAAGAATTCCAAAGAGCGGGAGCACAGAGTAATGTAGGCTTTCCAACATGAGTAGTAAGTACCCTGACACCTATCCACAAATGGCCAAGGGAACAGACGACCTTGTGCTGACTTCCCAGGCAGGTGGAGAGAAAATGAATCTACCCTTTGTTAAGAAAGCAAATGCCATTGGCCAAATAAAATGGTTCAATAAAAATAAAGACTACAAAGAATTCCTTTTGCATGAAGTCATGGATGAAGAAGTCAACATGTCAATTTCAAGTTATCCTTTGGAAAAACATTTCAAAGGAAGGAAGGAAGGAAGGAAGGAAGGAAGGAAGGAAGGAAGGAAGGAAGGAAGGAAGGAAGAAAGAAAGAAAGAAAGAAAGAAAGAAAGAAAGAAAGAAAGAAAGAAAGAAAGAAAGAAAGAAAGAAAGAAATGTAGCCATGCTGAGCTGCCCCTTATTCAACTTTCCCTGGGAGTTTTAGCAAAGGACCCATACCCAGAATTTCTGTCCCCTCTGGTCTCTAGGGCATGTTGTAAGACTTTTGTTAAACTGATTTTGCTCTAGTCTTAGAAACTATACACACAGCTTAGACAAAGAGTTGTTACTCTGCTGTACAGACTTCTGTACGTCTGATGGAGTAGACAGAGATCCCCTCTCACCTTGGTTCATCTCTTCTTCCATCTCCTTGGTACCCAGGCATGCATAGCTCCATCAGATGTTTATGGAGTCCTTACTGTGTGGTAGTTGCTCTCAACACAAATAAAATATATGAAGAAGTCTAAAATCCAGATGAAGAAACAAATATGCCAATAAAGAATAGCAGTAAACCAACCCAGAAAGACAGAGTGAACATCTTCTACCTGAAAGTATCAGCTGAAACGGCAGACAAGTCATAAAAGCAAAAAAAGAATCATGTAGCTGATAAGTGTATTTTAAAAGCTCAACTTACGTAAGATTTAAATAGTAGTGTTTTACTTTCTTAACTATGCAAAGATATTTTTCTCATTATTATAAAGGTAGATGAAGTGAATATTGTCACATATTTTTGCTAAATGTGAATGCTACTTAAAATTTCTGAAGGTCAATGTGAAAATACTTCCAACGCAGCTGACACAATTAACTAAACAAATCCAGTTATATGAATTTACGATAAGGAAATAATTAAGATAGACAAACAATTTATTTACAAGGATGCTAATCATCAAATTTTTATAAAAACAGAGTTTTAAAATATTAGGACCTAGAAAGATGACTCAGAGTTCAAGAGCACTGACCAGTCTTCCAGGTGACCTGAGTTCAATTCCTAGTACCCATACAGTGACTCACAAGCATTTGAAACTACAAGTTTCTAGGGATCCAACACTCTCTCTCTGCCCTCTAGGGCTACCAGGCACAAAAGTGATCCAGAGATATATATGTAGGCAAAATGCCCATATAAATTAAATTAAATAACAATATTTTAACAACAAATGAATTATTTAAATTACAGAATCCTATAAAGTATGAGAAATGATGCAAAACATCTATTAGAATAACATTATTTACGAAAAAATTAAAAAAGGATGGATACAAAACAATATGTATAGTATTGCTTGGTTTTGGTTTTATACCCAGCACAAGGAAGATACTTAGAATGCTAACCGCTACCCAGGAGAAAGACGGCTGGGTGAACTTCTTCCTTCTCGTCTGCTCTCTCTATTGTGTATACATTGCTTTGACAACAAGAAAAATAAGGTTGTACTAAGCAATGCTCCTTCCATATGTGCATGCGTGTTTGTGGAAGTCAGAGGACGACTTCCAGCATCAGTCCTCACGTCCTCCTCACCTTTGCCTTGTTTGAGACAGGGTGTCTCATGCTTGCTGCTGCATATACCAGGCTAGCTTGCCTGCAACATTTTGGGACTCTCCTGTCTCCCACCTTCTGTCTCACCAAAGAGTAGTGGAATTATAGATAAAAATTGCTGCATCAGTGGGTTCCTGGAATTCAAACTCGGGTCCTCACACAAGCATAAGCACTTTACCCACTGAACCATATCCTCCTGCTAAGCATGGGGGAGGGAGAGGAAGAGGAGAAGGAGAAAGGGAAGGCCATGTGACAGAAGTGACAGGTGTTGCTCAGTTCTGTGTATAATACCCTGCCAAGGACTGCTGAGACAGACTGACTTACCAGGTCAGGAGACTTCTGAAGCCACACTCCACCTCTCTGTCCTCTGCCCATGATGTCTACCCACAATGCTCATTTACCCAAGATATGCCTTTAAAAACATCTGTTTTACAAAGCCAAAGCCTCTCTCAACCAAGGCTAAACACGATGATAAAACTCAGGCGATTGTGAATAGACGAAAAGCTGTGTTTCTGAGCATACAACACAGCACCACAAGCCCTGGGCTCTAAAATGGAAGACACATTCAGAAGCAAACAACAGCTCACACAGGATCACTCTGTGCAGAGTCCACCCTTGTGGACATCGTCTTCCCCCTGGGAAATCTACTGTTGAAAGGTGTCAACCAGCCAGCCGGGCCCCTCCACGCCTGTGCTCCATATCAGCTGTCAGGTTCATAAGTGCATTTACTCATTATTGACCCTGTGTTTATCTCTACCTCAACCACACACATTGCATCTCTCCGTTGGAATATGTAATCCTGGGGAGACAAGTTAAAACCTGCGATGCTTTAGTATCTTTTCTGGGATCTGCCCATGTCTGCGGCTCCAGCAGTCCTTTCTTGCCACAAGATGTTCCTGTTTGTAAGCAATCTATGCAATGTTCACATTGTTCTCCATAGCTTGTGGGGTTTCCCCCTCTACTTCCTGGTTTTAGCAGCATACCAGGAAGATCAGTGTTCCACTGGTGTTCTGGGTTGCTGTTCATATAACTTTCAATTTTATATACCTTTTGGGCTGTCTATGATTATTTGGGGTCTTCATAATCCACCCCCACCCAGTTTAGAGTCCTTCCCTCCCACACACCTTCAACACCAAAAAGCAACACAATAGATCCAAAGTGGTTATTCTTAAAAGTTCACATTTTCCATTTCTTATTCCAGTCTCCACATCTTAGTTGAGTGTTCTCTCCATGGCTCCCTTGTCCTGCCCTCCTCTTGGTCCTTGTCCTTCCAGGACATCTATGCCAGAGCACTGCCCTCTGCTTAGTCTAATTAAAGCCTCTTTCTGAGTTCATATATAACACTTAGTCTTGCAGCTCCTATGGTGCTGCTCAAGAGATTTATACTATACACATATGGTTATGTCTTATCTCCTCCAATAAATCTCAGGCTCCATGAGGTCTCAGCAAAGGGCCTGGAAGCAGTAATGTCCACCGTGGACACTTGAGATTTGTAAAAAAATATGAGCAAATGAATCCAACCAGGGTTCACTGAAATCCCAGCTATGAAGGCAAGGACGCATGTGCGCAATGGATCGATCCCTATGTGTCTTTCTGCACTAAACCAGTTTCCTGGACTACTGGGTGATACATTGATTCCTGTTTGTCCCCAGTACACACAGAGAGGTACACAAAGCCTTGCCCCTTTTCTGAAAATGTCAGTCTACTTTGGCTTTGATCTGACATATTTTAAATTTAGGAGTCAATTTGCATAATCTTTTAGTATTTATTTAGTACATAATGCTCATTCAGAGCTTTGTGGTCCTTGACGAATTATCCTCCTGAAATGCAGATCAGTGTTGTTATCTGTTTCACAGTTAAGAATCTGGAGCCCGGGACACTTCAATGACCCACAAAGGCACAAAGACAAAGTCGATATTAAAGCACTCATGCACCTAGACAAACGTGCCTCAGCCTATTCCCACTCAAGCCAGGTAGGTCCCCAGGGTCCCCAGGAGACAACCTCAGACCATAAATGAGACCAAGGCTGGGAAAATATGACTAATTGAAAGGTCAAACATTATCTTAACATGAGAGAAATCACTTGTTCCATTGAAATTTATGTCGCTGGCGTACAGTGTAGTGCAAGATACTGGATCCCCATAGTGAGGTGTTTATTTCTCTTAGGACATTAAGTATTCAAACTATTACCCTCCATGTTAGTAAAAGTGCAAAAATACTTGGAATTCTTTTTGTGTTTTTACTTGACGAGTAACTAGTAGACATCTACACATGCATTAATAGTATACAAATTATGTTTTGAAATATGCATATGCATATATGCATCATAGAATATTTGGGCATATGTATGTGCACACATGTATGCACAGTGTATGCAAATGTGTTGTAGGGTATGTATGTACATGTACACATGTGTGTACAGGAAAGAGGTCAACCTCAGATGCCATTATTCAGACAGCCATCCAGTTTGACTTTTGAGAAAGGGTTTGTCACTGGCCTGGAAACTGCTAAGTAGGCTAGACTGCCTGAGCAGTGAGCGCTGACTGCATCTACATCACCAGTGTGTACATCACGAGAGAGTGTGCATCACAGGTATGTGTGCCTCACAGGAGTGTGTACATCACAGGAGTATGTGTGTGCATAGCAGGAGTGTGTGTACATCACAGGAGTGTGTGTGTGCATCACAGGAGTGTGTTTGTGTGCATCACAGGAGTGTGTACATAGCAAGAGTGTGTGTACATCACAGAAGTGTATGTGTGCATCACAGGAGTGTGTGTGTGCATCACAGGAGTGTGCAGCAATGCTCAGCTTTTTCACGTGGATTCTCAGAATTAGACCCAGGACCTTACATTTTCAGGAAAAGTATTTTATCAAATGAGCTACGGTCCCACCCTCAAGACCAATTCTCATCAGATGGCTCTTCTGTTGAGTTTGAGTCTTTGCAGTGTGAATATTAACTCCTTCACAAATCTATGGCTTGAAAATACATACGTTCTCCCATTCAGAATGCAATCACTTCTTGTTAACTGTTTCCTTTTCTGGGAAGACTGTTTCAGTTCAGTGCAACCCATTTGCCCATTTAAAAAATTTTGTGATTTGTGCTCTGAGGATCATATTTTAAAAGAAATCTTTACACCCAGTTGTGGTGTTGGACCCCTATAATCTCAGATTTTGGGGAACAGAGGCAGGATAGCAAATTCCAGGGTGGCCTGGTCTACCAAGTGACTTTGAGGGCATCTTTTAATATATAAAACCCCACCAAAAAGAAAAGGCAGTGGGGGGTGGATTCCTCATATGAATTAAAGCTCTAACACCTTTCCTCCTATATTTTCTTCCAGAATGTTGACAGTTCCTGGACTTACAATGGACTCTGTAATTCAAATAATCGGAATCTTGTATACGGGATGAGAGAAGTGTCAAAAGTGTTTAGTTCAAATTCTACTTTGAAAAATACTGCCTGCCACTTAGATGTATTGACCGTGCTTTGCAAGTAAGAGTACTTCGAACAACGATAAGGCCCATCCGTCTTCAGCTGCTGTGGCTTCCCTTCGTGTCCCAGCAGCTTAGTTAACAGGCTTGGCTTAACTGCCTTCAGGTCTGGTAGTCTCAGACAGTGTTTGCATTCCTTAGTGTTGTTCTAGCTGGACAGGACAACTTCCTATCCTCCCCTTTAGCCCTAATGTCACGGCTGTATAAGTGCCAGTAACGGATATACTCCAATTTCCCTGTGAAAATGATTCAGGGTGGGGAGTGGCAGCTGTGTAGACAGGAGTGTAAAGTTCTGCTCAACACTTTTCATAATAAGCCCTAGAAAACACAGCCACTCCGCCACTGGCCCACCTGTCCGCATCTTACCTCATGCAGTGTCTTTCGCTTGGCTCTCCCCTCTTCTCATCTCTCTGACCAGTCACCTTGCCTCCCCTCTTCTCCTGACAGTAAGTAAGCTCTCCTAGGCAAGGATGGATTCTCACCACAGCGAAATTTGCCTCAATTTCAATCAGCCACACAGAGGGGGAAAATGTCCAAATTAAGCTGCTTGATTACAGAAATTAATCTTGTCATTTAGCGGCCCCGTTCTGCAGAACTGGGCCTTTGATTAGTCTCCTTGTTTCCGAATACTACAAGCAGACGTTTATTAAGCAAAGGCATCTTTTTTATAGTCAGGAAAGCCAGAGGGAAAGTAAAGGTATAGAGAGGCTTCTAAAAGAAGGGCACCGAGTCAAGGGTCCTAGCTCACTCTGGGTCCCTATTCTCCCATAGCAAGAGCGCATGGAAGAGGGACCTCAAGTCTTGTACACCACAGCAGGTCGCTCCCCCGAGTCAACGTTAAGGTGCAGAAAGAGGAGGCCTCATCTGGTTTGCTTTGTTTTGTTGTTTGTTTGTTTTGTTTTTTAGTAGTGGGATGAGCTACTTGATCTAGACAGCCAATAGGTCCGAATAGCAAGATTCCCTGTAAACTAACTACGTGGAGTCTTGTTCTGCATCGCACATTCTGCAGCTCTGGATGCTGTTACTGCCCAGGTTGAGCAAGTCATTCATATCTTATGAAGGCAGCCTGAGCGCTTGGAGAAGAAGATGTTCTGTGGAGGCTATTCTCCCTCCCATCAGGGTATACTACACACACACACACACACACACACACACACACACACACACACACATATGGGAGGTGGATGTGTGGTGCATGCAGGTGTGTGTACTGGTGTGTGGATGCATACGCTTGTACACGTTCACATGGAGGACTGAAGTGGATGTTGAGTGTCTTCCTCTATCACTCTGTACATTATATATTGAGACACAGATTTTCCCAGATCTGGTGCTCACTAATTGGGTAGGCTGGCTGGCCAGCGAGCCCCCAGGTTCCTCCCGTCTCTACCTCCAAGCACTGGCAAACTAGGCACGGCATACTACCTTATAAGGCTAGTGATGATCTCTGGTCGTTGAGCATGCTTGCACAACAAGCCCTTTACCCACTGAGACATCTCTGCAGATCCACAACGCACATTTAAACTCTGCAGGGGTGCTAACCGCCATACCACATCAGAGGGCTTCCCAGACACTCTGAGTCTTGGGGGCAGGACTTTAAGTATGTCCTGAGAGCAATTCTCAGGACCTTCTGTCAGAATAGTCTTCTCAGGGCTTGAGAGCTTTGCTCTCACCTCTGCAGAGGAAGTCAGGCATGACACAATGGAGTCATTCAGGGCTTAAATCCCAACACCTATAAATGACTGCAACTACCTGGAGGGCCCCTCTCCTCTCAGATAAGCACTAACACTACCAGCCTACAGACCAGACAATGCAAGAAAAAGAGCTAGCCTTCAACAAAGACTAGCATATCAATGGACTCCATCTCCTTGCATAGTCACTAACTTGTTCTGTGAGAGTGAAAACCACAATGTGCCCTAATTACATTTGTAAGAAGACTGGGAATGCAAACAGCCCTGGCACTGAGCGGCTCAAATTTGGACCCACAGACACTTTTGTGAACTAGCTATCAATGTGGGCACTTGAAGCAGAACCCCAGCTTCCACCAAGTAGAGATCAGTGGCACCCTACCTGAAGCTATGATCACCAGCATTGTCATCAAGTATTGACAAGAGTGACCTGGGGGAAAAGTCAGTGTATACACACACACACACACACACACACACACACACACACACACACACACACACACACATTCTCTCTCTCTCTCTTTCTCTCTCTCTCTCTCTCTCTCTCACACATTCTCTCTCTCTCTCTCTCTCACTCTCACACACACACACACATTCTCTCTCTCCCTCTCTTTCTCTCTCTCTCTCTCACACACATTCTCTCTCTCTCTCTCTCTCTCTCTCTCTCTCTCTCTCTCTCACACACACACACACACACACACACACACACACACACTATCTTAGTCAGGGTTTCTATTCCTGCACAAACATCATGACCAAGAAGCAAGTTGGGGAGGAAAGGGTTTATTCGGCTTACACTTCCATACTGCCGTTCATCACCAAAGGAAGTCAGGACTGGAACTCAAGCAGGGCAGGGAGCAGGAGCTGATGCAGAGGCCATGGAGGGATGTTCTTTACTAGCCTGCCTCTCCTGGCTTACTCAGCCTGCTCTCTTATAGAACCCAAGACTACCAGCCCAGAGATGGCACCACCCACAAGGGGCCTTTCCCCCTTGATCACTAATTGAGAAAATGCCTTACAGTTGGATCTCATGGAGGCATTTCCTCACCTGAAGCTCCTTTCTCTGTGATAACTCCAGCTGTGTCAAGTTGACACAAAACTAGCCAGTACACACACCAAGCAAAAACTGTTGAAAAATATCAGCCCCCCCCAAATTCCTTACTTTCAAATAAGTTCATACCATATTCTTCAAGAATCTTTTATTTTCTAATTGTGTGTGCACATGTGTGTAAAGTCCCACTTCACCTTCTACCTTGGAAAGGACTTCCTGTTCACCAATACATACACTAGGCTAACGTGACCAAGGGATTCTAGGAAATATCCTGTCTCTGTTTTCTGTCTCTCCATAGGAAAGCCAGGGTGACAGATGCACACTACCATTTCTAGACGTACGTGTGTCCTGGGGATCCAATCTCAAGTCCCTGCGTTTGTGAGCTAAATGTTTTACCCACTGAGCCATCTGCCAGGATGATGTTAGGAGAAGGTGGTATGATAGGAAGACCAGAGATTTAGAGATCCAAATGTCTATCAAGAAGTCTGCTTCATACAGTGTGTGTGGGCACAACTGGAACTTCATATCTCTGAGCTTTCGTGCCCTCATTGCAAAATGAGAATAACAATTTCCTGATAGGAAGGCTTTGCTGAAGATTAAAAGACAGAATGTGTTCTTGCCATCTGGCTATATTTGGAGAAGTTAAACAGTACTAGTTATTATTTTATTTCTAAAACTATTCTCTACGACAAAACCACTTGCCAAAGTCAGCACCTGAATGAAAGTCTTAACCACAGAGATGGCCACCATAAATGTTTGTTTAAGAAGGGCTCAAGTACGGAGAGGAAGGTTGGAGTAACCAAAACCTACCAGAAGTTGAATCTCTTGAAGGCAAAACACATTGTGACATAGGAGAACTAAATGAATAAGGAATATGTGCATGATTCTAAGTTGGCCTCTTGTTCTGCTATGGGGCCCCTACCACCCCCACCTAATCTTCACGTAGAAATCGAAAGTAGAGGCCTCCTTTGTAACCACATAGCCTGGCATCACTTCTCTGCACACTGAGGGTTGGATCCAGGATTCTCATCAGGGCAGTCAGCCTCCCTAATCTCACTTCTAACCTCCCAACTCCCTCTGTTCTATGGGGGAGATCTTTTCATACCTGAAAGGTCACCCCTTTCCTGTCATGGGGTATCTTGACCTCCTGTGCTCACCCTTCATGACTTTAATGAAATGCTGTCTCTCCCAAGAGACCTTCCCGGCCACCATGTCTCAATGAACCTCATTAAACGTCATGTTTATAACCTCAATCACACTTAATCTCCTAAACCTCCTTACTTACTTCGAAGCACACAATTCTTTCTCAAATCACTATATATATATATATACATATATATATATATATATATTGCTTGCTGCCTTCCACTGAAAGGCAAACTTCATAAAAACAGAGATCCCGTCTTGCCCACTCAGGATCCCCAAGGCCTATTCTCTAATGGATACTTAATAAATATCTATTAAATAAGCATTATTGGATTAATACATGATCATTCTAAAGGGCTTATAATTGCTGAAAGAAGCCTATTTTTTTTCCTAGAAGCTCATTTCTCTTAGTAGAAGACCCCAAGACGCGAAGTAATTCCCATTGCTACTAAATGAATGAAGGGTTGTGAGCATGTGTTATACTCTGGACTTGACACAAACCAAAATCAGAATCTGTGTCACTCTGCTTGGCAGTTTTTATACATCTCACGCTTATGAACTGCCAAGCACATAGTAGGCACTCACAAATGTTGGTTTCTTTTGATGACCAGATGGATGAGAAGAACACAAAATAGCACTCATTTTTCCAAGGCTTGGACCTTGGAAAGATTCATATTGATCCCCCAAATCCTGGCTCACCTTCATTCCAGAACACCTAATATATTCCCACAAATAACGCTATACCACCTGGTCTGAAAGTCCAACTCTATGAACTGAATTTAGGTACCAGTGTTGCAATAAAACACTGGCTACATGTCACATCAAGGAAGACTAATGTATTGCATCTATCAGCAATATTCATTTATCTGATCCATTGCCAAATATAGAAGCCAGCCAAACATGAAGGCTTCAGTTCAGGGAAATGAAATTGGACACATATCAATGATCAGGAAGGGGATATAAGGAAGATGCCAAAATATAATTGACAGTATAAAAATCTAACTCTAACCATCCAGTTCCATTCTGCAAGGGACAGCTGCCACTAACAAATAACCTAGTCTTGTAAAGTATATGTTCACAATGACTACAGAAACATCAACGGTCTTATCCTTGCTTGTAGTGACATGTGTACTATATTACTTTCCTGGATGCTGAACCAGCCATATTCTTTCAAAGGCAGTACTCTCTGGGCTTGATGTATAGACCTGCAGGATCCAACTAACAGACCAGAATGATGGGAAAGCAGAAAGTGGAGGCTGACATTAAGGCTTGTGACTGGAACAGGGCACAGAGATCAATTTCTATGAGGAATGAAGGAGATAATAAGGGAAATAGATGATGGCGGGGTAGGAAATGCTAAATTTGGAATTATTGATCAGTCTTGAGAGATTTTTTTCTCAACATGTGAAATTTGGCAAATGGATACATTTCTGAAAGTGGGATCTATCACTTTCTGCAGACTCTTGAGAGCCCTATGATCAGTCAGTGGCCACTGTTTTGTGGAACTCTCAAAAGTGAAAAGTAAACAATCTATCATGAATTTCAGGGTATGATGATAGTCACGGGCTCAGAGTTAGAATTTTAAGTTAATAAATCAAATAGACCTCAATTCAATGGGTATTTATAAAGCTTGCAACGGTGACCAAGACTCTATATATCATAATACTTCTAGATCTATGACCAACAAAAGAAACTGTAAGAAATTATAAGGGTGAGTTTCTTCCATGTAGGAACAAAAATTAGCAAAATATGGACTGAAACAACTTCTGTGACCAAATATTTGAAATGAATTTTGTTTGCTTATGATATTAGCATTTTCTGATACCTATTCTTTCTGACCTCCATGTTCATTGGTACATATTTTTCCATTTCCCTTTTCATTTTATTCAGCTGAATCTATTTAAATTTTAAGTATCTCCCATGAGCAACATGATATCCAGTAAAGAAAGATTAGTATAAAAACCAAACAAATGAAATATAAAATAGAATAATTAAAGAGCCAGGATGTTTTCACTGTTAAACCTGAGACATCTATGGAGAGTAGGCCACAACATCTGTAAGAAATGGCTATGAGGAAAATCAATGCAATAAATAGCATGGTCAGAGATCTTGATCAGGTTGTCTACCACAAACATGAGCTATTGAAAGCCACAAACTATTCGCATCTGGGATGGAAAGGTCATAGACTTTCCCTTAAAGTCATAAGGGAAGATAGCAGCTTCACAAAACATAGCTAACTGGTATCCGGAATGAGACAAATAATTGGGAAGTTGGAGAGAATTTTATTTAAAATTGAAAAATCAAGAAAAGTAAAGACCAAAAGAATATTATTTAATGTTATTTAGAGTTTTCCATTTCGATACTGAATAGGGAAATCATAACATACAGGCAGGGAGATAAGAGAGCAGAAAGGAGAAGTGTGGAAATTGGCTTGGATCACAGGCATTCCTGTGCTTCTTAGATGCTAGGTCCTAGCAACCAGATGCAGGACGAGAGTAAAATGTCTGTTAGCAGCAATAACAACAGAATCAAAATCGAAATGAAATCAGCAGTGTTAAGAAGAGCCCACTATGCACCAGTGATGTTGGGATACCCACCCTCTCTCTCAATGGCTCTTCCACAAGGTTCTGTAGCTTACAGGAAGCTGAAGATCTAAATCATGAAGACACTTTCATTTACCTGGGACTTAGACTAACTCCACAGTGCTAATTCCTTCAGTGAGGTGTAGAATAAGTCAGAGTGCATCATCATTTCTTTTTAAGAAACATTCTTTGGCATGGAAGAGGGAGAGGCATGAGTTACATAGATAAACATATTTAAAGTTCTCAAAAAACGTGAAATTATCAAAGAACAAAGTTAAAATGGGGCTATTAGGTTGAGTCCTATCATAGTTTAAATGACAAATATCCCTGATAGACCTACAAATTCGAACACTTGGTCTTCACCTGGTGATGCCTTTGGGGAGGCTATAGACATGTTATGAGGAACAGCTTTGTTGTTTGGCGCACATCACTGGGGAGGCTCTTGAGAATTTACAGTCTCACCCCATCTTCTGTTCTCTCTCTTTGCTGCATGTTTGCAGCTGAAAACATGTTCTCCCAGATTTTTACTCTCACCACCATTTCTCTCCTGTCATTTTGGACTCTTTCTCTGAAACTGTAAGTCAAAATAAACTCCTTCATTAAAAACAGCAGCAGCAGCAGCAGCAGCAGCAACAACAACAACCTTATCAATACATGTATTCAATCTCACAAAACAGGTAATGAAATCACACTTCAGGAGTTTATTTTTCTGTGTCATTTTAATCAGTCTGACCAGTCTCTCCAGTGGAGAAAGATGAAGACTTGAGTCTCATATGTGTGCCTTTATGACATACATCACCATAAACCATCTATTGAGCCTACAAGTCAACATGGCCTCAGAAGAAATAGTGGCAAGCATGTGACAACTGAAGGGAAAGCCCAGAATGGCTCGATTTGGAAGAAATGGAAATGTTAACCGAGATTACATCTTAAGGAAGGACAGAGCAGAGGTCAAGGTTTGGTTGTGTGGAGTTGAGGCCAGGAAGCTGAAGGCTCAAAACCATTCCAGACAAGTGAAAAGAAAAAAAGACAAACCTCTTTCCTCACTCAGGAGCTCCCCAGAACGAGCTAACGCTCAGTGAGAAAGTCTATACAGGGAAAAGACACACATGGCCCTTGGTGTTGGCAAAGATGGCCTACAGGTCAGAGATGTGCCTTTTCTAATGTGATGCTTGCTTTGTGAAGTCCAGGCTTTATGACACTTCACTGGGCCATTGTGTGAGCCACTGGTCTATTTCTGTAACAAGATAGCTGTGGTGAGTGCATCTAAAGGAGGAGAGATTTGTTTGGGATCACATCTTTGGAGATCTTCGTCCATGGAGTTTGTTAACTCTTCTTGCTTTTGGACCGGGAGCTAGGAAGCGCACCATGTAGGAATACCCAGAGGGAAGTGCCACCAGCCTCGTGGCATTTGGAAAGCTAGGAGAAGCTACAAAGTCCAGGATCCCAGTAGCCTCCCCACAAAGGACTACAACAAAGAGTCAAAATTTCTCCCATGAGACTCCACATTTTACAGGCCCCATGCAATAGCACTGTGTGCTGGGCCCTAGGACCTTACCATGGGAGCCTTTAGAAGATGCTCCAAATTCAAATTATAACAGCATCAGCTACAAATGGCCATGAGGCTCAGTCCTAAGGAAGACATCCAATGAGTTTCAGAGAATAACTAGAGTCCCTTCAAGCCACTAAATCTGTTCTTTACCATTGTAGCTTTTTCTCAAACAAACAAAAAACCCTGACAGTCCCTTCACCTAATTTTTTCTTCCATGATCAAAATCTCTTTAAAATTACAGTACCAACCCTTAGAACACCCCAGGAAAAGTGGAGTGCTCTGTGTCTCTGCGGTCCAAACAAGCTAACAGTTGTATGTGGTTATTGAGCCTTTCAGCTGTAGCTCATAACAACTGAGAATCAATATTCAGCTTTATTTCATGTTAGTTAATTTAACTTGAAAGAGCCACAGGTGGCTCATGGCTCCTCTATTAGCCATTGCCTCAGCTTCCAAGCGGAGAGAAGCCTGGAATTTTATTTTGTGGTTCTTCTTGTCCATGAATACTATTTCTACTTCCCTCTTAACTTTCATCTCTTTGAGTTTTTAAATCTATCTTTAAATGTCAACCTTGTTTTTCTAGGTTTTGTTTACATTTCACTTTTATCTTCAGTTAAAACATATAAAATTGCCCTTTGATAGGTCAAAAACCCAGCTCAGTATCAGCCGTCCTTCTCTCTTTTCGGCTTTCCCCAAGGCCATTGGTCTTCTTTGTTTGGACCAATGTTCAGCAGAATTATGTAGAGATGGAAAATGTTTGTGGCCAAAGAATTAAAGGACAGACGATTGAATTGTGGTCACTGAGAAAGAAAGCTTTCTTCAGGCCAGCTTGATATACTAAGATTGAGATTAAACAGCAACATTTCTTCAAATTAAAAAAAAATGCAATGGTCATATGGTTCGGCACATGAAGACATGATTCTAATATCACAGAAACAAAACCACAGTAAGACATTATTGAAAGACAATAAAATATAGAAACTAATGACACAATATGGAGGGACTTACAAATTCCTTAAGCAGAAATTTATTTTAAAATAATTTGATAATTCAAATTAGGTCTGATGTCATAGCTACTCTGAAGGCTGAGGCAGGAAGATTACAAGTTAGAAACTTGCCTGGTCTGCAGCATGAGTCGGCGCCATCCTGATAGCTTAGCAAGACTCATCTCAAGACAAAAAGTAAAATTACTAAATCTAGAGTGGTACAGTACTCCGCTAGCGTGTGTGAAACCCAAGGTTCAATCTACTGGGAAAGAAGGAGGGGGAGAAAGAGAAGGAGGAGGAGGAAGAGGAACAAGAAGAAGAGGAGGAATAGGAAGAGGAAGAAAACAACTTGAGTGGGTTGTTAACTGAGAAAAGAAATGGGATAACTGAAATGGGACGATTAAAGAAGGTAATTGGGAGATGAATTTGGGGGAAAGAAGAGAAACGGAGAGAGGGGGAGACAGAGAGAGAGAGGGAGAGGGAACGGGAGCAAGAGAGAGAATAGCGTATGTATTTATACAGGGAGAAAATAGAAAATACCAAAGAAAATACAGATTCACATTCTAATAAATGCCCTTTGGGAATGTTTCTCTACAAAATGACAAGCAGAGTTTGTCTGTAAGCCTGTGAGTATAAGCTTGCCAGTTTTTAAAGTCTAACAAAATGAGCAAAATAAGCATTCCCTGTAAACTAGCCTAGTCTGCTGTTGTTCACAAAAGCTCATTTTGCCTATTTATGAAGTAAAAAGGTAGGGTTGAAACCCTCATTCATTTTCTTTCTCCCATTCTCAAAACCATGCCTGTAGATTTTACCCATTTTCTTTCCTCTGGTACTTGTATTCATGAGCTGCATTTGACGTCATTCCCAACACTGGAATCTTTCCATTAAAAGAACACAAGCAGGTGGTCACTGCAAGCACAATCGGCCCCCCATGTCGGGAGAGTGAACACCCGTGCACACACGTGCACCGCCCCCCACCACAGTCCCCTGTGTATGAAGGGTTTCTACTGTAACCCCTGCCAGCCATGCACACACTGTGGAGAAATTTGCATAATGAAGAACCTATAGTGACTCAACCATGACCGGCGTCCTAGCCCACATGTGCCAAGGCATGGGAAGCATGAGATCACGGTGTGACGGCAGATCCCGAAACATACTAAGAAAATGGGAGCAAAACATTGGCCCCTGTGATACCATGGGACTTAGCAATGCTACAAAATGTAACTGGTAAAAGGGACAACTCGGAGGAAAACTAACTTTTTATCCTCTATCCTGATTTAAAAAAAAAAAAGTGGGAGAGATTTTTAAGATTCAGAATTTACCCCTGTGTTTCAGACTATATTCTTATATTTAACACTCCCCCTACTTCTAAGAGGCCAGAAGAATAGGTCACACAAGGTGACAATGGTAAAGCCACCATGTGGATCAGATGCCAGGGGCTGCACTGGAGCCCATGCTATATGAAGCATGGAAATTCCACTCCAGGAAGAAGAAAGGCTCGGGACCTGGTTTCCATAGCACTACCATGGAGACAGCTCTCAGTGACTCTGCCTCCAGGCCCTCTGAAGCCAAAGCATCTCCCCTTTCTCTCCAACACCCACCTCTGTATCACCATGCCTCCAGCCCCCTCACAAATGATTAAAGACTGCTGGGAAGGCAGGGGCTCCGCCAGGCATTAACCTGGCAATCTTAATGCACATCGGTGTCCTTAAAATAAGAGGGGGGAAAAGCAGGTTTCTTCCCCTTTTTGGTGCAAAGGGAAAGACAAAAATGAGAAAATGAAAACTCATATCACTGAACCCCTGCACTTAAATTGCAAATTTTAAAAAAAAATCTTGCCAAGTTATGTATTAAAGACATAGGCATGCTAATCCCATCCACTGGGTACATTATCTTCTCTTCTCTGCCTGGCATGCCAGCATGCAAATATGAAAGATTTAATTAATTTAGAGCATCCAAGAGGTTCTCCTTAATCTTTACCATTGATGACTAACTGGAGTTTGGTAGGGTTCTCTCTCTCTCCCTCCTTCCTTCCCTCCCTCCTTCCCTCTGTCCCCCTCTGTCCCCTCTCCACTCCTATCTCTTGGTTGTCAATATGAAACTAAACTAAAGCTGGGACTTGGACTCTAGACTATGGTAGAAATTTCTACGTAAAGAATCCTGGGCTCTTTAGCACGTTCTTGTGCCTCACCCTGCCCCTCTTCCCTTTCTGCAGTGGCTCCAGGGGAATGAGCGATGGCGAGCCTGTAGTGCACTGATCTGGACTCTGGCTGGGCAGAGTGACTCCATCCCATCTGGAGTGATGCCCACTGACCTGGAGCAAAAGAAAGGCCAAGAATCCTGTTAGCCAGCAGATGCTTGGGAACTTGACAGAGCATGTGAGAAAGGCTGCTGATCCAGCTGACCAGCCTGCACACCCGCCAGGGATTGCAGTTGAGACCTGGCAATCCCATTCCTGAGTTCAGGTCTTCCTCCACGTTTAAATATGAATTTAGGGCAACTGGCCTGGACACGTGTGCATTGTGTGAATACAAAAAGGCGTCACGGCTGAGAGGACCCTGAAGATCCGGCTGCTGTTTGATATCATTGAGGGGGATACAAGAGTGGAAAGCTTAAACAACTGCTGATTGGAAAAAGGCTGGCAGGTTTTGAACCTCCAAATGGGAGACAAGCCTGCACACACACACACACAAAGGTGTGTGTGTGTGTGTGCATGTGTAAGCAAAGAGGAACTAATGTCAGACTGAGTCTCCAGCAGCTCAAGAATGGATCTTCTGGGGCGACTCACGAGGAAGCCCTGTGTCTATATCTTTATTGCTCAAGCTGAGAATTCTCTTCTGCCTGCCTTACTGAGCACTGTAAAATGGAAAGCAAAGCCAGGGTCGGTCAGAGGCAGGCAGGACAGAGTGAGATGACACAGGAGTTCTGAATTATTCATTTTGATTTATGTCTCATAGTGGCAATTGTTGCCACTTTCTGTTGTTTCTCCTGAATGTTGAAATTGTAAAAAGAGGACTGAATAATTCGGCATGACTCAAGAAGGCAGCCAGTGCTGGCAAAATAGGTTCCTTTTGTGTTTAGTCTGAACATTCGTATGATATATTGGTTTGTAATTTAATTAACAATCTATGATGGCCCTAATGAGTATGGTGATATTTGCAAAGCATTTCAGTGTTCAGTGAAAAAGCTGAATGGTCCGACCCCCTTTATTCTTATCAAAAAACAGGAAGGAAGGAGGACCCAGTGGCTTGGAGACAGGAGCATGGCTGAATTCAAGGCTGTTTCTGGGAGACATCAGAGTTCACCCATTCCAAAATCCATAGCTGCTGCTTCCACATCTGTGCTGTCTAAGCATCTTGCCTAAGCTCTCTTGGAATCACAAAATCCATTTGTTCCTCTTAAAGTGCTTCACAGGGCACAAACACACTGTTTAAAGGGCGCAGGTAAAACACAAGGGAGCAGTTCAGTGTGGAGGCATTCAGTAGTTCTAGGGAGAGGACACTCATTGCCTTGTGATTGCCAGCCACTAGGGCTGGGGATGTCTCAGCCGTGCCACACAAGCATGAATCCCTAAGTTCCATCTCCCAGAACCCACAATCAAAAGGCAGACCTAGCACATGCACCTGAAATCCTAGTGCTGGGGAATGGGAGACAGGGCCATCCCTGAGCTCACCAGCCAGTTTAGCACAACTGATGAGCTCCGGATTCAGTGGGAGACCCCGTTTCAAAACATATGGTAAAGAGTGACTGAGGGAGATGCTTAAACTCAACCTCTGGTCTACACACACACACACACACACACACACACACACACACACACACGATCACACATGATCACCAGCCATCAACTTAGTGTCCCTCCACAGAGTATGCCACAATAGAGGCTACTCGGCATCCCCAGACGCGCATTACTGCCACACTGCACAGCCATGGAAGAATACATTCACTCCTTTGAAACACCCTGTAGGAGTGTGATGGGACGCAATGTGTCAATCTGAGTTTCATGTGTTGGAGCCTTAAGCCTGGTGACTTCAGACTGTGGCTTGGTTTGGACTTGGGGCTTTTGAGGAAGTGATAAAATTTAAGTGATTGTTAGCACGTAGAGGAAAACCCATGTGAGGACATGGGTTTAAGGTGGTCATCTCTAAGTCAAGGAAGGAGAGACAATTGCTAGCTTTATATGGGAGTGGGGAAATTGTATTTGTTGTTTAAACCATCTAGTCTTAAGGATTGTCTTATGGCAGTGTAGACAGCCAAGAGAGGGAACAGTACTACACCCTCCTGAGGACCAGGCATAGGTCCTGCACACATGCAAGATCCACATGTACCTTGTCCTACATCTTTCCAAATACCCAAAGGAAGTAAAACCCGTGATCCTTTATATAAGATGGTAGCAGGATATGTTTTTGATGCCAAAATTTCAGATTTTAATAAGATAATAAAGTGTCACTGCCAAATATTTCCAATCATTATCCTAGGGGTGTCCGGAACAAGACCTTTTAAGGTATCATGCAAATGTTTATTCCATGAAACATAAAAACTATAAGCGCTATTCATTTCAAATTAAGTGGGACATACTTGCCGAATGAAGCTTCATATTAGGGGAGATTTTAATGCTTATTGAGTTACAGCAATGCCTTCTTTTCAAAACCTGTTGGATTTCAAAGTCTTGATGAAGGCTCTCATCTACCTTCTAAGGAAAAGTCTATGAAATGAGATCTTGAATCTCTAGGTTGGCAGTTAGATGACGTCTCTTCTGGTGAACTGGAGCAACCTTCAAACAACCTTAAACACTCTGCCTGGAGGCTCCACTGTGCTTAGGATTCTCCCATCAGGCCGAACTCCAGATTGATGCTACTTTCCAAAATCTCTGGCCTTTTTCCTCAGTATCCCTGATTTCTAATGGATGAAGCTTCCACAAGATTTTATTGAATTTCAGGTGATAAAAAAAGACAGATAAACAGCTACACACATCCTACTTTGGCTAACTAGCTCAGAAGTTTCCAAGCCTCCAGTAGAGTTCCCAGGATACCCTGAAGAGACTCCATCTTGCAGTCGAATACCTAGTGAGCCCCCAACACTTGCACCTAGGAACACAGCAGTGTGTATCTTTGCCTTTCCATCTTTAAACTCTCTGGGAAAGGTCTCTTCTTTGGCCTGCATTAAAGTGTGGGAGAATGTTGTCAGTCACCTGCCTCTCCATCCACCCAACCAAGCTTCATTTACTCTGCTAAGCAAGCACTGTCTTTACCTAAGCCCTGCAGATATAGTTCTAAGCAAAGTACCAGAGCTTCTTGGAAACCTTTGCACTTTCCTCTTCAACAGCACGGGTCCCTCTCCCTCTCTAGTATCCATTGTACTTCATGTTAATTGTAGTGTCTGCCTTCCTAATTCTACTTGAACCCTGTTAAGGGAGAAGCAGCATCTTTTGATTTTTTTTCAAGTATTTAGCACAATGTTTGGCCTTCATTATGGAGCTCAGATAAATGTTTATTAAATTAAGGGATAAATGAACTGGCATGAGGGAGAACTTGGCCACTAAGTGCTGTCTAGTCCATCTTTGAGCTGTCTAAAAGGCAATCCGTTCCCTTTTTCCTGCTCCTCTGCTTTCAATGATCCTTGTGTACACGTCTGCAGCAGAGGCACTTCAACTGGTCTTACCACCCACAACAGTCTGCCCTCCCCTCACTGACACCAAGAAAGACTTTGTACTCCACCTTCCATGATTATTTGGGACCAATTCAAACATCATTTCTCACATGAGTTCTCCAATTCCCCAGGCAAATTTATCCTGTTCCTTTGAAACCAAGCAAGAATGCTAAGTGCCAGGACAGAGGGATCAGTTCATCTCTTGCACACGCTGTACACACAATACACATTCTACACACATCATGTATTCTCCGTACACAGTACATTAGGAAGGGGCCATTCCTGGGGCCCAAATATTAATCGTGAAATGCAGTTCTCTACCTTCAAGAAGCGGCTGTGAAAAGAAAGCACCCGGGGAATGCCATATACAAGAGAGAGTGAACTGGCAGCTGAACCACAGAAAGTGGGTAGTCCCAGGGAAGACAGGGAGGTAGAAAAGAAGCTACATAAGAAGAGAAAGAACCATGTATCCCATTTCACTGTTCACCAGGGACCAGTCCTAGACTCATGTACTAACCTTGATCATTTGGCCATTCAGAAAAAAAAAATAATAATACCAGTCATGTGAAATATTCCCTCGAAGCCACATGTGATTGAATGAGATGCAGGCAAGATCCTGAAATTGTCAACAGCTGAGTTAACTCCTCAAGAATTTCAAGTTGGCCATTCTATCCAAGGCCAAATTTAAAAATAAATAATCCAAACATAGGACGAAAAATATGCAGTTAGAATTTTTAAGGCTTATAAACACTAGTGACTTTCTTTATTATGCAGGATAAATACAGGAGGACATTAATAGTTAAAAAGCTAGCCTCTAATATTCTCAAAGCTGGACATGAAATATGTTCTGACTTTAGCATAAGTAAGGTAGCAACTCAAATAAAAATCAGAGACTTAATTGGGTTTGCTTGCTGCAAATTCTGTTCTCTGGACTGTACATATTCTCTCAAGGGCTAGGCTTAAAATAATTGCAGTTTTAAACACAGCAGTTTCTAAGGGAATTTGGTGTGCTAAAAACAGGAAGAACTATGTAAAAATGATGGACTTTAATTTGGTTAAAATAATGGTGCTTTTTTTTTTCTAGTAAATTTGACTAAAAGCAGTCATATAATCTAGTGAATTCTGGACTATGGATTTAGCTCCATGTTTTCCAGTTAGACGGTCCAGAGTTGAATTCCTAGCATGAGGGAAAAATAATTCTAAAAGTATCTGTATTAATTATTTCTCTATTGATGTGCTAAGAAACAATGACCAAGACAACTTACAAGAGAAAACATTTAATTGGGCTTAAATTGTCATGATAATGAAGCAACTACATGGTAGCAGGAACAACAGCTGAGAGCTCACAGTCTAATCCACAAGCAGGAGGTAAAGAAGCTAAATGGGGATGGGAAGCCTCAAGGCTCATTCCAGTGCCAAGCTTTCTCCTGCAAGGCTACACCTCCCAGTCCTTCCCAGACAGTCCTAGGAAACACACACGCTATGCTGTAGTCAAGATCTAAACTCACCAGGTTCTAGAATATGGTTTGGGGCCTACAGATAAAAACAGGACACAGTCCATCCAAGTAGGATCCATCTGGTAAGACCTTGCGTGCTCGGAAAGAAAAGAAAGAGACAAAGACTAATAGGATGAGCAGTTTAAAAAGAAAGCTTAGAGTTTGGAGTTAGACTAAAGGCTCCTAAAAAAAACTAAAGTTGTTTTCCAAAATATTCAATAAGTCAAATACTTTACCACAGCTCTATTAAATTCTACAAACACCACAACAATGACACCATCACAAACTATCTTTGTCCGTTTATCTAATAAGGTAGGATAAACATTTTTTACTGTTTTATTTTTCAATTACTTCTTTTATTTTTTAAAACTTTTTTTAAAAAATTACATTTTCCCCTCCCTCTCTCTCCCTCCAAACTCAAACTCTTCCATATACCTCTCACTGCTTTGAATTCATGGCCTCTATTTTGCAGTAATTGTTATTTGGTACACACACACACACACACACACACACACACACACACACACATCACCACCACCACCACCACCACCACCACCACCACCACCACCACACATAAATGTGATTTGTATAACGCTACTTGTACGTATGTTTTCAGGACTGACCATATGGCATTAAGTAACCAATTCCTGGGCCCTCCCCTAGGAAGACTTTCTCCTGCTCCCAGCCCTCCTCAGTTGTCTACAGTGCTTTGGGTAGGGTTGAAGGCTTGGGGCCTTTTTTTCCAGCTACTTTGGCATCTCCATTGGTGTCATCCTTGCACAGCTCAGGTTTAGGAAACCAATCAGTGAAACTTGACGAGTGGAACTTCTGACATTACTTAGAGACACAGTCTCATAGCAAAGTCCCTGATCTTCTAACTCTTACAATCTTTCTGTCCCCTCTTCTGCCATGTTCTCTGGGCCTTTTTATGTCTAAGAGTTGTTTTGTAGATGCATCTATGGGACTGGGTTCTACAGTGTGACGTTTTGGTTGGTTGGTTGTGATAATCTAGAGAGGTTTCTGTCTGGTGCAAAAAGAAGATTCCTTGCTGAGGGGTTAAAGCTACATATAGCATAAAATGTTGATTAAGAAAAAAACTATCTCTACTCATTGTATTTTCAATTAGAATATAAAAATGTTCACACATTTGCCAAGTTTTTTTTAATAGGGACAAAGCCTTTCTTTGGCTATTAATTGGATGACTGAACGTTTTATATTTTTTACATAGATACTCCAAGGTCACAACCATGCTTCCCAGTTTTCAGTTCTTTATGGTGGTGACCTCATAGGATCATTTCTTGGTCCATAGTCCCATCCAATTATGCTGGAAACATTTGTGGAATGTCCTCCCACTGAACCTTCACTGAGAAGCAAGTGAAGTTAAGGCACATATTCCTTTCTAAACCCTGCTATGCTCCATTATCTTTGTGCTTGTTTTCATGCCAATACCACACTGTCTTTATTACTGTCGCTCCATTTTAAGTTTTAAATATGGTCATGTAAGTCCTCTGGTCTTATTCTTTCATGTCCAGAATGACATAGACTTTTCAGAGCCCTTGAAGTTCCCCCGGAACTTTTTATAATGACATTAACTTTCTAAAAGAAAAAAGTTTTACTTATGTAATTTTTCACACGGGGGCTCAGTGACAAGGACTCATTATTTAAATTTGAGTGGTATACAACTCTCTGTATAAACCAAGCTCACAGTGGTCTACCTGCCTCTGCCTTTTAAGTTTTGTTTAAAGGTATTCACCATCATGCCCAACCCTTATGAAAACATTTTACCAGCTAAGAGATGAATCGCAACATGAAGCTGAGGAGAAGTTAAATATTAAAACATGGATTCTCTAGATCCCTTATGTTTGCTTAGAAATCCTCTAATTTTCAGCTTTATTATATATATGTTACTCTATCTTATTGTGTGGTTTTGATGTTACTATGAATCATCATCACCTGTTAATATATAAAAGATAACTGATATTCACATACTGAATTTTTATTTAATAACCTTTCTAAATTCATGCAAGTGCTCATGATTTTATGTAAACCGCTTTAAATGTTCTAAAAATGAAAGATCATAGCATATTAAAGGTAGTTTTACTACTTCTTTTACTATGGGTGTGCTTCTAATCTTTTTCCTATCTTATGCCATATGCTACAATTGCTAGTGTAATGCTGAGTGGAAACAGTCAAGGCAAGCATCCTTGCTTTCTTCCCCATTTTAGGGCAAAACCATTCAGTGTTTCACCACCAACTACGATGCCAGCTGTAGGTTCTTCGTTGGTAATTTTATCGAGAGGAAATTCACTCTTACTTTTTATTACAATTATCTGTTCAAACTGACTTCTTGCATCTATGGTGATTATTGCATATTCTGTCTCTCTTCCCCACTCTATGGTGAGTTTCACTGATTGATCTTCAAACATTATACTAATGTAGCAAAGCTGAGATGAGATAGTTCTTAGAGAAGACAGTGTATCCTCCTTGTGTCTTTCTGGATTTATAATTGTGAATACTTCATTGAAAACGTGTCCTTTCCATGTTCATGAGGAATATTTCTTAAATCTTATCTCATAATGTCACCAGGAGAATACTGATTGTGAGTTTTACAATGTTCCTCTTTGTTTTATGTTCTGGAAAGTTTTATGTAGGCATTTCTCTTATATAGTAGATAGAATTCACCATTGAAACTTTCTGGCTTTAGATCGGTGAGAAACATTTTAAAGGAGAAATAGTCTTTTGACTGCATGTGGAGTTATATGAGTGATTGTTTTTCTGCTTTAGAGAGCTTTTACAGTTTTGTGCTTTTCAAGGAGTTTTCTCATTTACCTAAACTGCCATGGTTATTGGCATAAAGGTAATTGTTTGTTTATGAATCTTTAAATTACTTTCCAATCCAAAGTGGTGTGCCTCTTTCATATCGGATATTGGTAATCTGTGCTTTATCTCTTTAATTCTTGCTATTTGGGGAGATATTTTTAATTTTACTGGGTCTCATCTAAGTTCTAGATTTTGGCTTTATTCTTCAATTCTTGTTTAAATTCCATCTCATTGATCTCTTGTTATTTTTATTATTTATTTCTTCATTCTGTGCTTGTGTTGTTCGTACTATATTCTTCACATGGAAGCTTAGGTCATTAAAGACTTTTCTTCTCTTCTAACCTAACCTTATAAGTCTCCAAATGTCTCTTACTACAATGGCTGTATTAGACCAATTTTTATATACTGGATTTTGTTACAATTCAATCCAAAATATTTCTTTTTGTTTTGTTTTTGTTTTGTTTTTCGAGACAGGGTTTCTCTGTGTAGTCCTGGCTGTCCTGGAACTTGGTCTGTAGACCAGGTTGGCCTCGAACTCAAAAATCCGCCTGTCTCTGCCTCCCAAGTGCTGAGATTAAAGGCATGTGCCACCACACCCGGCCCAAAATATTTCTTAATGGCCCTTGTGATTTCTTTTTTGGACCCATGTGTTGCTTAGAAGTTCATTGTTTAATTGTAAAGGTTATTTGTTTGGTTTTTTTTTTGGTTTTGTTTTGTTTTGTTTTTTGTTTGTTTTTGTTTGTTTGTTTGTTTTTTTGTTTTTGTTTTTGTTTTTTAGCAGACATGGCTCTGTTGAATTCTGATGTGGTCAGAGAGGCAACTTTTAAGGTTTCAATCAGCATAAATTTATAAGACTGTTGCATGGTCCAGAATACCGTATCTGTTTTGTACTTTTGCCCTAGGATCTCTTGGTGAAGTCCTCTGACAATAGCTTCGAAAAAAAAAAAAAAGAGCCAGTTCAAAATAAAAGAGGATAGATTCTCTTCTCATGTTGGGAGCACATGAAGAAGTGATGAGACAACAAATTAGAGGTGAGTGAGCTTGGACAGAAGAGGACAGGAGATGAGACTCCGGTCTGCGTGGCAGGACTAACGTAAATTACAAAGCACCTGTCCCTAACTCCCAGGGAGAAGGGGAGGCATGTCTATCAGCACACCAGACAATGACTATGGTCTGTCCACAGCTAAGTCCTATAGACTCTTATCAGGAAGGTATCTAGTAAAAGCCAGAGCTTTACAGAGAGAGGTCTTACAATCCTGAGAGACATCCAGAGCAAAAGGCATGATCAAGTTCACACAGCCAGGCACATACCTGCGGTCAGACTGAATAGTGCTATTTTTGTAACTCATCACCATGAAGACCTTTAGTTAAGAAAACTGCCAGAATTGTAAGAATGGAAACAAAGTAAGTGTATTCATGAATCGTCTTTGAGAAATAGGATTTTCCAATAGATGATATCTAACTTTGTGGTCCTCCATGAACACCCAGAGATGCTATTTCTTTCATCTCTTCATGAGAATGGGAACCATCGAACAACTATGAAATGATTGTAGGAAAGAAAACAAATGCCTGACCTTTTCTCCTTCAAGTCCACACATTGCTTTATCTTTCATACACACTAGTCTGTCTTTAAATAACTTTAATAGAGGAACAAGGCTGTGTACCTGTGGATTACAATTCGTGTACTTATTAACCCATTATATTAGTTACTTTATATTGTAAATACCTGAGAAAAGCAACTTAAGGAAGGAATGGTTAATTTTGTCTCACAGTTCCAGGGCATAGTCCATCATGTCCAAGAAGTCATGATGGCAGGAAGCTGAATGGTAGTCACATCGCCTATGCAAATGGCAGTCAGAAAGAGACAGATGATAGTGCCCAGGTTCCTCTTCTGTATGTGGTCCAGAACCTCAGCCCACACATGGCGCTCCACAGACTTAGGGCGGGCCTTTCCACCTCAGTTAATCTCATCTAGATTACTCCTAACAGACATACCCAGGGGTTTAGCTCCTTCATGGAAGCTTAGGTCATTAAAGACTTTTCTTCTTTTCTAACCTAACCTTATAATTCTGTCAAATGACCAACAATAGTAACTATCACGCATGTTATCTCCTTTCTTCATTGCAGATGAGAAACAACAACAGGATGGCACTAGGCATACACGTCTAAAGTCTTGTTTTGTACTGAAGCAGCCTGAAGTTACATGTGATATGCTGAAGTATAACGTCTTAGAAAATCCTATTTCTCCAAGTAGAGAGAAGATGAGGCATAGACAGGAAGTCCCAATATATGTAGCATCATGACGATTTCCCCTGTCCAACCCATCACTCATCACAGCTAGACATTAAAACAAAATGCAAGCTAAAGCAAGTGTCTTTTAAGTTGTGTTGCTGACAGTAGAAGAGCTGGGCATGGGTATTCTCAGTGTCCCCAGCTTTTGGGGATCCTTTCTTCCATGCCAGGAGCAGGCATACAGCTTGGATACTGGAAATACAAGCTCAGGCCCAAGAGACATGAAGACCAGGTGAGGGCACTGAAGCCCACGGGTGAGGGGGATGATGTCAGTTCACACTGATGCACAGTAACACACAGTAATCAATAGGCTTAAAGGGACTGAGATTGGGC
The DNA here is from genome assembly GCF_000001635.26 of Mus musculus. NCBI lineage: Eukaryota > Metazoa > Chordata > Mammalia > Rodentia > Muridae > Mus > Mus musculus. The sequence continues at coordinate 136,005,151 of NC_000072.6, forward strand.
CTGTGAACACAAGCAATAGGCAAGGACAGGAGGAAGTGGCGAGAGGTTCACGCCAGGAAACTGACAGCTACACACACTTACCTCCAGATCTCTTCAGATGACCCATGCCCTGGCCACCTGTTAGTACCAGTGATGTATCCTGTCATAACATATTTCCACTCTCTCTCCTCACTCAAACTTACAAAGACTGTATACTGACATATCCAGAAGCACAAACGAATCTGACGGTGATTAAGAGAAACTAATAGCAGGCCTTGAATGAGCACAAGAAAAAGTATTGTGACAAACATTAGAGTTTGGAGCCCTTCAGAGAAATCTGAGCTCCCAAGGGAAGTCTCTACATAGCAATTCTGAAATCCACACATCTACGTGTATACTTTTTTTTTTCCTCCTGATGATGGTGAATAATTTTTTCTTAACTTACTTTTATTTATTGATACTGGCCAGTAAAGGCAGATGGTCAAACTTAAACAAAGACAGCAAAGTAAAAATGAAATCCATACATGAAAATAGAGTCTAAGAAAAATGTTATTGTTTCAATGGTAAGCGTCTCCAATAGTCTCTGGCATTTGAAACCTTGGCCCGGGGTTGGTGGCACTGTTTGTAAAGTCTCAGTAGGCGTGGCCTTGTTGGAGGAGATACGTCACTGAAGGGACATTTTGAGAGTTGAAAGTCATGCATCATTTTGAGTTTGCTTTCTCTCTCTCCTTCCCGCTTGCCGTTTAAGCTGTGAGCCCTCAGCTGCTGACCCAGCCACCGTGCGCCACCGTGCACATTGCTCTCTGCCTTGCCTCAAAGCCATGATGGGCCATATGCCAAATAAACCATTCCTTATATAAGTCGCCTTGGTCATGATATTTTATTACAGCAGTAGAAAAGCTCCATAAAAGAAACTTGTAATGTTACTGAGACTCGTGTGTTTAAAGGAAAAAACATATTTTATCATAAAAATAATGTGATACATATTAATCATGGGAAACTGAACACTTAAAAAACACCAGAAAGAACATTTTGACTACCTATGCTGCTATCCAGAGGTAATAGCACTATTTTGGCATCTTCATGCCAACCTCTTTAAATGCTAATATCATCACAATAGTACACTGTTCCTGTCTCCTGAAAGAAACACACACACACACACACACACACACACACACACACACCCTCAGTAACCTCCACCACCACAATGGATTTAACTTCCAAGGCAAGGGTCTATCCGATTTACTTATTATCATTCTCTGAATATACTAGACTCAATATTTATTGACTGTTATTACAGCCTGCTGCTTTTCATGTATTTATGGAAATGACATTTTCCCATTTCATTAAATATTCTTTTGCTTTAATGTAATTTTAATGATTGTTTATCATCTATTCTATAATTTCATTGAACTATCCCTTCATTGCTGAACACATATAAAGTGCTTCACATTACTTATTTTGACAAATAATGTTAGAGTGACTATCTCCCAAATGATTATTTTTGCACTGTCATGGGATCAACTGGTCCGCATTGAAGAATTGAATGAGTACGCACAGCACTGCCAAACTGTCTTGCACAAAGGTTGTTCTGATTTAAATTCTTACCACAAATTCACAAGAGTGACTTTGCAACCTGATTATGTAACAACTTTAAGTACTTTTATCTTTGGGGTGGGACTTCTTACTGATGGATAACCACATCATGAATAAAGAAAGCAGAAGGGGAAGGGAGGAGAGTCTTCCACATATCTGATCATTGTTGATGTTGTAGCTATTTATGTTGTTGTGAGATTATTGAGAATACTGCCCTGTGTGGTGCTTGATATATGAAAATTATTCTTTTTAATTATTGCCCCTTACACTGAACATAAATATAGGCTGTGGCTTTTTATTAACCTGTGAGCATGGCATCCATCTGAACTTGGCAAATACCAGGCTATTGAGACATATCATAATGGAAATCAAATAGTCAGACAGCTGTAGGGACTTATGAGAACTCTCTATTGTCCAGGTTCACTGCCCAGGCCTGGTCCTCAGAAGAGGAACCTAGAACCTCTCTTAGACATTGAGAATTGGCCTTGGAACCTTCTCTGTGCCTTCAGAATCTTGGTCTTTATGTCATTCTAACTGTGCTCTCTAGTTTCTCCCCGATTCCTAGTTCGGTTATTTAAGCTGGATTCTTTTTTTTTTTTCCATTTTTATTAGGTATTTAGCTCATTTACATTTCCAATGCTATACCAAAAGTCCCCCATACCCACCCACCCCCACTCTCCTACCCACCCACTCCCCCTTTTTGGCCCTGGCGTTCCCCTGTACTGGGGCATACAAAGTTTACGTGTCCAATGGGCCTCTCTTTCCAGTGATGGCCGATTAGGCCATCTTTTGTTACATATGCAGCTAGAGTAAGCTGGATTCTTTAAGAGTATGTTTCATTAAGCCTGTGTTCCACTGTTGTAAGTTACAATGGGTTTGCCTGTATAATCATTGATCCCATGATACTGCATATATGAAATATATTTTCTCTGCCCTGTCTTCAACACTGGCCTAAGACGAGAATGCCACCTTGTTGCCAGATGATAAGAAAGGTTTAGCAAGTGGTGGGTAACAACCTCTTCATAACTGAGGAGGCCTCGATGGCCTCATTCTGCTGGCTTCCCACCACATTTTATACACTAGGAAAGAATATTCCGACTTCACAGCATCAGGGATTGTAAGTGACAACCAGGGAGAAACTAGGATCATCTGAACTGCCCTCCCCACCCACACGCCAGATTTCTCCTCAGTAGCAACCAAAGAGTAAACACCCAAACTGAAGGTCATTCTAAAAGTGCTTTCTGAATGTGATACAAAATCTGAAAATTTCAGTGGAAGGCTCCTACCATTCCCTGAAACATACACACCTCTAACTTGCAATGGCAAGCTAGAGGTGCAAGCTGAAAATATAGCCACCTACTTGCCAACTTTTGGAGATGTAACAGATCAATGGGAAGATCTATCCACAGCTCTAGGTCAAACTCCAAAAGCAAATCAAAATGCCAAGTCCAGCTCACAGCTAAGAGCTCGTCTTTCAACCTAAGTGCAAATCCATTAGCAGCCGTGACCCTGCCTGGATTGCCCATTCTGTCATGGCTGCCTTGCTGGTGAACCTTGGCCTATGACAGCACCCTCCTTGTTTACCTAGCTAATTGTGTTGGCGTTCTCCCTTCACCTCTCTCACAGGTCAAGGAACATGATGTCCACACAGTTGAATCAGTGACCTTGGATTTGCTAAAGGTGATAATCAGGGCATAGAGAGGGGAAGGCCCAAATTGCTAAACAGCGCTTTTTAGCCAATGGTTTCAGGAACGGCTACTAAACGCCCTAATGGGTAAGACCCATGATTACTTCCTTCAAAATTGATCCCTATCCCATCTCATAAATCAAATTGCTTGCTTCAATAAAAAAATTCTGGTGACCAAGTTATTTTCCAAAATGACTGTCCCAGGTACTTAGTAATAATGACCTAGTTCTCCTCTCTGTGTGTGTGTGTGTGTGTGTGTATATGTGTGTGTGTATGTGTGTGTGTGTATGTGAAAGAGAGAGAGAGAGAGATTTCAAAGCATGCCTGAGCTCATTCATTCCTCTGAACATTTATCAAAAGAGTCTTTTCTAATTGGCCTTAATGTAATAATAAAGAAGCAGAAAGGGATGCATGGTCTACCTTGTTCTCTCCATCCTCTTTCTCTCTCCATTCTCATCCAGTCTATAACTTTAGGGTCTCAGGTAGCCTACTGTGAAACAGAAGTACCCCGAGGGAAAGAAAGGCCACCATTGTCCAGCCTGCCCTCATTCTTTTCTCCCACCTTTCTCTGTGCCCACCTCCTCCCTCCTACCTTTTGAACACTGACAGCCTCTGTTGTTCTCTGTTCCTCTTCCTGTTGCAGTGATAAGGTACAAAAGCAACTTTAAGGAGGAAGGGTTTATTCTGGTTCACAGTTCAAGGTACAGTCTGCCATAATGGGAAAGTGTAGGTAAGGAGCTGGCCACACAGCCGAGAAACAGAGCACTGTACGCATGCTGCTGCTAAGTTCTTAGGTCATTTAGATAGCTCGGGATGCCTTGAACAGGGATTGATGCCAGCCACAATTAGCATGGAGCTTCTCATATCAATAAACACATTAAAGAAAATCCCTGAAGTGAAGTTGGCAGTTGACCCTAACCATCACACTTTTATAATACCAAACTTTCTGAGAGTATGTAGTGTCCTGGGACCCTGTGAATTTCATTGTCAAGCTGGCACGATTTAGAATCACGCATCTGTTTGGAAGCACACATCTGTATCTATGAGGCTGTTCTCAGAAACATGTAATGGAGCAGAAGAGACATATCCTGAAAGTGGGCAGCACCTTTCCCAAGTGAGAGTCCTGGCCAAATAAGGAGATGCAAGCTGGGTACCAGCATTCAGCTCTTTCTGCTTCCTGACCACAGATAAAACATGGCCGCCACCTCATAACCCTGCTACCATGAGTTCCACATCACAATCAGCTATGCCTTCAAACTCTGAGGTAAGGCAAACCTTGTTTCCTAAGTTGTTTTTAAGGAATTTTGTCACAGCATTGAGAAAAATAATTAAAACAGACCCTGAAATGCCTTGTGTGGGAAAGATGTTTGCACCCCCATTCACGCTGAGTCCGTTTATCGCCCTAGTGTCTCCTAAAGTAGCTGTGAGCCTGCTGGAAAGATTTGAGGACATTGGAAGTCTAAACAGCAGAGCATCTTCCTCGCCACATTCCTCTCACAAAAGGCTTTTTGGTAAAACAGAAATTCCTTAGTGTCACCCAAACCAAACAGATATTAGGTGCAAAGACAGCAAAAGAGGACTCTGATGGTCTCAAGAACCTCCATGGGCACAGACTGCCAGGGACGGGGTTGGAGGATGCATGTAGGCAGAGCATTGAGGAAGTATAAAGACCCACCCAGCTCTGACTACAGGTACTTAAATTAGCATTCTGGGGGAGAAAAGCAGGCAAGGGCTTAAGGAAGCAAGAGAGGAGGGAGGGAGGGAGAGAGAGAGACGCAGAGACACAGAGAGACAGACAGAGACAAAGTGTGAGACAGAGACAGACACAGAGAGAGACAGAGACAGAGAGAGACAGAAAGGGGCAGAGAGACATTCCGAGAGAGACAGAGATACAGACAGAAATAGAGAGACTGAGAGACATGCAGAGAGAGAGAGAGACAGAGAATGAGATAGACACAGAGAAACAGAAACAGAGACAGAGATGGAGAGACCACATCAGAAAAAAAAAGGAAGGAAGGAAAAGCAGCTGCAATGTGTCCTAATTTGGAGAACCCGGCCACATTGCCATGGCAACCCTGAATCGCCACAAGGCAGCCAGGCAGGGCTTTAAACACTGAGTTAAATAGTTTAACTATGAAAAAGAAAGAAACAGATGTAGGGGGCTTTTTAAAAAAATTCCGAAAGAAAGGCCTGGAGCCTGCAAAGGTCCAGAAAGAGACGCTGTCCTGGCCTGGCTGGATTTCAAGAGAGATTTCAAGAGTGGAGCCAAGGGCTCTACTCTGGATCTTCCTTCTCTGATCTGGGCAGGCTGGAGACTCGGTATGTGTCTATAGCTAACCTCTACCTTAAGAAAAATCCCCCTAATGACAGTTGGATGCTAAGCTAGACATTCCTCAGGCATCTGGGCGATGCTCAGAACTACAGCCCAAAGTCAAACCTGTACATCACTCTGAGGCCTTGTTCAGTGAGCCACAGGACACGGTAGTCTCCTAAAGGCAAAGATACTGAGACCACAGAGGGCTAAGCTAGGCAATGGTGTGGCTGCACCTGTAACCTATACATGGCACACTGGCCTATGGGGCCTGTATGCCTACACAGTTCTGGGCTATTGGGGGGGAGGGAGAGGCACATTTCACATGTTTAAAACAAGAAATTAAAAGCCACCCTGAAACCATGCCTCTGTGAGCTTCACCGTGTGGGATGCTTTCAGATGTAGGCAGCGATGACAGCAATTTGGAAAAGAGTTTTCAGAGTGGCTCTGGACCTTTGGAAAATATGAATTAGCATATAAAACTGTTCTTCCATCTGGAACATTAATTACTCAAATTACACACTTAGTGTTCGACATTTTGCTTTACCTGGCAAAAAGGCCCTCGACTCCTTGCCTACTGCAGCCCTTTTGATCTTCTGCTGTTAACAACAAAAGTTCCTCTTCCCTTACCTACCCCATCACATCCTCTTACTCCTCTGGTGGGGCCCAGGATCTCCTGTGGGAGCTGAGGGTGCCATGTGACTGGGCCGTGTGGGATCAAGCCAGACAGCATCGAGTTGGTCATGCCACACAGCCACTCGGTGTCAAAGGAGGGAGTGGTGTGTGTCACAGGTATCCAGGCAACTGGACAAGCTCTGAGATGAGCTTGGGATGGAGATGACACTGGGATGGAGAGTCCATTTTCCTTGTAGCTGGACACCAGTAATGAACCCAGAAGAGCTCCGCTTTTCCCCCAGGCCACGTTCATCATCTCCTTTCTTGTACATCAACTTACATTACACCCCTTGCTCTATCTTCATATCCCCAGCTGCTGTAGCTGACCAGCTACTTCCTCTTTTCTGCTCTACATGAGCATCCACTGAGTACCCACCCCACCAACACTGCCCAGAAGCCTACCATGTCTCTCTCACGGCCAAGACCCAAGGCAAATGACAGAGAACACATGGCAAGCTTCCCTGGGTCCCATGACAAATGAAATCGGGCCTTTCTCACTGTGAGCCCCCTTTTCTGAGCCTCTCCCTGTCCCCTAGGCCAGACCTTTTATTAAGTCTTGTCCCAAACCCTTAACTTCTTCCATCCGGCTCCGGCTCTCCTCCGTGCGACCATTGAGAAGGTTGAATGAACCATCTATTGCATGGGGCCAAGTGCCTGGCAACAAGAAGGGCTTCCATCTCGTCAAGCAATGTGCTAGGCGCCCGGGCATTTGTTTCACTGGCAAGACTGGCATTATCCATCTGATTGGACAGTGCGGAACCCAGTGCTCACAAAGGTTATGTAATATCCGAAGTCAAAACTGGTAGGAACTACTAAATCCAGTTTGATGCTCAAAGCACTGCATTGAATCTCTACCCACTTCTCAGTGGGGCCTCAAATTGCCTCCACAGAAGCATGGTGTTGGCAGAGTGGCCAGAAGGTGACAATTCCAAGGAGTGCTGAAGACCTCTGCAAAGCCCAGATAGTGTCTGCATGGAGCATGTGTATTTATTTGCAGGCTAGCCTCTCCTGGAGCTACTGTGGCCCACTGCCTTTCTAATAAACAGGATCAAGCTTTTGGTTAAGGAAAAACATCATGCTATGTATTCCTGAACTGTAATACTGTCATCTCCAGGCCGGTGCCTGAGTCAACCAGAGATGTGATGGTTCAGGAGGGGCAACTAAGAGGAAAGGGGAAACTACTTTCCTTTCAGTAAAATTAAATGAGGAAACGTCTCCATAGCAGAGGGACACATTAGATAAACGGGACAGATGAATGCTTAGGTAAGAAAAGTAGCAAAGGAGCAACAAAGTCAGGATCCAGGGTTTGCTCAGGCACTGCAAGCCTCCATGATCAGCGCTGGGGCGGCAGAATCAGATGGGTCTCTGTGAGTTCCAGGCCAGCCTAGTCAGTATGGCAAGTTCCAGGCCAGCCAGGGCTACATAGCAAAGCTTTGGCTCTAAAGCTATGAACACGACCAGAGAGACCTCCAAACCACCTACGGGGAAGAAGTTAGCAATAAATCCAATTTGGACCCTTCTGAGTGACTGCTGAGATGCCCATGGCTGCCTCAGTCACGGAAGAGAGAACTTCTAGCTGAAATTCCCCGTTTCTGAGCAATTTCCAGCTCCATCGGATTCCTATTCTCACTAAGCTCCAATCTCCCTTCCTCACTTCTCCAGTTTTTCTTTCTGCTTCACTGTTGAATTAACCTGCACTTAAGGAATAATAGAATTATCCTGCATTGTTTCTGCACATTACTTAAATGGTTTCTTGTGATTATAGTGCCAACCTTTTGGCCTTGGCCTCCTGCTGTCTGTCTCTTTTCCACCCCCTAGTCCCCCAATCATATCTTCGTTCTCTCCTATCACCCCTTCAAGGATTTACAGGGTCATGTCACCTAGCCAACTGGTCAGTTGTCACTGATGATCAGGTATGACACAAGAGAACCTCTAACATGGCCTTGAAGGTAAGGGCCAGAGGTGGTGGGGTGGGGAGAGCAGTTGGAGAAGGCCAATGTCCTACCCAAGAAACGAGAGTCACTGAAGATAGCTGTGCAGCTGGAACTGCAGGCTCTCCTGCCCTACTCTAGACAAGCTAAGGCATGGAGCCCATCTCCTTCCCAGCTCCATACTATACCAAGCATTCCATCACTTGCAAACCTCACATTAATAGATAGTCTGATCCACTGGAAAGTCCTTATCTGGGAGCAAGTAAAATCACAAAGTCCCTTAGCAAGGCACCCAATGTCTGGTCCACATCTTATCATTTACGCTGCCAATGCTTAACCACGAGGTGCCACCAAGGACTCTTCTGTGTCTCAAACTTACTGATCACACTCCAGTTAACCCAGCCCTGGCACAGGAAGCACGCCTGTGGACAGCAGTGAAGAACGCCACACTGGTCTCTGTTGCAGCATGGCCGGCTGATTTTCTGTCATCCAAAATCAGTTATGTGGCAACATGTCCATAGAACAGAGTCCCGGAGCTCAGGAGTGGCTTTGGTGACTCACTTACACAGAAGCAATGTGTGGACTCAAGTTTTCCCAATGAAGGGAATTTGAAAGGGGTCCAATCAGATTAAACAAAACTAAACACACAATCAGCACGGCGAAAATCTTTGAATCATTTCAATTCCTCCTAGCCGGAGTCATGCTCATACCTAAATGCTTGCACAATGCTGAAAGATGAGCAAAGCCTCTTACAGACCTCATTTTAATCATGATATCATCCATTATCATCTTATGGACAGAGAAATTTTGGCTCAGAAAAGTCCAGGGACTTAGGCCAGAGCTCTGCAGCCAACAGGAGGCGCAGCCAAAGTGAAGAGCCAGGTGTCAGGGAATGGTCTTGTGACTTTACCTCAGATTTGTGCCACAGCGGTGCACAGTCCTCAGAGAAATGAGGGCAAACACAGAAAAAGCCCCCAAAGAACCATGACTAATTCACATACTAAAGCAATCCTCTACTGCCCATTCGATATTGAAAATTCACCTTTAGTGACTAATAACCTGTCACCTCTTTTAATGGATCTATACAGTCAAATGAAATATGCGTCATATCAGGACGGGGATCATAAGCCCTCCACGACTCTCTGAAGAACAACTGGCAAATGGCTGCTGGGGAAAGGGGTGTCATTTTCTTCAGTGATGTAGCCACTGGTAAGTTCTTCTGCTCCAATGAATAACCCCATAGCCATGCTCAGGCGAGCAACACTAAGAACGGATCCAGGTAACAGCGGGTAAGAGATGGTGAATGTCATCAGATGACATTATACACATGCGTGAAGTTGTCAAAGAATACACTTTAAAACAAAAATCATAGAAAATCTGCATCCGTATATTTATTCATTTTTCTAAGAGCTATGGTATAGATTTATATTTGAATATCTCAAAAGAAAATGCAATGTGTCTCCCAGACGTGGCTGAGGAAAATGAGCAGATTATCTAATGAAAGGCCAGAGCACTTGTATCTCAAGCAGTAGAGAAGGCTTCTCCTCCTCTCTAAGAGGATATTATGCATGCCACCACAGCAGGCCTTGTTGCTGTTTCATCCTGCTCCTCTCAGTTCTGCCCCACTGCACCCTTCTCTATCACCAGGGCCAGACTCACTTCCTCTGCTACCACTTCATTCGATCTAAACTGAAGCTTGTCCCAGACATACAGCCAGAAAACAATTCAAGGTCAGCTTGTAGGAAGGCAAAACAGCAGACTAAGACAGGTAAACTTCCAGAGCCGAGAGCAGAGCCCTGGATGCTTTCGAATGATAGGAAGTAACCGTGTGGGGCCTGTAAATGCAGGGAGACTCTTGAGATTGGAAACCAAAGACACCTAGTTAAATCCTGACAGCCATTCACTATGTCTGAACCTCACTATCGTGTCTATAAAGATGGGGTGTACTTTCTTCCTAAGAGTATAAGAAAACCAAGCAGTTTCATTGATGCAGTATCAATTAGCAAATACAAATAGGTAATGAAATCCTTGAAATACAGGATGAAGTAAGCAGCAATTTTCAATGCAGACAACTTACCACCTACTACATGCAAAACATACTAAATATTTCTTCATTGATTTATTTTTTAAGGACAATAAACAGCTGCTTTTTAAAAATGCAATGTCTGTAGGGTTTTGTCTTCTCTTGAATGGTTTGCTCTGATTTATTTACATATATTTTTTTTCTTAAAAGTCATTGTAAGGCCAGGCAGTGATGGTGCATGCCTTTAATCCCAGCACTCAGGAGGCAGAGGCAGGTGGATTTCTGAGTTCGAGGCCAACTTGGTCTACAGAGTGAGTTCCAGGACAGCCAAGGCTACACAGAGAAACCCTGTCTTGAAAAACCAAAAAATAAATAAATAAAGATTTTTTTAAAAAGTCAATGTAAGAGAAATTCTTTCAGTTTGTTTCTCTAGAGGCCAGAAGCAAGAAGAAGAAAAAGTATTCCTCGCTCTGGGTATGAATAATGCCCTATATTCATACCTTTATTAAGTAATCATAGTTTTCCTCTTTTTATAAATAGACATTGTAGCAACATGAGAAAACTGTACATCAATGAGCTGTTACAGTATTAACTCAAAGCAAGGAAATGTACCGTTTTTCTCAGCCCAAGCAGCCTACTTGTGGATGAGTGCAAGGCTCCTGTTGGGGTTCTTTGATCCTGAGGATGACTAGATCTGCTCTGGGGGACACCATTCTCCTCTTACAGATAAGGAAACCGAGACCCAATAAAGCACAAGTTGTGTTCAAGATTGCTCATCCCAAACCAGGCTATCTCATTCAGTCTTGTTAAAACCTCTAATGAACAATACAAAGATTAATGATTGTAACTCTCACTCGAGTTTTCTTCCCTTTACAAGACATTTTAATTAACTAATTAGTTAATTAATAATTAATTCACTTTACCTTTCAATATCCATCCCTGCCTCAGTCTCCTTTCTGACAGCAACCCCCCCCCAACTTCACCTCCCCTTATCTTCTGCAAAGGGGAGGCTCACATAGCTATCACCCCACCCTGGCACATCAAGTCTCTGCAAGACTAGGTGCAGACTAGCCTCTCCCACTGAGGCCAGACAAGACAGCTCAGTTAGGGGACCAGGATCCACAAACAGACAAGAGATTAGGTGACAGCCCTTGCTCCAGTTGTTAGGGGACTAACATGAAAACCAAGCTGTACATCTGCTACATATTTACGGGGGAGAGGGGGCAACCAAAGTGCAAGACATTTTTGAAATCACCTTCCCTCCAAAAAGTTGTGTCGAGATTTCCCTCTCTCACATTATTGACGAATATGTCACCACCGACAGAAATAAAAGGCTCACGAAAGCCAAGGCAGAACATCCATCACGCCCCCCATTTCCTCGTGCCTCATCAGGTTGTCACTGGAGGAGAGTGTGATATGCCACAGAAGCTCAGGGAAACACTCTCTGTCACACTGTTATTTCTGTCACAGAAGCAGGTGTGCACAGTCCCTCCTCACCTGTCAGGCTGGACATCGACAGGTCAAGGGGCACAACTGGAGTGAGATCCCGTAGAAGTAATATGCACAAAAATGCTGCCTCTGGTCATAATGCTTCCAAAACCATGTATCAATGACAAAGCCTGATAGAGTTACCATTGAGACATGGAGACATAAGCACAGTGAAGACAGCGAAGGATGGCATAGCATCCAGGTGGCACAGGGAGGTGTGTTCAATTGGAAGGGGCATCCTGCATCCGATACCACACTCTTTCCGGTTGTAATTCTACTTTCAATATCCTTTTGTCAAGAAAGGCACAGTGAGGTGAGGAACTGGCTAAAACCTCTAAGGGACAACATAAAGATTCATGATTCTCCAGCCACCACTATGAGATTAGTAATTTGAGAAACTTGGTCTGCACTTCCACCAAGACTGAAACACTTCCAACAGAAGACCAGTGAAAGAGGATGGCCATCACTGCTGGCGGCGAGGGACTCTGAGTCCAGAAGATGGAGTAAGACTTTGTATAGTCACACTCTGTCCCCCATCTCCAACTCAGGGATATTGGAATTAAGTCTCCTGAGCTGTTTACTATGTGACCCTGGGTATTTGGTTTTAATTCTTTGCTTCCATTTCTCATCTTCAAGACATCAGTGACAGCCATGTGCTGCCAGCCAATGCAGAAGATCAGATAGGCTTTCTTCTTAGAGTTCTGAGGTGATCCCTTAGAGTGCCTAAGTTGAGCATGCACACTGCACACATGCACACACGCACAATTTAAATGATAACCCATGGACCTTAGTTTCTCAACCTGGACTTCCTCATCTGTCTTCTGTGTCATCTTCTTTGGTTCAGAATCCTGCACATTAGCCCTGAGTCCAACCCTGCTTCTGTTCATTGTCATGAACATCACCGCTGTGTCTTCAGTGATTTGTACCATGTGTAACACCGCTGTGTCTTCAGTGATTTGTACCATGTGTAACCCCTAATGGATACCCAATTATATTTACTGAATGAATGAATGAATGAATGAATGAATGAGTTAATCCCAGGCCACTTTCCTGGGCATTAATTATAAGCTAATTTGATGACATTATCAAAATATTGACACTTCTGTGAAAATGGGGCTGAAGAGCAAGCTGGCATCGACAGTTCATTATGGAAAGAGGGCAAACGTGATGACTTTCCACCCACAAAACAGCTGACTGAACCGGAATGAGCTAGCTTGACCAAAGCCCTGGCACACTGCGGGTGCTCTGAAGGCAACCATCTTCCTTTGCCACTGCTTTTCTCATTGTCTGACAATTGGGATGTTGGGGTGGTGAATTTTTCCTTTTTGAGAAAGTCTGCTTTGCTGCTATCCTAACACTGCGTTAAAAACCTAGTGTCAACCCTGAACCAAGGAATAACACCTTATAAATTCCATTGTATCATCCATTTTATTATGCAGGATCCACATACATAGTACCCAAGGCTACACATATATGTGCAAATATTCACATAAGTACACACATTCACATTTATACATATGAGCACACACATGCACATTCATATACATGGATACACACATGGACACACACATGAACTCATACATGAACACACAAATGTACACACTCACATACATACATACATACATACATACATACATACATACATACATACACATCACATACTTTTAGATTTGGGGGTGGCACAGATTGCTAGTTACTACAAATATGATCTTTTAATTAGCTGTGTAAATGCTTTTAGGAAGACACTCAATTTGCTACAGTTTTATTCTCTGTTTCTGTGTGTCTCTCTATCTAGGTCTCTGTCTCTGACTTTATCTCTCTCTCTGTCACTATCTCTCTCTGTGTGTATCTGTCTCTGTCTGTCTCCGTGTGTGTGTGTGTGTGTGTGTGTTCCAGTTAAAAGTTTCCTCAAGTAGAGATTAGATATGTGTGTTTTTATAAAATGTCTGGACCTTCAGGCATCATGGGATATTAAATCCATGGGACAGGACTTTTAGGAACACTGGAGAGGTCATGGCATGGTTTAATTCCAAGAACACGGGGTGGGAGGTACTGGCTATATATTAAACAGCCAGAAAACTGTTAGCAAATGAAGCACCAGGATTTCGGGAGCCATGCAAAGTTATCAGGGACATTTTTGAAAGAGTATTTATAAGGAAAAGCAGGTACAAGCTGAAAATCTATCAAAATACCATCTTTGCTGAGTGTTTTTGAGTCCAACACAACTTAGATATTTATAAGTTGTTTACAACAAATCATAGACACTCTCTGAAATGTGTCATATTATGTTGGCGAGGTCTTCTCTTTCTGTTTATGGTTATGGATTTTATTTACATCACCCAGTGTAAAGTGATGTTTAATACCCATTTCAAAGCCAATGCCATCAAAATATATTTTAGCCTACATTCAACAACTCTGGAGTAGGCCAAAAACCTAGTGCTTTTTCTCCTCATTATCACCTTGGTAAGGGTCCCTTGCCAGGACCTGGCTAAGAGCACCTATCTGACAAAGCTTAATGAAGTGTTAATGAAGGGAAAATGTCCCAGGCCATCATGGGCTTTGTTCTGAAAAGGTTCAAGTGCACCCTGCAAAAGGCTTTTGGGGTGGTTCTTTTTGTCCCCTAAGAGAAGACAAGATAGGTGAAGAAGTACAGGGTTGGTTTGCTATCCTTGGCTTGCATGGGTTGTATAGAGCTTTGTCCATGAATTCTGCCCAATATATTTGCCCAAATTTTCCAATATGACTTTTACTCTTAAGAATGTAGACGTCCATTGTGTAAATGTACCACATTTTCTGTATCCATTCCTCTGTTGAGGGGCAGCTTCCAAATGCTGACACCATTGCATACACTAGCAAGATTTTGCTGAAAGGACCCAGATATAGCTGTCTCTTGTGAGACTATGCTGGGGCCTAGCAAACACAGAAGTGGATGCTCACAGTCAGCTATTGGATGGATCACAGGGCCCCCAATGGAGGAGCTAGAGAAAGTACCCAAGGAGCTGGGGGGATTGCAACCCTATAGGTGGAACAACAATATGATAGGGTAGTTACACAATGCCCCCCCCCCCCGGAGCTCGTGTCTCTAACTGTATATGTATCAGAAGATGGCCTAGTCAGCCATCAGTGGAAAGAGAGGCCCATTGGTCGTGCAAACTTTATATGCCTCAGTACAGGGGAACGCCAGGGCCAAGAAATGGGAGTGGGTGGGGGAGTGTGGGGGGGACTTTTGGTATAGCATTGGAAATGTAAATGAAATAAATACCTAATTTTAAAAATAAAGAAATGTAAATAAAGATAATATTCAATTTGAAAAAAAAAGAATGTAGACTCCATACATAAAATGTTTTTGTTTGCTTATTCGTTTGCTTTGCTTTCCTGGAGTAACGTCTCAATTTCCCCATTCTCTTTCCTTTTATCAAAAACTCATCAGCCAATGTCAATAGAGAATTTCTTTAGTCAAATCTCCTACCACTTATCCAAACACTGTTCAGCATGGCCTTAACTACAGGGCTGGAAGACCGTTTCTAGTCTTCGTCCTTAAGTGTAGACTCTCTCCACCTCAGGTACCTCATTTAACTTCTTGGCATCTTAGAGGATGATGGGATGGACTCTGACTCAGAGGACTGCAGACCCACAGCTCCACTTGGCACAAATAGGGAGAACTAAATTAAGGCAAAGCCTAAACATTCACTTTGTAAACTATGAAGCATCGTATGTGTGTGCACTTATTTCCCTTTGAAATCTCAATCTCTGTCCACAAGTGGTTTCTTGCAGACCATTCTTTCAGCACAGCCTCTCGGCTGCACATCCATTCCCACACACTCACAAGTTTCCTCTGCCAAGTGACTCAGTTAGAGGAACTGCCCATATGAGGAGGGAGGGCATACCTACGTTAGCTACTTTTCTGTTGCTGTGATAAAAACCCTCTGATAAAAACAGTTTAAGGGAGAAAGGACTTGTTTTGGGTCACTGTCCCAGAGGGATAGAGTCACTGTGATATAGGAAGGAACTGCAGCAGAAGCAAGAGGCTGGCTGGTAACACAGGCTCTGTATTCAGGAAGCTGAACATAAACAGGAGGTGCGGCCAGGCTATCTAGCCTCACAAGCCCATAACATCTATAAGCAACATCATCACCACTGGAGGCCAAATGTCCAAACATGTGAGCCTATGGGGGCATGCAACATTGGAGCTATAATAGTACCTCTGATGGAGAAATGGGAAGTGCTACCTTTACTCTGCAAAAAGTTGGTTAGACACAGCCACTGGGAATATGTCCTTTGATTGCTGAAACATCTCCAATAAGCAGTCTGTTTTATCCAGAGGAGAAAGAAAGGCGAAAGGGAAAGCAAAGCAGTTACTCCAAGAAAGCAACATAAACAAAAAACAAACAAAACTTCCCATCTGCCTATTTGTGATTACCATAAATCCACCAACCCCCAAAATATATAGGCCAAAAATCTTTCAAGTGACAATTTTAGCAATATCTGGCCTACTTATTATACAGTCAGTTACCCCAGGCCACAGTAGAATGCCATGCGACCCCATCCTAATTCAAGCTTCCCACATCTTCCTCCTCAGCTGTAGGCAGGAGAGGGGAGAGAAGGCATCCATCATGACTTCCACCTTTCAGACTTTGAGTAGGCAGTAGGACTGGTACCTTGTGGGGGTTAAAGCCCTATCAGAGCCTGACCTGGTAGTCTAGAGAATCAGGCCAGCTCCCGGAGAGATCAGACGCAAGGCATTCCATCTTTCTTGGCTCAGCAGCCTCCCCTGTGAAATAAGGGCATTACACTAACCTCTGAGATGCCCTCCAGGCTGAACAGTCTTCCACACAGGCCAGCAAGACAACGTGCCGTCTAAACTTCATGTTGGAGGGGAGAAGCAGAAGTGATTTGGAATGGAAAGAGAGTGTCCTCCCAGGAGTCCATTTTCTTTCCCTTTGTATACTCTGAATACCCAGTCTTAAAGCCTGCCAGGCAAGGATGTAAGGTGAAACCTCAAATTTGACCACACCTCGTCCCATGGCACAACAGATCCTCACTTGCTTTGTCTAGTTCTAATCCACTCTCCCCGACTTCCTCTGCATCCTTTGTCACTTCCTCCTCAATCAGCATCCTGTGCTTTTAGATGCTACGTATGAACCAACTTGAATGGATTACAAACCTCAAGGCCTTCATTTTCAAATCAAGACAAGGAGGCCTAAGAGTGGTTAAGGGACTTTTCCACAGTCAAATAGCCATGGCTGGTTATAAAACAAGGAAGCTTGGCTTGGTAGGTCAGCATAGACTCTTTCCCTGGAATCTGACCTGCCTCTAATATTCCCATTCAGCCAGAGGAAGCAACTCAGTTAAGTCCCTCCAAAACTAACAACGTCAATTAGTACCTGTTTTATGATGTTGCTTGTACAACGCATATTTTATTTCATTATTTATGTGCATATGTATCTGTGTCTGTGGTGGTGGTGTGTGTGTGCATGTGTATCTGTGTTCATAGTAGTGATGTTATAGATTCATTTACGTGTGTAGGTGTACATGCTCAATGTGTATATGCATGTGTGCATGTGTGTAATAGGTATACCTACGTATGCAGGTGTACATGCTCAATGTGTATGTGTATATCTATTTGTGTGTTGTAGGTACACTTATGTGTGCTGGTCTATATGCTCAGTTGTATATGTATATCTATGTGTGTGTTATAGGTACACCTATGTGTGCAGACACACATGCTAAGAGGACTAGGAGGCAGTTTGCTCAAGCACTCCTTACCTTATTTCTCTTGGGATGGTGTCTTTCACTGAACCCATAGCTTGTTGTATTTCTAGCTAGGCTGGCCGGCCCAGTGATCTTCCTGTCTCTATCCACCAATACTACTGGGTTTTTAGGCCCTCACGGCCATGCCAGCTTTATTACATGGATACTGTAAAGCTAAACTCAGATTCTCATGCTTGCATTGCAAGTCCTCTGAATGACTGGGCCTTCTTTCCTCAAGACATTATTTTTTGAATAATAGTAATGAGCCTACCATCTTGTCCTTCATTTTAAACACTGGTAATGTTTACATCCTTTTTTTAGACCTAGTTAAGTATGATGGACTATCATCTTCCAGTTTCTTGACAAATAAGAGTTAAACTCCAAGGTATCCTCTACACTTTTTTTTTCAATCTTAAGCCAATCATTCCTGTGTCCAGGGTGCCTGCCTATACATCTCATTTTTTCTATTGTATACCCCAGCCCCTGGTGCTAGTACCTATGTGAAAATTAATTAAGTCATGTATTTAATTATTCTCTCACACATCTAAATAATTATAAGTCATGCATTCTCCCAGAAGCTACAAAAGGCATAGAAACCATAGAAGATGGGAATTGGGGAGGAAACATATTGGCAAGGGATGTTAAATTTAATATGGAAATTGAAATGATGAAGAAATACTGAAACTGACAATGAGGATCAGGTAAGAAAGTGGAAAAATAGTGTAACACTGAGACATGAGAGGGAGGAGTCTGAGAAATGCTAGCTAAAAACATTAAAGAACACTTATGGCGGAAAAAAAGTGCCAAATAGATTCAGGAATAAGAGAGGAAGAGAGAGGGCTGCAGGCAGCAGAGGCTGAAGGCATCCAAATACTGGTGCAGCTCTGTTTTCCTCACTGCATGGATAGGGAAACTGAGGTACAGAAAGCTTAAGTATGTGAAGGGCTCAGGACTAACAAGAAACGCCCAGGTGTGGTAGTGTATACCTGTAATTCTGGAAATGGGAGGCAGAGACAGCAAAGATGAGGAGTTCAAGGTTACACTTGAGCCCAAAGTCATCCTGTACTACATGAGACCCCATTTCTCTTCATTCTTTCCCATTCCACAAAAAGGATAAGTCAGAAAAACAGCCAGAACCTGAGGCCGTATGTCTGGGGCTGAATTCCATACATTGTTTATTGAGCATGAACTATCTTCAGACTTAGAATTATAAGATATTTGTCTGTGAGGATCCCAATGTAAAGTGTAGCTAGATATCTGTGTAATCTATTAAGGCTCAGCATTGACCCAGACACCCACTATGACCGACTCGAGAACGTGAATGTGTCTGCTGGTGCTCATGTATGCCAGGGTATCAGGGAGAGCTAACAGGATCCTATAGAGAGAAGACATATGCCCTTGGATGGCCTCATTAAATTCCAAGTTCTAACCAATGCAATCACCTTTGCCACAGACTCTGAAACTGAAGTGTGACAGCTCCAGCAGGCAAGAGCAGACCACCTGGGAACGTTTAAGAGTGCCAGATCCAAAGGTAGGCCACTGAGGGCCATGGCCTCTGACAAAATGAAGCATGGAGAGAGCTGTGTGCACCACAGAAAGTATGTCGTGTAGAAGACTGGGTCACGGAGATGGAGAGAAGCAAGGGGAGGGAAGGGCACAAATGCATGAACCAGGAGTGAGATGATGGGGCGGGAAGTAGGTTACAGAGGAAGGAGAGGAAGGAGAACATAGAGAAGGAATTGTGGGAGACTCAGAAAATGTCCATACCTAACAGGCTGAGAGCTTGGTCTAGCGCACCAAAGCGCACCTAGGACAGTCTGTAGAAAGGGCTGTTGACACCTTCTCTGTACAGTGGAAGTTAAAGTGACCCCCAACTCAACTCATTGACCTGGGTAGCACCCCAATTTCTCTCTTCCCCCCTCCCTGAAGGAGCCCCAGAAACCCAGTTGCTTCAGTGGAGCTACTGTTGGTTCAGGCTTCCTAGTGGGCTCTGGATTTTTTTTCCCCTACTTGGCCAAGCATGACTGACCTATCTCTGTGAGGCAACCCAGCAAGCAGAGTGTGTGGCTTTGGTCGGGCTACTGTCAGCCCTCAAGAAAATACCTACCATTTTAAACACATGGCTCCCTAATGAGCCCATGAGGTATCTGAGATCTCCCTATCACTTATCCTTCAATGAGTCAGGCCAGAAGTATCCATGGAATGGGTCACACTGCTGCATTTATTTATTTAGATCCTGGCAAGGAATCAATCAATAGACAGCCTGAGCTTAGTGTAAGACAAAGACCCATAAGGTGAAACTGCTAGGGCAATGTGGAGACCAGGTCTGAACTGAATTGTACAGAGCTTTATGGGAAGCCCTATTGGTGGGCTAGGGAAGGAAGATGGGGGCTGAGGAAGGGGCAGCCAAGAGACCAAAGAAAGGCACTGGATAAAAAGGGCAGTCTGAGTTGTCAAAAATGAAAGGAGGTAAAATCTAATTTGAAAAGCAGTAGGCATCCACTCCATTGACTCTCCTCCGGGGCTAACCATCCAGACATCTGGGCGATAGAGTTGATAGCTTGGGTATTTGAGAACATATAAGTGAGTTCCTGCTAAAACCTTTGTGCTATTTCCTGGAAGTCAAGGAACTAGCTGCAGATACTGGCAACTCCTGGAGTCTCTAAGCCCCTGCTGTAGTGTCCAGGTAGGTCTCCTGGGTTAAGGAGAGTGTAAGAGGGGCAGGAAAGAAGGGGCCTTTTCAATGCAGCACCCAGAGAGCTGCACTGTGTCCTTAAACCCTTTCTGCCTCACCAGCTTGTTCTCGCCAGGCTGATCTGGTCTCCCCTGAGGAAGAGCTGGGGTCACACTAGCACCTGCTGACTGTCACCCTTTGACTAGTGAAACTTCCTATTGCTCCCTGAAACCACAGGGAACTCCAAAGAGAGAATTTTGTGGCTGTCACTGGGTAAAGCTATAGCTATCAATGTAATCTCAGAGGCGAGCAGTGAGCAGGGGCTGGGACCAGAAGAGTGTTCCTGTCTCTCAGCACCCTCTGACAGGAAAGGCAAGCAAGCTGAGAAACAGGATGCTGACCACCCCTTGGTCCCTGCTGCAGAGAAGCCTGTTGTGGGTCCTGCTGCTCAGCCTGGGCCCCATCCACAGCTCTGCATGATGGCGACAGGACCTGCTGCTGTCACTGCTGTTGAGCATCTGTTGATGGCCTCAATGGTCAGTTCCCTTGTGCCTTTCTTGACTGGTCCTGAGAATCTCTGCCCTCATACTTCCTGACGGAAGGCCTCAACCCTGGGCTCTGAATTGCAGATTTGGTCTTTTTTTGCTCTGAGTACCTGGTCTGCATCTGGACCCTCTGACATCTCCATTCAGAGGGGCACAAGGGGGTAGGCTCTGGCAGAGACTCCAGGCAAGCAGCCAGCCTCGGGCCAGGGGAAAGAGAATTATTCATAGAATCGCAGATGTTTTTGATGAAAAGAACACACAAAAACGCATCTCACTTATCTATCCCACCTTGCAATGTAGGCTCCTGTCCAAAATCACATGGCCTGTCCCCATCTGCAAAGGATCTCTTATCATGAACAAATACATACTAAGTGAGCCTTGTGTCTTCTCCCTTGTCCCTGTCAGGTGGAGGAGACGGGCCTCTTTTCTTTGAAAGAGGCTCACACACTATGTGAGAAATTTGCCTTTTACACTCATTGCCTGAGCATACACAGAGAGCTAGCCCACCCCTTGACATGGATTTTTTTTCATACCTGAATACCACTTTTACCCATAAACAGACCAGAACATCAAAGAAATAAACAAGCAGGGTGTGTGATGAAAACCAAGCAAAGAGGCAGGCGCTGGTGGGAGAGCAAGGGCGTAGTACCTCAGGGTAGCACCTCTAGCAACTGGTAAGGAAGTCTGGAACAATATGACGAAAGTTGTGGATAATTCTCTAGGACGAGTCAACAGTGGGAAGGAAGCACGGGGCCAATACGCCAAGACCTAAAGCCATTTCGAGTAGGTAGAGGTAAGGTAAAGGCACTGCTTGTCTTTTTTTATATCCCATCTTCAAAGTGGGAGCCGAGACCTTCAACTGATGACTATTTGGATCCATTTTCTCCTGACACACACCATGGTAGGAAAAGAAAGAAACTCAAATCCAGAACCAATCCACAAGTCATACCTTTGCGGTTTGCTTGGAAGTGTCAAAACCTGAAGGTTTCTGGAAAGTCTGAAGTCCACTCTTGTGGGTAAAGATCTTGGAGAGAATGAGTGCTCCCATGCTGAAACCCCCCTGGTCTAGTGCTCCCAAGTTGGTCCCTGCTGGCCCACGCCCAGCATGGTTAGAAATGCCCACTCTAGATCCTTTCCCTTCCAGCTACCTTCTGTGTCTTGCCTCCACCTCAACCCTACTCTTCCCTTTGAATTGTTTCTTGTTCTTGACATTAAGATTCAAGTCCAGACTGGCTGAGTAAGGGTGGGATCGTTTTTCCCAAGTGCCACCCGGGCACCGTTTGAGCAGTTGGGACATCTTCTTCCAGCTAAATGCTAGCTGTTCCCAAAAGGCCAAGGCCATGAGGCTGTTCAACAGGAGGTGAATCATATCAGCAGATACAATAAGTTTTGGCCACTTAGTCACCGATTCCAATTTCTATCCTGCTACCATGAGTGCGAAACTACAGACCGCTTCCCTTTCAAATCCTGTCTCTTCATCTGCAAGTGAAGGCAAGTAATACTTCTATTTCAAGCCTAGATTATCTTTTGAAGGCTAAACCAACTACCGATACAGTACCAAGTACACACAGGGCATGCAGACCCTGCCACATAGACGTTATCTAGCTTTTTGAACAACAACAACAAAGGGAAAAAAAGGGAAGAAAACTGACCTGTTCTGAAAATTCAGATCTGACCCACTGCAAGGTTTAAAACACGTCATGGAGTTGCAGGCCAAGCAGGCCAAGTCCTCAGCAGCCTGTCCCCGAAACTGAAGGCCAGATATGGCCATTGCCTTCCAATTTCCACAGGGCTTGCTCCCTTCTGCACGCTCCTCCCCTCATCTTTTAGCTCCTCTCCCCATCTTTCTCTTTCTTCCCCTTTGTTAAGAAGCCACACAAACACCTTCACAGGACCATAGTCAGAAAGCTCAACAACCAAGACAACACCTATCCCAGAGTTGTATCACCCAAATGGTATTATCACACAGTGTGGTGTGTTCTACTCTGCAGTAGCTCTCAGACTTTGCCATATCTCAGGATCCTTTGGGGGAATTTTATGAAAACAGCAGTTAATGCATCTTTACCCCAAACCTGGAGGACAAAGCCAAAGATTCTCTCTTAAGATCATAGTAAAATAAAATCTTCTTGCTGAAATATTCAAGAATCCCTCACTAAAATGACTCCTGGCATTCTACTACACAGAATCGCTTCCTCTTTCTGCAGATGTGGACAAATACAGAAACCCACAGCCAGACTATATGCAAAGAACGAGAGGCTTGGGGCAGTCATCCCTAAGAGGGATGGATATATTTCTCCTTCATATCCCTCTCTCAGACTCAGGGAGATCTGATGAACAGGGGACAGAAAGAGTGTAAGAGCCAGAGGAGACAGGATACCAAGGAAGCAGTGCCTTCGAAAACCACACAATGGATGCACACATGAACTCACACAGACTGTGGCATCATTCTTATGGCCAGGACCAGAATGGGTCTGCCCCAAATGGGGTCCTAGAGCCGAGAGAAAGGACACATGCCCCTATTCCTAAGCAAAGAGCTATTTCCAGCAGAAGACAGCCATTTGCAAATGAAAAACTAGTTTTGCCTCACTCGGGAAACAAATCACTTCTAAGGCTAGGTCCCATGCCAACACAAAATGAAGTGGGCAGAATCCTTGCAGAGTCCTGGTCTCTTAATGTGAAGTCAGGTGTTTGTTAGTTTGTTGCTGTTTTCTACCTTACAGATCCTTTGCAGATATATTACAGCTTTTGGTTTTGTATTTTTATGGGATTCTTGTGTGTGAGAATGTGTGCATCTCTGCACCTATATGGATTCCTTGTGCTTTTTCTTCAGAGCTTTTTCTTGTTTTGTTGTATTAGGATTTGTTTGTTTGTTTTATCACCTTTTATTGTATTATTATTATTCCCTAGCTACCTGCTTGCTTTCTAAGGAGAGACAGAAAGGGTGTGAATCAGGATGGGAAGAGCAGTGAAGAGGAATCGGGAGGGGTAAGGGAGGGAAAACAGTAATCAGAATAGATTAGATGAAAAAAAATCTATCTTCAATAAAAGAAAAAAAAACTTATATAGACCAATAGAAGAGGAAGAAGAAGAAGAAGAAGAAGAAGAAGAAGAAGAAGAAGAAGAAGAAGAAGAGGAGGAGGAGGAGGAGGAGGAGGAGGAGGAGGAGGAGGAGGAGGAGGAGGAGGAGGAGAAGGAGGAGGAAAAGGGGGGAGGGGAGGGGGAGGGGAAGGGGGGAAGGGGAGGGGAGAAAGAAGCAGCTCTACCATGCTCTAAAAACAAACTATATAAACTGTATGAAACTTCTTTTTCCCCTTCTTACTGTATCTTTAAGCCCTTCATTTTAACTCCCACAATTCCCTTAACTGATTAAGGTATGTCGTTTTAGCTTTTGAGAGTTTATAATCTTTCCTTCAGTAAACCCCAGGCATGGTAAAAGAATAAAAAATATGTTTGGGTGTGCAGACAGCAGATCTATCAAAGCAGACGTGGAGGGATACAGATGGAAGACAGCAAAAATAGGAGTAGGCAGGCAGAGTAGGAGGGAGGGGTGGGTGACAACAACACTCAGTGACAGTGATTCTGACTTCCCATGAAATCTGTTGTCCTGGCAACAGGATACTGAAAGGTTAAAGGCTGCTGCTCCTTACAACTCTACAGAGCATGTTGCCAAGACAACAGAATGCATCCAAGACACATGGTGGCAGACCATGAGGACTTGGGGGTATGCCAGGAACCCTCTCCTCACAAGGCAGGCTACCTGAGATGGCCAAGCCATTATTGCTCCAATTCCCGTGATTGATGTCATTAACATTTATTAAACAAACAATCAAACAAACAAACAAACATATTCCCCCTGGACTTACCAGTCCCTGCAGGTAACTTCTGATGACTGCTACTCCATTAAGAAAGAAAGAAAATGACACTGGGCTGTAACTATGTAGACATAAGTCAAGGAGCTGCCAAAGGACACCCTTAACATGGAAACTACGGGAACTATTTAGAGAATACAAAGACAAAGACAAACCACGTGTTTCTAGCTGTCTACACTCATTTAGTGTTGTCACAGTTATGAACAAATTTTGTGAACAAAGCAAAAACTAAGTAACCCATAGAAATACCAAAACAAGAGCATGTCTGGCTTGAAGAAATCATTCTGTTAGGAATAATCCCAATCATTTATTCACTAAGAGGTGTGCCCGGCAAAGTAACAAATAATGATATTTACACTTCAGACAGAAGTATTCAGGACTCAAGAGAACCCAAAGAGGGACTGCTTAGTCTGTGGGGCAGTAGAAGGACTCTGGGGACATATAGGTACTAGCCCTATCGTACAGATGAGGAAACACAAGCAGCTAAGTTACATGCAGAAGACATTGCCTAGTCTAGGAAAGCCAGAGCTCAAACTCACCAGGCTTCAACCCCTTGAAGTATGCTAACTCCAACTGAGAGGACAGGACCTCAGCTTAGGCCACTCCCTTCCTATGCCTAGGAAGAATACAAAAATATCCAACTACGTGCCAGGGTTCTTCAGTCCTATAAGATCTGGCCCCAGACGACCTCATCAATCTAAGTCACGCTGACCTGTGACTCATCAAAAACCAACAAAAGTAAAAATAAAAGAACATGCTTCCACTTCAAAGCCTTCTCACCTGCTCCAAATATCATCCCTTACATCTTCACACATAATGCAGGTCCTCTGGGACCTTCTGGGAGAAGTCTAACTAGAATAGCTCATGATATTCCTTCATTCACGCTCATTAACGTTTACCACTGCTTTAGTCAGGATTCTCTCACTGTGACAAAATACTGCCCCCCTAAACAAATTTAAGGGAGGAAGATTATATTCTGGTTCCTGGCCTCAGAAGTTGTGGCTAACATAGGCGGGCATGGCTACAATATGCCTGCTGTCAGCAAATCGTCATGGAGGAGGGAGTATGTGAGAGGGGAAATGTCACCTCATGTCCACCAAGAAACAGGGGAGATAGACAGGAAACATAGGGAAACAGACAGGAAACACAGGGAGGCAGACAGGAAACACAGGGAGGCAGACAGGAAACACAGGGAGAAAGACAGGAAACACAGGGAGAAAGACAGGAAACACAGGGAGGAAGACAGGAAACACAGGCACACAGGCAAGGAACACAGGAACACAGTCAGGAACCATAAGGAGACAGACAGAAAACACAAAGGACAAAGGGTATCTTTTCGATGCATGATGCAAATAGCCCACTTCCTCCATTCAGATCCCAGCTTCCAGAGTTTCCATCCCTTCCCAATAGTCAATCCAATTATGAATATATCAAAGGATTAATCACTGATTACCTCAAAATCCTCAGGACCTAGTCACCCACAAAACACCCTTTCATCTGGCCACCAAGCCCTTAGTAAATGAGCCTTTCCAAGGGACAGTCATATGCAAATCACAATAACTCCCATTTTAAAAATACTGCTTAAATAAATTATCTGTTTATTGTCAATCCACTCCATACAATAAGTCTTTCTTCTAGACTCTAACTCTAGAACCTTCGGTGGCAGAGACTTTGCTTGGATGAATAAATGAAGAGAAAGAATGATTTTGCTAAGTGAAATTCCTAAATCTTGGAAATTCCTTGAAGTTCCTAAATACCTTAGGAAATGGTACTGTCTGCATTTAATGACATCACCTGATTGCTAGATGATTTAGCACGTCATAGGAACTGCCTATGTTCATCTTTCAAGATTAAAAAAAAATGTCTGTTTTCTCTTTTAAATTTGTGCTAATAAAGTCAAGACTGTACTCCAGTGCTTTGTTACATAAAGATTTACTCTGCTGCTTCACACGGAACCCCTAATCCAAGACACCCCACTTGACCACGTGTGTTAGAAATAAACTGGAAATGCATAATCTAACTCTAAGTCTGATGCCACATGGAAGGCTGGTACCTGGCCAGATGTGAAGAAGGGAGGGTAATAGAGATAGCATCCCAGAGAGAGATAAGAAATGGCTTCGCCAGTAACTAGAGACATTAATCCTATTATCCATTTTCATTTGGATTTAAAACACTTTGCTCTTAATTGCAACTCAAATTGCTGCCCTAAAATAACGAATTCATACATACATCTACTAAATAGGTATTAAGGGCTTACAATATGCTAAATGTAAGCTAGGTTCTGGGAATACCAGGAGGAAAAAGATGCTATCCCTGCCCTGGCAAAGCTTGTAGGCTTCTAACAGGGTGAACAGAGAACAAATAGGGACTGCAACCCGCTATGGTCATAGTAGTGATGATAGAAAGCAGGCCATGGAAGGGAAGAAAGGAGAAAGAAGTTTTGACTTTTCATCATAGAGAAGATGTGATGTCAATTCTGACTGGGTTGAGAATCACATAGGAAATTAGATCATGTCCCTGCACCTGTAAGGGCATTTTCAGAGATAAACCATAAAGACCCTGAGCTAAAAAGTGGGCTAATACACCCATGCATTCAAGCTTTAAGCACAGGAAGTTGTAGACCTGTGGGGGTGAGGCTTGGTTATAGAAAGTAGCTCCCTGAGGCTATGTCCTTTCTGGTGTGTTTTGACCCTGGGCACTTCCTGTTATGACTCCTTTCCATGTCCTATTTGCCAGGTGAGCCAAGCCACCACACCCTCACCTCCATGGCGAACTGACACCTGTGAAACTGAACTGAGACAAAGCCCTGCCTCCCCTCAGGTTGACAATGTCAGGTACTTTGGTCATGGCAGTGAGGACAGATAACTTGCAGAAAAGAAAAGCCCCTTGAGGCAGGAGAACGTGGGTGAAAGCAGGTGAACCAGAGGCCCAGGAAGTGAGAACACCACACTCAGAGAAAACACCCAAAGTGCGAACCCAATCACCCCAGAGCTGGGTGAGTTCTAACCGTACAGCTAGACTAATGGCTTATGCCTCTGGTTATCTTA
The DNA here is from genome assembly GCF_000001635.26 of Mus musculus. NCBI lineage: Eukaryota > Metazoa > Chordata > Mammalia > Rodentia > Muridae > Mus > Mus musculus. The sequence continues at coordinate 136,032,727 of NC_000072.6, forward strand.
TTAACCTATTTCCCAGGTATTTTCTCATTACTGTGTATATGTACATGTTTGTCTAGGCGTGTGCACATGTATGCATATGTAGTTAACAGTGTCTTCATCATTCTTTACATTTGTTTTTGGAGGTAGTGTCTCAGAAGAAGCTGATTGGTCCAGCCAGGCTGTCTGGCCAATGAGCTTTGGGGATTTGCTCATTTCCTCCTCCCCAGGGCTAGGGTGATAGAGCTACACCTCCATGTTTACAGGGTGTGCTAGGAATCAGAATCCAGAGGCTAACACTTGGAAGAAAAATATTTGACCGGCCGAACCATCTCCCCTTACTCTCCTGTACTTTGAGCGTCCTGATTCAATGCAAGGAGGATTAGAGTCTCCTTGAATCTTTATTTTATGAATTAGGAAACTAAAGCTCAGAAAAATGTAAATGATAAAATTAATAATAATAATAATAATAATAATAATTCTCAATGCCACACGTAAACAGGAGTAATGACAGGTAATAGCCTAGGCAGTGGCAATCTGGTGTGTCTCCTCTTAGCTGTGGCATGCATGTTAGTTTGCAAGGGACACTGCAGCAAATTATCACATACTTAGTGCCTTTAAAAAGTAGAAATGAATGATCTATGGAGTTCCTGGAGAGCAAAATCCTGAAACTGAGATGTTATGCAGGTAATCCTTTGGAAGAACTGGGGAGGTTCCTTCCTTACATCTTCAAGATTCAAGTGGCTTTCTTGGCTTGTGGTTCAGTAACTCCAGCCTGACTTTTTACACAGGCATCTCTGTGTCTATGTCTTTCTTCTCTTCTGTCTCTTAGAAGAGTATCTGTCACGTAGCTTAGGGTCTATCCAAATAATCCAAGATAAGGCCACCATGAGATCCTTTATGACATTTGCAAAGACCCGTTTTAAAACTAGGTCATGGTGACAGCCAATTTCTATTGTCAGTTTGAGTCACCTAAGAGACCGGTGAGACAGGCCTAGTGTGAGGATGTTTTTAGTGTGTGTGAGGATGTCTGAAGAGAGAGTTAACTGAGAAGACCAGCCCTCAGTGTCGGTGTCACCATGGTGGGAAAGGAAAGAGCAATTCTACCACCAGAAACCCATCACTGGCTTTGTGGCCCACCACGATGTGAACCGCTGTGCTCTCCATGCCTTTCTCAACGTGATGGACGTCCATCTTTAAAAGTGTGAGCCAAATTGAGTCTTTCTCTGCTCAAGTTGTTTTCACCAGATACATTGTCATAATGACGAGAATGCAGACACATGTATAGGTTCTTTAGGACATTGGCATATCTTTTGGGGGGGGGGTCACGACTCAGCCCAGTTAGTGTTCATACAGAGTATACAGTTCAGTGACTGTCAACTTTTAAAGGTCCTCATTTTAAGGCTCTATGTGTCACACTGTGCCAAAGGCTGGGAATAAACTATTACTGATTCCCACAGCAAGCCACTGTATGGCATAGGGAAATGACAGGTAAACAAATTATGAAGAAACATAAATAAGGCACTGATCAACAAATGGGAGAGAAATTGCAAATTCCAAGGTGGGAACCACAGGAGGATCTGCTGAAGGAAGAGAATGGCTCTGGGGGGACAAAGACAAGGATGTTCTAAGGAATGGAGGAAGCACAGACAAAGGCACAGAGATGTAAACCAGCCAAGACCATTCAGGGAGCTGTAAATTTAGCAAGGCTTGACATTGCTCTTCAAGGGCGGGGAGACTAAGAAAAGTCCTGGTGAGGCAGTCTGGGCCCTGATCAAAGAGCACGTCATACTCCAAGCCATGGGAAGCCAGAGCAGAGCTCTCGGTGAAACCATCCCCATCAGACTTGAGTCTCTAAAGAATCTCAGATGAAATTACCCATGTAGTACATGCAAGAGAAAGCCAGAGCTTGATCTCTAGTCAAGGAGGATGCAGGCATGGGGTAGGGACCCAGTGGAGATACCCTAAGAAGATGGGGCTAACAGAACTCCTCAGAGAACTTGATTATTGCTGGAGGAAGAGAGTAGCCTGGGCTGGCTCCCCAACTGGTAACTATCATCCTCTGAGAGTGTGTCTCTTGGGTTTCCTTCTTGGCCACCCCGCCCCCACTCTGCTCTTGTTTTTCTTCTCCTCTTAATGTTATCGAAGGACTTCTGTTTGACCTTTGTTATGCTTTGCACCTGTCCTGGCCACCCCACAAATTATGCTGCAATCAAGCTTCTGCTCTTGACCCCCTACATCCAAGGCTCTGACCTTGACTGCCCAGTGTGCAGTTTTATGCTTGGGCTCAGAATCCAGGGCTCTGTCTCTGCACCTGCTATTCTAGCTTGAAACCTCAAAACCTAGGCTTTACTCTTGACTCCTGAACCCGACCCACTCACTGCGCTCAACACTTTACCCCAACCCCTTCATCCCTTCTCCCCACTGTTCACTCTGAGCCTTAGCCTGCTCATGTCCTCAACCACCTTCTTCCTACAACTGAGGAAACTAACTAACTGGTATAGTAATCTAGACGCCCAACCCATGGGACTCTATACTTGTAGACCCAAAGGCTGACTACACATTTCGACTTCTATGACCACAGTTCCTCACTCCCATTGCCACTGTCACCAACCTGTGATGTATCTGATTACACTTGTCATCATACTTCCTGTAACTAGCATCAAAAACATCAACAGTGCACAGTACCTCAGAAGGTCAAGAACAACTTGAAAATCTATTGACTTTGCCAGTTTGGTGAAGGTGAGAGATGAGGAAATCCACGGTTTGAGCCCACATTTTCAGATCAGAATATAAGGGAAGAATGAAGAGCAAGGGAGTTTTCATGTTTACTCAGATTTATTAATGCGGATATGATGTGCGTATGATTGTGAGTCACAAAGGTATTTTTCCATAGATATACAACTAATATTTTGAGTGAAACTCTCCTGACGATGGATGCTATTACACACTATGGGATGTTTCCTATGCTTTGTGACCCCATTTCAAGTGCCTGCAATGCAAGGAAAGCATGCATACGCACAGCAGACATTGTGACATCTGATCAAGTCCTGATCTACTTTCAAACATCTCCTAAGAATCCCTAAGAGTAAAGATGAAAAGAAGAAAGAATAATAACAAGGAGATCAGAGGAAACACCTGGCGAATGAGGACCCAGGCCCAGAGCATGGTAGTATCTTAAGTTGTGACTCAGGTCTCCATCAGCAAAAGGTTTCTAGATATCTGAGAACCAAAAATTAAGTCAAAACCAAACGTTTAGCAAATCAAGGTGCTTCCATCTCTGCTCATTTGTGTTGAATTGCGAGACTTCACATACATAGCCTTAGTTCTGAAAACATCTTTTCCAGTGTATGGGCCTTCATGAGCCACTAAGAGATTCCATCTGAAACAGGTCAGATGTGAGACTATAGTGTGTTATAAATCACAGGGTTTACACTGCCCACATAAAGTTCTCAGGTTTTCTCGAAATATAATGACTTAGTTGTGGGAAACAAAACATAATGTTTTCTGTCCATTATTCTTCAATGTGCAAATATCCAATCTATATCCTAGGATTGTATCATATAAAAAAAGTTTGATGTTTAAATTACCATTTGAGTTACTGAATTAAGTCTTATTTAAAAAATATTAAATTGAGTTTGCATTTGGGATTAGGGCACAATTTCCAGCATTTCTGAAATGGCCTTCACCATACTTCTGTCACTGATTACTATGTATTTATGTGAAGGGATAGTTGTTATTAATGTTGAAAATTGTGAATGCAAAGTATCAGTCAAATCTGAAATACACCGAAGATGTTCTCATTCCTTGTAGTACCAAATACTCAGCCAAGATTTAATTCTTTATGTAAAGCAGGATGAACACAGTTGCCTCTTTAATATTCAAATTTGCTTTCATCTGGAAAATTATACTCATACCGAAGAATTGTCTTAAAATAAATTTCTTTATGATTTACTATTATTACTGTTAGATTTTATATTTATCTACTACACCTTTATACTCAGGGTCACATAAAAGTTTCTTGAGCAAAACGGGGTCACAAGCAGAAGGAGGTCAGGACTCTGCACTCCAGAGGACATGAAGAAGCCAGAGCAAGGACACTGAAGCAGCATTTGAGGTGAGGCCCAGGGAAGGAGAGATGTTTGGGCTTTTGTATCATATGGATATTAACTGAATTGCTAATTGTCATTTTCTTTGAGAGGCACCTTCAGAGCCACCCATACCTCCAATGTCCCTTTGTCATTCTTCCACGGAGGCCAGATACCTCCAAGGGCTGGCCACGCGACAGACATCACTTTGGACGGTGAAGTCAGGATGTGAGGAAGATGTTTCCTGATGTAACACTCTCCTAACGTTTTCCCCTTCCTTGAATAAGGACATGATGTCTATGATAGTGAGGATAGCCACATCTCAACCGTGACAAAAATACCAAAGGCCACCACACAGCAGGGCTGGCATCATTCAGTGGCTGACCCACCTCCAGAGGAATATTTCTGAGACCCCATCTGTCTAAGCCATTATGTGCAAATCACCACCTAGAGGTCCTGGACAGCATTGCTAAGCCTCTTTGACCTATAGCTTCCTCATCTGTAAGACAGAGACAAACTGTCTCATAAATTAAATGAAAACATAGGATAAGATGTTATGTGTGAGGTGACAAGCTGCAATCAGGTGACTGGGCCAGAGCTTTACACAAAGCAAACGATTATCAGTGTCAGTCTTTCTCATCACAACAGCATAAAGACTTAGGATAATTAAGCCACCAGGTCTCAGATGATGGAAATAAATGCCCCAAGGGCTTCTCCATCAGTTAATAAAAATGTCATTTTCCTTTCCGATTCAGGAATGGTGTGCAGTATGAAAATACATTACGGCACATACGAAAGGTCTGAGTTTTACCATGCTTCACATCTGTCACCTCCTGAGGCTCACTCTGAACCAGGAGCTTTTGTCTACCTTGGAGAACTCGACACTCAGCAAGGTCAAAGGGCAGGACCGAGGGTACAAGGCTGGAAATGAGGACAACCGAAACTTACCACACCAACCCACACTCCACAGCCAACACCCTCCCCTTGCCGTGCCTCTGCACCCGTGTAGACTCCATCATGTACCTGAGGGGTGGTTGGGGAGTGATGTTCGAGTGTGGTAGCTTCATGACCATCTTCATTTCTGTGAAAAGCATGCTTAAGGCTTCAAGTTTTACAAGCAAAATAATGGCCCTGGACAAGTGGGCAGTATTCTGAAGTCTTTTCAAAGAGATGGTGTACAGGCCAATTAAAAATGTACATCATAGAAGATAGAAAAAAATCTAGAATCTGCATAAAGTTGAGTGCTGCCTATATACCTGCAGTTTCCAGTACCTTAGAGAGAGCTGCTTGCCCAGCTTTCCACAAATCAGGGACAAGAGAAAGCTGGAGAGATGTTAAACTCCAGACAGGCAGTGCTATCCTGGCTTCTTCCTTCCTCGGGCATGAACTGGGAGAAAGGAACCATGACTTCAGAGTCCAGTCCAACAACTCTAGCTCCTGGACTTTGACAAAGGTACACAAACACTCACGTTTAGTTTCTTCATTAAGACAAAGGAAATGTTAGGGCTTAGCTCCTAGGATTGCATGAAAAACTAGCCGGCCAGTGGTGGTGCATGCCTGTAATCCCAGCACTTGGGAGGCAGAGGGAGGCGGATTTCTGAGTTCAAGGCCAGCCTGGTCTACAGAGTGAGTTCCAGGACAGCCAGGGCTACACAGAGAAACCCTGTCTCGAAAAACCAAAAAACCTGAAAGCCAAAAAAAAAAAAAAAAGAAAAAGAAAGAAAGAAAGAAAGAAAGAAAGAAAGAAAGAAAGAAAGAAAGAAAGAAAGAAAGAAAGAAAGGAAGAAAGAAAAGAAAAACTAAAACACTCACTAACGAGAACCAGGCCTACGCTATACCCGTGCATGATACCAGTTTGCTCCTAGAATGCCTTCTTCTAGACAAGCAAAAGTGGGTGAAAAACCACAGCACTTCAAAAACTTCAGAGAAGACACTGGCAAAGGTACATGTAACATGTAGTTACCCCGGCTTAAATGTGATGCTAGCTAAAGAAACCCACATGAGAAAATAGAGAAAAAGAAAGAAAAAGAAAGAAGGAAGGAAGGAGGGAAGGAGGGAAGGAGGGAGGGAGGGAGAGAGAGAGAAAGAGAGAGAAAGAGAGAGAGAGAAAGAAAGAAAGAAAGAAAGAAAGAAAGAAAGAAGGAAGGAAGGAAGGAAGGAAGGAAGGAAGGAAGGAAGGAAGGAAGGAAGGAAGGAAGGAAGGAAGGAAGGAAGGAAGGAAGGAAGGAAGGAAATCACTCAGGATGCAGAGGCAGGTGGATTTCTGGGTTCGAGGCCAGCCTGGCCTACAAAGTGAGTTCCAGGACAGAAAAACCCTGTCTCAAAAAAACAAACAAACAAAAAACAAAACAAACAAACAAACAAAGAAAGGCAATAATCACAGGTTAAAGAGGATAATGAACTCTGTGGGGGGTGTGCAGAGAGAGATACAGAAAGAGGGAGACAGAGAGAGAAAAGAGGGGGGAAGAGAAATAGGGAGGAAGAGAGTGGAAACAGGGGCCACCATCCTATCTGTCACTTCCCAAAGTGGCTTTCTGCACAAAAATCAAAATAACAACAAAAATTAAAAATCAGAAAACAGTAAAACCTGAAAATAATCTATGGAGCATCACTGCCCAACCACATCCTTTAGAAAGGCGAGAGCGAACCACAGAGCACACAATGAGCATGCGCACAGCCTTCAGCGAGGAGAAAGGCAGTCTTTCACTCTGATCAACCCATACACCCCGAACCATGACTTGCACTCAGCGTGCCCTTTCCTCTCTGCAGAGATCTGATCTCACTCCATCTTCCTGGATCCTGCTGCAATCTCCAACCTTCTGCTTTGTGTCCTACATCCTGTCCAAGCCATTCTCATTGTCACCAACGCCAGAAGCAGAACGATTTTCGGGACTCTGGTGTTCTTTATTGAGTGTGTGTTTGCTGGGTACCATTCCAACATTTTTACCATATTTTCTTCAAAACGATGTAAATTGGTTAGAAGGAAGCCAATTTATATCTTACAAACCGTCTACTGAGCCTCATATCACTTAAGCGATGATTGCCTACATTTCCCAAGCTCATCGGAATGGAGATTGAAATGTGTGACTTATAATTCTTAATTCCGTGTCTTATGAAGCAAAATTGTACACAGAAAAGCATGGGTTTCCAAACATGTGTTTCTAGGAGTTGAATCCCAGTTTGCTGCTAACTGGGAGCTATGATGTTCTGGACTGGTTACTTAACATCTCTAAGCTAAAAATGCAAGAACCCAATCAATGGAGAAAGCTCCTGGAAAGAGAAGTGCTTCTAGCCTGATTTCAGATCGGCATCCTACACCTAGGATCTCAGTAAGAGTAAAGCAATTATAACAACACAAAATAAAATACGTTATTCATTCTCATTCTCAGGTGGGGGACTGCCAAGAAGCACCTCAGACATGTTTAAACATTCCTTGTTACTGCTCCCAACAGTCTTCTGCTAAAAGTTCTTCAGTAGCTAGACGGAGCTTTTTCTGTCGTGGGTGTACCCTTTTTGGCCATGGCAGGCTTCCATACTCTAATGAATCTCAACTTCCTGGATGGGATAAGAGGTCTCTTCAGCGCTCTTCTTCAGAGCTCTCTCCGAGATTTCTCTCCTGAGTTTCCTTTGTCAGTGTTATCCAGGCTCTTAGCACAAGGTGCATGTTACATATCGCATTTAATCCTTAGCCGTTCACCCATGGTTGCCTTCCTCCCACTGTGCAGCCAGGGAACTGAGGTCAGCCATAACAAGCTGGTAAGTAAACCGGAATTCCACATCCAGAAGGTTCTGGTTGAAGTCGCTCAGACTCCAGCTTCTGAGTTCTCAGCATCTGTCCTACATTGTGTCCTGTGCTTCTCCCCATCAGAGTACCATGTGCATTTGCCTCCCTGAGAGCAGAACACTGGCTCTTTGACTGACCCGTCTGTGTATACAAACATGACTGCACACCATTTGACCAGACACTGCGGCAGATCTGTGCATCTTTGTCATCAGAAGTCCACTGTTATACAGTGGTGTCTTTCAGGCACCAAAGGCTCCGCAAATACGGAGAGAGAGCATTAAGTTCTAGCCAATGGAAAGAAAACAATAGACAGGAGGTGCAAATGAAACAGGTTCCCTTAGTTACTAAGTTTCAGCCACAGACACTACTGTAGCCCAGAGTTCCCCCATCAATTCCATTTTGAAATATGTTATCCTGTTGCCCAACTATTGCTCACAGCTGTCAAATCACAGGTCCTCTTTCTACCTAGACAATGTGCAACCATGGCAACTGAGTGGATGCTTTGATTTAAAGCCAAAGACACCTGACCTCAGACTTTGAAGCCAAAGCGTCTCTTGCCATGACCTGGAGGGCTCTTGGCTTGATTTCACGAAGATCCTCTAAGCCTGTGCATATTCCTCAGCACAGCCTGAGAGTCACTTCTGTCCTCTCAAGTGCCTCTGGCCCTGTGACACTGCTCCCGTGGCCACCATCAATTTTACCCCATACCCTCCATGACCAAGCATCTTACTCTCTGTCTACCTGGGTCTTCTTCCTCCTTCCTCTTTCTGACTTTGAACTAAAATTCAGTTAGACATTATTTACTCTATGTTGGGACTTCTTCCAAAATAGTCACTGTTCATCTCCTTTTACTGATGGGGGGGGGGGTGGTAAAGGTGAGATGAGGTTTTTGAATGAGGCAACAATGGGGACGGGATGAAGAGTGGTTGCTCGGGTGCATCTCATGATATGAGACTCCTGAGATCCACACAACCAGATCAGTTCTGCCTGTTACTCCTAGGAGGCAGGAGCAAGCAGGTTCTCTGTAGAACTGTGCTGCCCTGGTTCATTCTTGATTCTCTTCTGCAATGAGCTTTCTTCATTGCTAGACATTGAATCGAGTGCTAGATGACTGTGACATCCCCCAAAATGCCATAGGACAAAGAAGAAAGGAGCAATTAAAAATGTTTATGAAGCCCCCAGCAGCCTCATTCTTTCCTTAGGGACAGCAGGTTATAGAGTTAGAGTGTGGCTTCCTGTTCCTACAGTATCAGCTTAGATGTGCTCTTTGATCTCTTTGAACCTTGGTTTCACATCTAAAAGAGATGCATTGCCGCTTAGCTCAGTGGTATTAAATAAAACGATGCATGGTCAGGCTAACTGCCTAGCATACAGTGAGCACGCTCACAGCACCCAGCATGCACCAGGGAGCACGAAAGCCCAGCCTCCACCCGGGTTGCACCTCAGCTCACAGTTTTATATTCATGTTGAGAGTCTGCAAGAGGTACCAGGGGGATGCAACCAATCAGCGTATGCACAAGCTCCCCGCTCGAGGGAAATAACACAGGTTTGCAATAACTCAAGTGAGCAACAGCAACAAAATTATTTTTATCTGTTGTACTCTGGGAAGAAGCACACACTTATTTATGATTTCAAAATTTGGCTCTTAATCATGTCACCATTCTTCCAATGCAATATCACATCCTTAGAATACCGTGCATGAAATAAAACGTAATTTACCCAGGACCACAATCTTTAAAAATGTTGCCTACCCATAGCAAACACTCAATGGGTTTTGCCACAGTGGGTTCCCTCTCCTTTGCATTTGTCTGTCCCACTTCCTGGCATCAGTGACTCCTGCCAGCATCTGTCTTTAACTTTCATTCTGGTGTCCACAGGGACATAAGAACATCCTCTCGCCTGATAGTGAAGCAACTCTCCCTGCCGCTCTCACTCCAGCCTGCCCTAGACTGAACTATGGGAGGAAGCAGCAACAGTCATCTCTCCTGGCACCAACAGATGGCGACACTGGTCATAAGGGGTTACTCTCCACTAAATTTGTGCTGATGGTTCTCATCTGGTCAAGCAACACACTTGTTTGTGGTGGCTTGGCAAGGCTCTGGGTATTTCCAAACATCTTTGACCACAGAGCATGCCCTTTAGACAGAAACATAAAGGCAGTTCTGAAATTGGTGACAACAAGCATAGATGGTGGTACTAAGGTGGAGATGATTCTAAAAATGGCTAATGATGCTCGTATTGCATGGGGGTGACTCACTCTAAAACAGAAATGGCTGAAAAGGACAGGCGTACGGGCTGTGGGAGCTTAGCAAGGACACCAACCAGTGAGGAAACACGACTGAATAACTAGCCGTGGTGTAAAAATCCAAGTGGGACATTTTTCTGTGATTTCAGATTCAGTGGTGATGTCAAGAGAGATTCTGTCTGTCATTAGTCACTGAATCTAACGTGAATTTGCTAATTTCCTTTCAGAAGCTTCGAATCGATGCTCTCGGCTTTAACTGCACTCTGGAATCACTCAAGGTGGTTTTCAGATTCCCCAGAATCTCAGGCTGTGATGGAACCAGATATCACGCCATTCGGAGTCACTGCCAGTCACCCCAGCTTAAAATCTTCCAAGCTAATCATGGGGGAAACATGGTTGAGTTTGTGGGGCGAACATCCCTCTGAATGTGCAAACCCTGAGATGTTAGTAGATACCTTTCTAGTCCTGTAAACATTTGAGTCTCCCTGGACAGTAACTGCCTGCCCTGGGGCATTTTTCTTTGTGGAGGAGAACGCAGCTATGATGGTAGAACAGCGGGTACTTTATAGTGTTGAAGGATCTACTCACATACCTGTTTGGAAAAAGGCCATCTACCAAGACTCCAAGTTCAATACCGCTTAGTCAGACACACAAACCTGTCTTAAACTTTAGATCATTGGTTCTCAAACTTCCTAATGCTGAGACCATTTGATAAAGTTTCTCGTGTTGTGGTGACCCCCCCCCCAACCATAACATTATTTTCCTTACTACTTCACAACAACAATTTTTCAGCTGTAATAAATCATAAGGTAAATATCTGTGTTCTCCAATGAGACCCCTGTGAAAGGGTCATTCAATGCCTGAATGGGTCACGACCCACAGGTTGAGCGGCATTGCTGTAGACCTTTCTACACCACTATCACATTTTCACTTTCATCTCCTAACTATCTGACTAGTTCCCATCCATTCGCTCACTCATCGATGTGCTCTGGTGCACGTCTATCTTTAACTACTTAGTTTTGCCTTAAAAACCAATGCATCATTTGCTTTTTGGAATAGCCTCCTTTTTACCTTATCTGCCATTATCATAGATGAGCCCCCATGGATGCCCAGGATGGGGGTGAGAGTCTGAGCAGAAATGAAATCGAGGATCTGGGCGATGGCTTCCTGGTCCGTGTCATCCGCGAACACCACCCCCTGGATCTTCCGGTCAGACATAAGATCGCAGATGCGGGTGATTATGCTCTTTGGGTCAGTCTCGTTCATGGCTACCAGCTCCACCCGGGGAACTACTGAGAGATGATGGAAGTCATCTTTCTCGTGGGCATCTTTTATGGCCACTTCGTCGGAAGTGCCCACGAGGATGACAGCGATGCCGATGCTGGGGGCGCTCTTTTGGGAACGAGCTTTGCTGCCCGATACGGCCAAGACGGCCAACACCAACCAGAACTTGGGAGAACAGCACTCTGCGCTGGGCTTCATCTTCAGCTCGTCGACTCTCTGAAAAAGAGAAGGAAGAAATTTATTTAAAACGTGACCCGCGTTGTGGAACGCATCCTTGAAGTGTCTGAATGCTAGAAAATCAAGAACCTCGTCTCCGTCTGCGGTTCATGAAACTCGGTTTCTCTCCGCTAACCCAGTCTCTTAATTCTGACGTTCATGGGGCATGATGAGAGAGAAAAAGAAAATTTCAAGAGCCCAATAAATCTTTGACCAAGACAAATGTGCAGCCAACAGACAGAGATAAAGCAGGCGAGGATATGCTGGAAAGTGTGAGCCAGCCAAACACACACACTGGAAACACCAGGAGGGGGCTTGCTGTCCTGACCCCTGGCACTCTAGTTATAACCCTCCTTGAGCTGCCCTTGGCAAAGATTAGGCCAAGTGAGCTGCAAAAGGGGGCTCAGTAGAGGCTGGCCACAAAACACGGCCTGGATAAGATGAATCCAGTAAGCTCTAGGCACGAAGGCGGGTGTTCTTGTTGTCTGGGCCTCCCAGAGAGTGATGACCAAGAAACTACTTCAGTGTTTCTCCTTTAGAATCTGTCTTTTAACACTAAATCAGAGAATCAATACAAGGGCACTTAATTTTAATTGATCTTTACAATCACCTAGCAGGAAAAAAAATGAAAGGGAATATTAGCATCTCATTTTATGTGTGTTGACACAAAGGTTCAATGAAGTTAAGAGACCCACCCAAGACTTAACAAGTTAAGTGAAGCAGACTTAAAAAACAGATTCCAGTGTGTGTGTGTGTGTGTCTGTGTGTCTTTGTGTCTTTTTGAATATATACTACATTTGTGCAGGTATTCTCAGAGTCCAAAAGAGGCATCTAATCATCTAATCTCATGGAACCCGAGTTACAAGTGATGGTAAGCTGACAGTTTGGGTGCTGGAAACCAAATAAGTGCTGGTAAATGCTGAGCCATCTCTTTAGACCCAAGACATTAATCTTGAACCTAGTCTTGAATCTGATTTCCATTCTAATGTGTGTTTCACAGCACCATACACCCTACCCTGACTCGCCGATGCCTGTACTATGAGAGGCAGCATTATCCCGGCCTTCTCATGCATCAGAGTACAGGAGCAAGCAAATACTATCATAGTTGGAGTCATGGAGTGTCACCCTTGAAGATAGTTCTTTTTTATTTCCAACAAAATCCTGTAGCCATAACTTCCTGAAATGATGGTTTATATTTGTGTATAACGCACTACCTTCTTCTTACTAAAAAGTAGCCTTTTTTTTTTTAATCTCTACACAGGCCCCCAAAGCACACGCCATGCAACAGATTAATGATGCAGAATTCTGTAGCACGTGAGCTGTAGCCATTTCTCTTAGGTTTCTCATCACTCACCCTAAGTACCTCTCATCTTATAAGAATGGGCCCTCCCTATGTTGCTTTGCTTTAAATCACCATTTATCGTACAATATTATACACTGTGCACTAGCAAGTATTTTCCTCACGTGCAATCTCTTTGCTTCCCATGAAAATTCTACAAATTAGACCTTTTATTCCCCATTTCTCAAATGGAGAAACTGAATCTCAAAACAGTTATGTAATCCTGTGAGGTCAATGGTGTTATAATGCCAGAATGCAAATAGATTTAACATAGCATTATTCTCCAAGAAAACAGCCTACAAATAGCACCCAGACTTAGAAGAGACTCCTACTTTTCAATCAAACATGAAAACGCAATTTAATCTCTCCTGCTTCCTTGACCAAAAAAAAAAAGAGGGACTTTACAAAGGAATTATTAGGAACCTAAAAATTTGAGAATTTGGCTAACAAGAAGAAAAAAATCATAATGAAGGTATTGAACAAAGAAAGATCAGGAAGCATTCAAGCTGAGCAGACTGACCACAAAGGGCATTAGCGATTCGGGAGTGAGAGGCTAGGACATTTTGTGGCTGAGGAAGCACAAAATCCAATCCAGTTCTTGGCAGAAAACCTTTTGGAACTCTTGCTGTTGCAGTCATCCTTCAGCCCTGCCAAGAGGAGACCTGTATCGATTGCCTCACTTCTCCGGAAAGAAATGATATGAGTGTCTCCATGGTTCACACCCGGCAAAGCTCACACCTGACAGCTTTCTGGTCTCTCTGTTTCCATAGAAATGAGAAATGACTCCGAAGCTTCCAAACTTTCAGGCTGCTGAGCTATGCATGGTCGGCCAGGGCAACTGGGGACTGAGCATCTTCCAGCGTTTAAAGAACGTCAGTAGGATACAGAGGCTCAAGCAGGACCAGGTAGTCAGTGGGAGACAGTTGGATTTAGTATCTCAAGGAGATGGGGACTATATGTATATATAAAAAGCCTGCTTGATTCCCAGGGCTGATTTTCAACGAGAACCCAGAGATTCAGAATTTGGCAAAATCTATCCACTCGCTTCATTCCACTGGGATTCTATGCCTACAGTTACAAGTCCCTAAATCAGATTTCTTCACATGTAAAGGTGGCCCGCTCTGCCATGGCAGTTTATTAACTTTAATGCACCCAATGCTCTCCTGTTTCAAGCTCTTATTTGCTCTCTTTAAACACTTCTTGTGTTCCTCCATGTTCCCTCACACAATGTATTACACTTTTTCATGCAATGGCCAGTGGTGACAGTCAGCAAATAGAATCTGGTTTTCACCAAGCATCTCTCTTATACCGGGATATAGCAAAGCTCTTTACAAAGTAATACATTATGGGAGATAGCGGTGACAGAGGGACCATGAGCAGACACAAAGCTTTGAATACAAACTCAGTTTCAGAGTGTGTGCGGGGTGGGGAGGGGGCAGTTGAGAGAAAGTGCGTGGTCCGAGATAAATGCTGCCGTTCCTTTCTTCAGACACACTGAGACCAGACTGGATGCACTGGCTGTTTGCTGTTTGCCTCCTCCTCTCCATGTTACATCATCCTCTCCAGAACTGAAAAGTGCTGCCTTGGCCTCTCACCAAAGCCCCTGAGGTCTACCTAATGCCTGTGACTGGTTTTGTGCACTTTCACAACGGTGCATCTGCCCATCTTGCCCAACAGGAGACCTCCCAAGCAGGCCATTTACATGAGCAACCACGTACCAAGCATCTACTACCTTGCAGACAGAGTTTCCCCTTCATTTCCTTTTATCCTCCAGTGGTGGGAATCGAACCTAAGACCTTGCACATGTTAAGCAAGTGATCTATAACTGTGCTATTTCCCAACCCTGGACATTAGTTTTGATTATTAGCCTTGATCACTAGTTTTGACGCTGAAGATGTCATGGTCTCTCTACCTTTCAGAATCATCATCTAAGAGAAGATATAGACACAAAAGAAATACTTTGTCTCATTTCTATTTACATTCTGAGGATACAGCACTGCCTCATATACAATGAACAGGAACTATTCAACAAACTGTAGCCAATTTTACCACTACATTAGAGCATTATGTAAGACTGTGATATATAACATTTTGTATATCAAATAGTTCACGTACTGAGTCTCAGATGCTATGATTGATGGAAACTTTTCATGCATTATCTGATCCCTATGGAAACACTGGAAGTCATAATTCCCCCTGAGTTAAAAGTGAGAAAAGAGTTTTGGGAGGTTAATTACATGGACCAAGATCATGTAGCAAGTTGGGCTTCATATCCAAGTTTGTCTGATTCTAAAAGCTTTCTCTTTCCATTCTTTGATAGTACGGGTAGCTAGAAGTTAGAATGAACAAATGGATGAATGAATGAAATTACGAACCTGGCTTTAGAGCCGTCTTGTGTTAATGAAGAACATTAGGATGCGGTAGTCACCTAATTACTGTTGTCTGGTTTGTCACTGGTAAAATCAGGATAAGAGGCCTAACCTACATACCTGAGAGGGTTTGTGAAGATCAAAATGAGAATATGTGTATGGAAGAGCTTTGAAGAATATGAAATACTCCACAGATGCAAAGGATATTACTTTTGAGCTTTCAGAAGCTGTTCAAGGAACCCAGCTATTTTTGACAGCACAAAGTGAGCGTGTAGGAGGTAGTGGGGGGGAATGTTAGACAGAGGCTGAGGGGAATATTAAGAGGAACCAAACACGGGCAAAGGACATTAGTTCTCTTCTGATCTAACTTTCTGGAAAAGATGTCACATATAATGTCCTCAGAGTAACATCTGCCTCACTGACAGAATCCTAGTCATGTAACTGAAGTAGCTGAACTCAGGAGCCATCCAGGCTAGGAGCCAGTAGTGAATGACCATCAGGAAGCTTGATGGCCTCATTCATACTTTCATGGTTGTGAGGAAAGGGGGATTCGAGAGAATCCGCAGGAAGGAAGAGACTGGCCATCACCTTTTCAACCGTGTGCTTCCTTGGCATTTGGGCTGAGTGATCCACACATAAGGCTTCATTCTTTATGGTGATTATGACAAGAAACAGCCTATACTTGCTCCCAATTGACTCTACATCCACCTGGTGTACGAGATGGACCAACTCTTTCCTTAAAGAAAGTAGAGTTCCAGAATAGCGCCAACAGGAAGTGTGACTGTGTAGGAAAACTTAAGCCAAAATTGCCAAGCACTGCTCCATCAGGATGCGACCTGGAGTTACTCCATTAAGAGTGTCCATCATAGGGATATGACAGACAGTGGTCATCCACAGATTAAAAGTTTAGGAACTAGACAGATGTCCTTGCACATGCTTGTAATCCCAGCACTTGGGAGATTGGGTCAGGGAGACTGCAGGCTTGACCAATCTGGGCTACACAGGGCAACTGTGTCTAATAAAACAGTACCAGAGGCAGGCTTCAGACCCAGGAATGAACCAAGCCATGAGTGAAGCCGGAAAGCTATGGAGCACAGGCATGAATACTTGCCACGTGAAGTGGTAGGAAAAGAAAGGCGGTCTCCACGGGGAAAGACATGACCTTCCTGAAGGTCAGAGTGAGCATCTCAACATTACGATGCCAAGACAAAATCCAACAGCGGGAATGTCAACAAGTAAGGATAAATGCCACACTGGCACCAGTGTGACACAACCAGCAGTCCCAAGTACATATAAATCTAAGAATACAGTGTCACACTGGCACCAGTGTGACACAACCAGCAGTCCCGAGTACATATAAATCTAAGAATACAGTGTCACACTGGCACCAGTGTGACACAACCAGCAGTCCCGAGTACATATAAATCTAAGAATACAATGTCACACTGGCACCAGTGTGACACAACCAGCAGTCCCGAGTACATATAAATCTAAGAATACAATGTCACACTGGCACCAGTGTGACACAACCAGCAGTCCCGAGTACATATAAATCTAAGAATACAATGTCACACTGGCACCAGTGTGACACAACCAGCAGTCCCAAGTACATATAAATCTAAGAATACAGTGTCACACTGGCACCAGTATGATACAACCAGCAGTCCCGAGTACATATAAATCTAAGAATACAAGGTTGATGTGCAGAAAAGTGCAGTTAATATTCCTAAGAGGAAAAAAAAGCATAAATTCAACAGACAAAACATCTTATAAGTAATATATGAAAGACCTTTATCAGAAGTATGAGCAAAAAGCTTGGATTACTTCAGATATCTATAAATGCTCATAAGAGAATACACATTAGACATAAATCTATAATGTGGCAAATTCTATAGAGTCAAAATGAAAGAAGTATCACTTTTTTTAAAAAATGTGTTTCAATGAGAAAAAAATTACGTCTTGCTTTGATTTATTTGAAGATAGGGTCTCTCTACATAGCCCTAGCCATCCTATTTAGACCACTGTGTAGACCAGGCTGGCCTCAAACTCACAGATATCTACCCATACCTGACTTTAAAATAACTAATTTTTTTCAATCACATATATTAAACTTTTGAAGAGATTTACTTTTAAAGAAAAAATAAAGGAAGCCCAAAGTACAAATCATTTTGCAGGATAACGATGAAAACACAAATTCCAGAGCATTTAGGGAAAAATGTATACTTTAAATACATTTCTAAGAAAATAAAATGTTACTGAGGGCAACCAATGTTTATAATATTTATAACTAATATTTCACTCAACCCTGAGAAGAAGAAGAATGGTTGTAAGAGCCAGAGGTGGTGGAAACTTCTAGGAAACAGCATGTTCAAGATACAACAGGACAGATGTACATATGAATACACATATTCCTCACACACAAGATCAGAGCAGACAGAATCCCAGCAGTGAGCAGAAGCAGGCACGACAGCCCACTCCTTGCCAAGAAGATACACATGGTTAAAGCTGCTGGAAGGCGGAAGGTGGTTATCTGCAATGGAGTGAGTGACACAAGGTGCATGAGACAGGCCCCAGGGCAGGCCGCGTGCTCAGAAGTAGGCAGGCCACACTAATCAGGCTCCATATGTTTAGTTGTTTGCTTGTTTCTTAAAAGAAAAAATTGAAATAAATTTGGATTATTGACAAATTAAAAAGAAATAAATTTGGATAGATAGGAAGGTGAAAGAGAATCTCAGAGCAGCTGTCAGAGAGCAAAGAATATCATCAAAATATAATCTATGAATTTCTTAAAAAGTAAATAGAATGAATACTTTTTTCTCATTGATTTTTGGGGGAGTCTCATCTTGCTTATAAATTATGATTCCTGATAGTGTGTGCGTTTCTTGTGCTTTTTAAATTTTTAAAAAATTCTGATTTGTTTGTTTGTTTGTTTGTTTCTTTAATTTGCCTGTTTTGATTTCTAAAGAGAGAGAGAAGAAAAAAACATGGAGTCAGATTGGTGGGTGGGGAGGGTTGGGGGAGATAGGGGAGGGAAAACCATGATTGGAATATAGTGTGTAAATTGTCAATAAAAATTAAATAAAGCCAATGACAATGAAAATGGACAAATGATATCAGTGAGATGCATGCAGTACAGAGGACAGACATAGCCAGCCCCCAAGGGATCCTTTAAATGGCAATTAAATGACAAAGCTGTAAAATGAGTAATGACAGAAAATAATGGAAAATGTGAAGGAAACATATCATAAAACATAATTATGACACCTCAAGCAGAGATTATAAAATAATGAAAGAAAATACTCTAAAAATTATTCTTAAATTTGATGCATAATATTTAACAACACTAATAATAACATCAAATAAGAAAAGAAGTACAAAAGAATGTTGAATTTTTAAAATAAAGCAACAAAGAACCCTCGTTCAGAACCAAAAATCATACCTGGCTTTATCCTGTCTTGTCTGGTTTGTAGCCAGCAACTCCCACCCTGCTCCACCCTTGCCAAAATAAAAAGAAGTAAAAGATTCAGGCAAAATAAGATAATGCCAGACCTCTACCACATATGACCATAAAGGCAAAGATAATCTATTAACTAGCCAAAACACAGGGAATCTCTCTAACAATGATTGCAACAGTGATGATCAAATATGGTTGATAGCAAGAAGCAGGGATGGGGTAACTAGGATCTACGTCTCAAAGCAATCCCTATACTAAAGGGCCAAAGATGACAGGAGAATCTCCTAGCAACGAAGAAGGCACGAACTGAAATACCCAGCAACAGCAAAGAAATAGGAAGCATTCACACAAATAACGTTCTTTGATGGTGGAAAGTAGGCCCCAAGATTCCTCCTGTAAGCTACACACTAAAAACCTCTGATTGTTTGCCCCTTGTCACTGAGAAGATTCAAGGTTAATTTTTTTTGAGTTACTGGAAACACTAACAAAATAAATCAAGAAAATTAAACGTTCAGCCGAGTTTGGCAGCTGTATGTATACGTATATGTATAATATATAATGTATAATGTATATGTATGTGTATGTGTATGTGTATGTGTATGTGTATGTGTATGTGTATGTGTATGTGTATGTGTATGTGTATGTGTATGTGTATGTGTATGTGTATATGTATATGTATATGTATATATAATTCCAGCTACTTGGAAACCAGAAGCAAGAGAATTACAAGTTCCAGGTTTGTCTGGGGTACTTAGTAAGTCCAAAAGCCATCCTGATACTTAGTGAGACTATTCCCAAAGAACATTTTGGAGGCACTAGGGCTCTGGTCAGTAGGAGAGTGCTTTTCTCTTGGGCTCAATACCTACATCAGCACCACAAGGCTAAGTGTCAAAGATAGGAGAGCCAAGAAGAAAAATGGCATTTCATTAAGAATATAGTTATCTACATAGAGAATCTGATAGCACAAGAACTGTTTGAATTAATAGGAGCTCAGCCAGGCCTGTAGATAAATGGCCCTATTAGGAAAAAAAAATCAATACTTTTCTTCTAACCAACTAGAAAACATAATATTCATAACAGCAAAGACAACTGTGAATTATTTAAGAATTAATAAGGAAACGTCCTAACCAAACGTCTATAGAGAAAAACTTAAAGTTCCATTGCAGAAAATGACAGAAGGCATCTTTGCCTGAACTGTAAAGCCAGTGAGTCACGAAGCCAACATGTCTTTAACTCAAGTCTGTAAAACAGAGCCAAAAGAACTTGTTCAGAAGCATCCTTTTGCAATTGTCAGTTCCAACTTAGTTTTGGGTTTTAAATTAGACCCTTTTTAAAACCATCTTTTGCTACATTTGTGTTTGCTTGCATGTATGACTGTGTACCGTGTGCATATAGCAGCCACAGAGGAAAGATCCTCTGGAACTGGGGTGATAAGAACCTAACCTAGCCTCCGTAAGAGCAACGAGTGCTCATAACCGCTGAGCCTTCCTCTCAGCTACTTAAGTTGGAATTCTAAATCTTAACCGTCTGGACCAGAGGGTTGCAGATGTGGTGCAGTTAGTTAGCAGAATGCTTGTCCAGCATGCATGAAGATCTAGATTCGACACTGTAGTGTAAAACCAGGCATGGTGATACACATCTATAATCCCGACACTGTCGAGTGCAGCAGGAGGAACAGGAGTTCAAGGCTACCCTTCGTTGCCTAGTGAGTTTGAAGCCTGACTGAAAAAAAAAAATGTCTTAAACAGAGGACAAAGGATAGACCTAACCAAACAGAAACTTAAAATGACAGTGACTATTGACTCTGTGTGTGTGTGTGTGTGTGTGTGTGTGTGTGTGTGTGTGTGTGTGTGTGCCTGTATATATGTGTGTGTGTGTGTGTGTGTGTGTGTGTGTGAGAGAGAGAGAGAGAGAGAGAGAGAGAGAGAGAGAGAGAGAAAGAAATACAGGAGAGAGAAGAGACAGGACAGACAGACAGACAGACAGACAGACAGACAGAGGCTGTTGAGCTCGTGTGTTTTGAGTCAGAACACTCAGTTTGGGCAGCAGATGCACTCACTGGCCATCTGAGCAGGCAGTGTGAGTAGCACAGATGGCCAGCCTGCACTGTCAGATGCCATTACAAAGAACAAGATCAACATCTATTTGCAGCAGGTGAAATGCAATGGCATCCACACACTTTTCATGTTTGCAAATCCAGTTTCAATCTCTAAAATGTATTCAGGGGGGGCAGCAAAATGTGTAAGTGGGTAAAGGTGCTTCTCGTACAACCCTGATGACCTGAGTTTGATTCCCAGAACTCAGAGTTGAAGGAGAGAACCCAAGATGTGAAAGGTTGTCCTCTGACCATCATATATGCATTACCATACTCACACCACCACCATCATCTTCCTCATCATCATTATGGTTACCATCATCAAAATAATAATAATAACAATAATAATAATGCGAAAATGTTAGGTACTTGCTGTCTAATATCTACTAAAAAACAGCTAAATATATACAAATGAGATATAAAGAGGCCATCTTTTGTCTTGGGTTGACTCGAAACTTCACAGCCATGTCTGAGTTCTGCCTATGTCTTCCTTTTCACTGTATAACCACCATCGATTTTTCTTTGGGGATGCAGCTCTCTGAGCCCGGTGGGAAGCTGGAGAGTGTGGGCAGCTACCACACCTGCATCCCTCTGAAACCAAGGAAGAATGCCAGATTGACAGGTTATCTTACAAACAGGCCAAACCCGTGGGGCCTACGTGGTCACAAGCAGGAGTATACTCCTGTGGGAAATGTGTGTCAGCCTGTCATGGATACCACAGATCCAAATGACTGAACTAGAAAATGAGTGAGAACAGATCCTAAGTCAAGTCGCTTCTGAGGAAGTATGTGATGGAGAGCAGACTTGGAGGAGGGGGAGGAAAGATCAAGCAATAGGTGCCTAGAAAGAAAACCATTCAGTCTTCACAATGCAGGAAAGCACACTGTCATAGGACCACCAGCTCCTCAGATGCCCCAGAAAAATCCACCCCATTCCTGCCAAGGGCAAATATGGCTGAGTTTGCAGAGCTATTTTTTTTTCCAATTGTACTGAGCAATTGCCTGCTTGCCCTCACTCCATCAACTCATGGGTCTGCTTGAGTTGCTCTGCTCTGTGAACTCCCAGTGACCAAACCCAGAGCTGTCCCCACTTTATGGACAAGCATGTGTCAATTCTGCCCATATCCAAGTCTTGGAGGAGAGTTGTGCCGATCACTGATGAAGGGTTATAGATCACTTTACACATGTATGTTTTAAGACACGCGCAGATGACCAACTGCACTCCCAACTGCAAGCAGTCACTCGTGACTGCCTTTTCTTCTTTTCCTTTCATGATCTGCAGGAGGAGGCAACAACATTGTTCAAAGTTTCTCTTCTACCATCTGCACATGGTTCTTAATTATAATTCATTTATATGCCTCCTAGGACAGTGTGGGTAGTCCCGCTGAAAGCCAAACCTTTTGAAACCTGAGTCTGATTGTCACCGTTTGGTATCTAATTAGGGCAATTGTGTGCTCCAACAGCAAAAGAGCATTTGCAAGTGTTAATAATAATAAAAAAAAACATTGGCTTGTTCCTGAGTATAAGGAGGGGGATGGGCAAAGATAACAAATGCAATGATGAGAGAGAGAGAGAGAGAGAGAGAGAGAGAGAGAGAGAGAGATGAAAAGCAGGAAAAACTGATCTGGGAAGGAACTCAAAGATTCCAGGACAACAGAGAGCAGAAGTAGGAGATGGACCATCGGACAACAGAGAGCAGAAGTAGGAGATGGACCATCGGACCCACAGGCATCTTGCAGAGGTAGGAGATAGACCATCAGACCCACAGGCACCTTACAGAGGTAGGAGATGGACCATCTGACCCATAGGCATCTTACAGAGGTAGGAGATGGACCATCAGACCCACAGGCATCTTACAGAGGTGGGAGATGGACCATCTGACCCACAGGTATCTTGCAGAAAATAAAGTTCTGGGCTGCTGAAAAACAGCCTGACCTGGACTCAATTAAAAATGGTAATTTTGAAAAAAAAAAAAAAGCTGTTTTCTGTGGCCTGAGCATACTCCAAGCCACTACAGCCACCAAGAAAGCATTTTCCAAAAAACTCACACATTGAACATAGTAACAGGAGCAAAGCTTTGAGGTTCATAGGCATGTGGTGGTTTGTAGGTGTATATGCATGCATGTATATGATGGTCATGTGCAGACAGACACCAGGGGTCAATGACAAGTATTGTCCTTCAGCCCCTGCCACCTCACTTTTAGAGTCTCTCACTGCATCTATGGCTGGCCATCGGGTTCCAGGGGCTCTCCTGCCTCCATCTCCCCAGTGCCTGTAGGCACATACTGCCATGCTTGGCTTTTTCCGTGGACACTGTAGATCTGAACTCATGTGAAGCAAGCACTTTATTAAACTCTCTCCCAGCCCTAGCCGTGAGAAAGGCTGTTTCTAAGGCCTGAGTGTATTCCAAGCCACTACGGCCCGCATTCTTAACTTTGTCAAGATCTTGGATCACTTTCTTTAGTTGTATTCGCCTCAGCAGCTTTATCCATAAAGTCTGAGATAACCTCCTTGTCAGAATGACTCTGAAAATTGACTTGTCTGACAAATATTAATCAATCATTTTCTAAGTGCCAGAGGACACCCAACACGGAATGGGGTCCAATCTCCAAAGAGCCATGACATACAAATCGGGCATCACTGTCACATGCTCTGAGCTCTCAGAGAGGATGCCCCGTGTGTTGTGAGACTCATCTAATGCTGCTAACCGGTGAGTAGGAGACATCAGGAAGTGAAAGTAAATGTGACAGCCCATTTTCATAGTCAAGAGGAGAGTGTTTGAAATCACATAGGAAACACACCCTTGGGGATGTGTATGAGGGTCTTCCAAAGAGATGGAACAGAGAATAGAAGATCCACCCTGGCTAGAGATGGCCTCATTGCATGAGCTGGGTTCTTATACTGAATATAAAGGGGTAAAGGAGCTAGAGGCTCAAGCATGAGTAACATCTCTCTCCACTTCCTGATTGACACAGATGCAAGGTTTCTTGTCTCCATGGCAATACCAAACCCTTCTTTCCTTGAGTTACTGCTGGTCAGGCATTTGTCACAAGAAAATTAACTAATACAACCAAAATATCTAATAGTGTTTTAAGACATAGTGTAATAATAATAATAATAATAATAATAATAATAATAATAATAATAATAACAATTCTCTAAGGTCCAAGGTGCTGGTGTTGAAGCTTGGCTTGGACACTTGCTTATCTCGGGAGCAAAAGAACAAGAGAACCAGAAAACACTTGGTCCTCATTTTCCTACATATAAAAGAGGACTATCTTTCTCTCATGGGGTCACTGGGAATATTAAACAATTTACTTGAAAGCATCTAGCAAATAGCAGGCACCTGATATTTATTCACTGAACGTGAATCGAGAATCTTCTCTGCTTGGAGACAGATAAGGAGTTCCTTTTGATTCAAATTACTTAGAGAGGAACCCAAGAGCTTCTGCCCTCCCCTCCCCTCTCCTCCCTCCTCTAACTCAAGTGCAATCTCCACTGACCTCAGAAATAGGGCTGCTTTAAAGTCTGCAAGGAACAATCTAGCATGAGCTGTATTGAAAATAGATTCGAACTCTCAGGGGTGACCGGCAATGGTCCTGCCTCTGCTCAGCAGCCACTAACCAGCCTCCTTTTATGCTAAGTAACAGGACAGCATCGAGTATATCCAAATAGCTAGCCATTGTACCTCAGGGTCATGTCTGCAGCCATCAGCTCCAAAGGAACGGAGATGGGAACACGAGCACTGTAGGACTTAGTTCCCATTCTGTTTACTAGTCAAATGACTCTTGTGCCAACCTTAATGAAATGACATGTGGACCACATCTGTCTCCTTTCTCCAGCCCCAGTATTTACCAAAGTGACATGCATAAAATCAGTGCCCAACAAATGCCTATTCGTGACTGGAAGGAATGAACAGCACCAATAATGAGTCACCACCCTCCAGCCCCACCAGTGCTCAAGCAAGTAAAGGCAGCATTCTAGAACCTTCTAGAACCTTCATTCCCCAAAGTACTTAACTGAAGGGGAAATGCCATAAGCATCATTCCCGTTTCTGATAGCCTGGTATTATACAGAGATTATTCCAAGATCAATGTTCTTTGTTAGTAATTACTGATATATCTAGGGTTACTTGCATGTGTCTACATGTAAGTATAAATCTATATACAGATGAGCGTTATATGTGTGTGTATCCATTAACCCTCTGTCTCTTGGTGTGTGCTGATAAAACACGGTATCCAAACATCACGGTCTTCACAGCGAAGCCTAGGTTTACAATCAACCTCTGAAACTGTACCTCAGAATGCCCACAGCCAGTCCAGAATCAATAGGGAATACAAGCTATTCTATCTGAGCTGGCTGGATATCAGGTCGTACACGAAGCACAATCAGACACTCTCTAATATAAAATGCTGTCTTTATTATTCCAATCAATAAACACATTTGTTAACCACACAGCTGATCATAATTAAGTTCTAAACTTGCTTAAATTCCTCTGACATCCTGCGGTATCGAGCCCCTTCGCAGAGCATCCACCGTCAGTTGGTCCTTAACTCTCTCATTTCCCTGTCTCTCTTCTTTTTCCTTCCCTAGGAATAACCACATGAGCCGAAGGCACAGAACTGTGGATGGGATGGTCTTATAATTGTTACAGTTCTGATTTCTTCTGTGAAATGGAGAAACTGGCTGGCTGAAAGTCTCCTCCAGTCTTTCATTTTAAATTATTTTGTTTTAAGTTTGAGATAGGGTCTCATGTAGCCCAATGTGTAGCCAAGAATAACCTTGAACTTCTGACCCTCCTGCCTCCAGAGTGCTGGAATTATAGACTTCCACCAACACGCCAGATTTTGAGGGGAGCTGGGGAGGTAGAAGGAGCTATGTCCCCAGCCTGCTCAAAGTTTCTTCCCATCTGAATGTCCCGTGGACACCCTTCTTTCAGTGACTCTTCAAGCTGTTCTCCCCACTCCACACAGCTCTGTACAGACTGCCACGGAGTCCACTCGCTAGATGTAGCACTTCCATGGACATCACAGCTTCCCTCCAGGAATCTTCTCCACAACACTCTTTCCATGCAACCCTCTGGAGATTCTAGGCGTCATCCCCTCCCTCCCCCTTCACGACCTCCAAGGGCAGTCAATGTACAAAGATCCGACTTGCTTCAAAACAGCGCCCCTTTCTTGTAGCCTCTGCACATTGCCCATGCATTGGCAAGCAATCCTTTACTTAAATGTTATTGCAATTAAACCAATTAAAGGGGCCATCTGATTCCTTCTCTAACCACCAACCATATGCATGCCACCATGATCATGCCCACAAGACTCTGGTTCAAACTGGAAAAAAATCAGGACCTGAGTGCCACAGGTATCACCCACCACAGAATAGGACGGGTATTTCTGATGATGTTTGTGGCTCAACCTCACTTTGGTACCACCAGTCTTGGAACAGCAATGCCCTTCGAGTACCTGGCCCCCGGGAAGAATGGGTACATTTCTGAAGAACATTCCCAGAGAATAGTCTTTACATTCTAACTAACATTCTTAGAATGAGAAACATAAAACGCTGAAAATCAGGGGAGGGGGACAGGCAGAAGTTATCAGAAAACTGTTGTACAATAAAATTGAGAGTCAGGCAGGGCAACTTCACCCAGAGACATGTAAGCACTGGGTAAGATGTCCCTTGCTGAAGAATCACCCTACATTCCCTTCATTGTTCTCTTTGATTTGCGTGGAGTATAACCCATGGTGGGGTAGCTTCTGGAGTTAATTGTCCCTGATGGCACAAATGAAAGTGTGTAGAAAGAAATAAAGGCACACAAGAAAGGCTAGGTGGGCTGTGCGTCAAGGAAACAGACAACAGTTGGCTCTATTGTTCTTAATAGACAGAAAAGAAATTAAAGTTAGTAGGAAAGAGTAAAATATAAATCCACCCATGCCATGGTAATAATGCAATTGCAAATTGGCCACTCTAACACTTCATACAGGTTTTCATTTCAAACAGCCAAGGGCTGCTGTCCCCAAATGCAGCACTCTGCCATTGCTGGAACAGCATGAACATTGAGCCCAATTACCATGTCTACCCTCGTCATAGCTATGAAAGGAGACAGGACAGGCTGTCTTGGGCCCTGTCTCCTTTCAAGGCCAAGCTCAGCTCCTCACCTTGAGTGCAACAGTCTGTGGGCAGAAATTGCCACCATTCGACCAGGGTGTACCATCGAGGTGTGTAACTTCCCTGTGTTAGAGTTGGAAAACAGAAAACTTGACTAACAACTTCACACACCAAGACAGGGCTCCAAACCCCAACAAGTCAACAAATCCCCACTGTGTACCCATGCTCATGAGCCTAGCAGCATGGGTTGGAGTCAAGGCTGGGCATCTGCCCCAGGATGAGCAAGCAGTTCACCACAGGGTGGCAGCCAGGGCCTAGCAGAATACTGGGGAAGTGTGAAAGGAGCATTGGTAGTGTGAAGAGGGCATGAGGTACAAGAATAATGACATGGGAAGAGTGCTCTTGGGTTGGACCTTACTGGAAATGAGCCTAGGGGCAGTTCGAGCACTGGGTCCACATCACTGTCTCTGTGTATGAGTGGAAGGCAGATACCGGATGTGAGAACTGTCAGGCTCTATCCCCTTAGTATTTTGAGGCAGAGTCTCTTACTGGGTCCTGGAGCTCACCAACTAGGCTAAGCAGGCTGCTCTTCAAGCCTCCTTTCTCTGCTCTCCCAGCTCACGCCACCACGCCCAGCTGTGTACGTGGGCTCTGGGGATAGAACGTGGATCCTCCGGTTTGTACCTCCCCTCGGGAGCGCTTCACCAACTGAGCCATCTCCCCAGCCCCAGGAAGCGGCCTCTGGGCTGAACTCAGAGGATTTGGTGTATCTAAGGCAAGGGATTAGTCTGAGCAAGGACACTAGAGCAAGGTGCCCTGAGAAAGGCAGAGAGGAGGCCAGCAACAGTGATGCTCAGGGGATGGACGGCAGGCAGTGTGACCTGGCAAGATGGCAGACTTGATGTGACCTGGCTTACAGGAAGGGCAATGGGGACAGTAGTGAAGGAATGGGGGAAATGAGGTTCAGATAAGGAACCAGTATTGAACACATGACTGACAGAAGAAGAAGGATTGGAGGGAAAGGATCCTATCTGCTCCCTCCAAATCCCATTTATTCTCAGCCTCCACAGCAAATGGGACATGGAACTGCCTTTAAGAGAGACTTAGAAGGTTGAAGGGGCTGGCTTACTCAGGCAATGGAGGTTCCTCTGGCCTCCTGGTACTAGCAAAGGAACAACTGCTGTTGAGAAGTTCAGACCCCAATTTTATCATTAAAAACCGAGGCACTTATGACAGAGCTTGCACTGTGGTGGTTTGATTGGAATGATATTCAGGGAATAGAATTCATCTCCACGGGAACATTTCCTGTGGCGAGATGAGCATTCATACAACAACCCTGGGCTCCTGCTTCAAACTGTCCGTGCTCAGACTTCTCTCCTCCTCCCTCCATCCTAGGGCTGCATGTTCTACACATTTCTTTCTGTCTATTGCTCCTCCTGACCCATGCACACACTGCCCTGCAGTGTCTCTGAAACCCTTCAACTTTATCAAGAACTGGCCGATTTTCAGTTGGCTCATTTTGGCTGAGGGTGTGTGTGTGTGTGTGTGTGTGTGTGTGTGTGTGTGTGTGTGTGTGTGTTCACACGTATGCATATGTGTAAAACAAATCTTGTTTATATTCCGCCTCTCTTACTCCATCTTATCTCTTCCTCATCCTGTGTTCTCGGCCATGACATTTCTTCTTGAATTTTTGGTTTTTTTTTTTTTTTTTTTTTGCATGTCTCCAAACTTGCAGCCATCCTGTTTTACCAAAGGCACCTGACGTACCATGTACACGGGCTGCTGCCGTTGCTTCCTTTCTCGATGCTATAATTTTCCCCAGTGTTGAATGACAAAAAATGAATGATCAACTGCACCTGTGTCTCATCATCTCAGTGTTTAGCCTCTGTGCATTTGCTAGCGCCCTTACACCTGCGGATGGCAGGCACCCCCTCCTCTGCTCTCTTATATTCTCTTAACCTCTCCGTACTATTCTTTCTATCTATCTGTCTGTCTGTCTGTCTGTCTGTCTGTCTGTCTATCCATCCATCCATCTATCTACTATCTATCTACATCTGTATGTGTCTGTCTCTGTCAGTCTGTCTGTCTGTCTCTCTCTCTCTTCCTCCCTTCCTTCCTCCTTCCCTCCAGAACTGTTATTTTTACCCAGGATTCACCCATGGCCCCTGTGCCTTCCTTTCTCCCAGATGAGCTGGTGACTCAGGTCCTACTCATTCCTAACTCGTAAAGAAAGGTCTAGCTTCAAAATTAGCCCATCTGTCATGCTACCTGCCTTGCTTCAAGGCTAGCATGTTTGGAACACTTTAACAAGGTTTCGTGCCCCCTCCCCATTTCTCTTTATCTTACTTATTTAGGTAGTTTTGAGATGGGGTCTCACCATGTACTGCTGATGCTCTTAAACTTGAGTTCCTCCAGGTGTGCCATCACACCCAGCTCCTTTGATTAATTCACGGGCAGATGTAAGTTAAACCTTGTTTTCTCTATTTTTCTAGCAAATACTTTAGCTCCTGGTAAAATGTCGTAAACTGTTCTTACATTTCCTCTGAGGTCTTTCTTTATTCCAAACCAAAATATCCCCATTAAAATCATTTCCAAAGCAGCTTTTCACACTGCTTTGATTCTTTTAAGACCGGATTTTGGGCCTGGAGCTGGGGCTGTCACTTGGTGGTAGAGAACTTTCTTAGCAAGTGTAAGACTTTCCCATCTGCAGCCCCACAATAGGAAAGGAGGCCTGATGCCATCTCTTGTGTAGTCTTCCCTACTCTCGTCTTCCCTCCTAAATCTATATAGAAACATTGTCACATAGTTTGAAAGAACAAACTCAGAGCCTACCTTAGCTTAATCAATGAGCTGTCGCCCCTCCCCACACACCCATACCTGATCAGTCAGCATTCTTTTTTCACCCTACATGCTTGTCCACATCCCCATACCATGTCCTAAACTGTCTCCATATTTTTCTCAGTCCTTGAGAGAAAGAGGTAAAACTCGATTTGAGAAAGGTTTTCTACGTGACCTCAATACACCACTTGTCCCACTTGTCCCTCTCTGAACCCCAGTGGGAAGCTCATCACTGAATTCTGAGCATGTTGCCCATTACGTGAGGTTGTAAGACTTCCACGGAAAAAGAAGAAAGTAGTTCACAAATTGAAAGGAGGTGCTATGCAAATGGAGAGGTTCGTTATTGCTAAATGGAACTGACAAATAAATTATTCATTTATGCATATATCACTATGTAAATTTTAACTAATAACAAAGTCCTTTTTTAAGGTCCAGTTTACTGAGATATAATTTGCATACATTAAAATTCACCCTTTTAGGTTCATACATATAAAAGTATGCAGGATGTAACAACCATCAAAATGAAGTGCCTCAAGAGGACCTGTGCTTTCAGGGTCAATCCTTTCTCTCTCTCTCTCTCTCTCTCTCTCTCTCTCTCTCTCTCTCTCTCTCTCTCAATTTCTCTCTCTCTCCTAGCAACTACTGATCTGATTTTCCTCATATTTTTACTATTCCAGAATGCTCTATACATGCAATAAAATAGTGGGCTGCCTTTTTGTGTCTAAAGTCTATCATCTGACAATATGCCTTTCTATAATTCATCCGTATTATGAAATTTTTAACCTTTTTTACTTCCAAGTAGTATTTCTTGTGCAGATACTACACTATTGATGCATATTTTAATATTTCCACTTTCAGTGATCATGAATAAACCTAACAGAGCACTCACATATAGTTCTTATATAGACAGATGTGTTTATACCTCATAAGGAGGTGCAAGTAAACCATTCCAAAGAGGCTATAACATTATAGATTCTCACCAACTGTTTTTTCCTGTTCTTATTAGTTCTATTTTGGAAAAGCTCTGAGAGAGAGAGAGAGGGAGAGAGAGGGAGAGAGGGAGAGAGAGGGAGAGAGAGAGAGAGAGAGAGAGAGAGAGAGAGAGAGAGAGAGAGAGAGAGAGAGAGAGGAGAAAGAGAGAAGGAGAGGAGAATGGAGGGAAAGAGGGAGGGAGAAGGAGAAACGGGGATGGGGAGAAGGAGAGGGAGAGAAAAGGCATAGGCCTGCAACACACATGTGATGATGAGGGTAACCTCTGGTGTCTGCCTTTACCTTCTACCATATTCGAGACAGAATCCCTTACTTTTCAACACAGTGTTCACTATATTAGCTGGCCTGCATTCGTCCAGGGTTTCTCAATCTCACCCCAGGAGTTCTGGGACTGTGGAGGCACACAGCCATAACTGGTGTTTTATGGGTTCGAAGGATCCAAGTTCAGGGCCTCACTCTTGCATGGCACACACTTAACCTGCTGAGCCATCTCTTTATTCCCCATCAACCTTCTTCGCAAGAAAACTGACTTTGCCTTGCCTCTTCCCCTCCCTCCTCTCTACTCCTTTGCCTTTCCTTATTTCCCCCAAATAAACCCCCGCTTTACTTTCATTTAGTGTTATCTCATTGGAGATGTTTATTTGAGTTTTCTTCTAGTCAGGAATGCTAATGTTCTTGCCAAGTGCTGAGTCATCAGGTGTCCCTCTCTATCAATGTCCATTCAGTTTCTCCACATTTAAGTGTTCTGTGTGGTTGTTTTACTGAAGTTATTCATACAGTCTAGATATAGATCCTTTATGTCAGATGTGCATTTTTCAAATTTCTCTCCCGCTTTAAATATTTACCTTCTCATTTCCTTAGCACTCGTGTTCAAAAACCAGAAGTCTTATTTTTTTGTAAAGTTCAATTTGCCAATTATTTTGTTATGGTTCATGAACTTTTTGTGTATCTAGGCAATCATTGTCATAACCGAAACACAAAGTTTTTTCTCTGATCTTTTTCCAAAACATGCTTAATTTCAGAATTCTCTGGTAGCAATTATCAAATTTGAGCCTTTAACTGCTTATACATAAGATATGTATCAAGGTTTGTGAGTATTTGTGTATGCTGTACACAGATGTACTCTTCTCCCCATACCATAAGGGGGAAAGATCATCTTTCTCCACCACCTCACCATCAGTCTAGTCCCTAGCTGGTGTGAACATGAATCCACATCTGGACTTTACCTGGATCAATTGCTACAGCTTTCCTCATTTGAAAACATACCATTTTCAATACTGCTGTTATACAGCAGAGCTGATCATGTTTGCAGGCAGTATAGTATGTAGCCCACTGCTTCCTACTTCTATTCTGAACTCATTTTGGCCTTCTTAAGCTTCCAAATAAATGTTAGAACTGGTTGTAAATGTCTACAGAGAAAGCCTATTAGGACGCTCAGGGTTGAACACAACACAAGTACATGAGAAAAAGTAAACTCTCTTGGCATTGAGTCAGCAATTGCAGGAAGTACATCTGCAAACTCTATTTGATATTATATCTTAGGCCTACTTCTAATTGTCCACCAGTAGTAAATAACATATAAATAATTTTTGTCTTGATATATTAATATATTTGTGAATTAATACCTTAACGTCTTGTGACTAGCCTAATGTATTTCGTAGCTTTCTTGGGCATGCTGATTTAAGCCTTCTCACGATCATGTTGCCTGTAGACTAAGACAGCTCCACTTTTGCCTTTTACTTCTTTTCCTAGTTTATATCCCTGGCAATGGCCTCCAATATAACTATCCACAGAAATCAAGGCTGGAGCTTCCCTATCTTGTTCTTCATCTTACAGGTAGAGCAGCCTGTCTTCCACTGTTGGGATACGATTCCAGGAGATTGTGCAGATGCCTTCCATCGAGCTGATGGCATTTCGGCTCATTCTAGTTTGATTAAGAAAAAAAAAATAACAATCATGTGATCTGAAGATCTGAAGATAAATTCATCGGTAGAGAGTTTGCATAGAACAGACAGGCTTTGGGTTCACCTAGTTTGTCATCTGGGCTAGTTTGGGACAGTGGCTAAGAGAAACAAAGAAGACACCATAGAGGTGGTCACAGCTATTCACAGAGAACATAATCAGGCCACAAAAGTCTCAAAGAAGACCAGATAACAGATCTGAAACCCATGAAAAGATGCAGAGGAGGTGGAAGAGGAAATCACATTAAAACTGTCCCTGGCACCAAAATGTAGAGAAAGAAATCATTATCACTGTCTTGGGGAATAAGGTTTGCACCACTGACATCATTTCTAGATGCCACCCATGCATCATAGGAAACCCGATGGGCAATGAAATATAAATATTAAACGACAGAAAAAGAGCAGTCAGAATAAAACAAAACAACAACAACAAAAACTGTGGCCTAAGTTTCAATTGCATAAAGAAAGCACATAAAAGACCCCTGCCCCTAAGTGTAGCACACAGCTGTACATCCCTAAGAACTTGCTGGCAGTGAGGAGAGTAGGAAGCACTTCACAACAAACCTCTCCATGTTAACAAAAGGACTATCACGCCTTCCATCCTTCTTCGCCTAGTATGAATGGCATCTCCTGCTATGTGTGTGTGGTCTTCCATGCTTGCCTATAACACACATCCTAATGGCTCCTTCATTCCTCTAGCAACAAGTCTGAGAGCTGTAGAAGGCAAGGATGCCCACAGGAAGCTTTATCTGGTTTAGGAAAGCTACACACTGCTAAAGCAAAAACACAGGTCTCATCTCAAAGGAACTAAGAACTTGTTTACTCTGGGTCAAAGATGAGTCTCCCTGGACCATGGATTTGTGTTGCTCGGAATAATAGGTCCCAACATGGAATTGGTTGCACAATTTTTTATAGATACAGAAGAAAAGAAAGTCATAAGTGAGGCCATTTCCCAGATACTTGTGGCGTATTAGAGCAAAGCAGAGAAGATTGTTACAGGTCTGGATGTTATTCGGTGACATTCTCAGATGTTAGGTTAGGAAAGGTGTTTGAGGTGACAGCTGAAAGGTTGTTTAGGTCAAACACAGATGTGGGCAATGAATGGCTAATAAGGGGACTAAAGATAGCCAAGACAACTTGTCTCTATATCTTCAATATTCCAACTCTGCATAATCATATTGTTCAAATCAGTCAACTACGTGAAATATTTAACATAGGTCCATGGCTTTTTTTCTAAGAATTTAAGTTCTCACAACCTGAAAGTTGTGTTTTGTTTTCAAGCAAAAAAGTCCCAAGAACTGCTTTTGAGATTCCAACTTCTTTATAATATAAAGCATTTGTGCATAAAAGAGGAAAAAAGATGGAAAATTAAAGACTTTAGTAGAAAGTCCATAACGAACCAGTATTGTCACAATATGACTGGAGCCAGCCTTGACCAGGAATACATGAACTCTAGGCAGAATTGGTCGAACTTAGGCCTGATGCAAAACCAGGTGACACCCAGTAACTAGAACCTGTGCTTTACATGGGTGCTTAAGGTAGCATGTTACGCATGCTACAATGTGATATGCATGAAAGCTCAAGTGTCATGCATGAAAGATGACAAAGTCCTCATTAGAAAAGTGGAGGCGACCCTCTAGCTCAGCACACAAGCATCAGGCTAGTCGTAGCTAGTGGTTTTTCTAGTGGGACAAATTAATATAGCCCAGTTCCTATTAAGCTGTAGGGCAAAGGTTGTTTTCCATTTTACTTTTACAGGCATATGTGCTAGTTTGATGTCAAATGCATTCCTCTCTATATATTTTATTGAAAAACTGAAAAACATATCCTATAGAAGCTTCCTTAAAAGGAGAGTCTTATAAGTCACTTGCTTTATAGATCCACCTCCCCTGACTTGCTCCTGCTTTGGTCCAAGACTGAATCCTGGACCACACTCAACCAATGAAGAAAACAGAACTGAAAATACAGACAGGCTAACAGATAGTCACTTGTAAACAATGGACTTAGGAGTTTAAACTAGAGTGGGTGTTTGGGGTGATAGATTTTCAATAGTGGGGCACTGCTGAGTAAGCAAAGGTAGCCAAGAAGTAGAAATACAGACCAGGCAGTAGGCCTTCCCACAGCAAAGGGAAAGACCAGAGTGGAACACGTACTGGCTTCTCATTAGTTGACCACTATCCACCACTCTGCTGGGTTGCTTTAGATCAGTGGTTCTCAACCTGTGGGGTGTGGCCCCTTTGGTGGTTCCATATCAGATATCCTGCATATCAGATATTATATTACAATTCATACCAGTAGCAAAATTACAGTTATGAAGGAGTAGTGAAGTAATTTTGTGGTTGGAGGTCACCAGCACAAGAAACTATTAAAGTGTTGCATTGTAAGGAAGATTGAGAACCAATAATCTAGATGCACTTATATCCTTACTCTCCAATGATCTTATGACACATGCCAGCTCCAGGTTTTGATGTCTCCTAATGACATGTCATATGACAACAGAGGTCCACAGACTAAATACTCACTCTTAGGCACACAAGTATCACTTATTATGTGATATGCCCCAAGGGCTCCTCTCAGTAATAATTACACATTGTGCAACCTCAGGTTATAAGTCCACATAACATAAAATGAACTGAAGTGCAGAAGACTGACATAACTAAGCCCAGCCTGTGGAGGGAATGGATGGAGGAGATGGGGCACATAGCCTGACAGCTATCTCTAGCTTTTATGCTTTTGATTCCCAAGTGCCCAGCCCCCACTGTAATAGTTTGTATATGCTTGGCCAAGGGAGTGGCACTGTTGGGAGGTGTGGCCTTGTTGGAGTAGGTGTGGCCTTGTGAATTTGGGCTTTAATACCCTTGTCCTAGCTGCCTAGGATCCAGTATTCTGCTAGCAGCC
Organism: Mus musculus; assembly: GCF_000001635.26. Taxonomy (NCBI): domain Eukaryota; kingdom Metazoa; phylum Chordata; class Mammalia; order Rodentia; family Muridae; genus Mus; species Mus musculus. The sequence continues at coordinate 136,068,368 of NC_000072.6, forward strand.
TTCAGATGAAGATGTAGAACTCTCAGCTCCTCCTGCACCACGCCTGCCTGGATGCTGCCATGTTCCCGCCTCGATGACAATGGACTGAACCTCTGAACCTGTAAGCCAGCCCCAATTAAATGTTGTCCTTATAAAAGTTGCCTTGGTCATGGTGTCTGTTCAAAACAGCAAAGACACCCACAATGCAAGAAGTGAGAAATAAATTGTCAACTTGGAAAACAATTATAAAGGCGAGTAGAAATATCTTAGAAGAAAACGCAGAAAGATGCAGAAAATAAAAACAAAATGATAAAGGAATATAGCATTTGAATAATGTAGATGACTTTTGAAAAGTTTCCTCTGCAACAGATAATAGTTACACAAACAAGTACCTTACAAATGGGTACACAGTTCAAAGACGTTTCATAAAACCAACGGCCACTGATGTTTTTAAAAATGCTTTTATAACTAAATATATATACATCTTCATGGAAATAAAAGTTCCGTCTCTCCTCAAAGCTTGGAAAGAAAGAAAAAAAAGAAAACTAATATGGAAGAGAAAGCATAGAATTCAAAGGAATTCTTACAAAGAAGATCATCAAAAGCCAGCATGAATAGAACAGAAAAAGAAACCCGACTCCTTAAAAGACCAGACTGTGCTTAATCAGAGTGGCTTGCTTCCAGAGCACTTGGGGACTTTCTTCAGTCTGACCCTTTGCCGGTCTCTTAGGGCAAGTGACGGTTATGGAAAATGAGTATCGGACGGAAGGAAGTTGTGGATCTCATGGGTTCTATTTCTTTGGCACAACCTTGGAAAGAGAAGAGCGCCAATAAATGCTCCCCTGGGCTGGGATCTCAGACCTTCAGTTCTGCAGCTGGCTTGGTGGCCAGGCATGGCCACCTTCTTTATGAAATGTGAGGAAAACTGTGTTGTGTCCTGTAGTATGGTGGCATTGGCTCTGACTTGATGGCCGTGAGCTGAACCCTCAGGTCTGACAAAGTTCCCAGACCACCTTCATCCCTTCCAGAGATCTACAGGGTTGTTGTCTCAGTGAGAAGTCAGTTACAGGCTGGGGTGGTGTAGCTGAGCAACCAAGTCCTTGTCTAGTGCACATATGGGGTTAGTCCCCAGCACTGAAACCAACAAACGTCCAACTCCGCTGAGCAAACGAGACAGTTGAGTTGGTATTAAAAATAGAAAATAAAAATAGTGGAGAAATTGGTAAAATAATTGGAATATAAAAGAAGTTATTTTGGGGCTGAAGAGATGACTTCAGTGTGCTATCACTGGCTGCTCTTGCAGAGGACCCAGGTTCTCTTCCCTTCCCGAGGAGTAGCCTACAACTGTCTATAACTCCAGTTCCAGGAAATCCAACATATTCTTCTGGCCACTGCAAGTACCAGTCATACATGTATTACACATACATATATTCAGGCAAACACTCATAAACACATTAAATAAAAATATAGATTTTTCTGATGGATGAATACAAAGAGATTTTCTTTTTTAATTGACTTTTTCTCATACAATATATTCTGAAATATATACAATATATTTCTCATCTCCTGACTCCTCACAGATTGTTTTTAAAAAGAAGAGAGCTGGTGGTGATTAACTACTAAATTAATATACATAACACACAGAGACATGGAAAACAAAATTGCCATCTACCTATTTAGCCTGGGATAGGGCACGGAAAATGCTTTTATATCCAGGCCTGCAGAAGGAATTTTAGGTTAGCATAGAATAATTACCCAACTTAATAACATTTAGTGCTTCATTTTCTAACTACTTTGTAACCTTTGCTTAATTAATTCTCACAAAACCTCTGCGAGGCACGTGTGTATTAAACACCCATTTTGCAAATGGGAAAAGCAAGTGCAAGAGGTTAAGTGACTTCGCCAGTGACGAGACAGAGGCTGGCATGCAAGTCACAGTAAAGCCCATCTGTTCCCCAAGACCATGCCAAGCCATTGCTACCCTACGAAATGGCTGCACTCTCAACCCCAAAGCTCGTCTGGGATGCCACCAAAGATGCATTTTTGCAGTGGTGAAATTGGCCTGGCCTTCATTCAGGTGACAAAAAGAAGGGCATCTGAGTCAAGGAGGTGAAACTCGAGGCAGTCACAGAGAGAAATGCATGGTCAGATCAGAGCTCACTTTCAGTTACTGTCTTTCTCCAGCCTGGTAGAGCAGAATAGCTCTAAGGAAAGCTTGACCAAAGAATATTGAACCAAGTAACCAAGATCCAGGAAAAAAAAAGCATCGCAGATGCTCTATCATCTGAGGCTCTTGGCTCATCCCTCATCAAGGAAACTTCTCTTTGCAACAGAAGACCATTGCACAAAACACTACCAATCAAAACGCAGAGCTGTGGAGCCCAGTTCCAATGGCTTCATCTACAAAACACCCCCACGCCCAATGCTCAGGGAACACTTCAGAAGAAGGAAAGCAAGGACCGTAAGAGCTGAAGGATTGGGAAGTTCGCTGTGAGATTGGGTCTCCCAGTAATGTCAGAAACTAGCCATAAAGCCTTAGCAACATGGCTGCCTAAATATACGTGAACAAGGACTACACCAGTGAGCCTACAACAAAGTGGATGGGGGAGCCCATGAATCTCAACCCTACATCAAGAAGTACAAGCAACTGAGGAATTCTGAGGGTGAGAGAAACTCTTGTGTGGGAAGACGACATGAACTGGTTACCCAATAGCAAATGGTCAGCCCTGAATAAATATGGACTAGTAACATTACACAGACTGAGTGGGTTACATTTAGGGATATATATGTGCATGCATATGTGCTCATAAAAACAATTCATGTATAAGAGGCTATGAATTTGTTAGAGCAAGGAGAGATATACTAGAGGTTATCAAGGGAGGAAAGGAGAAATGATATAATTATACTACCTCAAAAAGAAAAGAAAAATGAATAAATAGAGAAAACATTTAAAGCTTTATCAAGATTATGGGTAGGACCACTTGTGAGTGAGAACCACTCGAACAGTCTTCCAGACCTAACTCTATCCTTCCTGAACTGAGGAATCTGGGACCCTGTAGCCCACCAGTCTGATAGCTGGGTAGCCTGGCTTCCCTCATGGCTCTAACATGCCCTACCCCATCTAGAAATCTGTCTTGAATTTCAGTATACCAACTGGAGCCTGGGTCCTCTTCCAACTCTTACCTCTGCCTTCCTTCTATTCTCTCAGTAAGGGATGGGTCTAGACCCATGGTCCTTCAGCCCACCTGGACACTATGATTTGGTATGTCCCTTAGTGCTGGATTAGACCAGCTCTCTTACCATCTTCACACTCACTGTCCCCTGGGTCTGCTACTCCAATTCCATGGCCCCTTGAAGTTGATCTTCATGGCTTGTTGAACTTTAAGGAGTTGAGAATGTTTTAGTGCTGATGACAAACAGGTACCATGTCTCTGGGAAGTCCTCAGTACCAGAGCACCAAACCCCTCCTTTTGCTTCATCTCTGCTTTTGTTGAGAAGCTTTGGGCTTTTACTTCCTATGAGGGTTGCATGCCTAACGTCATCCCCTAGGACATAAACCACGTTTGGGTGATACTGTAATCTGAATAACTTGCCAATCAGCCTGTCTAGTACCAGCTCAAGAATTTTCATTTAGGGGAAGACAAGGGGTGGCAATGTAGTTAGAGGAGGAAGCCAGGGGACTTAACTATAAGTAGCATCGCTAAGTGGAACCATTTTTATTAATGCAATGCATACTGCAGAGACAGGCTGCTTCTTGAAGGGTTGTCCAGTCAGAACTGACTGCATTTCTCCCAACCTCCCCTCAACTCGTTACTGTACCAGCAGTTAAGTCTCTAGGCTTAGACATGGAGGATTCATAGGATGGAATGGAAGACAGGTGTCAGGCATCTTCTTGTGCACAATATGACTATTTTGGGTGTTTTGTTTTGTTTTGAAATAGGGTCTTATCATGTAGCCTTAGCTGGCTTGGAACTTACTATGTAGACTTGTCCTCAAACTCGTAGCCATCACCTGCCTCTGCCTTCCCAGTACTGAGATTAAAGACATGCACCACCATGCCCAACTACCAGAGTGTGACTTTTGTCTAGCCCAGTTAGGGTTTAGGAGACAGCAGAACTCTTCAGACACCGCTGTGCATATTTTCCACCTTGGCAGAGGGAACGCCTTGGCACCAATGGCTCTGACACTGCAGACTCCAGCAGGAGTGAGACCCACCCAAGCAGACTTCCTCTGCAGAGGACATTTAAGGCAGCAGTTTTACCCATCCTACACTCCAGCCACACCAGACAGTCTCTGCTCCCAGTCAGTATTCACCACCACCTTCGACTGATTGCCATCTTCCGTCTTCAGAAATGTGATCTTTAAGTGTGTTATGTATTTCATTTGTGTAACGCCCTGGATCCTGGATTGGAACACAATGGCAGTAGATTACACTCTTTATTTTACATACTTGAAGATCGAGCCTCTTGAACTCAGTATGCAAATGCCTGTGAATAATATGCAAATTTGCGTTTTCTGCCAAGACGTTGGCATTTTCCTTCTGAGGGGACTGCAAATCCAGTTCAAGAAGGAAGAACATCTTCTGTGCATCGGCGCCTCCTTCTCCTTCTATGAAGGTCCCGACCAGCGTTAATGATGCTAAGCCCTGGGAAATTGTAGGTGCCACTGGATTACATTTAAGCCTACAATGTCCATTTCAAACCATTACTCTGTGCTTCTCAATAGGTGTGTTACAAGTGAAATGGGGCTCCCGAGACTTCCCTGCCAATCTGGAGTTTTATTCTTAACCTGCATAGAAGCTGGTAGTCTCTTTAGTAATTCTAAATTTAAATGTCCTCACCTACCATCCAGATGAGCCTCATGGCCTTCTAAAGAAATTTAGAAAAAAAAAAATTTAAGTTTACAAAGCTTTCTAAGGTGAGATTTATAATGGTGCTGGTAAAACAGGGTCAGACCGGCAGCTGTAAAGCTGTCTTCTCTGCTTAGCCTCAGAGCGTGAACTGCATGTGCCATACACGGCAGCCCACACCATCGCCACTGCCACCACCCTCAGCACCCAGGAGGTGCCCTGACCTAAGGGAAACTGCCAACAAGACTGACCACCAAATTGATAATTATTCCTCTAGTGAGGACAGGACCGTCTCTAAATCATCAAAAATATAATATGTTAAGAGTCACCCTTGTCCTTTGAAAGTAAAGAGTCAAACAAAAATGAGGATGACAACTGATTGTCCTCTGAGAAGCTCATACCAATTCTGGAGTAGATCTTACCTTCTTCCCAACAAGCACGTTCTTTGAACCCAACTGCTTGAAACCGATCTCATTTTTAATGAACCCCAACTCTACTTCCAAAGAATCATGGTGACAGCTAAGAAATATTCACACTTATTACATATCAGGCGCAATATCAGCTTGTCATCTGAGCTTCCTGATAACAACTCTTGCCCAAGTTCTTAGACTTAATAAACAGCAGAGGCTAGATCTGAATCATAGAAACGGTCCCATGACTGTGCATACAGAAGTAGGGACAAACGGACCTGTTTCCGTAGGCTAACACAAGTGTCCCCAAGAACAGAGCTCAGCTCCTCAAATTAACTCTCAGCAATGCCTTTCACTGGTGTTATGACAGAGGGAGAGAAAGAATTCACAAGCTCCTGCTCCCAGTGGCCCAGTTCTAATTTGTATTTTATGCTTTTATATTGGATTCAACAAGCTTTCCACACTCTTCTCTGCCCCTGCTCTCTTTGTAAAGACTATTATGTTTAAAACTAACTCGGGTTCTTATGATGAAAACGAGCACGGGATAGACTTACCTTCCCTTTGTTAGTGAAGTTCCCTAATTGACCCAGGAGGCTGGGGTAAAGAGATTCCCAGGTACCTAGAGCTGTAACAGTGCACACAATGAGGCTGAACCTCTCATTCCCCTCCATTCCCAATGATCAACTTCACTACTCAGAAGTGACAGGGGTAAGGCAGAGATTGACACCCTGAATAAAAACAGTTTTGTCTATAAATTCCAACCATCCCCAAAAGCCCAGCATTGCCAAGGCCCAAGCTTCCGAAAGGAGTCCCAAGAGCCACCTATGGCTTATATGAGTCACCTTTTGAAGACTTTGAGGGAGTGGAAGTATTCAGCAAGTCCCCACGAACGGTGTGAAATGACAGGCGTCTTAGAGAATGAGCCTTAAAACTTGCTGTAAATGAGTAAGCACTTGACTTCCTGCAGATACATTTTCATTGATGGACCTAGAGGATTCAAAGCTTGGAGCAGGAAGGAAGACCTGGGGGCAGACTGAGTTTCTGACCAAGAACATCATTGTTATCCTTGTTATTCTGTTGGCTCTGAGCTTCGTTCAATATTCAAATTGGCTTGATCAACATTGATCAATGGCTAACACTTGGCCCATATCTGAGTACGACTGTACAAATAAATTTGATTAAGTCATTCTGAACAGCTTTGGAATTGCATCTAAACAGTCATATTTCAAAGCAGCAAACAGTATGTCATCAATATTATCAATAAAATATTCATAGGGCCTGTACCCATGCTGATTTCTAACAGCATGGCTGCCTGCTGAGACCATATATGTTCCTGCTATTCTGTGCCAATGGAGAACCATGCAGGGGACAGATGGTAGAAAGCAAAGGAACAATGGGCCATTAACAATGATATTTCTATCATTAGAAATATTTTAGTGTCAGGAAAATCTTCAAATGGTGACATCAAGTGGAAGACAAACCATTATCCACTGTCATTCAAATCAACTAATCTATTGGTGAAAAGTAGGAAGAGATCAAAATATTAGATATTAATAATGCATCAGATCCTCTGATCAACATTGACTAATCCCAAACTACAAAAAAATGTGATAAAATTCTAGCTGTCTGTGAAAAATTAACATGACTGTATATCTCACTTTACTATATATCTGAAAAGCCATATCAAACTCAATTCTATAATTTAATCTCTGTAGATTTGAAAAACACATACTCAGGATCATATTATGAAAGTTTATATTTAGAACTAGATTTCATAAAAATAATAATACATAAAAACCTCCATCAACAAGAACAATAAAAATGTGTATCTATGTGTGCACATATATGTATGCATGCGTGCATACATATGTGTGTGTGCATGTGTGTAGTTCATGTGTGTCTGTGTCTGTGTGTTTGGTGTGTTCATATATATTAATGGGGGCGTGCATGCTATGACATATGATTTGGAAGTGCAATCTCTGAATGGGTCCTCTCCTTTTACCTTATTTGAGCCAAGGTCTAGTGCTGTTCTTCATGGCATCGGCCAGGCTAGCTGGCCTAAAAGTTTCCAGACCTTTTTCTAACTTCACCTCCAATCTTGCTGTGGAAAGCTGAGTTTACAGATATCAACCACCACGTCTGAGTTCTTGCATTGGTATTGGGAATCTGAGCTCAGGTCTTCATGTTTCTATAGCAAGCGTAAATCACTAATCCATCTCCTTAGCCCAATATTTGATTCATATATATATATATATATATATATATATATATATATCCATATATAAGTATATATACATGTATATGTAAGTATGGATGCATATGAATATATATATGTGTGTGTGTGTGTGTGTGTGTGTGTGTGTGTGTGTGTGTGTGTGTGTATGAATGAATGTGTGTACTATAGCACACATAGAGGTCATAGAAAAATCTGCAAAAGTCAGTTTTCTTTTTCCATCATGTGGGTCCTGGGAATAGAATTCAGGTTTTCAAGCTTGGTAGCAAGCTAATTTACCTTTTGTAGTAGTTTCTTTGACTTGTCAGCTTAACCTAATCTAGAGTCACCTGTGGAGGTAGCTTTAATGAGGATTGTATATACCAGATTAGTCTGTGGGTCTGCCTGTCTATGGGAGACTATCTTGATTATGTTAATAAAGATGGGAGAACCCACAATGGGAGGCACCATTCCCTAGGCAAAGGTTTCTGAAGTGTAGATGAGTGGAGAGAGCAAGCTGAGTTGAAGCTTATATGCATTCCTTGCTCTCAGATTCCTGACCATGAATGTAATGTGACCAGCTGTCCTGAGCGCCTCTCTGTGTCACCTTCTGCCATAACATGCTGTGAACATGAACTGGAAGCCAGAATAAACCCTTTCTCCTCTAAGTTACTTTTACTGGGGCATTTTCCACAGCAACAGGTAACAAAACTAAGAAATCCAGTGAGTCACCTCAGAAGCCACAACCCAGCCCAGCATTTTTAAGAGAAAAGGGGAGTTTGTATTTTATTAAGTGATGGCATATAATTATGTTTACCAATATACCAAGTAATTTAAAACTCATAGCAAATATGAACAGAAATATCATAAGAGAAATTATGAGCATACATGGAAAAGAATGAAATGAATCAGTTATAGAAATAAAAATTAGCCCAGCATTAAAGTGTAATTTTATCTATCTATCCTAAGGAAAACTTACTTTTAAAGAGCAAATAGCAAGGGTAGGATGAACCCTGACACATTCACAAGGGAACACAAATGAGCAGAAAGCATTTCAGAAAATCCAATTGATATTATGGATCAAAAAGCCTTAAAACTGTTCACACCTCTGACCCTGTAATTCAATTTATGGGGATTTCTGCTAAGGAAAGAATGCAAAATGCAGACAGAAAGACTTTGTACACCAAAGTCTTCACTGCAGCATCATTTATAACAGTGAAAAATTGAAAGTAATTAAATGGCTGACACTAAGAAGGTGGTTAAGTAAATTATACTATAGCACTATGACAGAATGCTAAATAGCCTAAAAAATTATGTTTACCAAGAGTTTTTAATAACGTAGAATAATCCTTTTGCTTGTGCTGTGAAGTTAAATCAAAAACAGAAGCAGAGGAAACATCGTGGTTTCATCTCTTTAAAATTGCATACAAAGGATGCTAGAAGACAATATCCATCGTCTTTGTCAGAATGTGAGTGATTTGTTTCCATTCTGCCAACTTCTCTGTTTTTCTCCCTAAAATATCCCACAATGAGCATATGCTACCTTCATAATCAGAAAAAAAAATGCTGGTTATATGTTATCCATATTTCAAGGATGTGTAGCAGACATTTAATAGGAAGAGATAGAGGAAAAAGAAAGGATGAGCTGAAATGAAGCAAATAACCAGATGAATGAAGACTCCTGTCCCCTTTCCACAATGCTACTAAATTTTTAAGACTATGTTGTGATTAGCAATTACAAGCCTGTGAAATATTTACCTCATTATCTGGGCAAAATTAAGTTAAGTCCATCAATCTGTCTTGCGTCTTCTATTTCCTACTCGTGACTTAAAGGAGTCTTGTGATGGATCGTGTGGGCAGGAAGCATCTCTGTAGAGTGAGAGTCATGATCCAATTTTGGGTTATCTGGTTTATCTAAAGTGCTTCAGCCTCTTGCATGTGAATATAAGGATTACTCTGTGTGTCAATGCGACGTGCATGTAAAGCAGACATATGGTCAAGAGTATTAGAATGGAGAAGCATTGGTTGATTTAACAGAACACCCCCACCCCACTCTGTGGTGACTGGAATATGGACGGGCCCCATGGGCTCATATATTTTAGTGTTTGGTCATTAGGGAGTCTGCAGTACTAGTCAGGGATTAGGAAGTGTGGCCTTGCTAGAGGAAGTGTGTCATTGGGTGTGTTCTTTGGGGTTTCAAATGCTCATGCCAGGCCCAATATCTCTCTCTTCCTGCAGCCTGTTGGGCAGATGTAGAACTTTCCAGCACCATGTCTGCCTGCATTCTTCCATGCTCCCCACCATGAGGATAATGGACTGAACCTCTGAAACTGTAGGTCACCCCCAATTAAATGCTTTCTTGTTATGGTCATGGTTTCTCTCCACAGCAATCTACTGCTGTATTCTAACATTGACTAAGACTTCACCCCTCCTTTATCCTATGAAGAAACTGAGGCCCAGAGAAGTCACTTAGTCACTTTTCTCAAGCTCCCTCACCCATCTTGGGACAGGGACAGTTTGTAGGTTTTCCACTGGTTGAGACCACTGCATTTACACCTGACTTCTGCATATGGGAGAAGCTGGGAAGCTGAAGTATCGTCACCAGGATGCTCAGCTATTCATTCACAGACTAAAGGAACTTGACCAGCTGCTATGTGGCAGAGCTGTCCTCGGTGCTTGGAACTGTCATCAGTGATGTCAACCAGCAGCAAAGGCAGAGTCTGAAGCGATGCCTCCTTCCCAGGTGCTCCCTGAGCAGAGCAGCAATTCTGAGAATTTGCAAGGCCAGAACTCCAGAAAAGCTTAAGAAATAACAGAAAAACAGGTTCCATAAACCCAACTCTAGCCAAGTGTCTACCTGCTTTCTAAGTAAAGCTTGTTGTAGTGAACAGGATGACTGGATAAGGTTTTAGGCTGAGGTTTTCGGAAAGAGGTTTTGAAGGCTGGGGATACAGTTCAGTTGAGCGAAGTCTTGCTTAATAAGCATGGGTTTGATCCCAGCACTACATAAACAAGGTATTGTGGTCCATAACTGAGACAGTGCTCAGAGGTGGGGGCAGAAAGGTCAGAAGTTTGAGGTCATCCTTTATTATATAGTGAGTTTGAGGGCTCATTTGGAATATGGAAAACCTGCCTCCCAAAAAAGGAACAGAGAAAGAAAAAGAGAAAAAAGGAAAGGAAGAAGAGAAGGAAGGAAAGGAGGGATGGAGAAAAGAAGGAAGGAGGGAGGGAGGGAGGGGAAGGGAGGGAGGGAGGGGAAGGGAGGGAAGGAGGGAGGGAAGGGAGGGAGGGAGGGAAGGGAGGGAGGGAGGGGGAGGCAGTAAAGAAGTTTTGAATATAGAACTTTAGGTCTCTTTCCTAACTTTGAAGCCTAGGAGGCATTTGCTGACTTAAGAGTCTGTGGCTATATTGCCTATAGTAGAAGTTGATTAAATTATGACTTGAAGCACAATACCTAAACTCCCTTTATATCTAATGGACACTAACATAGACGTGTAGATCATTATTAAGTATATTACATAGTATGTCTATACTACTTAACAAGAAATTTTAATATACAATTATTCCTACATACAGAAGTTCAAGCAGATGCACAATAACTAAGAAATGTAACTAGCCCACGTATGCATCAACAGACGACTGGATGAAGAAACTATGATTCATTTATACAGTGGAATTCTTCAGCCATAAATAAAGTGAAATCGTGGCATTTACAGGAAAATGGATGGAACTGGAGATTATTGTGTGAAATGCAATGAACCAGGGAAAATACTACATGTATTCTCTCACATGTAGAATCGTCTTGTGTTTGTGTGCATGTGTGTGTGTGTGTGTGTGCACATGTGTGTATATATGTATGTGTGTATGTGTATATGTGTGTACACCTGTGTGTGTGTGTGTGTGTGTGTGTGTGTGTGTGTGTGTGTGTGTGTGTGATCTAAGGAGATCTAAGGGGCAGGAGGAAAAGAGCAGAAGGGAGTGTAACATCATAATACGTGTCATAAAAGCAGACTGGAGAACTAATTTAGTGAAGGAAAGACAGCAACAAGAATTGGACAGAAAAGTGAGAAAGACAATGGATGAGGGGCCCAGGCTAGAACAAAGAGCAGTCACGGGTGTAGGAAAATGCAGTAACAAAGCCTACCACTTTCTCTGCTAAATATTTACACTAATAGGTTACACACTTTTTAAAAACGAAGTATGTGAATGAAGGCTGACATTGCGATATTGGGAGGGGGGCAGGATAATAGAAGCCGCCAGAAATGAGCCAGCTCCCTTTATTTGGCAATCAGCTCAAAGCTGAGAACAGCAAAGGCATTGCCAGGACAGAGTAATAGTGGACGGGGAGTCGGCTGCAGAGCTGAGGAAGCTAAGGGGCAGGATGAGCTTGGCTATGACAGGCCCACGGGGACGGTAATTAAAGATCAAGGCAGATATTTGGAACAGCATCAAGGTGAGGATAGAGTGCCCAGCAAAAAGAACAAACATCTGCAGCATCTCCACGGAGCGTGAGGCCGTAGAGACCGTCCACCCAGACACAGTTACGGACAAATGGGCAATCTAAGGATGTGATTATTAAAGGCACAGCAGCATTTAGAACTTCTGAGATATATCTCCAGAATGAATATAATGTGTGCTACATGGTAATAGCTTCTGTACGTCATGCTAAAAAATAATTGCTGCTTCTTTATTCCCATCGTATGGTGATCTCATGGTTCTGTAGACAGATGGCGTCCTCAGCAAAGTTCAGAATATGAAACGCACCAGAGAGGCTGGGCCTTTGATCTTTAAACATAAAGATGATTCACACGTCTCAAGCAACTTAATCTCTCTCTCTCTCTCTCTCTCTCTCTCTCTCTCTCTCTCTCTCTCTCTCTCTCTCTCTCTCTCTCTCTCTCTCTCTCTCTCCCCCCCCCCCTCTCTCTCCATCTACCGAGGCTTTAACATAGAGTATCAGTGTAGCCTTGAGAAGCTGTTAAATGTCTTGCACCACAGTTTTGTCTTCCGTAAATTGTCTACCCTTGCAGTATCCTTGTGAAAATTGAATGATGGTGGATGTAAATATGGCCAGAGCATCTGGCTCCCGACAAATACTAGTTATGACCACAGTTACGATGAAGATGCTTAACTGCAGAAGATAGACTGCTTTTTCCCACATGCTTTTCCATTATTCTAAAAAAGGCAGCCATTCTGCCCTCCTGTCTTCCTTCCTTCAATTCCAAGAAATAGACAATAACTGGAGAAAATCCTGGCAGGTTAAAAAAAAAAAAAACTCTCAGTAGCCTTGTCAGTCACCTTACTGCAGCAAGTCCCAGGCAGACCTTCACAGCAGGGTCACTAGGGAATAAGTACACCTGGAGCTCCTTGAAGAATCTGTCCAAACACATTGCCTGCCAGGAGAGCATCCCCAAATAAAGAGCCCCCAGTCTTACTCCCATTGAGCTGCAAAGCTAAACATTACCAAGGAACACACGCAAAACAGCAACACCTGAATAAAGGGAGCTCAAGTTGACTGGCTAGGAGACTCCCAAATCTTTAACATTTGAAAGTAGTGTGAACAAAAATATTGCCATCTGTTCCTGTCATTTCCCAAGAAAGATCTCCGTAGCCCTTAAGCATCCTAACTGTTTAAATATATAGAAAAAACAGGCTCTCCAACAGAGCCCAGGGACCTATGGAAATCATTAACTCTGGGATCGTGAGCAAGATGCCTTTCTCACAAGATGTCCTATAAGAGAATCTCAAAAGTTCAAGCTAGAAATAATAGTCTACAGATCTTTAAAGAGCATTTAATATATACACATATATGTTAAGAAAGCACAAAGACATTGTTGGTGGATAAAATATTTAAATGAGGCTGTGTTACAGCCATGTAATGAGAGCATGGTTTTATTGAAGGGGGCACAGTGAAGGACTATTACTCAGTTCACTAGTTCAGCTGGGGGATGATGGGCTCCAGAGCTTCATTATCTTAGCAACTTGATCCTTATCATCTTATTCTGCTTAAATTCTCCCACCGTCATATTGGTAGTAAAAGGCTACCTAAATCTAGATGGGATTTACCACAAGGGTTGATTTTATTGATGAGGAAGATAGAGGGAATGAGAGGGGGGAGAAGAAGGGAAGGATGGAAGGAGAAGGGAGAGAGAGAGGGAGAGAAGGAGGGAGGGAGGAGGAAAGAAATGAGGAAAAGAGAGAAGACAGGAGAGAAGAGAAAGAGCACTGACAACAAATACCCATGGGTTAATTTTTTTTCTCCATTCCTTTTGAGCTAATCAAACTTCAATCAACAAATAGGACCCATGAGTATCTAATATTAGAATGTATCATTTTCTACTTCATTCTTCTTAGCTAACGCCTAATATTATTTGAAATAGAACTAGAGGAGATAATGTAAGCTTCTGAAAAATAATATACCCAGCCACCATGGCATGTCACTTATACATATATTTGCATTTGCTAATCAAAACTTATTAGAGATAAATCAAGCTTCCGGTCAAATACCATATCACTTATTCAGAGCAAAGTAGGGATTTGAACCCCGGGGTACCTGTTTCTGGGCATGGGATTTTTAACTACAAATATGTAACTAGTCTCTTGGTTTGCATGGCAGCCAGAGACCTCCGCTTATAGCCATAAGGAGAACACAAGAAGCAAATCATAGGAACTGGAGAGATGGCTCGGTGGTTAAGAGCAGCTCAGATTTCATCACCCATGTTGCAAGCTGGACATTCTGCAGATACTTGTAACCCAGCCCTGTGGAAAGACTGCTGGGACTCACTAGCTCTTCAGCCTAGCCAAGAAAAGTTGAGCCTCATATCAAAGAAGAGAGTTTGCCTCAGAGAATAGACAAGAGAGTGAAAAAAGATACCCAGCCTTCTTGGGCTTCTGTACATGTGCACGGGCACATAAACTCATTCACCTACACATGCACACATGCACTCACATAGATGCACACATGCACTCACATAGATGCACACATGCACTCACATAGATGCACACATACACTCACATAGATGCACACATGCACTCACATAGATGCACACATACACCTGACTAAATAAATACAACCAAGATATCCCTTCCTTGGCTGCCTTTCACACTTCCTGGTGCATTCCTTAACCCAAATAAAAATAATGACAATAGCTACCTAATATGAATATTTCTACTGCTGCTGCCTCCACAACCACTGACTGAGAACTGAGTTTTGTCAAACTCTGTATTGAATTTATATAAGGATCATGTTTCCCATTTAAGAGAAAACTTAAAATTCAGAAAGCACAGTGGCTTGCCTCAAGACATTCTAGTTTATAAGGTGGAGACAAGTCTAGAAGCCAATAGAGTCAAAATGCATTATAAATTCAAAATACACTAGAAAAGACCTGGATGCTAGAATCAAGACCACATTAATGAAACTGACATAGGAGGCTGACGTAAGCCTAACACCTACTTGTTCAAAGCCAAAAAGAAAAGTCACTTTCTTAAACTGGGGGGTGGGGGTTGGGGGTGGAAAGGCCCTCACGGAAAAGGATGGTGCACTGTTCAACAGAAATAAGACAAGACAAGAGGATCTGGCAAAAATAAGTGGGTCAGTGCCAAGCTGAAGACTTTCATCACATGCCGATCGGGTGCTTTACATAAGCCACGTTCAATCCAAATGACAACGAAAATGGGCAGGAATGTCCTAAGGAGTGTCTCTTTTCTGCCCTGAGCACTTTGAAGGCAGACAGTGTAGTGGTAACAAGTGCCAGACACACATTAAGGAATCTATAAATATTAGATTTAATTATTTTATATGTCAAAATGATAAGTTAAACCAAATGATTCATCTGGAATTAAATAAGTCAAAAGGGGGAAATATCCAACTGTCTGCTTCCTGTTAGATCATATAAACAAAGACAAGTGCGTTGGGTCTGAAGTTGAGAACTTTTTCTTATTTTGTCTGATCTAAACCCCTCGGGATATGTAGCCATGGCTGTGTTCTCTTTCAAGAAATCCACAGGTATGCTTGGAAGATGACGACACCCACAGAGTTATAGTTCAAGGATTTATTCCATTTTTCATTGTTTATGTATGTGCGAAGGTTCACATGCAAGTACAGGGCTAATGGGGTCCATGAAAGGGTATGAAACCCCTTAGCGCTGCAGTTATAGGTTGTGAGCCTGAAGTGGCTGATGGGAACTGAACTTGGGCCCTCTGCAACAGCAGCACATGCTCTTAACTAGTGGCCATCTCTCCTGAACGAGAGGTCCTTTGATTTTTTTTCTTAATTGAGGGATAATTTACAGCAGTCTTCAAGCCTTTCTCCAAGACCACACATGACATACCACTAACTTGTCAGGTAACAAACCAAATTTCCTACCAATTCCTCCAAAGAATACCTTCATACTACTCCAGGACCCAAAAGAGTATCTCCTGGCACTTAAACCCTCTCATTCTGGCCCTCTCTTATCAAGTATAATAACTATATTTTCTTCCTTTCTTCATATTTTTCTTTTTATTTATTCTCTCATACTATACATCCCAACCTCAGCCTCCCTTCCCTTCCTCCCAGTCCCTCCCACACACCTCCCTGTACCCCCGGATCTGCTGCTCCTCTGTTTCTCTTCAGAAAAGAGCAGGTTTCCCAGAGATATCAACCGAACATGGTGTGACAAGATGTACTGAGACCAGGCACCGACCCTCACAGTTTGTCTTAGCCAAAAGGCTAAGAGACAATTGATGTCTCCAAATTATGTCCCCAAATTTGCATGTTACTGTTTGCTTTTTTTACCGTATATGAAGAAAAACACAGTGCATGTATTTACTTCACCTCTCAGCTTCTCTCACTCTATATTGTATTTCTGAGGGGCAGCTACATTGCACTTCGTCTGCCTTAGTTACCAAATTCTGTTCCATTCTAACGTTGTGCTTTAATTTCTGAATCTGTATTAGAATGCAGATGAGACCTTTGAACAGATTCCCAATTGTAGGTCATCCTGTCATCTCAATTTGTTATCCAAGAACATTCATACAATCACATATGGGGTCCTCTGATATGGCCAATTATACTTGAAAAAGCCACATAGATGTATCCTTCTAAGTCTATATTCCACCAATGTAAAAACAAAACATAATCAATACAATCTCTTAACTTAGCATTGTCACTTTTTTTAAAAATTAGGGCTGGAGAGATACTGTTCTTCAGAAGACCTGAATTCAGTTCCAAGCAGCCACACTGGGAAGCTCACAACTACCTATAACTGCAGATCCAGAGGATCTGACGCCCTCTTCTGGCCTCAGGGGGCTCTGCATGCACGTGCACATACCCACATACACAGCCATTAAAAATAAACTTAAAACATTCAAACATTACCCAATCCGTTGAGTACAAAGTGGTAATATATGATGGTTTTCATTTTCACTTTCTGGTTTTCTAATGAGATTGAATGTCCCTTTCATATAGTTATTAGCCACTTAAATATTCTCTTCTAAGAAGGGGCAGTTTGGACATTTTAATACTAAATTATTTCTTTTATTCTCATTACATGTACAAGAATATCAATTTCTGTGTAATTATTATTACTTCTTATCTATGGAAACTGGCCTAAAGTTGTGTTAGCACCCTCACGACTTATTATGGATATATAGTAGCTTATAAAATCCTGATCAATGCTATCCCATAGGGCAGTCAGTGTAGCCCCTAAAATGTGGATAATAAAAAGAAAAGACAGTTTAAGTTAAATTATATTTACCTAAATTTATATAGCTACATGTGGCTACTGGCTATCATACTAAATAGTACAATATTAAATATTCAATCTGTCAATTACCTTAAAAACATATTTTCCTTTTCTATGTCCATCTTTCTGCTATCTTTATTGAATAATTTGACAAATGAACTCTGTTAGTCACACTTTTTATCACTGTGGCCAAATATCTGATGAAACAAACTAAGGGGTGAAAGGTTTATTGAGAGATCATAATTTCAGAGTTTCTAACTTGACCCATGAGCTTGGGCAGAATTTTATGGTGGTAGGTGTGTACAACAGAGAACAACGGTCTCTGGGGAATGAAACCTGGGAAAGAGTGGCAGAGAGAGTTGGGACAGAGGAAGTAGGAAAAAGGAAAGAGAGAGGAGAGGGGATGCTGGGCGAGAGCACAAACCTGTGCCAAGAGCTATCTCTCTCTTGTATTCCATCAGAACCCTCAGCTCTGGGATAGTACTGTCACATTCAGGGTGCACTGTCCTTTTCTGCTTATCCTCTCTGGAGAGAAACTCATGAGCACACTCAAAACACGTGCTTTATAAATCTCCTAGGCCCTTCTCAAACCCACAAAATTGGCAAGCAAAAGGAACCACTGGCTGCTGTCCTGTTGACACCCAGATGCATCTATTTAAGGTAAAACACTCCCTCTCTGGCCCCCACAAGGATCGTGTCCCTCACACACTGCAGTGTGCATTCAACCCAGCTCCTCCCGTTCCTAGCGGTTTCACTGTTCCAATCTGCTTCAAGAGTTTCAGTTTAAAGCCACTCTGGGACACAAAGCCAGCTCTTGGCTATGATCCTTTATAAAAGCAAGAATGAGTTACATACTCCAAGGATACAAAGGCACTAAGTAAATATCTCTATTGCAAAAGAGGAATATGAAGGACTAGATGAAAGCAAGATCCAAGGCCAGCAGAACAAACATTGACTCTTCTAGATTCGAGTCTAGCATAAGGTAGGTCATTTGGTGGCTTAATGTGACTTATGAAGGGCTTGCTGTTGTGTGACAACTTTTCTTGAAGAGAAGCAACGTAAAGGTCTACTGCAGCCCCTACGTAGGCATCACATAACAGACCAAAGTACAAATAGCACTAAAGTCCAATTTGATGAACCAATGAGTTTTATTAGAGTTACTTTCAAGAGTACAGGTGAGGGATTACTTCCAAGAGCAGAAATGACTCAAAGATAGCTGCATTACCAGTGCCCAGTCCAGCACTGTTGTTAACAGTGCACCAGCTGGGAAACCTAGAGCATACTGCACACCGACAGGCAGCTCAGCAGGTTAGAGGGTGTCCTTTCCATGCATCTCTGGTGTAAACCTCTTTCAGGCAGCTCGCTCATTTCTGCTTTTTACAGGCAGCTGGTCTGGTCCTAGAGTCTTTGCAGCTTAAGTAAGTCTGATAGGAACTCTCAGCTTCCATCACTTCCTCCAGAAAGGAGAGGCCTGGTGAAGCTGTAAGTTTCAGGGACTTCCTGGAGCTATTCTGAGTTGTTTGCCTACCTTCTTCCCTGCAGGAAACTGTTTGACAAGACCTGCCTTGTACTCCATGCCAGTTACAACTGCTATAGGTTTCTTAGACTGCATCTGGTTTGGTCCCTGATGCCTTCCTTGGCAAGACAGTCCTGATTCAAGAGCAAAACAGCTTCTTCTGGACATGACAGGACCTTTGCCCTCATGAACTCAAGAGTAGCCATGGTTGCCTGCACAAGACCTGAACAAGATCACATTGATAACATTCTATCATGGAATAGCAAGGAGCTTATGAGCCCTCACACCTAACTAATCTATTATGGACAGGTGATGGCATTGGGGGAGCAAGGAGAAAAATCAGTTTTCTTTAATGATGGTTGGTTTACCAGACCCTTCAAATAGAAGCGTATGTACAGCATTAGAATCAATAGATAATTATAAGGGGGATTTTTTTGTGTTTCTTTTGTTTTGTTTTTACAAAAAGATGAGAAGAAGGAACTGTTAAGGTGAGAATAAATCTGGAGAGAGTTAAGGGGAGGCGCTGCTGAGGGTGGACACAATAAATGTGCATTACATGACATTCTCCACTAATAAAAATATTTATTAAAAAAAGATTTTCAAAAAATTAACTGGTCTATCACATTTAGCCTAACCTCTACAAAGTGTCAGGGCATGAACAAAATGTAGACAAGCTTTTTGCCAGAATGTAACACAAATAGCTGCTGGTTCCATTCCCAGGAGACTCCTTGCCTCTGTCTGACGCAGATCACTGTCTGTGTCTGTCATTTTGCCACTGTGACAAAACATCCAGAGTCAGGTTTCAGTAGGCATTCGGTTTTGAGGTTTGAGTCTGTGCACACAAGGCTCAGTGAGCTTTGGCAGAGCATCTGGGTGCTGCCATTGTGTGAGGGAGGACTTCTCCACCTTGTGGTAAGGGAAGCACGCAGAGAGAAAACACCTGCAACCTGGATTTAGTTCACAGCACCCACACAGCAGCTCACAACCATCTCTAACTCCAGGCTTAGAGGATCTGTCTCCCTCTTCTGGTCTCCTTAGGCACTACATGTATGTTACATCCATGCCTGCAAAACACCTAGACACCTAAAATAAAAACAATAAGTAATAAAATATTTCACCAAAAAAGTTTTTAAAAAGGAATATGTCACTCATGATTAGATCTTTAATGTTTCCCAAAGTCTTTGTGTACCTATTGAAATAATATAATTTTGTCATTTAAACTTCTAATGTGATGAAATATACTACCTGATTTTTTTTTAATATTTTCAACCTTGGACTCCATGAAAAATGCTTGGTCATGATATGTAAGTAATTTCAAAGATTTTGGATCTCATTTGCTGCGATATTTTCCCATCTATATTTATGAGTATAATTGACCTATAATTTTTCTTTCTTGTGTGCTCTTGCTGGGTTTTAGTATTGAGGTTACCTGAACATTCTGAAGAGAGAGAAAATAAAACAACAAAACACTTGAAACTCATCTCTTTTTATTATCTTGATGAGTCTGTATAAAAATTAATGAGATCTTCTTTTCACATTAGACCACTTTTGCCAATGAAGCCATCACACCCGCCTTGGTTTTTAAAGGAACATTTCTTCTGCTAGCAATTAAATGTTTTTTACGATAATGTTTATTTTTCCTATTTATTTGTGAAGCAGTGTTGGTAACTCCTATCCTCTGGGGTTTTGTTGTTATTGTTTTTTGTGGGTTTTTTGTTTTTTTTTTTTTTTTTTTTTTTACCATTTCAGCTACTTTAAATTTGCCAGCATAAATATTTACAATGACCTTTCATCTTTTCATGAGAATGCTCCCTTTTATTTCTTAGAGGATATGCGCTTCATATTACTTCCTGCTGACCTGTCTTGTACGTAAAGGCACGTTTCTTTTCCTAAAATATTTACTTTATAGTCTATCATCAACTTAATTTTTACTCTTTATTTCCCTTTGTATTTTCAGATTTTAATTTTCTTTAACTTCATGAGAAAAGTGTAGTTTATTAATTTTCAGTCAATTTTTAAAATATAAGCTATATTAAGAGAAATTACCCAAGGAGCTAAAGGGAACTGCAACCCTATAGGTGGAACAACAATATGAACTAACCAGTACCCGGGAACTCTTGTCTTTAGCTGCATATGTATCAAAAGATGGCCTAGTCGGCCATCACTGCAAAGAGAAGCCCATTGGACTTGCAAACTTTATATGCAGTACAGGGGAACGCCAGGGCCAAAAAGGGGGAGTGGGTGGGTAGGGGATTGGGGGGGTGGGTATGGGGGGAAGTGGGTATGGGGGACCTTTGGGATAGCATTGAAAATGTAAACGAGGAAAATACCTAATAAAAAATCATTTTGACTGAAAAAAAAATAAAGTCTCTTGATTTCACATATATTTTTATTTTGCTATTAGACTTGTACCATCTAAAATCTTTCTAGGAACCTGAAAACATTGATCAATTGAAGTGACTCATCTGTCTGAATTATATTTTGTCTGCTATTAGTGTAGTCATAGCAACATTGTTTGATTAACATTTTAATGATATATGTCTCCCAAACATTTGTGCTCATTCCTTTAATATCCATATATTTTGTAGATGTGCAATCTAGTAAAGCATGCCATTTGATTTTTCTCATAAACTCAGTCTGCTATTTACTTTTTAAATGTGAGCAGTTTTAGTTATTGGGACCACAGTACAGTGTGCTGTGACTATAAATCTATTCCCTTTATCTGATGCTTTCTCTCTGAGCCCTCTCCTCTTTCTTTTATCCTGTCTTTCTTTGCATTCTTGGCAGTGACTATTTTTATAATTTTTAATTTCCTATCTGCTACATTATGTCAGATAATTGGTTTCTATTGTTTTAGGGATTATGCAGTGAATTAAAACATGTCTGCTTAATTTATCACATCTTAAAGTAACTAAATACCATTAGCCTTATCTCAGGAACTGTAGGCATCAGAGGGCACTCTAAGCCTCTGGACCTCCCTGCCTAAGTTAAAAGTACATCTTGGATGAGCATTTCTCAGTGTGTTATCTTTGATGGGATTGAATACACTTAATGCTCATTTTAAGTTCACTCACACACCTGCCTACCCATTCTTCACTCCATCTTGTAGCTCAGACAGTATGGCTTAGGCTTTGGTTCCTTCTGCCTAAGTCAGAATAGCAGCAAGTTCTTTGGTGAGAGTCTGTGGTTGATGAAGAGTCAGCTTCTCATTTTCCTGAAAAGTTTTAATTCATTCTTAGCAAATATATTCACTGGTAATGAATTCTGCAATACCAGTTATTCGCCTCCCATAGTTCCCGGCCCAGCTTCTGATGTTTCTATGGATTTGTCAGCAGTCATTTTCCCCACCATTTCACTATAATATTTTTCTCTACATTCTATTAAGAGATTACCTATCTAGTTGATATTCAAACATGATAGTATGACATAATTTTAAGGTAGGAAACATTTTGAGGCATAGCATCTAAATTTGTTTCTTTGTGATCCTTGGATCTTTTGAATCGGTAGATTTGATTTTTTTAATAAATATGTTCAATCATAAATACAGTTATATAGCCATAGGTGGGTGTAGACAACACTTGAAGCCATGCATTTAAACACATGCATATTCAAAAATGGTCATGTACTTCTGGAAAATTAAACTAGTTATGGTCATGATTAGTCAAGGATATTTCTATGGTATTATTTCTCCACTGTCTTGCCTAGCTTCTGGTATAACTTGTAGAAAATTCTATATGCCTGGAAGGATAGGGAAAATGCCTCCCCCTACTTCCTCCTGGACAGTTCTTCAGACCAGTCATCCAGTTCACCAATTCTCTCTTCAACTATATACAAATCAGCCACATAAACTCTTTGATAGCATGGTTGTAA
This sequence comes from Mus musculus, assembly GCF_000001635.26. NCBI lineage: Eukaryota > Metazoa > Chordata > Mammalia > Rodentia > Muridae > Mus > Mus musculus. The sequence goes on from NC_000072.6 coordinate 136,090,926, forward strand.
TTTTAATTCCAAGAATGGTTCCCTTAAAAACCTTCAAGAATACTTTTGTATTTTCCTTTAAATGTGCTCTTTATATTTCTTTGAATATGGCATCTTCCTGGTGACTCTAACGCCCAGGGAACTGGCCGCTCTGCTTCTGTATCTGTCATTTCACGGGGTTCTTGTTAGTTTTGTTAAATGCTAGTTATGACTGGCTGACTGCAAACTACCCTAGGAAATAAGGGAGCGAAGAGGCAGCTGGCTCTCAGCTCTCCCGGATCAAAGTGTCATCTTCCAAAGATCAATGCTGCATCTGATGGGTGTTTGGGATTACTGATTCGATTTAGAGTCATCTCAGACTGAACTACACATTGTTGCAAATATGCTTTTCAAGTATTCTGATAACTAAGAAGCCAGCTAGGATTACAATTCCTGAGGGGTGTTTCATGCTTTTACCCTCTTGGTGCCTTTCTGTTTAGCCTCAGGCAACTCTCCATTGAGTTGCCTGGTGGCATGACTATGGTCTCATCTGGCTCTGATTATAATTTGATATAAAGGGTTCCTCTAGGCTTCCAACTTGGGTTGAGTCCCAAGCTTTATTTCTGCCCTCATTGGCCAGGACAGGAAACTACAACCAACCTTCTAGCACTGGCAAAGCCCACTGCAGCAGTGGGGCTCGCTGTGGTTTTTTCGAATGGGAATTTCAGCCTTGTGATGCCTCATTATCCCATGGAAATTCGATGTTTTTTCAGGGGAAATGCTTTTATTCAGCATTCTAATTTGTGTTTATAGAAATATTAGTCTGAATAGCTGTGTTGCCATGTTTCCAAGAGTGAAATAGCCTTTTCTTACATTTCTGTCGTTTCATTTACTTCCTTTTGTGCCTGGGAAATGTCCATATATCCACAAGCAGTCATAGTTTTCTCTCCAGTGTCTAGTGAGACACCGACCACAAAGGGCACTCCTCAATCTCCTCCCAGCTTCAGGCAATGGTCAGTCAATCGCCAGAGGAACTTTTAAATTTCCAGGAGCAATGGGCTTTAGAAAGGCAGCTGCCTGTTTGACAACACAGAAGTGATTGACTGCATCCAATAGATCGTTCGTTTTCATGTGGCCTATTACAGGTTCATGTTGGTTTGTGTGGTGTGTGTGTGTGGTGTGTGTGTGTGTGTGTGTGTGTGTGTGTGTGTGTGTGTGTGTGTGTATAACAATTTCATTTTTTGACTTGGGTGAATGAAGACTGTGATAGTACATCCCATAGCTAGACCATCCTAAGGATGTCATTGTCAAAATGTGTGTTTTCTACAAAAAGCCATTCCATTAGTAAATGGGACTAACCAGTATAGTATCATAGTGACTTATGGTTTTAATTAAATCACTTTCTGGATAGAGTTTAGATACTAGGTGCATGGCTCTTCCTGAGAATAATGTTTGCATCCCATCTACCATGTCCCTCACCCACTAATTAGCTGTGCAAGTTGATACCAGATACTTTATCTGTCAATCCAACGTTGTAGACACAGAGCTGAGGACAAGTCCCCCATGCTGTACATTTCTACCAGGGACTTTTCTGTCCTCAAACTAATATCCTTTATAGAAGGACACTTGGAAAGAAGCTCTTGCATAAACTAGTTATGTAAACAACAGGAAAGAATATCACAGGCAATACTCTAAGCAAATGCCTTCAGACACAGGGATACTAATACCTGCTTCTCTTTATCTGGAGATCAAGAACACACAAAAGTTATCTAAGGCTGTCAGAAGTCTAAATGGTAACTGTGTCAGGACGTGGAATGACATGTACTATAAAGAGCTGAGGAATACACTTTGGGGTTATTGGAAATGTTTTAATTCACTGTCTCTCTGGTTAGGTGGGAATGCATGTCTGCACATGCACTTGTGTGTGTGTGTGTGCAGGTATAAGATTTTGCATATGCTTGGCCCAGTGAGTGTCACTATTAGAAAGTATGACCCTGTTTAAGCAGGTGTGGCTTTGTTGGAGTAGGTATGTCACTGTGGGTTGGGCTTTAAGACCCTCATCCTAGCTGCCTGGAAGCCAGTATTCTGCTAGCAGCCTTCAGATGAAGATGTAGAACTCTCAGGTCCCCTTGCACCATGCCTGCCTGGATGCTGCCATGTTCCCACCTTGATGATAATAGACTGAACCTCTGAACCTGTAAGCCAGCCCCAGTTAAATGTTGTTCTTTATAAGAGTTGCATTGTTCATGGTGTCCCTTCACAGCAGTAAAACCCTGACTAACATAGCAGGTTTGTATGCAAAAGTTCATTATAGGTTTATATATATATTTCTAAATGTATTACATATGAGTATCTTTTTGAAATGTAAAAATAATGATTCAAGAACCTAGAATCAATGGATTTATTTTTTTGATGTTTCCTAAAATTCAGAATAAAATAATTTATTTCTTCTTAAAAAGGAAGAATATATTTAACGTATTGTTGACCATGAATTTCCCACTTGAAAATGTGTACAATATTTAAAAACCCTTTCTTTGTTTCTTTATTTAAACACACACTGTAAAGTTTTCACCAGCTCAGTACAGCATCCTCATCCGCCCTACTCCCTGCTCCCATTATTGTGAAATCATGGTGTCTCACCCAACACACCTTAGTGTGTCCCTTCTCCTCTGGAACAGCACCAGTGTGCTCTGTGTGGCACACTCATCAACCACTTTAGAGCATCAAGATGCTCAGAGGGGCCCGGTAAGTAGGAGAGTGGCAAGGCCTCTGGGATTCTATGTACACACTACGTCAGCATGAGCAGCTGCCAGTTCATACTCTGTCACAGATGCAAGTTCTGGAAACCAACATAAATGTATTTGCTTCTTTCGTCTGCCTTTCTCACACTGGTCGAAGCCACTGAGCCTTCGATAGCACAGAAATATCACTGCTAAAATATCCACTTATATCAACTAAAATATTGACTTGGCAAACACAAGGCTGAGGCCATTTTCTTGTTCTATTGCAGAAGAGGTTTCACCATGTTTAAAAGTGCAATAAAATGATATTTTCTTATAAGATTTAAAGTAGCCAAGTCACTTCCTAAACTAACTGTCCCATATTGACAATCAACATGGGGATTCTGGAGGTTGGACCTTATTACTGTTAAATGCTTGCTAAGTATTCTGGAATGCTAAGAACAGTACACATTGTAGATGGATCAGCATGCTATACCCCGTCCCGTGAAGACCTTAGAGTCTGTAAAATTCACAGGATGCACACACCCACACCCTCCAGTTTCTTCCAGAGAACTTGTACAGGAGCCCACGTAGAAGAATGCAAATCGATCCATTCTTATCTCCCTGTACAAAGCTCAAGTCCGAGTGGATCAAGGACATCTACATAAAGCAAGATACACTGTTTTTATTTTGTTTTGTTTTGTTTGTTTGTTTTTTGGTTTTTCGAGATAGGGTTTCTCTGTATAGCCCTGGCTGTCCTGGAACTCACTCTGTAGACCAGGCTGGCCTTGAACTCAGAAATCCGCCTGCCTCTGCCTCCCAAGTGCTGGGATTAAAGATATGCACCACCATGCAAGACTGAATCTAATAAAAGAGAATGAGGGAAAGTCAGACACGTGGGCACAGGGGAAATTTTCCTGAACAGAACACCAATGGCTTATACTCTACGATCAAGAATCAACAAATGGGACCCGATAAAACTGCAAATCTTCTGTGAGGCAAAAGACACTGTCAATAGGAAAAAATGGCAACCAACAGACTGGGAAAAGATCTTTACCAATCCTACATCCGATAGAGGGCTAATATTCAATATATACAAAGAACTCACGAAGTTAGACTTCAGAGAACCAAATTACCCTATTAAAAAAATGGAGAACAGAGCTAAGCAGAGAACACTCAACTGAGGGATACTGAATGGCTGACAAGCACCTAAAGAAATGTTCAACATCCTTAGTCATCAGGGAAATGCAAATCAAAACAACCCTGAGAGTCTACTTCACACCATTCAGAATGACTAAGATCAAAAATTCAGGTGACAGCAGATACTGGCAAGAATGTGGAGAAAGAGGAACACTCCTCCATTGTTGGTGGGATTGCAAGCTGGTACAACCACTCTGGAAATCAGTTTGGCGGTTCCTCAGAAAATTGGACATAGCACTACCTGAGGACCCAGCTATACCACTCCTGGGCATATACCCAGAAAATACCCCAACATGTAATAAGGACACATGCTCCACTATGTTCATAGCAGCCTTATTTATAATAGCCAGGAGCTAGAAAGAACCCAGATGCCCTTCAACAGAGGAATGGATACAGAAAATATGGTACATTTACACAATGGAGCACTACTCAGCTATTAAAAACAATGACTTCATGAAATTTACAAGCAAATGGATAGAACTGAAGAATATCATCCTGAGTGAGGTAACACATTCACAAAAGAACACACATGGTATGCACTCATTGATAAGTGGATATTAGCCCAAAAGTTCAAGATACAATTCACAGACCATGTGAAGTACAAGAAGAGGGAAGACCAAAGTGTGGATGCTTCAGTATTTCTTAGAAGGGGGAACAAAATATTCATATATTATATGGAGATAAAATGTGGATCAGAGACAGAAGGAAAGGCCATCAGAGACTGTCCCAACTGGGGATCCATCCCATATAGTCATCAAACCTGGACACTATTGTGTATTCTAGGAAGTGCTTGCTGACAGAAGCCTGATATGGCTGTCTTGTGAGATGCTCTGCCAGAGCCTGACAAAAAAAGAGGTAGATGCTCCCAGCCAACCATTGGACTGAGCACAGGGTCCCCAATTGAGGAGTTGGAGAAGGGACTTGAAGGAGCTGACGGGGTTTGCAGCCCCATGGAGGGAGTAACAGTGTCAACAGTTCAGACCCCCAGAGCTTCCAGGGACTGGACCACCAACCAAAGAACGCACATGGAGGGACCCATGGCTCCAGCTACATATGTAGCAGAGGATCAACATCAGTGAGAGGAGACGCCCTTGGGCCTGAGAGGGTTCGATGCCCCAATGTAGGAGAATGCCAGGGCAGAAAGGCAGGAGTGGATGGGTACATGGTGAAGAGGCAAGGGGAGAGGGGATGGGGAGAGGGGGTTTCAGAGGGGAGACCTGATAAGGGGATAACATTTGAAATGTAAATAAAGAAAATATCCAATAAAAGAGGGAAAAAATGAAATGTAATTATTCAACAAATAATTTAATTTTTCCTTGTTGGCAAGGCAGGAGGTAGGGGTCAGAGCTGGACCACTTGAATCAAAAGCACTTTACCATTTGTATCTTCAAAACAAAGACCATATTAGAAGTCATGTATAATTGTCATAATTCCTGGGATAAAATCAAATTAACTCATCAACCAACAACAACAACAAATGTCAAGTGTTATGCAGAGATGGAGACTGAACCAATTTATATAAAATTTCAAAAGCACTGGCCTTGGAGAGATGGTTCAGCAATTAAGAGTGCTGGTTGCTCTTTCAGAGAACCCAGATTCAATTCCCAGCCACCATATGGTAGCTGACAATCCACAACTCTGGTCCCAGGATATCTGTCACCCTCTGCTGGCCTTCAGGAGCACTGCATGCACGTGGTACATAGACATACATGCTGGCAAACACCCAAACACATACAATAAAACCAAAAAATTAAATTATTTTAAAGTAATAATAATTTGTTAAAGCCTATGGGCCTGGCTATGATTGTATTTTGCTACTGGAAGCCTTTGTCTCCCAGAACCATACAGTCACCTCACCTGAAACTAATTCTCCATACAAGTCCTCCCTCCCGCTCCTCCCTCTCGCTGTGCTAGCTCAGCCTTTGCCTCGCCGGCTTGTATTACTAGGAGGCCTCTGAGGGAACTCTGCAAACAGCTTTGAACAGATTTGGTGAGCCTCCTGCACACTTGTCAAGGACAGTTTTTCTCGTATACATTTCTCCAAGAAACCGCATGCGGTTTGCTACATTGTTTCTTGTGATAGTATCTTTCTGTAGTCTAGGCTGGTTCGAAACTCAGGTTGCCCTAGGATTTAGTGCTGAGATCATAAGCATGAACTGCCACATCCAAGTTCAAGGAATGTTTTCTAAATAAAATGTAGATTTCATTGTGTCAGTCCTCTGCCCAAATTTTTCCCAGATGATTCTCAAAGCTCAGGCTACAGTTCAGCTCGATCCCTTGGCACCACAGAAAGCTCTTCTCTCTGCTGTGCATCTTTTCCGGGTTTTTACTTGCATCTTGGAGCCTCCCTTGGGGGCACATTTATTCCATTTTATTTTTCTTTACTTGAAGATTTCACAAGTATGTTTGCTTGTACCTCTGTTAACTCTGAGTCATACTGAAGGGGTGGTTAGGGCATCCTTCCCCAACACACACACACACAGACACACAGAGACATACACACCGACACAGACACACGGACACACACAAAGACACACACACACACAGCCACTGAATTATTATTTAGACTATTATTATATCTAAGGTGTTTCTTCATTCCTAGAGCTGACTGCAAGCCACTCTATGTCTTCATGACACCTAGTAGACACTTCTAGTAGAACACTTAAATCTATAGTGAATCTTCTGGGAAAAAGTTTCACCCCCCTTTTTTTTTTTTTTTTTTGTATTGCTGACATTTGGCACAGAATGCATAAGAAAAATAAAAGGCTAATGATCCTAAAGAAGAATACAATATTTTTTAATGAAGGAATGTATTCATGGATGATCGCTCCAGGTGTTTAGCCAAATAGGCCAATGAAGGGTAGATGTCAGAGCCTGGAGCACAAGGCCTTGTGGGGAATCGAGAGACAGAGCCTGAGGAAATCCGTAGCCAGGAGCACATGAGCCCAGAAGATGCTCTGATCCCCCAACCCTTTGCAGAGTGTTTGTCAGTATTTATTTTTTATGTGGTCCATAGTTCTCCATGGCTTCCTGCTCCCACCAAGCAATTGATCGAAATGCCACCTCATTCCTTTCCACAGACTAGTGAACAGAAGGCAGTTTCTCCTTGTTCCATTTGTCATGAATCCCCATCTAGACCTCGAACTGTCCTTCCACCCCAGTCTACATAAAATGCCCCTCAGAATGTGAGTCTGGTGTGGGAGATCTCCTGCCCATTGCCCATCAGTCAGAGACAGATCCATTGCGGAAGGTGACGTAGTCACGGATACCCCTGGGAAGATAGGCAAGGACCACCTTCCCGTCACATTCTTTAGTCTCCTCCTATACTTCTTTTCCCCATCTCCTTGCCCTATTTCTTCAAGTGAAAACAAAAACCATTTTTAGCTGGAAAGCAGCAGGCTTGACTGCCCAAGCCATCAGCTCTGCCACACTGACTGGTGCAGGGAGACAGAGATGAGGCCGGGAGACTGGGCTGGATTTAACCCGGCCTCCGATGACCCTGCTATCCACTCATTAGGATGGAGATGCTATTGCAGAGACTGGAAGGCTAACATTCACCATGCTACAATTTATCAACCGCATGCAGGGAATGATAACCGAGAGGGTCTGCCAGCACAAGGAGAAACAGGATCAAGAGCAAAGCTAAAGAAAGAGAAGGCAGGCCAACGTCAGAGAAGAACAGAGGGAATGGGGGGATACATGAAACAAGGAGAAAAGTGAATCACTTGTCAAATGTTTAGCATTTGGGGGAAACAGTGTCTGAACAACACTCTAAGGAATTAGTATTCCCATCAGAGCTACAGATTTAATATCACTGTCAGAAAGTCACCATCGAGCACACCGGGTCTGAGTGGCACCGCTGCCCCACTTCCCTGTACAAAGCTCTGTACTCTTAACACCTAGTAAGGAAGTGGCCTGGATCTTTCTGAACTCCACGTGGCCTCTGCAACAAAGTATATGCAGGACAGAAGGAGCATGGCCCTGGGATTAAGAGGTGCTCAGTTCCAACAGCAGGCTCTGATCCCAGCCTGGGGAACCGCGGCCGGCCTCCAACCTTCCCGTGGTTCCCCGTCAATATTGATTGTGCTCTGCATACTTGGTCTTGGTTTCTGCTCACCTCGGGCATTATATCAAAATGTTGTCTTCTGCCTTTCTGGAGGGTCCTTTGTCCTCTACCTCTTTAATCTTTATGAATAACCTATAAGGCAGCTGATGTCTTCAATAGCTGTCTGTCTGTATATCTGTTTGTGACAGGGTTTCACCTTACATCTCAGGATGTCCCATATAGCTCTGTCTGGCCTTGAACTCCAGATGCACCTGCCTCAGATTCTCAAGTCCTGAGATCACAGGCTTGAGTCACCACATCCAATCCATTTAATATTCACTCTGGAATATCCATTCCCCACCTATAAATGAAGGTGAATATAGTGGCCTTCTCAGATTTGTTTGGGGAGATGCTACTATTTGTGCAAATGTTGAACTACAGTGTCAGTTTTTGGTGCTTCTCAGCCTGGTGAAGCAAGGGGCCAATCGAGGGATGGAAAGATGGATCAATCAATAACATGACAGCCACACAAGCATGAGGGCCTGAATTTGACTCTCGGGCACACATATAAAATTCAAACCGGGTGGTGTTCATCTATAACCCCATAATGAGATTGTTGAGTGGACACAGGTGGACTGATGGAGCTCACTGGCCAGCCACACTAGCTAATCTCCATGTTCAGTGGAAGATACTGTCTCAAAATCAATGTGCAGAGTAATCTACTGGCCACCACACACACATATGTGCATGTACACCGGTATGCACGCATGCATATAAATACATAAACATGCATGTTCACTATACATGCATGTACTTATATGAACATGCACAACATGCATAAGAAATCGGGTAGAGGAGTTGGAGGGTTGGTGGTGTGCATTACACACTCCTGGGGTCACTCACCGACTCTATACAGAATGGCAGGTGAGCAGACAAGGGGTTGAATAGACTGATTGTTATTCTGGCTTGACTTGTAGCTCTGTACCCTGGTGCATTGGTCATATCTCACTCCACACAGAAAGGCATGAAAGCTCTCTATCCACATATAGAGAGAGCCCAGTGGCCCTGGGAAACTGACCCCATGTAAAGAAAACACGCGGCCCGGACAGAGACGTTTCCTGTGTCTTCACTTCTTTAAGTCGCCTCTACATTTGTTTGTCTTGGGACAATAAAAAACTTATGCAAGCATGGGATGACATTAGCATTAAAGCACAGCCGTAGTCCATGTGTACCAGTTCAACATAGTATTCAGGAGGCTAAGTTGGGAGGGTTTCTGTTGAAGTTGAGGTAATCCTGGACTACATACTAAACTATATAGGTCATCGGGGCATGTAGTGCAAGTCCCTGTCACAAATTAAAAAAAAAAAAAAAACAAGGAGAATAAAAGCCTAATTACAAAGACTATACTGGAAATCCCAATTCCTTCCATGTGTCAACCCCAGCATACAGCCCGACGCACCCATAGAATGGGAGAAGTGAGTGACAAAGGAGAGTTTCTCATGGCGCCCCCTTCAAGCAGCAGCTACTCCAAGGAGGGGCCCCAGCTGTAAAGCTGGGAGCTGAGAATGGCACCCGTTAGGGTGACAGGTTGGTGGGGTTGCTGTCTGAGAGAATGGGGTGAGTCATGCTGTGCCTTCAGCCTCTGGTCCAGCCTCTCCAACGCTTGCAAACTCTCTGCTAGTCTGCAGTAGGCCAATTGCAAGGGGGCATTTCTCCAGGCTTTTATTTAAGGTGTTGCTGTTGTTTGGGGTGACTCTAGAAACAGAGGAGTTGATGCATCTTCCTCTGTTCCCAGTGCCATAACATTCAGGGATGCCACATATCTGCACCACCAACCTTGATCCAGGACCAGCTGAGATAAACATCTCAGAGACCTATGTGCTGTGTGAACTTAGACAACTCCTCACTCCAAATATGGTTCTTGTCTATAAACTAGGCTAATATGCAGGATACTGTGGTGTCCAGCTGCAATTCCAGGACTTGGGAATCTGACGCAAGGAGATGTAGAGTTTAAAGTCAGCCAGAGCTTCTCAGAGAATTTCTGGCCAGCCCAGGCTGTCAAGTGACACCCTGGCTCAAATATCAAAGCTGGGGGTGTGTTTCATTCCTGGGTCAGTCATGAGTTAAATGAATTAAGATGCTTAGGAAATTATACTTGATACACAGCAAGTGCAACCACCACTCACATTTCTACATGGTTCCTGATGCCCATTCGCCTCACAAAGTCTCCTGCTGAAGCATTCTTTCCTGACATATTGACAATTGCGCTCACCCGGCCCCTAACTACCTTACCCTCTTAAACCCAGACAAGCACTTCAAATAAGGGCCCTGTCCCTGTGTGACCTTGTACATGTTACTTGATGGCTCACCCCTGTATGCTAGCTGTCCATGTCCTAGTGGGTGTCCCACACTCATTCCCACACAAAAGCTGAACTAGAGGGTTACTGTTGGCAATGTAAACATAAAAGAAGCACAAGTAGACACTGGAGAGAGGTAGAAAAGGACGTGTGTGATCAAAATACATTGTAGAGATGTATGAAAATTTCAAAGAATAAATAAAAATATTATTTCCTTAAAACCATGCCTCACTTACAGGATAATAGAGGCCAACATAACCCGTCCTGTTCCTGGCATTTGTTTGTAGCACAGCACTTCATTAAATTCTAATTTGAGTCTAAGCCACTTCGTGTCCTCTGTCTCCACTGGGTTTCAGGCCTGCTAGTTATACCCATGGGCATCACCCACTCCTGGCCACAGGCAGACCAAAACTATCTGCTGATCCTCTTCTCTATTTTAAGCTGCACCTCCCGGGCCTGCTTCTGGCCATTCTAGGAAAGTCAGGCATCTTCGTCAAAGATGCCACATTGAGGCCTCCAGTAGTCAGGCACAGAAAGTCCAACAAGACTTTCGGCAGTGGTGGGACCTTTATCTGCTCTGCCCGGTACAGGAGCCACATATGGCCTCTGAGCACTTGAGTAGTAGTTCACTGACTTAGAATCAAAATTTCTATTATTTCATTTAATTTTTATTTCATTTAATTTTAATCCACTTAAATGTAAAACAGCCAACTCTGGCCAAAGGTGACTGCATGAGACAGCAAAGCCTTCAAGATGCCTCCAGTTGGAGCCATGGTGCAGGCAATGCAATGCACCCCAGGCAATGCATCTTCACCTTTCAAATGTGCATCTGGTATCTCAACTTGATCTTTGCATACCTATCAAGAGTATCCTGTTAGCATGCATGCACACATTCATGCACACACAGAGAGCAATTCATTCAGTGGCTATTTCTAATCACTGATGATCTAGAAAACATGTTAAAATGCAAGGGAGTAGAGAAATGGCTCCGTGGGTAAGACTATTTACTGTGCAAACATGATGACCTAGTGCTGGATCTCTAGCACTCACATTAAAAACCTGAGCATGGCTGTGAACCTACCTGTAACCCTACTTCTTGGAGCAGGGGTAGAAACAGGAGCATCATGGAAGCTTGCTAATTGCAAGCTTGGCTTCAGCTTTAATAAGAGACATCATCTCAAGAGGATAAAGTGGGTGGTGTTAGAGTAGCAAGCCCAATGTCTTCCTTGGGTCTCCACAGATATGTGTACACACATTCACACACACACACACACACACACACACACACACACACACACACACACACACACAGCAGAGTCAGAGCCTATCCTCTTGAGGAACATTCATAAATTGGAAATATCTCTTCACCAGCTCCAGAGGTTTTCATACAGTAGGATTATTATGCATGATACTTTGGCAAAAGACAGAGAGTTTAGGCCATCAGCTAAAATTCTTATTCACTGACCCAAGATGAAGGCCAACGAGCCATTTCTTAAAATTAGATACTTGCTGCTTCCATCTCTCTGAGTCAAGGATTCTACAAGAATTATCTTACTTCACAATATTTTTATCTTAATCTTGCCAAGATAAGATTCCAAGAAGCAATAAAGAATATTAAGTTAGCTTTCATTTTAAATCAGTAAGTTTGTTAGGTTTGAAACCATAAATAAATTATCTTGTTTGCCTAGCTGAGACTGGCCCTAGAAAAGAGAGGACCATCCCTCTCATTTGAAAAGAGAGCCTTCCTGTAGTTCTTTGACTTTCATTCCAGAGTGAGAAATGGGTGGCATGGATCACTCTCAATGAGTTGTTCGAGACCAAAACAAATCAAAAAACCTTGGCACAGGTAGGAGAAATCTGGGATGGAAGAACAGAGTCACCTGTTGTCTCTGTTCATGACTTTCTTATTGCTGTGACAAAGCACCATGACCAAGGCAAGTTACAAAAGCCTTCAATTCCAGAGGGTTAAAGTCTATGACCATTATAGCATGGCAGCAGGCAGGCCAGGTGGGTGCGCTGCTGCTGCTGCTGCTTCTGCACTAGCTGAAAGCTCACATCTTGATCCAAACTGGAAGGTGAAGAGAGCTAACTGGAAATGTCATGGACTTTTGAAACCTTTTAACCCACCCTCAGTGACACAATGCCTCCAATAAAGCCACACCTCCTAATCCTTCCAAAACAGTTCCACCAACTGGGGACCAAGCATACAAACATATGAGCCTTGGGGTGGGAGGACCATTTTCATTCTAACTACCACACCTGCTATCTGATCATCATCTACCAAATCTTTGCTGAATGTCAGGTTGGCATGGAGAACAATGGAGCACCCATGGATTCTGGGACAAATTTGTAACAACCACCATATCTGAGTTGCATTAGACACAAAAGATGCTTGGAACCACACACAAAAAGGAGCCACATGGGAAGAGTCAAGAAGGCATCAGGTGTGGTCCTTTGGTCTACAGGGTCCCTGGAACCACACAGGGGAGCAGTGTGATCAAAGCAACAGGCTTGATGTCAGACATACATCAGCTCTAGCTTTCAAGGCCTGCACGGCCCTTTCCTCCTTGTGTGCATTTTTTTTTTCAAAAGACACGTTTCTTTACATTCTGGACCTCACACCCAAAATCCCAGCACACTGGAGACTGAGACATGATTATCATGAGTTCAAGGCCAGGCTAAACTACAACATGAAACTCTGCCTTGAAAACAAATTAGAAAAAGAAAAAGAGGGAAAGAGGACAAGAAAAAAAAAAGAGAGAGATGCAAGAGAGGAACGGAGGGAGGGAAGGCGGTTCAAGAAAGACTTTACCAGAGGTATATTGTAAGAAGGAACCTTGACCAAGAAACATATCAAGCAAGTGTGGGAACAAGAACATCCAGAGAACACGGGAAGAGGGTGGAAGCAAATAAAGATGTGTCTTCTATAATAGAGAGAGAACACATGGCTCTGTCACATCTTGGAGTGTCTCAATGCTCTCAATCCTGCTTGCCCCCTTGGTCCTCTTCCAAATGCATGCCACTACTCTACATACAGTGGCCCTCTGGCCACATTCCATCATGACTTCTCATAAACTCTAAACGGAAATCCGCAAACAAAACCTAATAATTTCGCTTCAACAAGCTCTCAGCAAACCCACTACAGATGTGAGTTTACTACACAAGGGAAAGACTCCACACTGGGGTTGTAAGACACCTGCTAGCCACTCAATGACGGCTTAAAAGATTTAGAGGAATTGGAGCCCCATTAGTGTGGGCTAACCTATTGGTGTGGGCTGCCTGTGTGGCCACACATTGCAGTATTTAAGAGAAAAGATAAGAGACACTAAATTACAGTTGATTTAATGAGAAGAATGTGTGAAGGCTAAAAGTGACCCTAAAGTTCTGAATGACTCAGAAGAAAACAGAGACTATGAGGACCAAGGTAAGTATGGAAATCTGAGCCAATCCAGCCTTTAGATTTTAAAATAGTATCCATCTAAACTGTGCTCAAGAAAGCAAGTTTAAGAAGGACTGCTTACCCCAAGGTATAGAAAGAAGTTAGGTTATAGGCAATGGATTAAATTATTATGTCCAAAACCATTATAATTTCTGGATGAGGGTCTGGTGAGATGGTTCAGTGGGTAAGAGCACTGACTGCTCTTCTGAAGGTCCTGAGTTCAAATCCCAACAACCACATGGTGGCTCACAATCACCTGTAGTGAGATCTGACGCCCTCTTCTGGTGTGTCTGAAGACAGCTACAGTGTACTTATTTATAATAATAAGTAAATCTCTAGGCTGGAACAAGCAGGGACTGAGTGAATGGAGTTGACCAGAGTGGACGGGGCCTACCAGGGCAAGTGGGGTAGAGCAAGGGGGTTTGGCTGAAGGGAGCAAAGGTCCGAAATTCAATTCCAACAACCAGATGAAGGCTCACGACCATCTGTACAGCTACAGTGTGTACTCATATACATAAAATAAATAAATAAATCTTTAAAAAATAATTTCTGGATGAATAGCATTTGTCAAGCTATGTCTTTCCACATTCCAGTGTTGAAATAGCCAGAGCTACACCTTTCTGCCTTCTCTTTTTTTCTACATGCTAGAAAAAATGTCAGAGTTTTTTCCCTAGGATTCTCCCCTTATCCTCTAATAAATTAGGTCACCTCACCAGGAATTTTGGACGTGCTGGGTGGATTTTCCCAAATAAAGACATCACCATGGTCAGTTGGCAGTATCAGTGATAGAACTGAGGTCCCCAGAAGCCAGAGCCACGGAGGGAAGCAGCATTGCTTGGTGTCAGTCACCCAGCAGACCTGGCTTTCAGTGGCTGCTCTCTCCTTTCTCCCTGTGGGCATTTTTTTAAAGACAAGTTTCTTTACATCCCAGACCTCAGTTTCCCCAACTGTCAAAGAGAAACAGTAGTGCATTCTGGGGTTTCGATAAAGCATGTATGGAAAAAAGCATTCACTAATTTTATTTGAGGAGCTGGGGGAGATGGCTCAGCCAAGCATAGCACCTACTGCATCTTCATGAGGAATTCCCCAGAAGCCATGGCTGCTAAGATGGCTTGGCCAATATAGGAGTTTCCTAGGTCCCACGTGGTAAAAGGAAAGAACCAATTCCCACAGGCACCGCGACATGAGTGCCTATAACTTCTCAACACATACAATAAATAAACAGTGTTAAATGTATCTTATTTCCATCAAATTTGATACCAACCAACGCCATGCATTTACTCACTAGAAGGTGTTTCATGTTCTGAACTCTAGATGCGCTAAGTAAAATGCCCCACCCAGTTCTGAAAAGTCCTATGTCTGATCATCTATTCACCACTCCTGCTTATGCCCGCCCTGGTCTCCTTCCTTTTCATTGTATTTACTCTGCTTCAGACACTGCCTAGGGTCAAGAAAATATAAAGGTCTAATTATTTGCTTTCTCCCCTAAACCCTCATGAAGAAGTGCTCGTAATATGTTTCTTGTGAACTTGTGGTCTCCTCTTTAAATGTGAGTCTAAAATAAGTGTGTTTGTCGAGACATCTTTGGGAAAGGACTTCTTTGCCGCTCCCTCTCACGGTCTCTCTCCCTAGCCATTAGCTTCAGGTTCTCGGCTCTTCTTCGCTCTCCCTTCTTTCCCAGGACAACTTACTCACTCACTTTGACTTGTTTCAGTCGCTTACAACCTGTCTTTTCTTCAAAGCAGATAGAGAGCTGCAGCCGCAGCCTTGGGACTCCTAAATCCCTGTTCTGAGAAATTGCCAGAATGGGGCTGAATTGCTTCCTCAGCCACTTGTCCAGCCCAGAGGCATCTGAGCTTTTCTCACTGCCCTCAGTATGTCATCGCACAAAAGACCAAGCCTTCCCTTAAATACGAATGGAGACCTGGCTTTTGTTACTCCTCATTTTCTGGATCAAAATGCAGAAGTTCAAATTTTGCATTTGGTGGTCTTTTAAGTCTAGTTTAGAATTTGTGGATCACCATATATAATCTATGTAGGAGGAAATGGAGGTAAAGAAAAGTCTTGAGAACTCCTGTTCCTTGGGATTCTATTCTAAGAAACACCCAAATAAATTGAACACCCACTTGTTTGTCTTACGAGTTTTCTAAATATTCTTTTTTTCCAAGCCACTATTCCTTAATACACATTTCTGGATGGCCCCATCATTTGGAATCAATGGCCCTATCTGATGTTAAAGATCCCAGGCAGATCCCACATGAAATTCTTTTATTTGTTCATATCTTACAGGCTTAATATCAACTCAAAAAATAATGAGAAGCTTATGCACATTATGGAAGACAGTCTATCAACTTAAACTTACTCGTCTGGTCTGCTAGTGAAAAATGGCAATGGCTAGGAGTTGAGACACAATTAACAGCTGATGGTTTCTAAAGAGGAAAATTCATTTTCTTTTAAAGTTGTGGACCCTGATGGATTGTCCATGCCCCAGTGGAAGGCCCCACACTCATGAGTATATGAGAAATTGGACTTGTGAATTAACATCATCATCATTACGATTATTATTATTATTAATTATTATTATTATTATTATTATTATTTAAAAGGCAACATGAAGTTGGGAGGGAGTCAGGAGATAGGGAATAAATCTAGGAGGAGTTGAGGGAAGAGCTAAGGTTGAGTGTTGTCAAAATATATTGTAAGAGATTCAAATAATTAATAAAATATTAGTGTTTTTAAAAGAACTTATCTTTGAAGAGGTAAGAAGTCCCCAGAGGAATTCTCAGACTGGGACTGATGCCCTTCTCTGCTAGAGAGGGGACTGGAAAGCCAAGAAGAAGGAGAGGAGAAAGGGGAAACCAGGAAGAAGAATTCACAGAAAACACAATTTCCCCAGTTCTATTAGGATTCTCCTAAACCAAGCATCAGTCCTTGGAACTTTAGCTTGCCAAGAAGGGTTAAAGAGACAAGAGAGAGGTAAGACCAAAGAAAACAGGACATCATTGTAACTCGGGCCAAAGAGTTCCTTTGCAAGTGTAGAGAACATTGTTTTTCAATCTTTATTCCCACCCTCACCTCTCTTGGTCATCTGTTGTATGCTAGGTTCATTAGCCTAGAAACCTTGTCAGATGATACCTTAACAATGGATTAGGGACTAGATGCCACCAGTGTGGGATACCTGAATTAAACGTGAAAAGCAAAAGAGAAAGATGCCACGATATCCCAGGTCATTCATGACAAGGACAGTCACTTTGCCAGTGACTCCTGCAACTCCTCAGAATCACACACCAGCTTCACTGTAGTCCTTCACATACCAGTCCCTGAATAAGGCTTTTCTTCCTTCCCCCCCTCCCTAGACTTCCATGGGTTTCCTAAGGTTCAAATACCTAGTAAACTATACCCTGTTCAAAACATCTATGGTGGCTTCTGTCAGTCTGAACATATTCATCTATTCCATGCCTCTCAAGGGCACCAGGGGTATTGAAAACTGTTATGGCCCATATTCTTGGGTTCTTGGGACATTCTCCCCAATGATGTATAATTTCAGGAATTTACTTTGATATTTAAGTAATCATTGAAGTGAGAAGACATCAAAGGAGGAGGATGACTTACTGGGAAGAGAAGGACTTCAGTAGGAGGAAAATGTAGGAAACTTCCAAAGAATATGATGACATTATAGGAGAAAGAGCACTTTAAATCAACATACGAGCTAAAACACACATGTTAGAGAAAATACCTCTTGAAGAAGGCTACTTTGCATCACATTCTTGGCACTGAAGGGGATGGCAGTACCAACCTCTGTGCCTTGGTGAACAGATCGGAGATACCACAGGCCTTTCTGTCATTGAATCTGTGTAGTCAACTTTCTCCTGTGGCCCTGTTCCAGAAGGGATTTAACTCGCTTCTCATCCTTTCAGATAAGCTCAAAAGCACAAGGGATTTTAGGTGGCAAAGCCACATCCGACAGGTTGAAAGTCGGTGCATTCTCTAGTAATCATGCAGGCAGGGTTTAATTAAATGAGCATTTCCATGCACAGTGCATCTGATCTGGCATCCTGCCACATCCTCCATTGCAGGGAAGATACCAAGTCAGTCAGTTAGGTACTCTACCCTACATGCTTGCAATAATGCCTATATATGCTTGCAATAATGCATATGTATATATATATAATATACATATATATAGTATACTATACTATATATTATATATAATATACATATATATCATATATGTATATTATATATATTATATATATATGCATATATATATATGTCAAAAAGTCAGTGGATAGCTGGGTAGTGGAAGAGTAGTCAGGAGCACATGCAGCACAGAGCTTATAGTGTATAAGACAGATGTCATTTATCAGAGGTTGCTGATATATGAAAACCTGTAGAACAGAGCTTAAAGCATATGAAATACATACAGATGTTAACTGTGTAAATTTGGCCAATTTATTTTGTCTCTGATTCCTTAGGTTCTATCAGAAAATTGAGAACAATAATTAGACTTCCTTTGTAGGGTTTCTAGGACTAGGGGGAGAAGATCAAGGGCACACACTGGAAGGCAGAGCACTCAACAGGGCGCCCTGCACAGAGCGAGCTCCCCATAAATACCGTCTATTAGCATTGACTGTGCTCAGTAGATCTGAATAGTCTAAAATATGCTCAGGCTATGCATCTAGATGGAGTCTAATTCAATCTTTCCTGAATGGTTCAGAGAACACTAAAGTACTTCGGCAGGGTCATTTACCATAGAAATTGCATCTCCAGTTCATTAGCCAGAATGGTGGGAGCAGGGTGCCCCTGCTTGTCCTAATGCAGGCCCTCGCTGACTCGAGGGAGTTGGCTAGAAACAAACAAGGCTTGGACCACATGGCAGCCTTCCAACCAGAGTTGCTATCTGGGTTAGGATTACAAGATTAGCACAAGGAGCACAGAGCCAACGGAATAATACATTCTGATAATTAAAAAAAAAAGAAAGAAAAAGAAACTGACACCATAGCCCACGAAATTTTACCCTTTACATGAAATGCAAACTGGTGTGAGCGTAAAGCACCGCACAGAGGCTAAAAGCTGACGGAAGGCAAATGACAGTTATTAGTGCTAATGTATGGAGGCAGAGGGATGCCTGGTGTGAAGCCCGTGGCACCCATGGTAAGCCCTGTTTTATTTAACATCTTAGTTAATGACCTGGAAGAGAGCAAAACAGAAGACTGAAGCCAGATGCTGAAATGGATATCTGTTAGCTGTGTCTGCCGAGTATCACACCTCCTGTGGGCGTCCAGTTGGACTTGGGCGAGGGACTCTTCCTCTGTGGATAAAAATCTACATAGGATTGTCAAACAAGATGTCCAATTCCTATTGCTTTGCAGAGGATGACAAAGTGACACAAGCTGGGCCAAAAAGTTACGCTAGCCCCAAAATTTGGATCTTAAGCACACATTCACTTAAGAGTACTTCCACACATCAATCTTAAACCAATGCTATCTTTGAAGAAATAAAGTCTTTAGAAGCCATTCTGTTTGGCAGGCAATAAATGCATAAATGCATAAATGCATAAATAAATAAATAAATAAATAAATGCCAACTCTAATAGAGTCATAGCTTTTAAACCTATGTAAGTATATTTATGTACGCCTAAGAAATTCTGAGACCACTCTTCTGACTTTAAAATTAGAGTGTGGTGGTTTGAATAAAAATGGCTCCCGTGGGCCCATAGAGAGTGGCACTATTAGGAGGTGTGGCCTAGTTGGAGAAGGTGTGATAGGGTTGGAGGAAGTGTGTCACTAGGGGAAGACTTTGAGGTTTCAGATGCTCGAGTCAAGCCCAGTGTCTCATGCTCTCTTCCTGCTGTCTGTCAAATCAGAAACAGAACACTCAGCTACCTCTCCAGCGCCATGTCTGCCTGCACCCTGCCATGCTTCCCACCATGCTGATACTGCACTAGACCTTTGAACCTGTAAGCCAGCCCCAATTAAATGTTTTCCTTTATTAGAGTTGCTGTGGTCGTGGTGTCTCTTCACAGTAATGAAAAACCTAACTAAGACAGAGAAACACTATATACAAAGAAAACCATTTTTTTAAAAAAAAATCAGTATTTAGATTCAACTTGAATAGCATTGTTATGGGCATTGTCAGGGTGTGTGTGTGGCAGGAATAAGGATTTTCATAGTTACACAATAGAGTTGATGTCAAGACATCAGAGAATCCAGAAGAGGATTGCAATGAGCTAAGACACCTTTTTTAAGCACTGTATTTTTTAGGTGGAGTCTCACTGTATTGCCCAACTCATCCCCCACTCCTTGGATCAGCTTCCTAAGAGGATGGGACTATAGGTGCACATCAGTTGGAAGTACCTTTAAGAGTTATTTAACTTCTCTGTTGCATAAAATATAAAACATCAGACATCAACCAGAGACTTGAGTTCTAAGTGACCTCTACAGTACATAGCCTGAGTTATGGGCCATGTGTTTTCTTTAAAGTAAAAGTCACAAGAGAGTAAGTCTAATGGAGTTTGGAGGAATGTAGTAAAGTTGAGTCAGGTTATCCAAGGAGGTGAAATGAATGCTTGAAACGCACTGGTCTCGATTCCAGTAGTCCTGCCCTCTTGAGAGGAATGTAGGTTGAAGGATGAAGATCTGCTCTGAGGGCTGAAGACAGCTATTTACAAAACTCTCAGCTACTCCAGTTTAAAAGAAGACAGGAAGACTAAAGTTGAGGGAGGCCAACTTCCACTCGGCCTCATGGGGTGTTATCACTGAACAAATGTCCAGCCTCTGGGATAACTTACTCTACTTTGGGAGCCATGTGGAGAAAACTACTTTCTAACAATGACAATGGTCATTCTTTTTCAGGAAGAATTTGGAAATAACTTTTTCCCCGTATTGAATAGAATAAATATCTACCTCCTAGCTTTCTAGATAACAGAACCCTATCCCTGCTCCTCCACACTCACTCTATATAAGCAGTACCCATGGGGGAACCAGTCTGTGCTGCAGAATGGCGAGTGCTTTGGAAAGACCTGAAGTACCCATCCATCGCACACTGGAGAAGGGGTAAACAGCAACAGGTACATCACATACTAAAAGAGCTACCTAGAATCATACCAATCATGTCTAACAGAAAACAACTGGCAGCTACAAATGGAGACCTCGAGAGCTTAATGGAGAGATTATTTAAATGGATAGAAGTAATTTGGGTGAAACCAAGAGGGAGAAATGAAACACTGTAGACAAGCCAATGTCAGCGCTCCTAGCACCCCGGTCCCTGTGTTAATGACTTCTCCTCGGTGCTCTATGATCAAATACCTGACACAGGAAAGTTAAAAAGGGAAGTTTTATTCTTGAATCATGGTTTAAAGAGATACAGTTCTTCATAGCCAGGAAGCTGAGGCAGCTGGCCGGTCACATTGGGCCCACAGGCCCACAATCAAGAAGGAAAAAGAGAGAGAGAGAGAGAGAGAGAGAGAGAGAGAGAGAGAGAGAGAGAGAGAGAGAGAGAGAGAGAGAGAGAGAGAGAGAGAGAGAGAGAGAGAGAGAG
Source organism: Mus musculus (assembly GCF_000001635.26). Taxonomy (NCBI): domain Eukaryota; kingdom Metazoa; phylum Chordata; class Mammalia; order Rodentia; family Muridae; genus Mus; species Mus musculus. The sequence goes on from NC_000072.6 coordinate 136,112,184, forward strand.
AGAGAGAGATTCACGCATGCGTACGGCTCTCCTTTTGCTTCCATCTGGGACCCGAGCCCAGGGCCTTGTGCTCCTCACTCGGCGAGGGTCTTTCTTGTTCATTTAAACCTTCTAGAAACACACTCATAAAGATACCCAGACATGCATACATGCATGCACGGCGATCCTAAATCTTGTCAGGTTGGCAAACACGATTAGTTCCCTTCACAACTCCCCAATGGAGGAAAGGTGAGGGAGCTGAAAGGGTCGGATCTGCGAGAGGGATCATCCCAAAGGCACCGTGACTGTTGGGAGGCAAAGTTAAACATCCCCTACCCCACAGCACGGTAGAGATGCAGGGAACTGAGGGAACGGACTTGCAGCCTTGTCTGCCTGACTGCTCTGTGCAGCCAGGCATTCCTCTGGCTAGTTCTAGCCATGTGAGTTGGGAGAGTGCTGACGTAAGCTGGAGAGTTCAGTCTCAAAATGGAGATAACACATGAGGAAGGGGAAAGAGAACTGACTGTCCATTCACATCTCTCACACCACAGCCAATCTTCACAGTCCTCTAAATACGTGGACTTAGTTCAGTTTTGTATTGAGTTTTGGGTGCCCGGGGTTGAACTTAGTGTGGCGCTCCTGCTAGACGAGTACACTATTACTAATCTTTTGTCTCCAGACCTTTAAAAAACAAAATTTAAAGTTTGAGTCAGAGTCTTACCAAGTTTCCAAGGCAGGCCTTGAACTTGTAATCTTCCTGCTGGGTAGCTGAAGACTTGAATTTTCATTTCTGAGTAAGATCTGTCACTCTCATGAAGCATCAGGCTACATTTTCCTTAATTTTTATACAACTAGGGTTCAAAAGAGGTAGTGTCCTATTTCCCACCATTTACTCACAGTCATAAACATGGAACAAACCTTCCTAATGATGTAATCATACAAGGAATGGCAGGAGTGCTAACTGCCCCCAAATATGTCAAAGGACAGAGGAAGTCTGTGCCATAGAGACTGCTGGGTAGAACGCAAGACTTCCTTAAACATACACTTGTTGCAAAAACTGCCCCTATACCTAGAAGGATTTATTTTAATGGCTGAAATAGTGGGGGTACTTGTGATTCAGAGACTGACCTCTACTTTGCCTGACTCCACCTTGGACCCAGCTCCTAGCACTGACTAAGCCCAGGGCCTCCTGTAGAAGTTTGACCCAGGACTCTGGTTTCTACAAAGTCCTGTTATATAGAGCAGGACGGAGCAAGGAGAACATCAAGAAACCAGGGAGCCATTTAGGACTTGGAAGAGGCTCTAACAAATCTGCGCTGTTATGTCATGAAAGAACTGCAGAAAGTAGGTCAGCTGTCAGAAACCCAAGATGTTTGCTGACAGCCTCTTCAAAGGCTGGCTGCCTCTGATTTCCACCATTTTGAAAAGGACCATGTGTCTGGCTCAGCAGGTCAGACCCCTCTTCCCTCTACTGTGCCTTTTGCTGATGGTGGCACCCAGAGATGCCAAGACATTCCTCTCTTCTGCATTAGCATCACACTGGTGGGAAGAACCATTAACATTCTGCAGGTGCCTCTCAGCCTGAAAAGCAACTCACTCCCCTAATCTTGTGCCACCTTTTATTCCTGACCATTAAAGTGCAAGCATTCTGAAACAATTTTCAAAGCCCTTAAAGCTATTGATAATGAGATTCTGATGAGCTGGTTCAAAGTCAGCACTAATGACCTGTTGATGGTCCTAACGACTCTTACAATACATACTGTGAATGACCTATTGTTGAAATGGAGAGTGACTGGCTTTTGCACTAGCCCATTAACTCTTCTCGGCTCCTCATTCTTTCTAGACCAAAATATTTTCTTCCCCTCTGTTTGAAAAGTTAATAGGTAAAGAAAATGAGAGAGGGGCACAAAAGAATACATATTGGTGACTGACAGCCAGAAGAGACAACGGAAAAGGCAAGAATGCACAGGAGACAAAGGCCAAGGCCTGCTTATACAATGTTATAGTTTAGAAGGTGATAAATCCCCGCAGGAGTGCACACAGCAGCTGGACAGGGATGGACAGCATGCAAATTCAGGCAATGAGAAATGTGGATAGGAGACAAAACCAGTCCAGGGAACTTCTGGGCCTCTCACCATGAAGGAGACATTCTTACATATTCAGAAATGCACATTCAGTTTCTTTTGAAATGCAACATCGGCACTTATGGATGTATATTACCTCCATTCATCTTCCCGTGCATATTGCTTAATCCTGGGACAACTGACACTTGTCTGTTTGCTATGCCTTTAAGCTGCTAGCCACAAGCACAGAGAGAATTCCTTTCCTCTATGGGGGCAAAAATGGTTACCGTCTTGGGTAGATGAACCCTCTCCATTTCACAGCCTGTATTCAGAGACCACCCAAGAAGGACACATCCTGCTTCATCTCCTTCCAGACACTAAATACTTTGCCCCACAGGCAGTGGTTAGATCCGAGCAGGGTAAAAGCTCCAGCGTTTAACAGCAGAAAAACAAAGTCTATGCGTCGACAGTCAAAGTCTCTGCCTCCTACTTGACTGCCTGTATTGTATTTTTTTTTTGTTATGTGAGTGTGTATATGTATACACATGCACATATATGTTCATGCATGAGAAGGCCAGAGGCCAACATAAAGCATTGTTCCTCAGATGTCACCCATCTTGTATTTTGGTGACAAGTGTCTCACTGCCCTGGAACTCATCACGTAGACTCTGCTAGCTACCCAACAAACCCCAAAGACCCTCCTGTCTCTGCCTTCCTAGCACAAGTATTACAAATGCAGACCTTATTGCCTGTTGTGGTGTTGTTATTGTTGTTTTAAGTGGCTTCTAGGGATCAAACTGAGGTCCTAATATCTCCATAGTAAGCACTTTTATGACTGGGTGTTTTCCCATGGATATATGGAAATTCCAGGATATGTAGCTGAAAGCATCTGAATGAGAGATAAAATAAGAGAAAATATATCACAGCGTGTTACAAACCACCAAGCCTGGAAGCCTGATAGAGGATGTTGACTCTGGATCCTGAAGAGAAACCAGAGAACCATCAGGACCAGAAAGGCTGGATCCATCAGTGACCTCAGAGTTTGATATGGAGACACACTCTAGAAGGTTTTGTTCTTTTAAGATGGGGCATCTGATCTTTCACCCTAACAGTATCATTTCCTAGAAAGCTAAGAAACCTTCAAGGAGAATTGCTGTCTGGGGTTTAATTCTGTACCTCAAGGAAGCCTTTGCAACAGAGCTGGTATTTTTCCTGTGAAGTGTCAAATAGTTACTATTCTGATCTCTGTGGGCCATGTCTCTATGTCAGATATGCAGCTTTGTCTTTAGAACTCAAAAGCCACCACAGACAACACGTCAATGGATGAATGTTGTTGTGTACGAATAAAACTTTATTGGCAAAAACAAACATCAACCATGTCTGCCTAAAAGGAACTGTTGGCCAACTCCTGCCCTAGGGAGTAAGGATATTCCTATGATCCAACAGCCACACCTGACTAGGGTTTATACTAAGAAAGCAGATACCATGGGCATAAAAACTATATAATTTAGTTTAAAAAACATCTGAATATAATAAAATGTTGGAAGAAATGAATCTGTGTCTGTGGCTACTTCTAAAAAGGCAATGTAAACCAGATGAGGAGGTACATTTCTGTGACCCCTGCACTAGGATGACTGAGGTAAGAAGATCGTGAGTTTGAGGCCAGTCAGAGCTATGTAAAACAAAGTTCTACCAAAACTACAAAGGCGGCGGGGCTCAAAAGAAGACCTCTATTTTAAGCAATTACATTCTGGTTGTAATATAAGATCTGTGGTTAAATGAGATTATGTAAGAAAATATACAGAAGATAAAGATGCAGTTGTAATACATAAAAACAGGACAGTTACAAAAATATAGAGATAAACTTGTACGGTGAGTAACCAGAGCTTGGGAAAATGGTTAAAAATAAAAAATTTGTTCAAGGTATGTTCAAAGGAAAATGACCCAGGAAGTGATAGAACCAGCTTGTGTGATGATGTAAACGAAAGCTAACAGGGAAGACAGACGGTCCTGGCTTTCATCTGTCCCTTCATCTCCTTCACCAAAGAGGCTGATCTGAAAACTACAGGGGAAGGGAGTCGGGGCTATGATGACATCGAATCTTCTATGGTAAATGAACAGTGAAGATGTGGTCACCTCGACAATTAACTGCACTGTCCCAAGACAGTGATCACCACCAGCCACAGTAGCCACTGTTTACTGAGAACTTAAAGTCAACCAGGCAGTGTGATTAAACCCTCAATAAGTGTGAACCAGTTGAGTCCTCAGAACACGGCACATGGAATCATTTGCATTTTCCCATTTTATGAATAGACAAAGAATTAAAATCTTGTAAGGATAAAGCTCAGCCTTGAACTCAAGGATGTGAAGTACAAATGTCTTAGTGTGTTCGTGTGTGTGTGTGTGTGTGTATGTGTGTTCATATGCATGTTTATACATATGTGTGTGTGCATGTTACTATTTGTGTAGGTGCACATGTGTGTGAGCATATGATGAGGCTAAGGACAACCTCAAGTATTGTTCAGGCACTGTAACCTGGAGTGTGTGTGTGAGAGAGGGGGCAGAGGGGAGGAAGAGGGCGAGGGGGAGACAGAGAAAGAGACAGAGAGAGGTAGAGCTTTCATTGGCTTTGAAGCTACCAAGTAGTCTAGGCTGGCTGCCACTGAGCCCCAGAGATCTCCCTGTATCCACCACCCCAGCATTGGGTTATAAGCATACACCAACAAGCCTGGTTTCTTCATGTGAGTTTTAGGATTGAAGTCAGGTCTTCATGCTTTCAAGGCAGGCATTTGACTCACTAAGCCACCTTCCTAGACTCAAAGCCTTACTTTTAGACATATTAATATAACAGCACTTTCAAGGCTGAGGCACAGGGATTGTAAGTTTGAATCTGGCCTAGGCTACATGTCTGTGAATACATATATGTTTGCATATTAAATGCATATAATCTAAAGGTTTGACCAATAGTCACAATTAACACTTAAGAAATCAAACTGAATTTAAAAGTGAACTAAACGAAATGAACTAGAATTTGCTGTCATTTAAAAAAAAAAAGTAAAGCAAAGAGAATTTTCAATGACCAGTTCTAATTTGTATTCATTCATGTGAAATCCCTAAGAAGTGATTGGTTGTGGTTAGTTTTTTAAAATATAGAAAGATGTGACTATCAGGAATTCCTGATCAAGCTCCCATCTACCACATGAAGCCTCCCTGAAGAACACTGAGAAGCCCAGTAGATGCCCGGTGATTACAAGTGCTTGCTGCTCCTGCACAGGGCCTGAGTTCAGTTTCCAGCACTCAGGATAGGGAGCTCACAGCTGCCTGTAACTCCTGCTCCAGGATATCCTATACCACCCTCTTCTGGGCTCTGTGGGCACTGCAGTCATATTGCATACCCTCACAAACACACACACACCACATACACTCACTCACACACACACACACAATGGGATTGTTGGACTGTAAGTTAGAGAATATGCATATGTGACTCACAGTGGGGCATCTGACTACGTTTCCCATGGATTCATATGAACCTATGGCAGTGTGGCGAGCAGAATAATTGTGCAGGAAAAGAGACTCATGGGTCTCTAAAGGTCATTCAGATGGAGCCTCCAATAAAATGTTATAGGCAGATCCCCAAAAACAGGACTGCCCCTGCCCCAAGTTTTGAGCCAGTTACAACAAGCCCTTCAGCCTTGTGTGCGTTCCCATTGTTGAGTAGGAAGCCATGTATACACATGTGTATCATAATTTATAATTTCTGCCCACCCACTTCCACAAAATATGTGAAGCAGTTAACAAGTCTATTAATTAATGACTTGGATGATGGAGGTATTGGGGGGGTGCTTATAACGGTGACATCAATCCCAGAATGACAGGACATGGACCCAAAATAGCCAAGTCAATGATGACATCATTAAGTCCAAACTAGACAGATCACCCATCTCTACAACAACAGGATGAAAAAGATTTGAGATAGTCCACTTGTTAAGGCTCTGAGGCTTGTGGGTGATGACAGTGTTAATCAGTTCAATGTGTCTTTCAGAAGAGGAAGTGTCTTAGGCTCCCATTACAGACATATGGATCTTAGATTCATTTTTTTCTGGTGTATTACAAGTGACACAACTCATACACCGATTGCCACAGGAGTGGTATGCTCAACTCTGGGAAACATCTAGAAATACAAGAGGTCATTCAGAAATAGGTTGTCGAGAAAAAGAAGTGAACAGAAAAACATTCAGGGCTAGAGCCGTCACCCAGTGGGGCAGGACTTGTATGGCACGTGATCAACCATCAACATCACAGACATTAATGAAATTATACCCTGAACCCTGTTGCTGTGGGCACCCCTCTTTCATGGTCTTCTAGAATTGTTATACAAAGGTCACCAATGACTCTGGATCACAAGGTCAGTCAGGGGGCCTTTCCACCCTCCTCCTCCACCCATAGACCTTCTATGGCCTTATTTGTAAGTTTGATGGTGAGTTCCAATGATACCAGAGCATCCTGGTTTCTTCTCCGTTCATCGGTCATTCTCATCAGCCCCGCCTCCCTCTCCTAAATCTGCAAGCAGTGGAATCCCCCACAGCTCACCAGGTGAATAATTTCTAGAGCTTTTCAAACCTGAAATGATCACATTCAGATCCATCTTGAAATTCCACCTTAGCGGTGGCTCTTACACATCTTACACATAGATCTCTCATCCCATAAGTCTCCCAATCTCAAACCACTGGTGTATTTCTAAGTCCAAAAGAGTGGAAACTCATGCAACATCCCGAACCTTCCCTGTATCAGCTCCAGGGAAGCTCCAGGGTGTCCTTGCTCCCAAGCACCCTATTCCAACTCATAGTGGCACCCATGTCCTCTCTTTCCTTCTCTCTATCTGCATGCAATCACACACATGTGAAGTCTAATAGGTGGTAAATCTTAATCTCAAAACACAAACTCCCTACATTCATATCTGCCCCCAATCTACCTCTCACCTGGACTATGAAATAGCCACTTGGCTATTTCTTGCCCCTACAGACTAGCAACAGCTTAGTTAGTTTTTCTAAGTAGGAGAATATGCTTCTAGGCTTGATCCCACTTAGCACAAAACTCCAAGCTTTCTACCAGCCTAGGTCCCCCTACCCCAAGTCTCTGTCTTGTTCCCTGACTTGTTGCACTCTTGTCACATGACCCTCTCTGTGATGTTTTATATATGCTCAGCACTGGGAGTGGCAGTATTAGAAGGTATGGTCTGTTGGAGTAGGAGTATGACCTTCTTGGAGTAGATATGTCATTTATGTGTGGGCTTTATAAGACCCTTATCCTAGCTGCCTGAAAGCCAGTATTCTGCTAGCAGCCTTCAGATAAAGATGTAAAACTCTGAGCTCTGCCTGCATCATGCCTGCCTGGATGCTGCCATGCTCCTGCCTTGATCATAATGGACTGAATCTCTGAACCTGTAAGCCAGTCCCAATTAAATGTTGCCCTTATAAGAGTTGCCTTGGTCATGGTGTCTGTTCGCAGCAGAAAAACCCTAAAAGACATTCTCAAAGCCCCTGAACACACCAAACTTGCTCCCGTCTTCAAGCATTCCCCAGGGCTTCGGATCCCCTTGTGGCATGTACTTTTTAATCCATCAGATATCTACACAAATGCCACCTCCTCCTAGAGAGCATCCTAGATAACATCACCTGAAAAGACTCCTCCCTCTTTTATTTCACTTGAGCAACTTTCTAACAGCAAATTGTGTTAATTTCTGTCAGATCTGCAGCAGCATGTCTCTTGTCTGTTTTCCACCCCACTAAGCAGCAGTAAACGGCTGCTTAATGCACGGTGGGGGATCACCCAGCACACAGATTCAAAGATCAAATTCATTTATCTGATTCCTTCCTAGCATTTCCCAAACCTAAACGCTGTAGCAACTGCTTCCCTTATTGGGTTTTCTACTCTCTAAAATCCTCTCGGGAATCTTTGTGATTATGCTTATTCTAGAACACAGCCTATCATCCAACAGCCATTTGGTGTTTATTGAAAGGAACTGAGTTTGGAATGACGCCTATCTCGATTCCATCTAAAACAGAATTCTCGGTTACCACTATCGCGTTGATAGCGATCTTGCCATCTCTGAGAGTATTCACGTGTAGATTCAGTGGGTAAGATACAAAGGGTGTAAGGGACCGGCCGGTGTGTCAGAGGAAAGAAGGGACTAGATACTGTCTGACACTCAGGATGTCACCCCTTCATCCTCTGTAGGATGCAGTGAGGTGGCAGAGAATATGGGAGCTGTAGCCAGTTGTGGTTATCAGGTGAGTGAGCGCTGAGAAATACGCATAGCAAAAGGTAGGAATCCGCTGATGAAAGACTATGGAGAGGGAAGATAGTAGGTTACAAGGGAAAGATGGGTTCGGAGAGACTTTGGAGGTTATTTAAGCATGTTTGGAAGCAGCCAAAGAAAGGACGCTGGAAGAAAGAGTCAAGCGCAAAGTGTTGGAAAGTGTACCTAAGGCCCTCCGGCCGAGTACTGCTGCGCATGCGTCACCCACAGCCGCTCGTAGAATCTGGCCAGGCTCTGAGACACAGAATCTGTTAGAATCTGTTAGCTAAGGAAGAGATGGGATGTGCAAGAAGTGATCTCTAAGAAAGTTTTGTTTGTTTGTTGTCCTAGTTAGGTTTAATAGCACTTATTGTTTTGATGTAATGTTTTGTTATTATTATTTGTTTACGATGGGCGCCTGGCAGAACTGCTCTGAGAGAAAGAGCTCCCTTTCTAGGTCGCATGCCCTAAGTTTCTTCTAGAAAGAGTAAAACTACCTCGGAGAAATTTCTAGAACTAGGAAGGAGTCCTACATAACATTGAGTCCAAAGCCACGGTAATTCTGACTTTAGACCCAGCAGGGAAACTCCGGATGGGGTAGGATGTGATCTCCCCTTGGACCGCTTCTCCCATTGGGGAGAGAAGGAAGTTGGCTACGGCTCCTACTAGGAAGCAATTGCTCCGTGGCTGCAGTCCTCACCAGGCTCACACAACACACTGCCCCCTCTCCGTGCAGAGGCGATAAAGGCTCCCAGAGGCTGATACTCGCTGGCCTATTCATCATCAGCTCATATTGAGTCCCTGAATTCTTCCCATATATCTGCAAACGGTATGCTCATCAGCCCCTGCTCCACTGGGCCCTTGTGAGTGGGCCGTTACATCCTTGCCAGACCCTGGCTACAACACTGACAAAGACCCGAAAAAATGAATCCCTTACCTGGGGCAGACCTTTCCATCATCCACTCATCTGAATGGGACTGCTATATGCCACTTTTATTGGTCATTACGCAAACTACAGAGCCCACAGATTAGAACTAACAAAGTGATTTCATTTCTAGCAACTTATCTGTTGGATCACCCATGACACACTAGATGTCAACTGGCTATAGCCTCACCTGAATGTCCTTGTGCTTACAGTTCTAACCTGGCTCCACTGCTGACCTTACTTCCTCAAGGCCACAGTGAGGGCTGGCAAATCGTAGACTTGGGCTATCTCTATGTAGCTCTGCCTTCAGTTCCTACAGTACTTTACGTTCTTGTAATAAATAAATAAATAAATAAAAAAGCATCTGCCCCCTGGCTGCTACTACCTCTAAAGGAAGACTTCCAAATACTAGGTAACTCAGCTAAGACTCATAGACAAGTTTCTGACTCTGCAGAGAATTTGCAAAGCAAATCAAGAAAGTGAAATCGAGTTCTATGGTGGAAATTCACTGTAGGAACTGAAGGAAAAGCTACATAGAGATAGCCCACGTCTACAATTTGCCAGCCCTCACTGTGAAGCAGCCTCCCTGAGCCAGATCCTCTAGTTTAGACAGGACATGGCTCCTTGAATGTCCAAGCTGAGCTCCACCTTCTACTATCTCCCAAATGGGGCTTAAATTTCACTGAAATGAGCATTTCAGAGGGGTCAAACATATTCAAAGCACAATGGCCTTGTGTTCTTTCTTTGCCAGTGTCTAAACCTCCCCAGCCACCTCTTTCTGTCCGTTCTTTTCCCAAATTCAGAAATTACACACTAATTAAGTGGTCAGAAATCATGCTTTATTAATTTGTTTACTCCCATAAACTATCTGAAAGGAGATTGGGTAATCTACTTTTCCTGTGTATTATTTCATTTTCTCAAATAATCCGTAAGATTGGATTGTCCCATTTTAGGATCAGTGAAATCAAGGCTCAGAACAGTTAAGTACTTAATGCAAGGTTACAGGATATTTTAACTCAGCTTAGAACCTGAGTGTGTTTATCTGCAACTCCATGGCCTTCCTTTACCAATGCGTCTCTTCCCCTGTGCCCAGATTAACAGTCTCTTCCATGGGACGTCAGTAAAACAAACAGGACATCTCAGCTGTAAGCCACAGCTTCATCAACCCTAGGACACGGGCTGAGTTCTAAACCCAGACTTTTGCTTGCTGATCCACACACACAGGAGCAACGCAGACCTCACACCACCTACAGAAAGCACTGTCTCAGATCTGCTGTGACCGAAGCCTGTATACCTGTGCATCTCCACTTCTGATCACTTGCCACAGTCAGAACAGTATGTGCTCTGGAATTCCACTCTCTTGGGCTCAAGAGTTAAACAAACAAGCACTGAGCAGAGGCTGACCCTCAACTTCTACTTGCATTTTCTCTTAGGAAGAGAGAGAGAGAGAGAGAGAGAGAGAGAGAGAGAGAGAGAGAGAGAGAGAGAGAGAGAGAGAGAGAGAGAAGAAGAAGAAGAAGAAGAAGAAGAAGAAGAAGAAGAGGAGGAGGAGGAGGAGGAGGAGGAGGAGGAGAAGAAGAAGAAGAAGAAGAAGAAGAAGAAGAAGAAGAAGAAGAAGAAGAAGAAGAAGAAGAAGAAGAAGAAGAAGAGGAAGAGGAAGAGGAAGAGGAAGAGGAAGAGGAAGAGGAAGAGGAAGAGGAAGAGGAAGAGGAAGAAGGAGGGAGGGAGGGGAGGAAGGAAGGAAGGAAGGAAGGAAGGAAGGAAGGAAGGAAGGAAGGAAGGAAGGAAGGAAGGAAGGAAGGAAGAAAAAGATATCTAAGAATGAAGAGGCAGGAAGCCCTTGCCCTTCCAGACAGATGACAAAAGAAACAGGAAGTCTGGGTGAAAGATGGAAACGTAAGCTAGAGTTGGAGTTTAAAGAGTTGCAGCTGGTTGACCAAGCTTAGTCTACCTCTGCTATCCAAAGTACCAGCACTTGTTACAGTGAGAACGTCTATCAGACACATCCTGGATATGAATAATAATTGTTCTTATACTACGACAGAACTCACTCAAAATATTTGATTTCACATCAGCCGCAGAGCATGAGATAAATGCATCTTTTGAAGGTCCCACATCAATAAGCATTTGTGGGATACTTTATCTCTTCCTAGGAGAGCACTCTATCAGTGGCAAACATGACATCGAAGGCTAGTCACAGAGCACTAGTTTCTGGCAAGTCAGGAAAGAAAAGCATGGCCTCTTGGGACAAACTGGCTGAATTTGAGTTCAGTCTCGAATATTCGCTAAATTTTTAGCCATTGAGTTAGTCACCTAGGACAGCTAGTTGCCAACCTATGATAACTATCTTATTTATTCCATGGTATTGTGAGAGTTAAGAAATGCTATTCATTAAGTCAATAGAGAAGCATCTTGCACGAAGTATTACTAAATACAAAACCCTGTATCGAGGGCAAGATATCTACTTTCTGCCTTGATAGAATAGCTGGTTTCATAGCAGCCCTTCTATTAGGAGCAAGTGTAAGTCAGAACAGACTACGTAGGGGAACCATCACCAGGCAGCAAACAACATAGAGCATAAGACTTGGAGTCCTGCGAAAAATGAAACTCATGAGCTAAGCCTCTGACCACTCTGGACCTAGGCCTAGACACGATTTCCTGGCTGGAATACAGTAAATCAGAGTCCAGCACAGCACAACACAGCAGCCCCACTCTGCTGAGGAGGCAGAGGTCAGAGTTGCTGGCATCTAGGGAGGACAAGACCTAAGAAATACAAATGGTAAATAAATATTTGAAAAGTATTCTACATCCTTACCTCTGTGAGAAATGCCCATTAGATTGCTTGAGATTCTATCTCACCCCAGATAGAATATCATAAAACTAAAAGCTGAACTCCCAGGTCATCTGGCTCTACTACATCCAGGGAAACACCCAATGGACTCAAAGTCAACAAACCACAGAGAAACGTACTCCTCCATGTCTAGTACCACACTGTTTGCAATAGCTAAGCCCAGACTAGGTGTCCGACAGCAGATGAATAAAGAAAACATAGTATACACACATACACACACACACACACAAAACATTTTAGCCACAAAGAAAAATGAAATCATGACATCTGTGGGATAGGTAGAGTTGGGAGTCAATGTGTTAAGTGAAACAACTCCAATTCAGAAAAGCCAACATCACGTGTTAGCTTTCAGATTTGTGTGTAATGGCGAGAAGAGGAAAGGGGGAAAGGAAGCATAAGAAAGAAGAAGTACTTCAAGTGGAAGAGGAAAGGGAAGGGGGGGAATGGAATACACGAGACACCAAAGCAAGAACTGTTTCCATGGAGAAGGGGGACCAGCAAGAAGGGAGCATGGCAATGGAAGAGAATGGTGGGAGAGGGGGTGGGTAAAGACAAAGTATTATGGCATATATGTATGAAAATGTCATGGGGGAGCCCATTGCTTTGTGAATTGAATTAAAAATTGAAATTTTAAAAAGTTAAGGGAACATTTAAACCATGATAAACCCTGCTGCTGCAGCACCTGAGGGGTGTGCACAAAGAGGAGTCACCTAAATGAGTTCTGTTTAAGATGTGATCAAGGCCAGACACCTAAGATTTCCCTGACCATGGCCAGTCTATCCTTGAATGTAAAGCACAGCTCTGCCTCTCGTTGGTTTCCAGCCCATCCGGATCAGATTGATTGATCTTCTTTCACATTGTGTGATTGATATCTTTAGCATCAATCTGAGTTGCTAGAAAGGCTAACCCTTAGGACTAAGGACTATAACCAAAAGGAAGATATACTCCAGTTTATCCAAAGAAACACAAAATCCAAACTCCGAGAGAAGCCACAAGTGTTTTTCCAGTATGTATGAAGCTCTGGGCTCCAGCACAGCATCCCATAAAGCAGGTGGTTTGTATCTGTAATTCTGGCTAGGAGAGGAAGCATCGGGAGACTCAGAAGTTCAAGATCACCCTCAGCTAACATTGTGAGTTAGAGGTTAGCCAGGACCACATGAGACCCTGTCTCAGCCATGGGAGTCAGAGATTAGAGATTTCAGTCCACAAAACTAAAGAGAATCATGGTTTGCACTTTCCATAAATAGGAAATAGTGAAGAATAAAACTATGGCCAAGCAAGTTCAAGATGATTATACAGCATTTAAACTGTAAGATAAATTAGAAATAGATATTTCCCATATAAAGCAACAGAGTTGCTACATTTTAAATTCTCTACTTTATCCATTTTCCCAGCATTCAGTTGAAAAGTAACTTACAAAGAAAATGAAATCCAGGTTTTCATTTCACCTATGAAGATTATGAAACTATTAGAAGCTGTCACAGGCAAGTGTTTGGAAGTAGAGGAAAATGTGACCCCAATGAGTGAGCAAAGAAAAGGTTTCAATAAAAAAAAACAAATTTCACAGGGGAAGATGAAAATACAGTCTCAGACATTCATAAAAGGTACAAGAAATGCAAATTTTAAAAAACACTCTGTACGCTTAACAGCAAATTGGAGATGACAGAGTTGGTGAACTCACAGACAGATTAATAATATCATTGATCTATTCTCTCGTGTTGTTTGCCTTGGCGCTCTGCCTAGAGAATTTTTTGACTGCAGTAAAAAGACCCAGTGCGCAAGCACAGCTCAGAAATGGGATGGGGATGACGAAAAATGGGACTGCCATACACTTATAACGGATGTTCCAAAAATGGAGGATGATTAAAGCAAAAGGAGACACGTGAAGAAATTACAACCCAGAACATCTCACATGCAGTGCGAAACACAAGACTTAAAGGTCCAAGGAGCTTACATCATGAAATCTTGAAGGCCGATCAGCCCGAGGCTCAGAGAGGTAGCCAGCATAGACCTAATGATGCAGCTAAGGGTCTAGCTCAGGGTAAAGCAAGGAAAAAACCAAAACAGAACAAGAAAAGGAAAATCAAATACAGGGAACCAAAGATAAGACTCAATGCGGACATAGGATAGGAAGGTGGCTCAGTGGGGAAAGCATTTTGTCACAGCATAAAGACCTGACCCACAGCCCACATATAAACTGGGTGTGGTAGTGCCTGTCTGGAATCCCAGCATGTCTACAGGGAGAAGGGAGGCAGAAACAGGAGAATGCCCAGGCACTCACAGGCCAGCTAGCTGCTGTTCACTGGACCAACAAGACACCATGTCCCAAGTGAGATACAAGGTGAAGACCATCCACTGAAGCTGTGCTCTGATGTGTGTCTATGTGTAGCTGCACTCACAGGGATAGACAAACACGTACAGGTACATACACGCACATACCACAATGATAAGATGAAAATGAATGCTGACCAAAAACAGTGGGATCACATACCTGTAAAGTGCTAAAAAAAAAAAAAATTCTAAGATAAATAAAAGTTTAGTGAAAGAATGACCTTCAGAGTAGAGTGAACAATGCCACATGATGTATAGACCCAGCTCTGCCAGAAGAAATAAAGAACACGGAAGTGTAACATGTAGGAGTAAGTAGCAAGGTTCTTGCCGTCATTCTCTTCATGATTCACATAAGACAAAGTACAGGACACTTACAGCATCCATCTCTGTAAACAAGAGGACAGTCACGCAAAGAACTAAATGCTCAGCTCAGGGCAGTTGCAACGGTAGGTGCATTTACTAAATTTGTGAAGAAGACGTCGGAAACAAGAGTGGAAGTTAGGAAGTGGCCAGAAATCAGAAGTGGGACACAAAAAGTATGTAGAGTCACATATAAAGGGTAAACAGATAAAAAGTTAAGTCTAAATGTATTGCCCTTATGAAAGCATACCTTTAGCCAATATATATAGATAGATAGATTGATATATTGATTCCTTGTGTTATATATATATATATATATATATATATATATATATATATATCTTTAACACAAGGAAATGAAATAGAAGTACTATAAATAATACTTTAGATAGAAATTATATTTTATTAACTTAAAAGATAAAAACAAGAGGAGCAACAGAGATAAAGTCATCATAAGACATCTCAAGGTTCCCACCCTAGTGAAGAGCTACAACAATTATCGACTACTAAGACTACTAAGTCTGCCTTCCTCAGGGATGAGTGCACACAGTTCTCCCACACCAGTGGTCAGCCCTAAACATATAGGAGCACCAAACGGACTCAGCGTGTGGAATTTACATATTTATAAGTTCACATATATCAATAATAATTTAAAGGCTCATGCATTTGAGAGGGATCTGGGAAGGTGAGACATGAGAGACATTGGAAGGAGAAGAGGAAGACAGGAAATGAAGTAATACGGTACCGTATACAAAATTCTCAATAAGTAAATAAAATCATGCTTTAAAAGCACAAGACAAAAAAATCCACATAATAAGACGATAGACATCAAACCAAATATATCAGAAGCTAAATTATACTATACCGATCTTCCAATTATAGGACAGATGTCCTGTAGATAAAAAACAATTAAACTCTGTTTACCAGGAAAACGTTTAAAATACCAAGGAATGAACAGAAGAACAGAAGACACTCTGTCAGACAGCTGTATAAACCAGCAATTCGACTCCCAGACATTTCCAGAAAAATATCTGAAAATGAATTACTTGTAGCATCTAAAACTAGAAACAATTCATCTGTCATAAGCATCGTGGTATATTTATAAAGTCGATATTCAATAACCAAGGATCACACTACAGTGCATGCAGCAAAATGGACAAGCCTTGCAAACATTTTCCCAAGGGGAAGATAAAACTAGACTTTAATGGTATGTGCTATAATTTGATTTATATGAAATTCTAGAATTATCTTGACTGTGAGGATACAGAACCGCTGATAGTTGCATTGGGCCAGGAGCTCAAGAGTGAGCTGGATACAGGGGACCACTCTGAAGGGATGCAGAGGGTGTGGACTACTCTAGGGGTATGCCCTGAGTAGGGGAACTGTCTGAGGAGATATAGAGGCTCTGATTAGAATGATGGCCACAGTGGTTACCTGTCAAAAAACCATTGACCAGTACACTAAAAGCATGTGACTTTCATTCTATGTGAATTTTACTTCAACAATGATTATTTAATTCTTCTTAAATATAAAAGCAATTAAACTTTCTGGCCCCATATCAAACATATTCACCTCATGTCCACTTGGGAAAGAAGGAATTGAATTAATTACCTGCCACAGTAGAACATTAAAATGACAGAACTACTTCAGTGGGCTGTAACTATCCAATCCCCATCTACTCTGAAGGCATTTGTTAATGGCCAGCCAATTCCATTCTTGTTACTTTTCTGCTTTATTGATCATCAACAGAGTTTAACTACCTAAAAGTCTCATTTCTAGAATTCTCTTGTAGGCCCTTGGAAGCTCAGAAACCCATGGTGTGTTCCTAATCCTCCACACAAGAGGACACAAAATATGAGCACGGGAAGGGTCTAACGACCTCCGGGCTGGCCGCAGCCTCAGTGTGGAAACTGGGAATCTACTGTTTGGGTAGGAAACCCTCGAGCTTTGGTTCAGCATCCATTCCCAGTCTCCATGCCAGGCTCAAGCTTTGGTGGAAAAGCCTGTTTTCTAGCAGTCAGTTTCTCAGTTCCTGACATATTTACAGTCTCGCCGTTACAAGCGAACCCCAGTCATTGAGAGTCAGCCATTCAGAATGGCTCACCTCTTCACAACTGGATGGCATCTTCCCAACAGAATCCTCAGGGACAGTGGTAGAGCCATGCAACCGGATGTCATGGCATTTACCTCAGATCACTACAATTTATAGAAGCCGATGGGGAAACTTCCTCACCTTCAAACAGCTCTCTTGGCACAGACAGATGTGTGAATAGGTTTTCTCCTAGCCTTCCCTTTTACCCTCTAGAGAGCCCATCCCTTACACACACACACACACACACACACACACACACACACACACACACACACACACAGCACAGCCATTCCTAATCTCTATGCAGCCTCTATGCCCCCAACTCGAGTGAAGTGACTCTCTCCATACCTTGCAGAGCTTCCAGACCACATCACACTAATTCTCTTGCTCCTAGCTGGCCACCACATCATTAACCTCTGACCTTCCACTGGTCCTGTGTCCTGCCCACCATCTCTCTCACTTTCCCTCTACTTCCCGTGTTTTCCTCTACTAAGCATTCCTTTCTTTACAGCTGCCCCACTGTGGGTAGGACTGTCGCCAGGGAGAGTAGACACACACATCAAAGTGGGCAAGCAGAAGCAAGGGAGGCAAGCAGGGAATTGGCACCCTAGGTGATTCTCAAATTAAGCTCAGCAGTTAGGAAGAATGAGATCCAAACAGTATTTCTAGATAATGGGGGTTATCTTATGTCAGCGCCTCCCCTTATTTTAGTGGCTTTTGACACATCACCTTCCTACACTTGGGCCTGGTCAAAAGCACAAACTGCCTGCACTTAAGAGGCTCAGTTTCAGGTTAGGGCAGGCTGCAAAATCTGCTGCTGGGAAGAATCTAGGTGTGAACTTTATTTCCCTTAACACATGACCTCTCTGGGTAGTCCTAGGCTGTCATGGAACACACTATGTGGACCAAACTGGCTTCGAAATCACAAAGATCCCCCATGTCTCTGCCACCTGAGTGTTAGGTTAAATGTGTGTGCCACCATGGCCAGCTTGATCTTTTAAAAATGTTTAATTACATGTGTGTGCACACAGGTGTGTGTGGACGCTATCGGTGTTTGATCACCTACAATTACAGGCATCTGGGAGCCACCTGAAACAGGTACTGGGAATCGAACCCCTGTCCTCCTGGAAGAATGGTCCATGCTCTGAAGCACTGAACCATCTCTCCAGCCCAGGTGTGCATTTTTGTTTCTAAGTCTAAGGTATAACTCCCTTCAGTAGGCTGAAGACTATTAACCCTTGGGGACACATTTATATTTGGCGACAATATAGGTAGGACGGTTGCTGAGATGAAGAGGCATAGCCATACTTACAGGTTGCCCACCAGGAGATAGTCATCATGGCACAGCATACAGCATTCACAAAAATACAAACGGGCAGAGGGAGGTTGCTGCAGATTTCCAGCCTGTAAGACAGCTGTGAGTCAAGGACTAGCGTCCCTAAACCATCCCTGCTGAGTCTTGTGTGCAGACTGCAACAGCTGAAGTCTGAACTAAAGCCGACATGGAATGCTGACCAGGTGAGAATGTGAGGCCGGCTGTGACTAATTCCCTGCCAGCTCATACAGTACAGCCTCTGGTAAGGGCTGTAGCGGAACTGAAACGCTAGCATGTTACTGCCCTCTCCTGGGCGAGAGGTCAAATCCATTCAGACGTGTGAGTCATAACTGAATCAAGTTCGTGAGCCCCGAGGTGGTCAGTCTTTAATCCAATCTTCTACAAAGTGTTGGGGGAAAAAACAGCTTCCCCCATCTTCTCCTTGCAAGCCCCCTCCCTGCCCACCCCCGTTTGTGCTCCCCCACTCGCTTCTGCCCTCAGTCTTCCCTGATGGACGTAAACAGATGAGGAAAGAGCTTGGAACTTCCTACTGGAAAAGTTGACAGGATGGATGTCAGAACTATAGTCCCAAACATCAAAACATCCTGCAGATTCACCTTTCATTGTCTCTCAGCCTGTAACAGTTCATCTGTGTCTCCAAAATAACAAACAAACAAGAACAAAAACAAAAAATCCCAATCCGCATCCACCGTATAAAACAGAGCTTGCAGCCCTTGTACTTGATGCTTGAAAACTCAGCTTTTACAACTAATGGCACATAACTGAGTTGAAGTCGTTTGTTTTGTTGGTTGTTCTTTTATTTAAGAGCTAGACCTTCCTGTCAAAATTTGTCCAAACTCAATTCGATAGGAAGTAATTATCTTATGACTTTTAATGGCTATACCAATAGCACTTTACACAGAGACACATGAGAATATTACGCAAAGAAAAAAAAATGAAGCAAATTAATTAACTGTGCCCTG
Organism: Mus musculus; assembly: GCF_000001635.26. Taxonomy (NCBI): domain Eukaryota; kingdom Metazoa; phylum Chordata; class Mammalia; order Rodentia; family Muridae; genus Mus; species Mus musculus. The sequence goes on from NC_000072.6 coordinate 136,131,384, forward strand.
ATATGCCTAAGTTAGTTAGTTTCCATTCTTCATTTCATTCAAAATATTAAGATCAGGCACAATTTTATATAAATTAAAGGAAATTGGTGAGAATTTATAACATGGTGTCTTTCATAGAAACTATAAGCACTTGAAAGGACTATCGTCCTCAGCAAATATTTATCCAGTGCATTAACCCTGGCAACTGAACGCAGTTCTATTATATGTCTTCCTATAAGGCTAAATCACAAAGCATGCTGAGAGCCAGTGTCAGAGTCACCTTGCTCAGCCCACACTATCAGCATCACACTCCTGACTACTCTGGTCATTACAGGGATCCTACCATCACATGTCACTGAAAAGCGTCTACCTTAGTAGCAGGTAGCGTAAGATTATGAGGGTGAAGGGGTGCTGTGGGGAGGCACCTGACTTTCTATCACTCTCTGACAGAACAGTGGCCACCAGAACATCGGGATGACTCATTTCAACCTGATTGGAACTCACAGGGCAATTTTTCACTTGATACTTGTCCTAGGTAAGGGTAGTATTGCTGTGATGAAACGCCATGACCAAAAGCAAGTTGGGGAGGAAAGGGTTCATTTGGCTTACACTTCCACATCATAGTCCATCTCTAAAGGAAGTCAGGGCAGGAACTCAAACAGGGCAGGGACCTGGAGGCAGCAGCTGATACAGAGGCCATGGGGGAGTGCTGCTTACTAGCTTGCTCCTCCTGGCTTGATCAGCAGGCTTTCCTATAGATCCCAGGACCACTAATCCAGGGATGACATCACCCACCATGGGCTTGGACCTCCCATATCAATCAGTAATTAAGCCTTCCACTTAGATCTCACAGAGGCATTTTCTCAATTGAGGCTCCTTGCATTCAGATAACTCTAGCTTGTATCAATTTAACATAAAACAAGCCAGTGTAATATTTTATTTTTATTTATGTGTATCTAGTTATTTATTTATATGGGGTTTCTTTATTTTTGAGATAAGGTCTTTTCAGCTATCCTCAGTGGCTTAGAGCTGATGGTTACCAGACCTCCACCTTCCAAATCCTAAGGTTATATAATTAGGCTCTTCCATGCCCAGTTTGGGTACATCTTATCACTCTACTTTTTGAAATATGGGGAAAAAGAAGTGTTCAGAATGTAAGTATTTCACCCAAAGTTGTGAAATCCAGAGACGTGGGATAGGATTCAGATGCCAGTGTGAGCTGTAAGGCCAGGCTGTTATCTGCTGAGCCTTCCTCCTCTGGTCATTCTTTAAATTAGAATCAACCAATCAGGCTTGCCATGCAAATCATCTAGAAATGAAAACAAAGGGCCTTTAAGGGGGAATCTGATTATATGAAAGGATCACCTAGTCAGACTATGCTATGTCCCTACTCAAAATTCCAAGTCTTGTCATGGCCCACAAAGTCCTCCATGTGTTAGTGTGACCTCCTCTACCCTACTCCTGGCTCCTCTGTCAGCACCCCTCCACACACAATCTCCACTCTTGCCAAGGTATCTTTGCCTGGGTTGTTTCCAGTGTTTGAGGTGCTCATGCCCACTATCAACATAAAACTCCTCCTCACATCACGGAGCCCCTCTAATCAATGGGAACAGCCTTTCCAGACAAGTCTAAGCCTGAATCTTTCAGCCCTGTCTTATCCTCACCTGAGTCAGGTGTCCTCACAAGATGATGGCTCTCACAGACCATTGTATCACCATCTGACTGTTTGCCATCTCTCCTAGAGAGGTGAAAGCTACAGACTGGCCATGACCTTACCTCATCTGCTCACTGCTGGTACTACAACAGTTGATAGCCATAGGAGACCACAATAAATATCTGCTGAATTAGGAATGGATGGAGGACGTATCCACACTTCCCACTTTTCTGTAACTTTCATCTGCAAAACAGATCTATGAAGGAAAACCTTAGACTTGTGTGCAAATGAGCCTACTCATTGCCCATCTTATTCAATATCTACACACAGAGACACACACACACACACACAGTCTTCTGTTGTTCTCTAAAACCTGAACTCTCTGCTCCAAACTCATTCATAAGTGCCTTCAGTCTCCCCACATCAGACTGCTGAGGGAAAGTGGTTACTTCAAGGCCACTCTTAGTCACAGAACCACCATTTCACTGGCTTAACCAAATGAGCAGCGTTGCATTGTTACAGATGGGATTCTTGCCCTTGCCCCAAGTCAGTGCTACAAACTTCTCATAGAAGACATATTTTCCCTCTAATTTTCATAACTGGATTCCAGCATGGCTGTGTTATAGGGAGACAGTAAAATTTCCTTAAGAGAAAGGGCAACAATAGCACCATGGGTCCTGAGCTCTGTCCATTACACACCTGTCTCCCTTAGTCCTCCCAACTGTGCAACTGTGCAGAGTGGCTTTGACACTCCTCACTCTACAAATGATAGCACTGGAGTCTCAGAAAACTTAAGGATCATTTTATCCCTTATGAGCAGAGAAGTGAAATCACATCTAACTTGAATCCAAAGAAGGAACATTTCTTATAGTCTTAGGTAAATGTCAAGTCTGTCTTCTAATCAAACTGGATTTGTTTGGTTTTGGGTTTGGTTTTTGAGGGTTTTATTTTCCCCCATGAACTAACCATTACCCTAAGAACATGGCTGCATTGTAGTTTTGTTTCTCTTGCTGTGATAAATACCATGAACAAAGTAATTTGCTGAATATGTGCTGAAGGACCATAGTTTATTTCATCTTACAATTCTCAGATCACACTCTGTCACTGAGGGAATTTGGGGCAGAAACTCAAAGCAGGAACCTGGAGGCAGAAAGTGAAGCAGAAGCCATGGAGGAGAGTTGCTTTCTGGTTTACTCTCTCTGGATTGCTCTTCTTGCTTTCTTATACAACCCAAAAATACATGCCCGGAAGTGGTATCATCCCCAGCGGGCTGAATCCTCCTACATCAATCATTAATCAAGAGAATGCCTTATAGACTTGCCTACAGGCCAATCTGGTGGAAATATTTTCCCAATTTAAGTTTCACTTCCCAGATGACATTATCTTGTGGTAAGTTAACAAAAACAAAAACAAACAAACAAACAAAAGTAGAAATCAGCCATAACGGTGTGCAATCTGGAATACAAGACTTATGAGAAGAAAAGTTCTCAGTGTTAATTTTTCCAGACCTCTGGACTCCTGGTCAGACTCATGTGTGTGGTACCTGTAACCCACGGAGTTCTTTGTCAGTGTTCACTTCACTGAGCAGACGGCTGGCTACACAAATACACTGCTTTTTAGGGTGTGTGTGGTGTGTGTGTGTGTGTGTGTGTGTGTGTTATGTGTGTATGGTGTGCATGTATATGTGTGTGTGTATGACGTCTGTGTGTGCACTCATGTGCGATAAAGAATAAAATTATTCAGTTTGGCCCCCTAGGTCAAATAGGGTAATAATAATTGACTGGAAATCCAATGCCTTAAACAAGGGGTAAGACAGAAGTCTAACAACAAAACAAAATAAATCCACAGGGACTACTAAGTAAGTGCCTGGTACTCCTCTTGTCTGAGCTGCCCCATCCATTGAGTATACTGTTTCCATGACAGCAGGAAGAGACGAGTGAGAAGTGATGGGTAGTAAGCATCCTTAGGAGTTGTTACAATAACTTAACAAACCTACACTTCTTCCTTAAGGCTGTTTCCACTACCACTGCAGGTTCCTATTACACTACTGCATGTGGCTGCTAGAGCCTGGCTCTGCACAGGTGGCCCTGGCAAAGCTCCTCACATCACCTGCCACCACTAGCATCTGCATCAGATCTGCTAGAACAAGGGAAGGTCTTAGGCACACACAGGCAGCAGATTACAAACTGCCTGCTTTTCTCTCTCTAGAATTAGCCCCTTTACAGAGCCCAGCAGACACACCAGGACCTGGGTGCCTGCCCCACAGTGGCATGTGCTGTGCAGGAGCCATCAGAGCTATCCTTTCTACTTCTGAGGTGGCAGTAGTAACAGGACAGTTACTACCACTGAGGTCACAGATGTGGGGGACCAGAAGCCACTGGGTGATTTCAGAAACACAGAATGATCCAATCACATTTGGGTATTAACCATCTACCATTAGAGTTAATTCTAAGCAATGACTATACAGTCACCGTGCAGGGCAGCCTAGGACACCAAACACCATATTGTAATAATGCAGCAGTACAAAGGAAGTGATGTCCAAGCCTAATTTTGGAATGAGGACAGTGGCACTGTGGGACATTCTGGAGGATGCTCAAGACATTGGGTTCAAATACTGGTCAGTCAAAAGTAGAATCAAAAAAAGGAGGTTTGGAAGTTACTTTAGGCCAGGTGTGGTGGCTCTTAATCCCAGCACTCAGGAGGCAGAAACAAACAGAACTCCCCCAGTTCAAGGCCAACCTGGTCTACAATGAAAGATCCAGGACAACCAAAGCTACATAGAGAGCTTATGTCTCAAAACAAACAAACAAACAAACAAACAAAAAACTTCCTACATGTGTAGGAGTATCTTAAAAAAATAATTTCAACACTTCTTCTTTTTAGCTCAAAAGTTACCACACAGGAAGCATGATAGAAGCCAAGAGGCTGAGGCAGGGGAATTGTGAGTTTGGAGTCAGGCTTGGCTCCATAGTGAGTCTCAGACCCTCCTGAGGTATCAAGTATGACCTCATCTCAATTTTTTTTTTCAGTCAGTGGCCGTTGGTCCAAGAGTCTCCCATCTGACAACCTGCATTTCCTACTCACAGACTAAACCCACTGGTGACACCAAACATGGCACCATGACAACCATCATTGCCATACCTTGTATGGTAGAGAATGAAGCAAGGATTCTCCAATCCACCTCCATAATGCTAACCATGAAATCTACGCTCCCTAGGCTGTATGGTCTGTTCCAAATAGGGAAGCAACAGTTTTCAGTTGAAAGTCTCATTTTACTCTCCTCTAGGCATGGTAGCATTGCTTAGAGACTACATTTTCTGAAAGCATAGCCTCTCCGTGAATTCAAAAGTCAAGCAGAGCCTATGGAAATGGCTCAGTCAGTAAAATGCTTGCTACATAAGTGTGAGGTCCTGAGTTCAATACCCCAGAATCCATGCAATAAAAATGAGGTCACACCTATGACCTCAGCACTGGGGAGGTAGACCCCTGAGACTCTGTGGCCAGCCTGTCTACCCCTATGGATCCCTGGGACTTTGTGAGCAGCCTATCTACCCCTGTGGCTCTATGGGACTCTGTGGCCAGCCTTTCTACCCCAAATGCTGAGTTCTAGCTTCAGTGGGAGGTGCTGTCTCAAAATGATTAAGGAAAATATCTGATGTTAACTAATCTCTGGCTTCTGCACACCACAAGTACACATGTACACACAGTATGTACACATACATGGCATGTGAACTTCAGTTAACTGTAGAAAAACAATGACTGAGCTTTCATGAAAATGTAATCACAGCAGCCCTAGCTGTCTATTCTCACTAGTGATTGATGGCTGTTGGGTCTCCCTGGAGACAGCAAAGCCATCACCTCAGAGGAGAAAGGGAGGGGGTGGGAGAGGAGCTTGTGAGGGGCAACTGGGAGGAGCAGGGCTGCAATCAGGATGTAAAGTGAATAAATAAATTAATGAATGAAAAAAAGATGAAAGAGGGAAGAAAGAAAGAGAAGGAGGGAGGGAGAATAAGGAGGGGAAGAGGAAGGAGGGATAAATGGAGGGAGGGAGGGAGGGAGGGAGGGAGGGAGGGAGGGAGGGAGGGAGGGAGGGAGGGAGAGAGGGAGGGAAGAAAGACAGGAAGGAAGGAAGGAAGGAAGGAAGGAAGGAAGGAAGGAAGGAAGGAAGGAAGGAAGGAAGGAAGGAAGGAAGGAAGGAAACTCTATTACCAAATTAGCCTCAAAGGCAAAATCCCTTGAGACCTGTGTCTACTGGGTCAAAGGTGTACAAAGAAAAGGCTCTTGGGTGAAGAGCTCACCAAAACTTGCAGTCACAGGAGAAAAGTGAATTTTAGTAAAGGTTGTAAGCTGGGGTACACTCTATCTACAGACACACATGCAGCCTTCCTTGCAGACACACACCAACACAGCTCTCACTCCTGAGATCCTCAAACAGATGACGGCCATCAGAACTAAGCCAAGGGTCATGGTTGAGGGGGCCCTTGCAGGTCACTGAGTAAAAGACTTCAGTAAATTGATTTGTTTAAGCACTATTAGGGAAGAATGAGGTGGTATTTAAAACTAGCACATAGACAAATTTAATACCAGATGCCAAATAGCTGTTGAATGGACATAACCAAAAGAAAGAGAATGTTCTGGGGCAAATATAACCACATTGCCTCACAGAGGGAAAATGTTTTAAAACTAAAGAAAGTCTCTGCCAGGGGGATCCTTGGAGGTGAAGCTCTCCCCTTTCATAAGGATCAATCCAACCGTGCCCCACATGTTTAAATGCTGAACTCAAAAGCACTCCTCCATGAAAGAACAGCAAAGCTTTGTTCCCCCTCCAGGAGAATAAAGATGCTGCGGTGTGTGCCTTGCTGAGACAACACCGTAAATAGCAAAGGAGTCCTACTTTTCTTTGTGTTCAGACAAAGCACAGCCCTACTGATTCGGATCTTGGGGGATATACAGATTCATTTTTGCCAGAGTCATCCGGTTCTGCTCTGATGCCAAAGATTTTAACACCATTGGTGGCAGCAGAGCCAACACTGGTGACTTAACAAAGACTGTTCCAAAGCCACGTTTCTGAAGGGAAGAGACCTGGATTCGACGAGGAGAGCAACTCCTCTGGCCACAGCCTTTCTGAAAGCCCACCCTGCGTGGGGGTTATACCATAAGCACATCAAAGATGGTGCGTGTAGATTTAGACTCAAAACACCGTGGTACTCAGGCATCTGGAACATAAGGAAGGCTGCTGATGAGCAGCTGGGATTCTTTTTAGAGCTACTCATCCTTTGGTTCCTTTAACTGATGGGGAGAGGCTTAAGACACCCAGGACCACACACTGACCTGAGCAATGCAGACCACAGTTTTCTTTGGAAGAACTAAGTGCTCAGGAAAGGAGACTTCAATGAACTCACTCCTTGGAGGGCACTCTCAGATTACGGCTACCTTCCCTCCATCTCCAGCCCCCTCCCGTCATGAGTTCAGATCTAGTCTCCGCAACTGGTAGTGTGCCAGTAAAGTCTATGTGGTAGGGTCAATTTGCGAAGTCCTTACTTCAACCCTAAGAGCCTTCTAAGGTGCAAATCAGGATTAAGTCCATTGACCAAAGAACCCAAGGTTCTGAAGGGATGGACAGGAGACACTGGTTCATTTCTTAACCTGGACAGCAAGCAAACCTCAGCTAGGTAAAAAGAGTTAGCAGAGATATCTCTCAAGAACCCGACTGCCATGGGGAAATCTCCGAGTGTTCACAGTTGTCTGTAGCACCTCCTGAGCTCATTCCACTCTACTGAGATGGGTGGTAGGAACTTCTCACCCCTTCCCTGCCCCCTTACCAGGGGAAGCTGCAGGGTTCTGAGCCTCAGGCTGGGCTCAGTAGGAAGCACAACAGGATCTCCTGATGTCTTAGCGCTTCATGGACATTCTGCAATCAGGCTCTGATCAAGAAGTTTGGATGTGGGGTTCTTGGGAGTTACAGGGGGCACATTAGCCTTGACATCTAGGGAATCAGATATCCAATAACAGATTCAAGAGTGACATTTTATCTATGTGCATCTTCTACTGTTATAGAATAAGATCACAAACTACCAGGTTTCCTCCAGCCCAGCGAATAGACTTACACACTGCAACATGATACAGACTGAAGGAAATCAACAAGGGTAGCTCATCAATAGATGTTTCCAGGCTATTCTGCTAGAATACAAAAGCCTACAGCAGCCAAAGCAATCAAAAGCAGTATTTATTACGAACTCTCTACATGAAAGGCATATGATTCTTCTTGTATTAATTGAGGAGAAACTCAAAAGACAACAACAAAAGGCTCTAACTGGTAAGAAGTGGGCACTTGAATTATCTTTGACCATGATGCTGATTTCAAAACCCAAATGGAAAATTTGAAAAGTGGCTGGAGGTAAAAAATAGGTGTTGCCATCTTAAAGGAATATATTGATCAGTTTGTGATTTCTAATGAAGCTAAGGGGTGGTTTTCTGGTGCAGAAGAAAATATTACAATTGTGTATAAGCAGCAGATTGTGAACAAAAAGCCTCACACGCCAGAGGCAGTTATTAATTAATTAATGAGATTGTTAAACAACCCTGCATGTTCAAAGTAATTATTGAAACAGACTAGATATGTCAATCCGTGAGTTTTTCCTACGGCCACTGCAAGCCCAGTCCCCACCCCGTATAGGATAGGGTGAAAGTAGGAGGTGTTTGGTCAAACTATCATGAGATAAAAGTCCTAACTTGCCCACTGTACGTTTTAGGGCACAGCATCTGGGCTCTTTCAGCTTGGGTCTCCTTTTGGACGACAAGGACGAGAACAGTAACCACCTCCTTTAATCAATGTGAGGATTAACTGTGAATATTTAAGCAAAGAATCAAACCCAGTGCTTGGGACCTGCCCCCAGAATCACTGTTACCGCTGTTACCCGTGTTTGGCTTCCTTACCATCTAGAAGTTACTTTCCCAGAGACCCAGTTGCCAGATGACAGTCAATGATAAAGAGCTACGAACCAGGAGTGCCAAGATTCCAGCACAATCGGAAATGCCTTCGCTCCCTAAACCTACCACGAGTCATTCCTTAGCAAGCATTTCCCCTTAAAATTTATGGACAGACATAAGTTTTAGGTACAATATAATTCTAGTAAGACAGCTCAACCGAAAGCCAGATGTTTAATATTGTCATGGCTTCATCCCAGAAATAAGCACAGCACAGAGGCTGTGGTTGACAGGTGAGGTCATATGTGGGCGGGGCAGCAGCAGGGGTGTGTGAGGGACATGCTAAGCTTGACCAGGAAAGAGAAAAATGAAGAACAGAATCTCCACTTCAGAAGTAGTTCTAGAAACAATAATTTCAAACTTTCCACTCCCTTGTCAACATGGCAAAAAGAGCGAGACCAAAGCAGGGCAGTGGTAGGACTTGCCAGGTAAAAAATATAGGACTGAAGTTGGAGTTTGAATTTCAGTGATATCAGCCAATGAGGACTTCCAGGAGTATGCAAGCGTTATAGTATCTGCAATAAAATTATGCCAGAGAAGTGTTATTAGAAATTCAATTTAACTGTTTTAATTCACTAAGTCTGGTGACCTACATGTGACATAGGTTACAACCTGAATGTTGGCTGATTATAGTTAGTAATGAAACTGAAATACTAAGGCGGGGGGGGGGCGACCCAGAGTGATCTAAAATGTCTCTGCCTGGTAGTCAGGCTATGAGAAACCCGAAGCCTGAATAAGAAAATCCAATATGGAAACATGTGCCCTGACTTTAAAGAGGTAGAGACATCTCCTTGGGCAAATTAGTTTGTCTTGTTACCAAGATATGCAGGTCAAACAATCCAATCTGTTTGTGGAAAGCTGACTATATTCAAAAGCTGAGCACATGCAATTCATGGTTGGTAGACTTCTATAATTGACCCCATTTGTCACAACTGTAGAAGACTTCATAGAAACTAAGTGCACATACCACATGCTCTCCAGAACACTAACTACAACATCACAGCACACAGCACCCAAGATACAAGAATAGTCTGTCTATATGGCTTTCTAAACTTTGAGCCACTCAAGGAAAGGGACAGGGTCTCACTTGTCAGAGAGACTCCAGGCCTAATCATGTCCTGCTACAACACAGTTCAGCAGTAAGAAAGCTGCCAAATGGACTTTACGGGGGAAGGTTAGGTAAGAATAAATAAATAAATAATAAATAAATAAATAAATAAATAAATAAATAAATAAATAAATAAATAAATAAATGTGTGTGTGTGTGTGTGTGTGTGTGTGTGTGTGTGTGTGTATGTGTGTGTGTGTGTGTGTAAGAGAGAGATGGGGGAGGGAGAGAAAGAACCTCATTTAGTTTTATACAGAGTACACTTTGTGTGTATATACATGTGTATATGGTGTATGTATGTATGTGTCCATGCATATGTGTCTGGTGTACATGTGCATACATGTATGTATACATGTTACATACATGTTGCATGATAAACATGTGTGTATGTGTTCTGTGCAGACATATTCTGGGCATATTCATGCCCAAAAGTCGATGTCAACATGTCATCTTCGGCCATTTCTTCACGATTGTCATCAGACAGGGTCTCTTGCTAAGCCTTCAGCTCAACTGGCTGGCCAGCAAGCCCTGCTCTGCGCCCTGCCCCAGCACTGAGGTTTCAGATGCACACTGCGATGCTTGACGTACAATGTGGGTGCTGGGGTCCGTGTGCCCGAACAGCAAGGGTTGTACCCATTGGCGCAGCCTCCTGACCTCCAAAGCATTCTTTGTTCAGTGACAGATCTGAGTGCCGTACAGCAGTGAAAAGGAAAGTCAGCAAAGGTCTTGGCTGGGTTGTCTTTTTCTTTGAAATGGCAGGTAAAGGAAGATAGATAGATAGATAGATAGATAGATAGATAGATAGATAGATAGATAGATAGATAGATAGATAGACAGATAGTGGGATAAAGATAAATAATGAGATAATGAGTAGAGCCTTAAGGATATGCTCATATGTATATGTCAGCTACAACACGTGTGACAGACTACAGCCTCCTCAAAGTAAATAAGAAACATGATGGGGAATTTCAGCATCATCCCTTGCTAAGAATACGCAGATCATGAGGTGCTCAATCACAGAGTTAGCTTTCACTAACAGACCTGTAGTGCTAATAGAATTGTAACACAACATCCCTACATGCTTGCCTCTATACTGTCTACCTGGAAGCTCTGAAAACTGGGATCTGGTCATGGTTCCCACGGACAGCATCACTGAATAAAACCAACATGTTCTGGATGCCTAGTGCAGCATCGGGAAAGTCTCCTCTGCCCCTAGGAGCCCCTGCTCTACCTCACAGAACTTTTCCTTATCGGCACTCACCCTCCTGTCCACAAAGCATCCCATCACAAAGTACCTCCCCAACGTGCCCTTTGCTAGCATGGCCTCCCATCCTCCTTCTTCTAACCTGCTAGAGCAATCATTGGCTGATTAACAGAGTGTCAGTGTAACATTGTATCCTCTACTGACCATAAATTTAATGTGTACAATGCATGCTTTCCAGTATGACTGGTGCTAGTTATGGGTGAAAACAAGTGAGAAAATCTTTTCACTTTTATTTTTAGCACGACTATTTCTGATACCCGTTTTATGTGTGCTTTTATAGCACGCACAGTCTATTAGGCAGTATGTGTATATAATTAGACACTGAACAAACATCCTGGTCATTGGGACTACAGTTCTGTAAGGCTGCAGAAAAAAACTTGTAAAAGTGACATGGGATACCAGATTCCTAACCTCACAGACTCTGTAGGTTAAGATCTGAATGACACAGAGCCAAAGGGGCTTGACTTAGTCTCCTGACTTTTCCTTAAGCAAAGAAGCAAATGTCTGCAAATAAAGTCGCTCCAAGAACTGGGTACTGAATTTACCTGCTACTAATTTTTTGAGGGGTGGGGGTAAGAACTATAACTGGTTATCATGTAGCCCAGGCTGTTCCTTTACTTGTGAGGTAGACAAGGCTTATTTGAAAGACTGATCCTCCTGCCTCCATCTTCCAAATGTTAGTGAAGGTGTGTACAACCATACGTGGCTGGAATGTTTCAATGTCGTCTGGACCCAAGTAGGGCCAACCACAGATCTATATGTAATATTCCAGGAGGCACAGCACGGGGACGTCCCAGAGCAGGAGTGGAGAGCACTAGGTGGGAACCCCATGGTCTCTTGAGACATGAGCTCAGAAGTCACCAAGATTCACGGTCTCCATACTCAATTAGTCAAAGCAATTTCAAAGCCATCCAGATGCAAGGGTGAGGAGTGTCACATCACATTAGAGAAGAAAATACGGCATGAGATGTACTCTGGCTGCTGCCGTCACAAATATATCTGTCCCCAGCTTGCCTGTCTGCTCTGAGCTCTGTCTCCTCAGCTCTTCTCTTCAATGCTAGATCCCTCTGGTAGCAAAGGCCCTGAAGACCACATTGCCAAATAGAATCTTGGCAATGTTAAGTACCTGAATGATTCCCAGGGAGCAAGGAGATATAGAACAAGTGACCAACTACAATAAACCTCTCCCTTTCTCTCTGATCTGGTCGGTATCTTCCCAGTGGCTATGTCTTTCCTCCTCATAAATTCTATCTCTGCTAGGCAGCCACCACCTGCTCAGGATCCCAATGGACAACTTCTACCTTATTCTCTTTGACCCGAAAGTTCACACTGACTTTTCGATTTGCTAATCTGGGGTTTCGTGTGTGGCTGGCCATTAGCTTTTGAGCTCTTCTGATCCCTGTTTAACAAATCCCCAATGATAAGCTCTCCTTTTGAACTACTTGCTGGCTGTATAATAAAAATACACAGAAAGGGGATAAATAGACCAAAATATTTTATTGAAAAAATATAGGATAATAAAGAATTATATAGAACTGTAATGTAATTTTAAAGCCTGGAACGGAAGTCGGGGTACTCAAGTTCTGGTTGTTGGTATCAGGAACCAGCTTTACAGTCAGTCACAGGTTACCTCTGAATTCAGCAATAATGGTGATATCACCCATAGGCAACAAGGACCCGCACATCTGTTGCCATGGCAATCACCATACATTGCTAGCGACCACCTTTACCTGCACCAGTGGTGTGAACAGTTACATCACAGCCCAAATAAAAGGTAGGCCCCTCCTTGGCCTTCGCTCTCTTATTCTCTTTGTCTTCACTGCCCCCCTTTGTCCTTTCCCCCCACAATAAACCTCTCTCCCATGGAACTGTACTAGCCTGGTGTGATCTGTCCGGACGAGCCTCAATTCTAACATAACACTGGCTGTAAAGCAGCCATTACCTATGTGCTATTTGTTTAGCTCATGGGCCTGCCTTTGTGTCCTCAGCCACCTGGTGAATGAAATCTCTGGGCACTAACACACTCTGACTGCCACTCAGATATAATCTACTCACCAGATCCAGGTCCAACCTAGAGGACCTTACTTCTGAACATCTCACTTTGGCTTCAAAATAACCCAGCACTAACAAGCAAACATAATTGGCTACATGATGTCACATACAGTGTTGGCAAGACTAAGCAGAGCTGGAGCCAGGTCCACGGGTATGGCTAGTCCCTGGTGTTTCACCTGCAGTAGAAGCTGGAAACAGGATCAGCACATGAGGCTAGTAGCATGAGAGTTCCAGTCACGAGTTGGAAAAGTTCTACTGCCTTGGCTCTAGAGAAAACCACGACGGCCACTTGGACTGGGAGCCTGCAAATGAATCTAGCCATCTGCAAATGGAGACCCACCCAAGATCAGGCCTGCTACAGAGGCACTGCCTCCCCACACCGAAAGAAAGCTTCTTCTTGACAGGAAGCCATAGCTTGTTACAAAAATAAAATTATACACATGAGACAGGACATTACTTCATGGTGGGCCACATACAAAGAAAGAAATTCATGCCTGTGTTCCTTATCTGATTCAAGAACATATATATGTGTGTATACACACACATATATGTACACACATACATACACACACATATATATATATACATACATATATACATATATATATACATATATATGTGTGTGTGTATGTATATGTATATACCTATTTATATGTGCACATATATACATATGTGTACATATATGAATATACATGTGATATGCATATACACATTTCCATACACATGCACACACACATATGACTTGTCATCAAAATTACTCAAACCCAAAAAGCCTGTGTCTCCTTCCTATTTTAGTGTGTGGATTGACTGTAAACTTTAACAGACCTTCTTTAAGATATTTAAAAGAAAGGAAGTACTATAAAAAACTAGAAATAATATGAGCATGTACTTTTATGTAAAAAAAATTTTTGCTTGAGCGGGAAAGAGATGGCTCAGCAGTAGAGGCACTCACTGTGCAAGACTGGTCTGAATTCATTTTATAGAATCTATGGTGGAGGAGAGAACTAACCGGCAAAAGTTGTCCTCTGATCTCCATATGTATACTATGGCACACATATTTACATGCCTGTGCTCACATGTGCACACCACATACACTGAATAGTAATAGTAATAATAATGGCAAAATTCCTGTTCAACTGCATAGTATTTGAGGGTATACAAAGACACCAGAACACCTTTTCAGCAATACAATTAAGGAGAGCCGATTCCAAAGCCACTACCGTGAAGATGCACTAGGTTGCCAAAGATCTAACTAAAAGGGCTGCGTTCTCACCATGTGCCTGCAGCAGGCCTACTTGAGTCTTACCCAAGCCACCTTGGCATCCAGTACCCAGAGCAGAACCCATGAGACATTGAAATCCCAAGCTTTCCTCTCTGATGATGGAGGGAAAGTGGGAAACAAGCTGAGTTATTTTCCACTGAAGCAAAACACACTTTTCCCACTTAGTTAACATTAGATCTGCATCTGAATGAGATTGAGTTAGGGTGGGAAGACTTCATCTCAATCCCATCCTTGAGCCTGCACATAAGAAATGATAACTTGAAACAATGAAGAGATAAAGGTAAGCAGACAGCAGGCTCAGTCTGCAAAGAGCAGCTCCACCCAATTCATCCACTGTATGCAGTGCTCTTTTAGTATAATGTGAAGATGACAGAGGCAATGCCCAACCCTAGGGGACCCATCATTGTATGGTGAGGTCAAACACTTATATTAACAACCTAGAAACAAGACTGGAGAGTGATGCGTACCTAGTACCACACAGAGGTGCAGGAAAAGGTCCAGGGCAGGGGATACAAGCCATATCTGAAGGACATGGGAAACTTCTCTGAGGGAGTGGAACTCCAGCAGAAGCATGGAGAGTAAATAGGGACAGAGCCAGGGAAGAGGACCTCACAATGCCTATACCTGACTAAAGGCATGAGCCAATCCCAAGAGATCCTGTCAAGGTCATGGGCACAGTGCACAGGTGAGCTAGAGAGCAGGAGGTGGCATAGAGATGTGCAGGGAGCTGCAAAGGCCTCCTGGAGCCATAATGCAATACCCAAGCACCTCTCAGAGGGAAACAGGACTTCATTCCCCACGCGATGATGAGCTATTAAAGGTTTCCAAGAAGACAGATATGATTAGATCTCTGATTTAGAAGACAACTCGTGGCAATGTGAGTTATGTTCTTCAAATTCATATTCCACAGAGAAAATTTTGCAACAAAAAAAAGAAGAAGAAAGGAAAAGATCTCTTATCAGGGCCATAACTCTCTCTGTCACAGCTGCCCTGGATGTGCCTACCCTCGCTCTGTCTTAAAACGTTTCGGCATGAAAACAAGTGCTTTAATTCTCCAGGCTGCTGCCTCCAACTGTTCACTCCATTTGGACTCTGGATACCCTGTGTGCTGGCACATCTGTCTGGCCAGCAACAAGCTGCGACATCAGGAGCAACCCTGGAATGTCTCCTGAGGGCCTGCTCAGCCACAAACCACCCAATTTCTATGTTCATAAACTCGTACATGACAATGAAAATCAAAAAGGATTCAAGATTGAATAAGGGGGGGAAATTGCCTCTGTGGCCCTTAACCAGTTATTTCAAGGTTATCTTATTCCGGAATTTTCCAAACTCACAGAATCGTCATCCGGAATCTTCCTGCCAATGTCGTGATATTGAGTTTCCACCAGAAGTCCCTCCATTCTACCCTAGGTGTGCAGAGACTTGATCTATCTGGGGTAAAGATGTCCCACAGGCACAGGAGAGTTCCGCATTTCTTTTTAGAAGGAATAAAAATGAACTAGTTTACAATTCCATCTGAGCAGAATATGTGAACCAGAAAAGAGAAGAAACCAGAAACAATGAAGGGCAGGCCATGTCACAGCACAGGATCAAATATAGCCACCATCAGCTATGTTTGCTCTCTTTGCTCTCCACCGTTTCACTAATACAGCCACAGACTGCTCACTGGGAGTCTTTTCTGAGGAGTCAGCCCCTGTTAATGCAGTAATTAGTACTTTTGAAGTCATAAAACACATGGGAAGAAGGGCATATGAGATACATACCACATGTATGCACGTGTGTACACACACTGATACAAACACAGGAGAGAGGAGAGCGGGTAAAGGGGTTTAACCACCCACAAGGTGCTTCTGTTACCTCTCCATAGAAACTTAAGGAAGAGCATCAGCGACCTCAGCCACATTCCTACTGTGGCCATGGAGAAGGCTGCTTGTCACCCATACACCCTCCTCCGAGTGGGCTTATGAGAAGCATATCTGTACCTTCCCAGGTCCAGGCTCCTTCCTCCACAGCTGGTCTCTCCATGGAAGGTGAAGGTGATCCCTCCACACAGGTGCAGGAGGCCCAGGAGGGAAGGTTGAGGTTGAAGCTGCACAGATGCTCACACACACACACACACACACAATGCTAGCCCTGAAGGCAGCAGTCCGCACTCCCTACTCCCTTCTGTTACTGTTTATTACTCTTTAATTGACAAATGAAATTGTATGTATTTATTTGCATGAAGCATGATACTCTGCAGCATATATCCATTATGGAATGGCTAAATTAAGCTAATTGACATATGAATTACTTCATTGGGTTATCATTTTTGTGGTAAGAACACTTAACATCCACTCTGCGCTATTCAATACAATATGTTGTTATTAATTATAGTAATCATAGTGAATGATGAGCTCTTGAACTTATTTCTCTCATCTGACTGAAATTTTATGTCCTTGGCCAACATCTCCCCACTAGACAGCCACCATTCTAGTCTCTACTTCCATAGGACCAAGAAGTCTAGAAGCCATGCACCAGAGAAGCTGTGTAGCATTTCCCTTTCTGGCTTGCTCATTTAAGGAGTAAAATCTAAAAGGAGGTAGAGCTAGGGGTGTAACCTAGTGGTTTATGACTTATTTAGCATAAAGAAAGCCCAAGTGTGATCCACAATGCAGAGAGGAAACAAAGAAAGTAGAGAGGGGAGGGAGGGAAGGAGGAGGAAGGGGAAAAGACAGGAAATAAAAGGGAAAGGGATGGACAAAGAAAGGGGAGAAGAAAGGACAAAAGGAAGGAGAAAGGAGAGGAGTGGAGAAGGGAGGGGAGGGGAGGGGAGGGGAGGATAGAGAGAGGGGGGAGGGATGGAGGAACTGGGAGGTAGGGAAGGGGAGAAGAGAGCTGTGGAGAGGAGGAAAGGAGAAGAGAGAAGCAGGACGATCCTTTGCAACATTGATAACTCTCTCCTCTCTCCTCATGGCGATGTTCAAAATGATGGTACCACAAATACTCTGACAAAGTTCTGCTCTATCCTCTGATACATCCTAGTCCCTGAGCAGGAAGGGCAATGCAGAAACCCAGAGAGGCTACTTTCTGACTACAAATCAATTTCTTCACACAATCACTGTAGTCTAGAATGGCTGTGTCTGCCCTGGAAGCTACCTGCCACATATGGCTGTTCAAGTTTAAGTTAACGTGCATCCTCCAGCCTTGCTATTGCCCCATGGCCCAGTGACTATTACGTTGGACAGCAAAGAAAATTGGATATTTCCAACATGGTAGAAACTCTCTTGGACAGCGCTGGTTTCCAGATTATTTCAACAAGTTCCAGTTGCACCTTAAATTAAGACTAAAATAGAGTGCTTTCGATAAAGAGAAGCGAGCACTAATTAGGATTAATTTCAGGCCATCTTCACTAATAATGGTCTAATAATGGCACTTTCTTCTTAAACACTGGCATTGATCTAGACAGGTGAGCCCTAAAGCCTTACCTAACAAAGTAGGAAGAGGCAGCCAGAGACAGTAAGGGAAGCAGGATCCCTAAGTTTACAAGGGATGAGTCCAAACATCAGCACAATCCAGGCGCCCATAAGCAAGTCACCTGATCTCCTCTCCCTCCGTTTCCTAATGGAATCAGAACATCTATCCCATAAATCAAGCAGCTTGGTTCACGTGGCTGTTTGTTGCAACGTCCTAAGCAAGGGCTAGGCATTAGATCGGTTCCCTCCTTCTGTTTTTTCTCCCACCACCAACACCACTACAAAGACTCATGAAGTACGCCATGCGTCCTTCCTTAGCTTTGAGAAGGAAAGGAAGCAACTACATGGACATCGTTCATTGTAGTTCTACTCTATTCAGAACACTTTATTTGTGATTTTCTTTAAAAGAGAGGGAGAGGTGGAATAGTGGAAAAAAAAGATGGAGAGGAAATAAAATGTAAGCTCTTGGAGACGTTTTTAAGAAACTCCTTAGGGAGCTGGGGATGCAGGTTAAGGGCAGAGTGCTTGGCTAGCATATGTGATGCTCTGCATCTAATGTCCTGCGCTACGAATAAGCAAATAATAGTCTTGGAGATTATTCTTCCGATACATCTGGAAGAGTAAAGCAGGATAAATGGAGTCTAACAAATACTGGAATCCAGATGTGATCCTGGAGAATAAGAAGAGTCTGGTTTGTTATTTGAGATGTTTTCCCAGGGGAGTTGAACACGGAGCCCTGTTCTGAAAGTTGTAATGGTGTGGTCTGACAAACAAGGGGGAGGAAGAAATGATAGCACTTCAAAGTGAAAAGGCAGGGAAGGACAAGTTCAGACAGATGCATGCTGGGAAACGATGGCTGGTGGGGTAAGAGGCAGGTAGCTGCTGGGGTGAAGCCCAGGTGCGAGCGTGGTCAGGCAGTAAGGGCTCTGTGGGGAATTTCCCTTTCCTAATAATGAGTAATGTAGAGCCACTACGGATTCTTGAGCAGAGGAAAACAGTGTTTAAGGGAGACAATTCCGGCAGCTGTGTGGAGGATGGAGAGAGGCCTACAGGGAAGCCAGTGAGGGCCCTGTACTAAGCAGGGAACCATAGAAATGGAAATGAGAATCAGAGGAGGCCTTTCTAAGAAAGAACTGGCAAAGACTGGTGTGGACTGGAAGTAGGGGCTGCTGGAGAGGGAGCCAGAGGGAATGGGTGCCAGGTCAGTGTGCCTGTTGAAAACAACGGAAGCTGGGGGGGGGGGGGGTCTCGTGGCCATTGAGACAGGGAAGGGAGGAGAAAGCTGGGGGTTTTCTCTCCTTTACTGTTTTCAATACAAGGATAACATGCCAGGGGAGATTTTTCTATAAACCACTGGAGACATAATCACATGCTGGAAATGCAGATTTCAGAACCATCAAAATCAATGTAACTGAAACCATGTGAGAAAATGAGCCGTCTAAAGAACGGAGGGCCAAGCAATGGGAAGTGGGACTAGATGATGCTTTGAGAAAACAATGCGCATGGAGAGCAGAAGGGATGGTTGGCTTGCTCAGCTGGAATGTAGCCCTTTGGGGCTGCTTAGCTCTTTGCTGCAGGATACTGCCCTGGGCAGAGGGGAATATATCTTTAGCTTCTACCCACTAGATGACAATTCTCTCCCCCTCTCCCAGTTGTGACAACCAAAAATATTTCTCCAAATATTGTCAAATGGACTCCAGCTAAGAGCTACTGATGGAGAACTGAGAACAGCATCCGTTTGTTCCAGGCACTGTTGAGAGGGCTTCAGATGTGTTCACTTATTGAATTCTCCAAACAACATGCTGAAGCAGCTGTAACTGCTATTATTCTCTATTATTCCCAAATTAGGAAACCAAGACTCGGAAGTTAAGTAGGAGCTTTTCCAAAGTTCCAAATACCAGGATCTGACAAGGGCACGCAGTGTGTCTACAGGGCTCATGGTTTGGTTTTGATTGGTTGAGTCTTGTTTGCTTGTTTGTCTGTTTGCTTTTCAAAACAAAAAAGCTTTAGTGTCTTATCATTAAAAAGTAGGGATCATATGCAAACACACTGTGGAGACAGACTCCTCAGAGCCCTCTGGGGCTGAGTGGAGAGTGTTAAGTGGATGTGTGAGATACCAGAAACATCAGGTTTGAGGAACTGGGACACTGGGACAGGACAACTTGTCTGGGAATGTGGACTCCAGAAAGAATGACAGGGCTGAGGAAAGAACGTGCATTTTGGGTTGCAGCAAGTAAGACTTTCCAGTCACCATGTTGGAAACAGCCCAGGGGTGGAAAGATGAGATTTTACAGTGACCAGCTGGCGGGAAGCAGTTGAAGTGGCAACTAACAGGTAAGAGAAGGAATAAGACACACAGATGCTCTGAGATTTAATGGTCCACGGACTAGACACAGCTACAGGGTACGCCAAAGTAAAGGTCTGTCACTCAGTCGTCCAGACATAGTGGTATCTGAGAAGAAGAACTCCAGAGTGGATAGGTGAAATCATTTTCAGAACTTCCTTTCTCTGCCTTTCATATTATGGTGACAAAATAGAGGGAGAGAAAAAAGACAGGATTATAAAGAGTTTGATCCATAATAGAGAAACTGAATTGGAGTATGAGAAAAAGAAAGTACAATAAGGGGCATGTGGTGGTTTGAACATGCTTGGCCCAGGAAGTGGCACTATTAGGAAGTGTGGCCTTGTTGGAGTGGGCGTGGTCTTGTTGGAGGAAGTGTGTCACTGTGGAGGTGGGCAATTAGACCCTCCTCCTAACCACGTGGGAGCCAATCTTCTCTTAGCTGCCTTCAGATGAAGATGTAGAAACTCTCAGCTCCTGCTGCACCATGCCTGCCTGGACACTGCCATGTTCCCACCTTGATGATAATGGACTGAAGCTCTGAACCCATAAGCCAGCCCCAGTTAAATGTTGTCCTTATAAGAGTTGCCTTGGTCATGGTGTCTGTTCACAGCAGTAAAACCCTAAGACAGGGTGGAAAGAAACAAATGGTATCCACACTCTGGAGAAAGAAGTATCTAAGATGTCACCTGGTGAGGTCAAATGTCAGTAACCCACCTGAAGCAGAGAAAGCGAAGCCTGCTATCACAAGACAGGAAATGAGGTCTTAGGGGAGGGGATGAGAGAATTTTGGGATGGCTCCTGGCTGGAAAGCTGTAAGGAAGGGCACGCCAATGCAGAGAAGACACTTCTGTGCCAGCAAGGGACAATTTCTGTGCAAAAGAATTGTGAAAGAACTCGTAAACTCAAAATGCTGAAAATCTTTGAGGTGAAAAAAAAAACAGAATAAAGAACAACGCTGTTGACCATTTTATCTGAATAACTAAATAAACACCCCTTCTATTAAGATCAGACAAAGTTCCTTCCCTCTGGGCACGCTGGGCCATCCACTTAGGATGAAAAATCTAAGAACAGTTATTTCCACAGCGTGAGGAGTTCTGTGCATAAAATTACAGCGCTAAGAGCATTTATTTAATCAATCCACAAAATCTTCAGGAAGCAGGAGTCTAGTGGAATGGAGCCCAAGTGTGGCCGGGAGTTACAGGAAAGCAGAGAGTGCCCTCCTCCTCCTCCTCCTCCCTCCCCCTCCTCCCCCCTCCTCCTCCTCCTCCGTCACAGACATGGTGGGCACAGGCACAGCAAGGATGCTTGACTTCTCCACACTAGACAAGGAGCAGCTGGAGGCAGGCAAAGAAGGTCCACAGAGTCCTTCTCAAGCCTGACTGTGTGTTTGAACTAACTCGGCAGCACACATACTAGCACCGTAGAGATTAGAATCCCACTTCAATGCGCATTCTGTAAAGTTTCCCATATCCTGCAAACAAAGAGCATCTGGTTTGTATTGTCATGGTATCTATCTTCACACGCACGTGTGCATACACACACACACACACACACACACATTCACACTCTCACACGTGCCTAGAGCTGGCTCTTTCAAATAGAAGTACAAGGAACAAGACTTCATTTAAGCTTTACCCCCCAGCTGCATCTAGGCTGTAGCCCAAAGGCAGAAGGAAGCATGAAGATAGTAGCAGTCTGGGTCTCTTCTTGATTCCACACCCTCCTCTCTTCCACCCCTGATTCCGGTAGGAAAAGGAGATCTGGAGTCAGTACCTTAAACACCTCTTTTCCAGTGGAAAGAGAAAGGTTGAAGGGTGCTATCAGGAGCAATGTTTTTCCCAGCCTCTGGTTATTAAACTCAGATTGTAGCTAACTACCGTAATTTTGTGTAGAAGCCCTGAATTGCTTACGTTCCTAGTAGGTACAAATAAACTAAGACAAAGTATTCATTCAAAACTTGATTTAACACATGCCATTTGAATACCATCCCTAATTCTTTTCTAAAATGTCCGTTCACCACCATTTAGGGGCAGCAGTAAGACGAAGGGGCTTACACATCGTAAATATCAGCGCTGAGGAGGACTGGACTGTCCCAGTGATTGTAACACCCAAGCAAGCCCGGGAGGGGCTGGCAGCGGGCAGGCTGGCTGACCTCCACAAAGAGGTTGCAAAAGCTCCCTGGAGTCCAGACTGAACTTCCCAGGGTGGCAGAGCAGCTGTCGCATTCTGATTCTCCCCCAGAAGTGTGCCAATACTGCCTCTGACTTGTCCTCTAATCGAGGACTGAGCAGTGGGGATTCAGCACGGCCCCTCCCTGGAGAACACAGCTGGCCAGGCGGTCTATCCACTTGGGTCTCCTCCAGATGTCTATCTAGGAAGAGGACATTCCCTGACAGCTCACTCACCCTCCACCTTTTTTGCCTCTCCCTTCCTCTTATATTTCTCCTTTCCCTGATTTTTTCCACCTCACCACAAAATAAAATAAAATAAAATAAATATAAAATAAATATAAAGGTGAAGGAGCAAACAGCCTAATATCTTAAGCATATTCTCTCTCCCCCTCTGTTGCTCCTCCCTCCCCCCTCTCTTCTTCCTCCTCCCCTCTCTTTCTACCTCTTTTTCCTTTTTTCTACCAATCTCTGATAATTCAAGGCACCAAGGCTCCAATTCTCTCCAGAGATCCCCTGACTCCCAGACACGCCCAGTGTCACCTGAGACAATGGTTTTCTGTGGCTTTAGCATCTCCATCATAAGCACGACACATTTACATGGAGACAGGAAAGAAAATGCAGAACATCCTTCACGGTTGTTAGTTCTTTATCTTGCCCTGCCAAGCATCCAGCAGCGTTGCTCATGGAAGGTGAACAAGACAGGCAACAGAGCTAAGTTCCAGGTGCTTCACCTCCCTGGCCTTACCCAACCTTCGTCTCACCTGCGTGGGCTAGAAGCCAAAGAACCAGGTGCCCTACCCGATGTCACTCACAGGCAAAACGACAGATCCAAGAGTCCAAACTCAAGTCTCATTGACGTTAAATCCCTGTTCCTGACTCCTAAGGATGCTAGGGGTGGTACAGTACCAGTCTTACCCTCCAGACCCCAGCTTCTAAAGTTAGAGGTTTGCCTTGGTGTAAGAGCCGCAGCAGTCCCAGCCTGGAAACCCTGAGAACGTGGGACAGAAGTGTCCAAAGAAGGCACAGCCCGCCTAGCAGAAGAGAGACGTATCTCCCACTGTGAGAAGGCATATGGAGTTTGTGGAGGGGAGGAAAAGACTATCAGAAATCTTAAAACCCTTCTCCGTAGGGTCCCAAAGGTAAGTGAATCTTCATCGGTGACAAGAATTTGATCTCAAGGCCTCAGGCAAGGAGCACAAAGTCTGTTAGGATGCATAGTGATACCCAGAAGAGCATAAATAAAGCCAATTTTCTGTGTATTTCCATATTACCTGAACCACATTAGCCCCTCTCAGGACTCCTCATCCCATTCCCTGCACAGCTCTGCTGCTTCACCCCCATCTTTCCATTTATGCCAGTGTAGAGACACCTTCCTTTCTGCCTCCTTCTCTAGAACTTCTCCCTGAGTCTCCGTCATGGCCCGTCAGCTCTTGGAAGATCATCGGTAAGCCGGAAGACCCTGTCCTAACAAAGACACCACTGTACACATTCCATACAGCCACCAGGCTTTTTGCTTCTAGAAGAACAAGGTCCCAAGGAAAACTGTCCCTTGAGATCTCCACTTTCTAAAACCACACAATTAGCTGCAAAGCCAGCAGGTGAGCTCTGGGCAAGTGGTTCACAAGCACGCTTCACACACTGGCATTAAGGAGGAACCTCAAGGGTTCCAAATCCCCTAACATTTCAACTGGAGGAATCTCTGAGCCTGGTGGGAAAGTGGCTCTTTCTGGAAAAATGGTCCAGAACATTCATTTTAGGCACAGCTGATTAACCAGGATACGGCTTAGAGGTAGGGGTAGAAGTGAGGGGTGCCAAAGACAGAGTGGGATGGAGTTTGAAGGCGATGGGGTGGCCCATACAGGTGCTCTGCGGCCCCATGGCTGGGCAGCTGACTAACAGAGTGCCTTCCCCTTTTCTGGGGAGGAGCGAAGCACAGTACTTCAGAGGCCCCAGCCTTGCTGAGGATGTTAGGAGAGGTTGGACTCCAATCCACTGCCCCACCAGCCCAGGACAAGAAGGAATCTATCACTAGGTGTGTTATCAGTCACAGCATTACCCCCACCCATGTAGGAGTTAGCTGGGGAAGCCTGACTAACTGCGCTTATTTTCCCTTAACTGTATAGATCAGCTTCCTAAAGCTTTCTGCCAGGCCCGTCCTCCGTGCAGAACCATGGATCCATCAGGATCTGTCTTTTAGAAAGCTAGTTAGATGACCACCATGCCCTAGACACTTCAAGGTGTTGGAAACTGACAGTTTGGCTCCATAGATTCTCAACTAGCCATTTATGCTAATGATTCTGTAGTTTCTAGCCACCACTCTTTTTAGAAAGAGGACAAGCCAAGCTAGCCTTTGGCTATATTTCTCTGACCTATGCAATAGTCTCCAATGACTTCCTTTGGCCCCAGTCATGACCATTTCTTTCTTAAGATATTTTAGCTTCTATCACTAAGACCTGAGGCTGTTTATTATTTTCTCAGTAATGTATGTTTTAAAATTCTCTCTAATGTTAAATCATTTTTTGTTCCCTAGCTTACATTAAAATTCAAATTATAGACATACACACACACACACACATACACACACCAGCATCACTGTGTATCTGCAACTAGTTCCCAATGACATTGCTTTTGTTACATTTTATTTATTTAATTTGTGAGAAGACAACCTGTACATTTGTTAGCTCTTCCCTTCTGCCTTATACACCCTAAGGATTAAACTCAACACACCAGGCTTAGCAGTAAGTGTCTTTACCCCCAGAGCCATCTTGCCAGCCCTCAGAAATTAACAATGTATTTCCTGCCTTGGCTCTGTGAAGACAGGATTTACTATTTTACTTTTATTTAGTTGTTAACATAAAATATCCTCATCATTTTTTCTGATTATGAAAATAATAGAAATTTTGTTAGGATAAGGAAAAAGATAAAGAGGTAAAATAATAATTGTCTAGTTCCTGCCGGGCAGTGGTGCCGCATGCCTTTTATCCCAGCACTTGGGAGGCAGAGGCAGGTTAATTTCTGAGTTCAAGGCCAGCCTGGTCTACAGAGTAAGTTCCAGGACAGCCAGGGCTACACAGACAAAACCTGTCTCAAAAAACCAAAACAAAATTAATTATAACTATATAATAATAATAAACCTCTATGTCTTTTCAATTTTCATTCACATTCAACCCAAATTAATAGAAATTCTAAAAATGCATGTTCTTTTAGGTTGATTAGTGTTGAATGCAGGGGCTCACACATGCCTGCACACGGAGGTCAAAGGACTACCTGCTGAACTCAGCTCTCTCCTTCCAGCATGTGGGTCCTGAGGTTCAAAGTCGGATCATCAGGTTTAGCAGCAAGTACCTTTATCTGTCAAGTTACCTCAGGAGCCTCACCCTTGTATGTTTCATATGGAATGTTAACCTTGTTTTTGCAGGCTTCGTGGCCTTCACCATTTCTGGCTATGACCACCATAGTAAATTCCTTGTTCACCTGAGATGGACATCAGCAAGCATGCTACTCTAAGTTATCGGCAGGGCTGGGCAGAGGGAGCCTAGGCCTGAGATTCAGAAGAGCTGAGAACAAACTCTGGGCCTCCCCCACCACCCCTTGGCTCCTTGCTTTCATAAACATGACTTCATACTTTGGTTTCTTCATCCATTAATGTCCAGGGTTCCTTGCAAAGAAAAGCTATGTCCAGAGAAAGAAATCCACACGGAAGACTCCAAAAGCTACAGAATTTACAGAAAGATAGAAGTGGGGGCTACTGCTCTAGCCAGCATGCTCTGTCTTTTGTTAATGTCATTCTTAGAAAAACCTTCCTTTCTGGCACTTTGGTTTTTTGTGTTTGTGTTTAGCCTTCTTTACAGTTATTCGTTTTATTCAACTCTAGATCAGTTCATAGTTAATTTCCCCAAGGTTTATTTCAGCCTGTAAATCTTAAATGAGTGAGTCTCTATTTGAGGCTATCTTCTGCATTTTTCTGTACTAAGAATGTGTCCTCCAAAATAATAATTATAATTATAATAATTATTTTTAAAATGTCACCTCATTGTCATATTTTATTTTTCCAGGTATAACTTGATGAATCTCTCAGAAACGTCAACACTAGATTAGACCTGGGAATCTGTGGGATATAGTAGCAACTACTGTCTCCATCTACAAGACATTAAACATCACTCCTCCAGCACCCAAACTGGCTCCGATTAGAGTAGATACCAGATGAGGAACAGGGGTGGCCATGGTAACTAGGACTCTTGGGAAACTCACTTTCACCAAGGCCTGCTCAAAGGGAAATAAGAGAAGCTGTTGACTAGCCAGAACGATGGCCAAATAACGGTCTATCACAGAGAAGTGAGGCTGTCTGGCAGTCTACAGCCTCGGGTCTTACTCTCATCCTCTGCTTTCTGAATGTTCAATAAGAAAGGATGGTGGAGATGGTAGCTATGAATGTCAGCGGTCCAAGGGGACAGCAGGAACCTGAGCAGCAGGAGCGATGGCGTGCTCACCCTCCGTTCACATTCGTGACAGCTGCATCCATCGCATCTCTAGACAACTATCCTGGGTGTGTTCTCTCGATGATGAGCATACAGGGAGCTGAAAGTCCTCAAACACCCAAACAAATCCTGACCACAATCATTAAAGCCCACAGTGCATCTCCTTTCCCTGTTCCACTGTCCTCATTATATAGAGCTTAGCACACACTATGTCCCTCCTAAGTCTATGACTACAATTTGCCCATAAACATTTACTACAAAGATATAGAGAAAAGAGCTTAAGAGGGCAGCTCTGGCCTGACTCCCGAACCCCAAGCCTGGCTCTGCCACTTACGCTAAGCAGGCTTTGAACTTCTCCATGGCTACATATCTGTAAGGTACATATAGGATACTCATTGCACATCCCTCCTATGGTGGTTAGAAGGGCTACATTAGGTGATTCCTGAAGCCCCCACAACACGGCAGCGACACCAGTTAATGTGCATGGTGCCAGCACTGAATTGGGCACACACACAGGGGAACAGTCTGGATGCTGTTTCTACCCTTCAGAAATTGACAGGCATGGGACGCAGATACACAAAGGGCTTGTTGATTCAGCTTATGGGGGGACAGGAAGACCTGGAGCAGAAGGTCCTGGAGGAAGATCATAAAGGTGGATTAGGCATAAGGCACAGGTGAGACGGGAGAACACTGTACACAGAGTGACAAGCCTACGGGGCAAGACTTTGAGACTATCCTTCTTGGCTTCTGTCACCATTTCCATCCCTGCTCTTCCTGAGTCATGTAAAGATGAAAGATGAGCCTAGAAAAAAAAATAGTTCCACACATAAAGCCGGAAAGATCGGTCTTGCTCTCCTGTCTGACAAGCATTCGTCTAGTTTTCTCGATAAATACCGTGAAAGAGAACCTGAGAAGGAGACACCAACCAGAGATAAAGACTCTCGGGTCACAGTGCCTGGATGTTGTTGCTCTGTGCTCAGAATGTCAGTTTCTTTGCCACTGTTGTCTGTCTTCCCCATTAAATGTGTTCTGTTCTCTCATCCCCTGGGAGTAGATGTAACACGTGGAAGGCCCCAGAATGTATCAAAAGCCCAGAGCGGGACAGGCTTCTTAATAATGCTATACTGCATGTGGAGATATTGAGCCTACACTTGAGAGGACTTTTTACATTTTTCTCATTTGATCTGCAGTACAACTTCGTGCCCTAAAGATATCATTTTACGGGCACAGAATGAAGTTCCGTGAGGTTGCAAAGCTTGCCAGAATCACACAGGTCAGCTTAGTGGGACCCAGTGGGACCTGGTCTCAATAATAATATTTACACTTGTGGCAGAACCCAACATAGAGTGATTCTCCCGGCTGTCATTCTCCACTCAAAGTAGAAATTTAACATGGGCTTTAGAATAAAAGAGATGCATGAGACTAGGTGATCTTTAACAAGTCTGTGCAGGGAGCAGGGAGAAGGACCAACTTCTCCATCCTAGAGAAACTCGAGTCTACAAGATCAGGATGTAGTAAATGCACAGAACAGGAGACTAAGGAAATCTTCCCAGCCCATCTCTATATGAAAGAAGGCGGCACTGGCTAGCATCATGAATGCCTTACCTTTCATCCTCATCAAATTAAATTATGATCCAGGAATTATCTGTCCTATAGGAATTCTTGTTTCCACTTTAGAACAACCTTGCCTTTTGCCAAGTGCAGAGCCCAAAGAGAAAAATTCTAAAAGGAAGTTGCTTCAGCTGGAGTGTCAACGTCTATCACATTAGAGGCTGGGGAGATGGCTCAGCAGTGTGCTTGTCTCTCAGGCACAGGGACCTGAGTTCAAGCCCCCAACACCCACAGAAAACACTGGTAGTTGGGGAAGAGACAGGCGGTTCCTGGAGCTTGCCAGGCAGCCAGTCCAGCTGAGTCAGTGGACTATAGGTTAGTGAGAGACCCTGTCCTAAATGTAGGATGAAGAACCACTCTGAGAATCTGACCTTTACGGGCATGTGTACACATGAACACATACACATACCACACACGTACACACACACACACTTACACACACATACCACACATGTACACACACACACACACACAAACACACACACACACACACACACACACACTTATACACACATACACATACCACACATGTACACACAAACACACACACACACACACACTCACAAACACACAGTCTATTATGTTAATGAGTCCACATAATTCTGAATCTTTTATTACACAGCAGAAGTTCCCTATAATTTAAAGGGCCAAGGGTTAGTCACACTCGGAAGACGTAATTTGGGAATCTGGCTGCAGCTTACAGATGTGTGTCCTTCAGCTCTCTAATCCTCACCCTGTTAGTCTAAGAAACAGAAATAATAACATCGGCCTTAGAGAGAGGATTAAATGAGATAACCCAGGTCAACATAACTCATAACATCACTGGCACACCATGAATCTTTCCAGGCAACTCAAGGCCCCATCTCCGCAGGAAGCTGTCTCAAGAGAAGACAAGGAAAGACCTTGTATGTGACTGTCATATTTGGGCAGACAGCTATAATTCTTAGCATTTTCAAATCTACCATTTCCGGCTACCTATTTCCAGAACCTTCCCAGTCCTGGGATCTAATGTCTCTTCCAGATGCATCAACGCAAGCTTCGTCACCAACATCGATTCCTTGCTATGGCCACTGAAAGATCACTGGTGCCAGCCTTCATCTCGAAATCACAGACTCCTCGGAAGCAGGTAAAGGCTAAAAACTGAGGTTGGAAGATTGGATGACAGCAATCCCAGACAGCCCGGGGTTGAGAAAACTGAGAGTGTCATGGGACAGACAGTATTGGAAACCCCTGATGGAAGAGGTCTGTGCGCAACGAGCTCCTCATAAGAAGAGTGGGACAAGCAGAAAATCATTCTGGGAACAGGCAGCCAAACAGAGCTTGGTTCCACAGAGGGAGGCCAAGCAAGGCTTCATGGGGGAGACTCCCTGTGAAGCAGACCTGGAGGAAGGATCTAAAGGCCATGGTTAAAGAGAGTTGTTGTGTCCGTTGCATGATGTGGACTCCAGTCCAGTGATGTGGGGTGCTGGGGTGGGGTGCATTTTCATTCCTGCTGCCTAAGCTGTATCTAAGCATGACTGTGTGCTCTCAGATTCAGCTGATCCCACCCAAGGCAGCTAGATGTGCTTAGCTGACAAAGAAGCAGAGACATAACGCCTTCTTCATCAATCACACTGTTCCTTTGCCATCTTTGCCAACATCTTCCAACTGCTGGCCATGGACTGATATCCCTGACCTGAGGACTGAGGACACACAGTGACACCAAACATGAATACAGGACGGGGATGACAAATCCACGAGAAACAAAGTTAATTTCACTTCTCCCCATATCAGCTCTAAGTGTTCCTTTCTTTAAATACCCGAAAGACCCACACAATCCAGAGGATCTCGAAAGCCATGCAACTGGATTTGGCCAGGTAGAGTTTTTCTGAACCCTGTCTCAGGAAAAGCCAGGATCTACACTGGGACAGAATCTGCAAAGGACTAACATTTTCTCTATTCCCCGGAAAGTCAGAAACAACCCCGGGGTCTGAGCCATCCACTTTGGCCCCCACAGAACTCGGGGGAAGGAGGCCTGAGCCACATGAGAGCCATTCCCAGGGCTAGTGCTACAATGTCCTCAAGTTCAGAATGTTCTGCACACAAAAGGCCACCCAGCAGGTACTCTGAAATTCAGATCTTTGGCTGTTTCTCCCCTAAATATTTAGTGCTCTGAACACCACTAGCATCCAGCCATCCCTCCCACATCCCCGTCCCCATCCCCAGTGGCTATTAGCAGATGTCCAAAAGAGAACAATGGTTTGTCTTTGAAAAGAAAACAGACCCATAAATCTGGATTCTGTTCTTGCCATTGTACATTTAGATTCACATTTATTTTAAAACGGGGAAGGGAGGAAGCTGAGAAGGAAGGATGCGAAAAAACTATTAGCCCAGCCAGCCTAATAATCGGTGACTAAAGTTACAGTCAGGAAGAGCGACGTCTTAATGCCTCCTACCCTCTGCCTTCCCTCCATGCCTTTAATATTCCACTCCGGGCACAGAGAGGGAGGGCAACGGGGCCTAGTGAATTCCAACTGCTCCGGGATAATTGCACCATTCAGGGCCCTCACCAGTCAATCAGGGGCTGCTTATCCAGCCCCATTTATTAATAGTTTTCCTGCATTTACAGTGTACAAAGGAGTGAAATGGGGCTCTCTCTCTCTCTCTGAAAC
Organism: Mus musculus; assembly: GCF_000001635.26. Lineage (NCBI taxonomy): Eukaryota > Metazoa > Chordata > Mammalia > Rodentia > Muridae > Mus > Mus musculus. The sequence goes on from NC_000072.6 coordinate 136,162,420, forward strand.
AAGAAATGGGGCACCCTCAATACCGACTAAGTGGAACGGAGCATGCTGGCAGAAGTGGAGGCTGCTCGCCCTATTTCACAGCCACACCTGTCCTGGGGTGTCAGGGAAAGTCTTCGTCTTATGCTTCCTAACATTAAAACCAGGCCCATGTCAACATTGGGAAAGCTCAGGCACATGGTCAGGGGGTGCTGAGTTTAGTGCAACCCAGGCCTCAAACTCTGTGTACACTCTTTGCATTGAATCCCCTCACATCCCTGGCTCTCTACAGGGTCTCTCTATACAATCAAATTGCTAGATCGTGTCATAATCAGGGCTAACACCTGCCTTGTCAACCAGCTAATGGAAGGGTCTCAAATATGGCCACACATAGCCTAGTAAACGTGCATACCTTTAATTCAGCTCTTAAGAGGCAGGGCTATAATAAGTTTGAAGCCAGTGTGGGCTAGACAATGAGTTTGTGACCATCCTGGGCTACGTAGTGAGAGTTCAAATAAAATAAAATAAAATAAAATAAAATAAAATAAAATAAAATAAAATAAAATAAGGTAACATTAGACTCCACTAAGGGACTTTTAAAAATGGCCACTGTTGGAATTCTTCCTGAGATTGTGTGTGTGTGTGTGTGTGTGTGTGTGTGTGTGTGTGTATGACTGTGTATTTTGTGTGTGTATATATGTGTGTATTCCTGAGTGTGTCCATGTGTGAGTGTGTGTTCCTGTATGTGTGGGTATGTTTAGACTGTAGGTGTTTTTGGAGGTGAAAGGATACCTCCAAATATCATTTTGCAAGCACAACTGTTCTTCATGGTAGGGATTTTCAATCGCCTTGATCTGGCAGGCTGGACAGGCTGGGAGTGAACACCAGGGTTCCCCAGGGCTGGGATTGCATGTATGTGGTGCTAAATCCAACTTCAGTTTTCTTACTTGTGTTCTGGGGCTAGAACTCAGGCTCTCGAGCTTTCCTGGCTATGCCATCTCCCCAGTCCCTTCCTGGGAGTTTTCTTTGAATGGTTTAGGGTCACATGATGATGATTCTTTTTTGGTTGCTCAGCTTTTAAAATTTGTTTTCAGTTCAGCTCTGATGCAGAACGAAGGCTAACAAAGGCTAAGGAAGGATGTAAGGTTGTATCGCCCCCGTTACTGGGTGAGGAGTCTGAGACCCAGAGCTGAAGTTTTACACACAGTCGTGAAGCAAGGAGCAGCACAGACACAAATATAAATTTCTCCCCCAAGACCACCTGCTCAGTCATCTGCTGGATAATGAGACTGAACCCCACAAAGACGCCTGACTTACAAAGGGGGTGACCTGTGCTCCCAAGATCTGTGGCGCAGTAAGTGCCCATCACTGGCTAACTCAAGGTTTATCCTCTGCAAGTGAAGCACGAATTTAAGATTCATTGTGCAGACCTACTGTTCACACACACACACACACACACACACACACACACACACACACACACACGCTGCTTGTGATTGTCAGCATTGTGTGTGTTGTTCATCTCTGGACCAGACATGTACATACACACACACACACACACACACACACACACACACACACACAAACACACAGAGACACAAACAGACACACAGACACACACACAGAGACACACACATACACAAACACACACACACATACACAAACACACACACACACACACACATACAAATCAAGGCTACACTGGATCTAAATTGTATAACCTTTCAATGCATCTCACATTTGATGTGTTTAGTGATTCAGGCCAGTGTTCAGAGTAGGTAAGTCACCGCACCTGCAGTATGTTTGGTGTTGGTGAAGAATTAGCGTGTGTGTGTTCTGATCTCTAGCCCAGACGCTGTAATGTATATGAGCAGATCATGGCATAATAAGGGGGGAGTCTTACTTTAGAAAGCTTGGTCACTTTCACAGAGGCAAGGGAACTGTGGGAAGGGAGGATTAAAGATGCCATGTAAACCCTAGGAATGGTTCTTCCCCACTTTGCTAATAATACAATGCTTTTAAACAACAGTATTTCACTAAGTCCCATGACTCAAAAGAAATAAAAATCTCCTCATTTCCTAAAATAATCCACCCAGTTAAAGTGCTGAGAGGGTCTACAAAAAGAAGAATGAGAACTTGAAACTTGGCATTGAAAAAACAGAATTATGAATTTGCAGTCCTAGTGGGCCAGTGATCAGAGACTACTTGGGGGAGAATGAGCAGGGGTGGGAGGAGGAGGCCAGAGTAGGAGCATGTGTGGAGACACACACTGGCCTCACCACTCTGTCCTTTGGAGGTTTTTCTTTCTCTTAAGCATCCATCCCCAAGGAAGGACAAGGCCAATCACTTCTCTCTTTTTCCTGATCTGCTATTCCTTGGGTCCAGCCGAGCCTCTGCTCTACCCCATCCTCAACTAACCAGAGAAAGAATAGCTTATTGCTCTGTTTCTATTCCCTGCCCCTCCAGTCACCTTAGAACACACGACCTTTAAGTCAAGATATTTATTCACCCCTGTATCTTCATTCCCACCATACTCTTTATGTGAAATGGACCTTAAAAGTGTCTCCAGAATGAAATCTAGTCCTGGTGGCACTTGCCTAAAATCCCAGCCACTAGGGACGTTAACAGGGGAAGATCATGAGTCCAAAGCCATTGTAGACTACAGAATAAATTCAAGACCACCCTGAGTACTTGGCCTCAAAAACAGAAGTGTTTTAAATGAGTGGGAGACATACATAGGACATGCATCTTGGTGCTGAAGTGCTTATCTTACCTAGTATACATACACAAGGTCCTAGGTTGAATCCCCAATACTGCAAAAATTAAAATTAAAAGAAATCTTCAGACCAAGCTTAATAATAAGCTTTTCCTAATAAAATTAATAAATTTCACCACGTACAGAGAGATGGGGAGAGTGGGGAATGGGGACTAGAAATAGATGAAATACAACTTAGCAAAGAATCCATTCAAATTCATCTTTCCTTAAGCACCCATGTGACAGTTTAACCAAAAGGTGACCGAGATGTCACCCATCATCCCTACATCCAGGCATCCCTCAAAGTAAAAATATCTACAATATCAGGCCACTCCAATAAGGCAACTAAAATGTGTCATGGAGTGCCTGAGAATAATGGGCACCTCTGTTCTCCTCGCCCCTCTGTGCTGCTACAGAAAGCTGCTAGCGGATGAATGGTGCGGCACTCTACCTCACTACTCAAGAAACACATGGGGCCCGGCTGGTCCTTCATTCCAAGTAGCCTGGCCTGGGCTGGGATCCAGCTCTTTCCTTGGACACGAATCAGCTAACAGCTGTCCCTTTCTTTGTAATGGCCATCAATAAAGTTAGTTGCAATCCAGTGGTCTAAAATGAAAACTACATCATTTGCTCATTCTAGAGGCAAGTCTAACAAACCGGGTGAGGATTCATTAACTGTAGACTCGCCAAAGCAGAAATTAGAGAGCCTCAGCCCTCCCTCTACCCTGGTCCTTTGTGGTCAGAGTCTCGGAGCTAGGGAACCAGCACAGTCCTGCTCTGGTCCTCAGGGATGCAAGACAGGAGGATGGGTGTCTATAGCAGCCTGACTATAGCAGCCAATGCATTCTCACGGAATGGCTTGTCCTTCCTTGCCTCCAAAACTCTTGTTTGTTCTTCAAGAAACAATTCAACCACCAACTCCTTCCATGAATCCCTCCAAACCTCTTCCCCACCAACTTGCATTGAAAGGTCTTAAATAAGTGAAGGTTTCTTCACCCTGTGTCCTTGAAGACCTCCAGGATATAGCTTATCTGCTACTGCAATATGAAGAGCCAATTCTTTTTCATAGCTTGATTAATATTGCCTTTTTATCAAGTATTTATTGAATAATTGAACAGAGCATAAAACATACAGATAAATGAAATAAGGCAATTGCTGTGTGCATGAGAAAAGATAAATGGATGTTAATAAGAAATAAACTAAGAAGCAGGAGAAAATGAGAAGACAATCCATTATAAGAAAGCCCAGAAATAAGAAGGTATAGAGGAAACAAAAAAAGGGGTACTTGAGTAGAAGAATTATAAACAAAAAAAGTAGAATAAACGGATAAAATTAAACATATTTTTTCTGATTAGAAAAAAAAATAATCAAAGCAGAGATGCTGTGGATGCCACAAGATTTAATGAAGAGATTAGGCATTAACTATGATGGTGCTCAGATGTATAGTGGGTGTGGACCTGAACCTGGTCATACAAGAACTCTGACATGCTAAACTTGAATATCAGGTCTCACCAAAAACCTATCAAATCAGGATGTGCATTTTAATAGCACCCCGCAAGCCCCCATGACTTCTGTATGCAATAAAGTTTGAGATGGAATGATGTAGATATGCAAAGTGCACAAACAATCCCCAGTTCTCACTACCATCAATGGTGGATAGCAGGAAACGTCAGCATTAAGGAGCTACATAACCTTGGGACAATCACTTCCCCAGATCTCAGCTTCTTCATCTATGGGATGAGGACAGAGTAGTTGCCTACTGAGTTTCGAGTTCTTGATTACATCTCCCAGCATACCATTACCTCATTCTATACCATCAGGCAAAAAATAAATAAATAAAAAATAAAATAACAAAAAGCACCTCTGACTGATAAACACTGTGCATCCTGTCCCAGCTCATTCTCCCAGGGTTATCCCGCATCTATCAGATGCCTGTCTCTGCGTTGAGTACAAATGATTCCAAGATGAATACACATCTCTCCCTGCCCTTGGGGAGCTCGTGAGCTTCTGGGAGAAGGAAGAAGGACGCGTAAATAAGAGAAAGCAAAGGGGTCTTAGAACTTCAAATACATGCTAGTAAAACACAGAGAGGGCAAACAACCACACTGCTGGGAGCAGTGAGGAAGAGCTGTTACCAGGAGACAACAAAATCATTTGAGTTCTTCCCTGCCAACCTCAGCTGACAGGGCTAGAGAGTGACAGGATAGAAAAAAGGTACCGGAACACCAAGCAAAGCAAAGAAGGCCCCTGAGCACACCTCTCTGGTCTACACATCCTGAGAAGTTGACCCACCAGATGGGCAGGTGAATCGGGCTAATAGTCACAGACAGTTAACATCTCCACTGCATCTAGACCTCAGAAACCAGAAACCTACCTCCTCCGAGTTCTGTGTGCTCCCTCTACTGACTGTGCTCAGTTCTTAGCATCTTCAGCCTCCTGGAAGACAATACCAATTCAACCACTAATCTCTCCCTGGAGGTTTCTTCTATGGTTACAAAGAAGAGAGGCACTTTAATAAATGTAAACAATTCATTACACCAGCAACTCTTTTGATCTATATTTGTTTACATAGGAACAGTGCAGTAGTTCCCAACCGAGTACAGGGTCACGGAGACTAAAAACGGGGTTCACTGAAGGATGTAATCTCTAGGATTCTTAAGGACTGTAAAATGGCAAGGAGAAAGAAGGCAATCTTAAATTTGGCAGCCCCTACTCTTGACCCCCATCAAGATACCAAGGATGAGCTGAGAGGTCATTTGCTATCATCACCGTTCAAGAAGCAGGCCGTCATTTGGAACACCTGCATCCAACCTCCACAATGGTGAGGCCATCCCTGGATTCCATCTCTTGTGTGGCTCTAGGTGTTGATTTGAGGTCATAGTTTCTTCATGTTCAACTTCCTTTCCCCCTGCTTCCTTCTGTGTTTCACAGCCCCCAAGTATTCACTAAATGTTTACAGTAGCTGGCCAATACTGGTGAAGATGTTACCTTCATTAGATCCTTGAAGAAACCCTGCCCTTGGGTTTACCACAGCCATAAAGGAGATGAAAAATACATCTTAAAGCTTATGATAGGCCGCAGAATCCACTCAGTCCTGATTCTCCCCCCACCAAACACCAGTCACTCATTACAGCAGCCAACTTTTATCGTGTCTCTCTCAAAGGTAGCCATTGCCCCTCCCCATGCAAGCCTACGTGGAAGTTGAAGGTCTGAGAAAATGGCTGAGTTCTAAAGCCATTCTTTGGGAGACAGAAGCACAGAGACAAGACCCCTTGTTGTTCACCCTCCCTCCAGAGGAAGTCGCTCTTCTTAACCAGTCAAAAAACAAAAACCAACCAAACAAACAAACACACCTGGGGAACAAAGTAGTGACAAAAAGAACTTTTCTCTCCTCTCCTCTCCTCTCCTCTCCTCTCCTCTCCTCTCCTCTCCTCTCCTCTCCTCTCCTCTCCTCTCCTCTCCTTTCTGCGATTCTCCTTACTTGTACTCTCTGCCTACATCCACCCCTGACAAAGATCACACACCATCAGTAGCAGAACAAGAATCTGCAGGTGGGCAGGCTTCCTAGAGCTGGAACCAACAAGAGAGACAAATTAGACAATTCTCTGGCATGCTCTGCTTCTGTCCCTGCACACTAGCCCCTGGAATGTCACTCCTTCCCCAGGTCCACCCTGCACTAGCATACCTAGAGCACAGAAATCGAGCCACATGTGGCTCACTCCCCTTAAAACCACATCCTTAGCCCTGCTTTCCTGGGAAGTCATAGTTTCCTATTGATGTTTCCTTAATTACAGACCACAGAGGCTCTTTCATTGCTGTCGAATGTGTTCTTCTTCATCCCACCAGTCTCACCACTCCCCATGTTGCCCATGCCACAAGGGTGAGGGCAAAAAGCAAGGAGATGAAAGGAAACCCATTCAGTGATAAGAAGCAGAGAGCTACAACAACAAACCCAGGAAGGCCCAGAATGCCACCAAGTCAAGCAGCATGGGCACTGCTCATGATGACAGGTCACAACAGAGTCCTCAAAATGGCTTGGAATACCAAAAAGCTGCAGGCCACCTGTGGCAGTGCCTCCTTGATACCTGACAAGTCTTTCCCAACTGGATCGCCTCTCTTTTCTCTCTATCTTTCTCGGCCCCTTTGACTTCTCTTCCTCTGTATTCTACTCTTTAATGTCTTCTCCTTTGCCCAGTCCTTGGGCCAACCGATGACAGCTTAGCACTTGAGTGCATCTTGCTGGCATGCATGGTTGAGACCCTGCCCAAAGTCTCCCTATTGATTTTATCACCAAAGAACATTGATTTTTTTTTATCACCAAGGTCCTACTCAGTTGCAGAACACTATCACAGGCAACTGTGATGCAATAGTGGCCACATGCCCTGTGGATAGCCACCTCTCCTCGTCCACTCGTGTATACAAACTCTCCGCACATTGAGCTGGCATCCTCACTCATTCCTCTGTTCTATTTTGAAGTGAAATGAAGAGTTCTTCCTCCTACTTGGAGGAGGAGGAGAAGTCAGGGAGCCAGCTCAGGTGGCTCTAAGGTGAACACACACCAGATAACCTCAGCTATTTGTAGACGTGGTGAGAACATGGTTCAAATTGGGATCCCAACCTCACTCTCATTACACCATGGTTACAGATTAAGGCTTCAGCAACGAGAGCTTAAAGAATGAGGCCTAGGGGAGAGGAGCAGGAGATTTGGATGGATCCATATCCATCCTTACTAAACAATAAAGAACTATCGCCCACTGTCATTCTGAGGGGCTGGCAAGGACCTTCTACTACCTCCCCTACAACACTTTAGTATTTTTAGGTTGTTATAAAGGGTGATTATTTTGTAAACGACTTGGGTGAAAGGGAAGGGAGTGCTTGGGAAAGGGCTATTGACTGCTCATGGCTCTCCTACATATTTTTGAAGACCCTTTCCCAACCTCACTCTTGCATGAGAACATCTTCGGAGATTCCAGGGTGTATAGACAGTATAGAAAGGAGATGAGCAGCTGGGTCCCCATCTTGGCCCTCGAGCCACAGATGCTATGATTTTCTCAGGAGTTGTCTTGGCTTGCCTGAGTGGCTAGCAGAAGAACTGTTAGCTAAGTCTTTTCCATTCCTGTTGCTATTTCTCTTTCCAAATGCTGTCCAAGATATTGGGCATATTTCACATATTTTTATATTTATATATATTATTATAGGTTATATATATATTTCTTCACATATATAACAATTTCAAATGTTGTTGAAATGAATGGGATGATAAAAGAAATTAAAATATCAATTCTATTTTTGAGGGTACAAGATGAACACATGCAAGCAGCACATCTCTTTGTTTAACACAAAGGCTCACATGTCGAATTCTGCACCCCTTCCACATGCACGGCGCTTTAGAAGTCTGCAAGATAGCCATTTTGCAAGAGTGTGGAAGTAACAGTTTGCTTGGAGGATGTGCGGGTATAAATAGATGTGTGGACAGAAGGAGAATTTTACAGCTCAAAAAATAATAGCACACGGGGAAAAGATACAAATGAAAAGCAGAATATTGACAGACTCCCTTCTTTTCAGGCTTAAGGTTGAAGACTCCAGCTTGCAGCATCCAGGTGTTCTGAGACCAGCCAGTCCCTACCTGCACCTGCACCTCTGCAATAGGCCTCCTGGGATCTACGGCCCAGTTTCAACCCTTTCTTTAGACACCAAGTAGGTTCCAGGGCAAAAGCCATGATAATCTCGATCAGTATTTTTCTGTTTCTGCATATATACATATATATTTTTACAGAGCATAGAAAGGATGCCTAAAAGGAAAGAGGAGATAGGGAAACAGAAAGGAAGATGGCAAGAAACAAGTCTCAGCTTGGAGAAAAAACATATTTATCTAGATGCCCATCAAAATCTAACATTAGCTCTGTGTAAATCAAATGCTCCTTAAGTCGGAGAAGCATACAGGTCCCCTGGCTGCCTGTGTCTGCATATAGACATACCCCCTCCCAGCCTGCAACCTCTTCTGTGCCTGCATCCAACCACCCCCACCACCTTCCCGGAAAAACAAAACCTGTTAGATAGCAGAAGCATGAGAAATGACCTGGAGGTCCCCTTCTTTGTCACAGAAGCCTTTCCCACAAAACAGCATTATTTTGAGATCATGTTATTTTTTTTCTCTCCCAGAAAAAAAGAAATATCATCTGAGACACTGGGGGAAAAAAACAGATTTAAAACAAGAAATCCCCACCCCAGGTGAGGAAAAAGAATAAAATAGAATGTGCCCTACCTTGGTTTGTAGAAGCCAAAGCTCTAGGCGGACAGATTAAGGGAGAGCGCATGTTGGGAATATCCAGAGTCCTCTTCTCGCTTGCATATCCACATAAGAAAGACGGAGGATAAAGGGACAGAAGAACATTTAAAATCCAGTGGAGTGTGAATTTGGTTTTAATCTTGTGTCTTGAAGAGATGTAAATTCAAAGGAAAAAATGTAATGTGAAAGGGAATCTCAGGGTGTGGAGAGCGGCTCACAATGCAGAATCCAGAGCCATTATTCCATGTGCATGTGAGGTTAGTAGCCCGAATATATAGATTTAAGGAGTCTCCGGCAATTAAGGGTTGGGTTCTCTTTTCTTTTTTCTTTTCTCTTTTTCTTTTTAATTTTTTGGAGCTTTAGTAGAGGAGTCTCTGTGTGGAGAAGCTGGGGGCAGGCTCTGTCCCTCCGTGGAGCGTGGTCATTCCCAAAGCGTCCCCTTCCTAAGGGGAAAAAACGAGGAGGTCAGGGTTTGATTCGAGTGTCTCCCGGAGGGTTAGCAAAATGCATGCCGGAAAAAAAAATATAGATATCTCTATACCAAGTCGTTATAAGGAAAGGGGGAGGAAACCCTGCATTTCCCACAGAGTACACACCAGAGGAATTGAAAACAGCTGGCACCAATCTATAAATAATTCCGAAAAGGTCTGCCTATGCCGTTCCTGGGACAGGCATGGATGAAAGGTGAGAAAAGCCAACCTGAATGGAAGAGAGGGAAGAGGGAAGTGGAAAGCAAGGAGGAAGGCAGGGAGAGGAGGCTCCACACAGCAGTTCACACTCACACACACGCGCGCGCGCGCGCATGCACGCACACCATCCCCACTTAACTCGCCAGTGAGTGCGGCCCCCAGCCCCATCTGCAATGCTGCTGACACGTCTGGCTCGCTCTCCTCATCTCCTCCAGCAGCGGAGCCTCCTCCCACCCCGGGCTCGTGCTCAATGGGTTCTGATTGTGCACCGGCCGCACACTGGGCATTTCTTGGATGGGGCACACTGACACGCGCGTACACACGCCCCCGACGCGCACGCGCCCCCGCGCGCACTCACACTCACCCCCGCGCACACTCACGCCGCCGGCGCGCTGATGTGCAGCGCACCGGGCTGCACCTGCAGCCAGAGGATTGGACTGGAGGGTCGCAGCGCGTGGCTCCCGCCTCTGGCACCGCTGCCCAGCCTCTCCCCTAGAAGGGATTAACCACCTCAGAAAGACCAAAGGCAGTCCTGTCCCCTTCCCCCTCCCCAAAAATATCCTTTTGTTTAAAAGGAAAAATAAAAAACCATCCAAAATAGCAAGTGCCCGGTGCTGCTGGATTGGAAAGCTGTACCCAATACCAGGTTGGTTAGCAGTGCCAAGGCTTCGAGCCTTTATCTGCCTGATTTCTCCAAACCCTCAAAATTGAGACTCCAAAGCGGGCATTTACGTACCGGTTCTGCACCTCCGAGGTGGCAGTCTCCGGAGAGGGGTGGCGGGTGTCGAGGGTTTGAGACGTTTTCTTTCCTGCAAAGCAGGATAAATGGATCAGTCTCCTGGGTTGGGAAGTTCACTACGACTCTTTGCAGAGCAGAAGGAAATGTATTCGGATGCCAGCTCCGCTGGATGCCGGGGATAGAAAGGCAGCTTGACCCGAGAAGCGCTTCTCCATAGAGCCAAGCCCCGAGATTTCCTAGAGGTGAAGGAACCCAAGGAAGTGGTGCTGGAAAGGGGGTGGGGGAGGACCTTCCTTTCTCAAAAAGGGGGGGGGGGAGTGGAGAGGCAAGAGAGCCCAGATTCCAGTTGGTGGTGATGGGAGCCGGGGGAGGGGAAGCGGGCGGGGGCAAGTCAAGCGTTCGGCAGCAGGAGAGGAAGAGCAGGGGAGGAGGGGGAGAGTAAGAAAAATGGGTATTAATCACCGGCGACGCGGGGAGGGCGGGGACATCAAAGGTCCTGGTCTTGATTTGGGTCTCACACCCAGGAACGTGCCACTCAAGCGCGCGCTCGCGCGCGCACACCACACACACACACACACACACACACACACACACACACACCCTACCTCTCACACAGGAGGTTCAGGAGGAGAAACCCAAGAGGCAGGGTGTGTGTGCACGCGCGTCCTCTTGCTCTCCACCCCCCACCCCTCCCCACTCCCAAACCCCCTCCATCACCCCCTCACTCCCACTGCTAAGACTCTTGGCTGAGGCTGCTTCTCACGTCATGAGCTGGGGGAAGTGGGGTAGCCAGGGGGTGGGAAAAGCTTAACCCGAGGCCGTGGTGCCTCCTCCTGGCAGCAAGAAGGAATAGCAGCGAGATGGGGCGGCTTAAGGGAGAGGGGAAACAGTGGCCACCTTGGACCACCGCGCAGGGCTGTGCACCTCAACCCGAAGGCCATGCTGCAGACTGACACTGAAACCACTCCCCTGGTTCCATTCAGCAGTCTCTGCTTAGTACCTGCTTTCCGGGTGCAGAGTGCAACTTGATGACAGGATTCTTGTCTTCAGGGAGCTTGAGATCTGTCTTCAGTGCAGGAAATTGACAGTTAAACAATAGGGAAGCAGGTAAATGTAATTAAAAGGCTGAATTGTACAGCAGTGTGTGTGTGTGTGTGTGTGTGTGTGTGTGTGTGTGTGTGTGTATGTGTGTATGTGTGTGTATGTGTGTATATGTGTGTGTGTATGTGTGTGTGTATGTGTGTGTGTATGTGTGTGTATATGTGTGTATGTGTGTGTATGTGTGTGTGTATATGTGTGTATGTGTGTATATGTGTGTGTGTGTGAGTGTGTGTGATATTTTCCGGCTGCTGGGAAAGATTTGAGGACTTTGGGGTTCTTTTTTAAGTGGATTGCGTTATTTAAAGATCTCAAGCAAAAATGATAGACAAACGAATGTTTCCCATATGAAATGATTTTACAGCACTGACTAACCCAGCTTCTCTAAAACGGAAAATAGCAGCCATTTCTCTCCCTCTTGAGCTGTTTTATGTTTTGGGAGTCCTTGTGATCACTTGTAGTATTATCTATTCTTCAATATTAATATCCTTGTAGATACATCCTTGTTATTCTCACCCATTGTCTCTGTTACAGTGGAGGTGAACTTTTATGGCAGTAAAACAACGGGCTTCTCACTCACCAACCTGGGAGAATGTGACCGGAACACACAGGGATCGGTCCCATTCCAAGCAGCCTGGAACTCCGGTCTACGGGCCAATGCGCACTGGCCTCTAGTCCAGTCAGCACCAGGAACACCTCAGGCGGGTTCTCCACAGCAGTGTTTTTTCCCGTTCCCTGAACTTTGTCAGGCTAATTCTTGGCATCTAATGTTTTCACGACACACAGAGGAGAACACAAATATCGCGTATTCAAAAGCAATACCGTGTGCCTCTCTGTGACCATTCCCATTCTTTCCCGAGACAAAGTGAGGTTGCGCATCTACTCCTTTGGGAAAGTGTGGAATGTGGTCACTGCTCTCTGCTGGATGCACACAATGGCCGACTGGACCCAATCATGTGCATGTTCTAGTGACTGGAACAAAGGCAGATGCCCTAAGCCAGGACACAGTGAAGCACGCTGCCCTTGCTCTTACAGTAATGTTTTCTTTTTTTCTTTTGAAATGAGATCTACACCCACTTAGGCACCCTTGTGGGTTGACTGGTAACCTACTATTCTAAATATGGCTATCTTTTACGTTTCACCTCGTGGGCCACCCTTCCCTCCCGATGCCCTTTTCCAAAACTTGCATACTACTCTTATTTGTTTTCATTTCTCCTGTTGCCCAAACCTAACATTTCCATTTCAGTCTATCCACTTTCCCTAGCAGAGAGCAAAGAAGGAACACACATCTCCTCTGCCCGTGGCGCAGTCCACGGTGCTCTCCTTTGGGAGTCTAATTCCAGGTCGTTTTCATCATCCAAGCCTGAATTGATTTCTGTAAGCATTTCAAGGATTTGATAGTGAGAGGTGGCATCTGGCCATCTCACTCTCCGAGTCTACCTGTTCTGTGTAGAGATGCAGAGCATGGTTCACTCCGCTGACTTTCACAGTGACTGAAAGATATCTCGTGCGTAGATCATCCCGGTATGTAACATATTAACATCAGCACGGTGGAGAAAGAGCTGACCAGTCAGAAGAAAAAAAAAAAAACATCCCTGAGCCATCTGCGTTATGCCATACAGTACTATTGGCAATTCAATCATGATAGTCTCAATCACACAAAGGAACCATTATTGACCTATAATAAAAAGGCAATTTCATGAAACTCAATGGAGAATTGTATCCTTCAGTGTCTTTCCTGTCTTCCCAACCAGCTGCTTAGTTCCTTGTATGAAATTATTTTTTCTGAGAATTTCTTACATGAGTATACAGTACTTGGTAACATCCCCAGGCCTCCCTGCCCACTCTTTCATGGACTCAGTGATTCTTGGGTTTTTCTGAGGCTTCTGACCTGCTTAGTTGTTCTGATGACAGGACTAAGACATCTTAGGAAGCACAGAGCTAAATGAGAAGTGCTATCCTTCCTCCACGGCATACATTCCCTGGACCCGAGGGCTTCTCTCCCTGATTCTCAGACTTGTGACACCCACCTCTTATTTCTTCCCTTTTCTTTTGGGACTGAGTTGAGCCCAGGGCTCTTCACATGCTGGGCAAGTGCCCCAGCACTAGGCTATATCCCAAGCCCCATTCCTACTTTTTATTTTGAAACAGTCTCACTATGTCACCCAGGCTGCACTTGAACCCACATACACTCACGTAGCTCAGGAAAACCTTCTCTGAGCTTGGTGTCCTGACTAACTGGAATCTCCACCCAGCCAGGCTCCACCCACCCACATTTGGGCTTCTCACAAAAATCCACAAACTTTCCAAAGAACGACCTCAGGGACCCCCCAGGACTCATGAATTTGTAATGTTATTTCTCTGTTTTGCAGAGAATATATTTGCTTATCCCCAGCCAGGCACAGAAGGTGGTATTCTAACAAGAGAAGATGGCGGCCTGTACTTTGAAGCCTTCTTTATTGAGGAAAAGCTCTTGCCTCAGGCTGCTAAGGACATAGCTGAAAGTATTCTGCCAGCTGGCTGGACCTAAAAAGAAGATATGAGAGAGGCTGCAAACATTTGTTCTTAACCCAATAGGCAGACATAAAGCACATTACAGAACTATAGATACGTGCATACCATTACACACCTTACAGGACTATAGATATATACAGACCATACAGATATGGCAATGCCTTTCATATCAGACAGTTGTAACAAAAGATAGGCCTGGAGTGTATACAGTTTAGATTGCCTGTTTAAGAGAAAGGTTTTTGGTTTTTTTGTTTTTGTTTTTGTTTTTTTTATGGTATGAATGTAAATACTTAAAATGTAGAAATAAATCACAATTTAAAACTCTTTAATATTCATAAATGTTATGAAACAAAAAATTTAAATAACAATGCTTGTGAGGAAAGTGCCTGACACCTCTGTAATACTTGCTTCCGTGTTTAAAATACATATCTTGGAGCATCTCTTTACATAATGATTTAAAGTGACATGCCCATGAAAGTAATCAAAATAACAGAAAGTTGGTGCTGTTTTTCACTTTTGAGATAATTTAGAATAATGGCTTTCTTATTGCTAGACATGGAATATACAGTTTTGGGACTTGCCAAGGTTGGGGGAGAAAAAGGATCATCAAATTTCACTTTCCTGTAGCTGCAATGTTTTAAGAGTTTCAACTTTCCTGAACTAACCTTGAATTGTCCTAGAAACGATGAAACTGACTAGTTTCCGATGAGTTTTCGGTTTGACATTATCAGCGGCAGCATCAGACAGAAGAATTGCAATCTTTCTTCCTAGGTGTCCGTATGAGTCACTCCCCTTCATTAATTAGATTATCCAATAATGCTGCAGTCTGCTCATTATTTCTATTCAAAGTTCTCTCTCTTCTAAGAGAACTCCAGGTTTATATGATCTGTGCTGGGGGGAGCTGGAGGAGGGCTGCACTGGCTCCCTCTCTCAGACTAATTTCTGCTGATGTCGGTGTTCGGCTTTGGCTGAACTCTTTTTGTTTTCGATTTCACTAATTTCCACGCGTCTTCTCTTGGTTCTTTGATAAGTGAATATATAGCTATTGGAAGGAGGTGGTGCATGCCTTTAGTCCCAGCACTCTGGAGGCAGAGGCAGGTGGATTTCTGAGTTCAAGGCCAGCCTGGTCTACAAAGTGAGTTCCAGGACAGCCAGGGCTACACAGAGAAACCCTGTCTCAAAAAGCCAAAAACAAAAAAAAAAAGGAAAAAAGAAAGAAAGGAGGGGCTCTTTCAGCACACCCTAAGAGACTGCCATCTTTGGGCCCTCCTTCATCAAAAGGTCCCAAAGTGTCCCTCCAAACTGCACCAAGCTTTGCATTCGTCCCCTGAACCTTGTGCGGCACTCGCCTTGGATTTCTCTCCCAAGCCTAGTGAAATTTTGAGACACTTGGTGTCGATGGGCTCATTTCCAAACTCCCGAGCCCCTTTCAAGTGGGGAAACGGTGCACACAGATTCTTTAAACAAAATTCGAATTTGTCGAGCATGTTTAAAATAGATACTTTGGCGGGGACGAGATGGTTCAGTGGTTAACGTTAGGTGCTTATCCTCACAGAGGACCTGGTTCTGTTCCTAGCACTCACATGGTGGCTCAAAAACACCTGTAACCCTAGCTCCAGGGAATCTGATGTCGCCTTCTGGCTCGGAGAAGCAAGCGCACACATACAAACAAACAATAAATAAGTACATAAATCTAAAGCAGATACTTTGTAAACCAGATATAGCCATTATGGTGCACGCTTGTACTTTTAACACTGGGGAGGAGGAACACAGGCAGAGCCCTACGAATCCATTGGCCGGCCATCTTGAGTGACTTGGCAAGCTCCAGGTCCCAGAGAAAGGGGCGGGGAAAGAACTGTTCAAAACACAAGCGGATGGCTCCTGAGGAACAGCACTAGAAGTAAGCCTCTGTGAACACACACGGAAGGAAGGGAAGGGAAGGGAAGGAAGGAAGGAAGGAAGGAAGGAAGGAAGGAAGGAAGGAAGGAAGGAAGGAAGGAAGGAAGGAAGGAAGGAAGGAAGGAAGGAAGGAAGGAAGGAAGGAAGGAAGGAAGGACGGAAGGACGGATATCCACAGTGTTACGGGTTCTCCATGGTCTGAGATGGGGCTGCGGTTCTGAAGCTGCCTGTACTTCAAAGTACCTCTGCTCTGTAACCTAATAAACAGCAGGCTTCTTGTTTCTGAGGGAAACACTTGAATGATTTTTTTTTAATCATTGAAAAGATAATTTGTTAAGGGCTCATTTGACAACGAACGTAGAAAACCCTTGTGCTAAATCCAACGCACCTTCCTTTGCTTGCTCTCGGAGAGCATTGACACGGAGCAGCAGAGCATTCGGTTTTAATGCCTCTCACCAGCACGCTGAGCTCCTGCCTTCTCGTCTTAACTCTTTTCAGATAATCTTTGTTTTGTTCTTGTCATAATGATATTAATTATTCAGCCCGGGCAATCTTTTTCAGGATAGATAAATAACTCGCACCCTTATCTGAAGGCTTACTTGTCCAGCAACCATGAAGATTACTCATTTCCCAATGCCTTCTACGGAGCCTCTTGTGTGCTTTCTTGTGACACCTTGCTCCTTATATGTGCCCCGGTCTTTGAAAACTTACACAAGAGAACAGATGTGAGGGAATAAGGAAGACCAAGAGGAGAGTGGCCTCTAGGGAGGAGGAAGATGCAGTGTGGTGGGAATGGACCAGGGGACCCCAGAAGGGGAGGATTTGCACAGGATATCCTTTCTACAGTCGCTCAACTCTTGCAGGAAAACATCCAAAATGGAAGCAACCCTAGTCAGCACAGTTAGTGTTAGCATTGCCTTACTAGTTTGGTTTGCTTTTATTTTGTTTGTTTGTTTTCTATTGCTGATCTCCCCCTTTAACATAACAAAGATGTAACACTATATCTGGCCCAAGGAATTTTTTTTATTTTGAAAATATTTTCATGTGTGTGTGTGTGTGTGTGTGTGTGTGTGTGTGTGTGTTTTGTCATATGTATGTTTGTATATATGTGTATATGAACACCGTGTGTGTGCAGTTCCTGAGGAGCTGAGAAGGGGTTGTGGATACCTGGAACTGGAGTTAGAGACAGCTGTGAGCTGCCATGTAGGTGCTGGGAATTAAACTCAGATCTTCTGGAAGAGTAGACAGTGCTCTTTACTGCTGAGCCATCTCCCCTATCCCTTGTTCAGGGTTTGTTTGTTTGTTGTTGTTGTTGTTGTTGCTTTAAAGAAATCCCTTAGAGTTTTAATTTTCATCTCTCTAAATATCTATGGTGTGTGTATGAGAGAGATCAAAATACAAAAAATAATCTCACTGTTACAATCACACAGAGAAGATATTTACTATCAGGTTACTCAAACTTCTTAGGCTATGTGGCCCTATTTTCTTCCCATCACAGGCATTGTGGATGAGAGATGTAGTCACTGTCTTAAGGCACTGTGAAATATCTTAGCAGAAGCTAAGATAATCAGATAATGATGCAAACAATGGGATGGACTGGATCCTCACATCTCCCCAGCTCCCTTCTCCCTCTACACTCAATTCTCTTATGGGCAGTATGAAGATGCCAATATATTTTTTACACATCATATCTCTCCTCCCAAGCGGCTCTTCACCCTCAAAGCATCACTGGCATCATCCCCACAGAGACACCATCTCTTTTTCAACTCCTCTTTAGTAAGTCAACTCATCTCAAGGGTAGTTTCACTGAAAGTGATGTCTGCTCACTTCTGTAAAAGGCAGATGGCCTTCGTCACTTGTCATCCTGCACCATTCAGTCTCCGTGGACATCAAGAAGAACTCACATGAAGCTTGATTAAAGCCAGAAAAACAAAGCAGCTTTGAGATCTCCTGCTTGAGATGGGGGTAAGAAGTAAGACTGTCACACTGAAGAAGCAAAGGGTCCCAGCAGAACATGACATTCGTGAGGACCTACAAAACACAGGGGAGGCTGTGCAGAAATCTGGACTTCATTAACATACAGAGACAGACAGAAAGACAAGCACACACACACACACACACACACACACATACACAAACGTATACACACAGACACATACAGACACACACACACACACACACAGTGCTCTGGAAGAATTCTGAGGTTTCTATCTGAATTGGTGGAGGGAGGACTATGTCCACAATCCATGCAAGCAAGTGAGAGCCAACTCTCTGAGAGGTGTGCCATGTAAACGCCCCAAGAGTCCCAGGAGCCTGCTGAGTTCCTCTGGAGTGTCTAGATGAATAAGTGAAGGACTTGCAAGAGGCCTGAAGAAGGAGGTCAGTAAATATTTAAAGGCTTTCTACGATGCTGCAGTATGGTGACCCCACATGAACTTCTCCATGGGATACCCCAGGATTTAGTTCTGATCCTCCCAGGATATGAAGACCTTCACAGTCTGACCCAAGTTGGTTCCCCCTGTCTCATTTGCATTTTTCTATTTTGTTTTAAAACTGGTTTTTTTTCTAAGTTATAATATTATCAAAACTGTATGAGTGGAGAGTTTAAAGAAATCAAAACCATTAGGCATGAGCCTCCCAGCCTCTTCACCACCTCCATTTTTACTCTCCAAAGATCACTGATAGAATTGTTTTATCTTTATCTATCAGAATTTCTGATATATTCCCCCACAATGAAAAATGGCACATTTTGTTACCTCCTAACTTCTTAGTTCATTTCATTATCTACTGACATCTACAGAAAGGAGGGGTCTGCTTCCTGTCTCGGACAAAGTCACCAATGCATTAAATAAACACGTTTCCAATCTGGACACCCTCTGATACACAGGTGTCATAATTATAATCAATACACAGAGTTTCTAGATGTTGTGTGAATGTCCTTTATTGTGTATTTTGTTTGGTTATCTTGTCCCCTTAGTCCATTCTCATCTAGCGTAGTTCCTCCCTTCCTCTTCGAATGTCATTAATTTTTGTTGTGTTTTGCTTTGCTTCATTGAAACAGTCTCAGTACATCGTGCAGGCTGGTCTTGAACCTGCAATCCTGCCGCCTCCATCTTCAGAGTGTTGGGAATATAGGCATATGATAGACTACCTGTTGGCACTGGCATTCTTTCACAATGCAAGTGGACATGTGTTAGTTACCTTTCTTATCGCTGTCATCAACCTGACAAGAAGGAACTTGAGGAAGGAGAGATTTGCTCTGGCTCACGAAGGAGGGAACCAGCCATCTTGGTGAGGAAACCATGATGGCAAGAGAGTAAGGTGCCCACAATGAGGAAGCAGAGATCAATGGACACTGGTGCTCAGCTCTCTTGCTTCTTTTACTCAGTATGAGACCTCCCAGCCCATAAAATGGTGCAACCCCATTTGTGATGGTTTGCATATGCTCTGCCCAGGGTGTGGCACTATTAGAAGGTGTGGCCCTGTTGGAATAGGTGTGGCCCGGTTGGAATAGGTGTGATCCTGTTGGAGTAGGTGTGTCACTGTCCGTGTGGGCTTTAAGACCCTCATTCTAGCTGCCTGGAAGTCAGTATTCTGCTAACAGCCTTCAGATGAAGGTGTAGAAACTCTCAGCTCCTCCTGCACTATGACTGCCTGGATGCTGCCATGTTCCCACCTTGATGATAATGGACATTGAAGGTAGGTCTTCCCACCCAAGTTAACCCAATATGGAGGCTTCCTCCCAGACATTCCCACAGGTTCATTTCCATGGTGATTTTAAATGGCACCAAAGTGATAAGATTAATCATCACAGCCAACATTATAGGATATTTTGCATCAGATCTGCCTGATTTCTTTTCCTCTTGAATAGATTAGGGATAATATTTTTTGGCAACTTGATATTGCTAACCTCCCTGCTGCATCATTTCAGGTGTTGCACAAAGCTACACCCGTGACTAATGATGTCAATTTCAACTGGCAATGTGGAGGTGATTGACAGATGTCAGCATTGTAAAGGCTCATCTTCCTTTCTTTCATTAACAAGTCCTCGACTGGGTGACAATTGGAGACCATGCTCCATGTTCCCCACTGCCTAATAATTCAAGGAAAGAGATTATTGAGGTATAAAGCTTCAGACTGAACGTCTGTTCTTGGCAATGGTATTAGAGCAGCAGTTGTGAGCAATGCTAAAAAGTTTGTATTTACAAGTGAATATATATTATATAATTATATAATATATGTGTATGTGTGTGTGTGTGTGCGCACACACAATGACATTCCAGTACAATAGATATATGCAATGACATTCCAGTGACAATAGGCACATCAACCACCTAGCTTCTAAATACCATTTCTGGTGGGAGAGAAAAAGGACACTTGGAGGAGCGACAAATTTCAAGTCAGTAGTAAGGTGAAAACAGGTAGCTTTGTTTGGCTGAGGAACATTCTCTTAGACAAATAATAATGTGTCAAAGGAGAAAGACTGGCTTAGTGGGTCTTATAGGCCAATTTGGGACTATTATAACATTTTTTAAATGACCATTATGATTGAAAAAAGAATCTATCAGTCCATAGGATACTTCCAAGGGAGAACAAAGGAAAGAAAATTTGTTCAGTGCAGTAACCCCATGTAATAGCTGACTGTTAGTGAGTACCCCCATGTAATGGCTGGCTGTTAGTGAGTACCCCCATGTAATGGCTGACTGTGAGTACTAATAAATAGGGGTTTGATGATGAACTTTGGCAAGGCACAATCACAACCTTATCCATAACCTACAAAACAACAAAATTCATATTCTTTTGTATTCTGCAAATGAAAATCTTCCTTCTACTAGATCTGTGTTTACTGGAGCAATTTTTCAAATCCTTTCAAAGTCCCTTCTTGGCAAATTTCTCTCTTACCTATTGAATGATTTCCGTGTGCACTAATTTGCATATAATTTACTGATTATTTAGAGGGGAAAAACTCTATTAACCATTATTTAGGAGCAATTTATGAATTTCTTTTCACAGAAACACTCCACAAATTTGTTTTTGTGTGACAAAGGGAGGGGACCTACCTCTATGTAGCTATGGGGAAACCATCATCCATGCCAGGCAAAGACTTTCCAGTATGGCTGATTTGGAGTCACTCATGTTTCTATAGTAACCCCTTACCCATGCTTTGTACATAAACCCCATAAACTCACTGATTCCCCAAGGGGGAACTTTAGTGGACTCAAACTTTGGCTTGTTGTTGGAACCTAAGAAAGACAGGGACAGAAGTAACCTACTCCTAGCCAGGAAGAAAATTCACAACATTTTTTTCTGGTTTGTTTGTTTGTCTGTTGTTTTTGGAGACAGAAGTGAAAGTCTATAAGCAGACTTATCTATTCCAGCTAGAATTTGGAAGGTTGCATTTTGGCCTGAATTCTTTTCATCCTCCTACAATACATTTGCCCTTGCACTACATGATATACACACACTACATCTTGGGAGGGGCATTTTCCCCTGCACATTGACTTTGGATTTGGCCACATGACTCTCCTTCTCCACTAGAATAAGGCAGAGACTATGAAGTATCATCTCCATGTCTAGAACTAACGAAGCCTGTCTGCCTCTGCTCAAGATATCACACTCCTGCTGTGGCCCCAAGAAGAGCACATCTAGACAACTCTGTTGGCCCTTGTGTGAATGGATGCCAGTCTGAATGCTTGCCATATAATGGGCCAGTTAAACCAAGAGACAAGATCAAGTTAAAGCAAGGATAATGACTTTGTTTGAGAAATTGGCTCAAGACAATGGAAGATTCTTGTCCACCTGTCTTGCCAGGATGCTGATTCGGGAGTTGTTCATATCGACAGGTGTAATTCTTTTCAGACTGATCACCTGAATCAGGTGAGACATGGGGAATGCCAGTTAGCTTATCGTGAGACATTTTCCAGTTCTGCAAACATCAAGAGTGTTCATTATTTCCTTAAGCTTCCTATCTGCCTGTTTGTCTGTTTGCCTGCCTGTCTATCTGTCTAACAGCTGGCTTTGAACTCAAGATATGTTGCCCTCATCTCCTTAGTGCTGGGATTATAGGTGTGCACTACCACACCTCAAGCTATTGTTGAAACTGATGGTTTTCTCCCCATGTAATTCATGAGCTACTGCACTGGACAGCCTGGAGTGAGTAGTTTGCCTTGAGACCCTCTTTCTAATTAAGAAAACATCCTTATGTTCAGCTTCAGCAGGAGGAAAGAAGAGCCATGCAGAGAAAAAACCAACACTCCAAGTGAATGCATCCTCCTGTAGGTAACCTTTGCCAACCTTCAGATCTTTAAGAATAAATCCTTGATGTTTTGATCCACTGAACTCGAGAGTCATTTGTTGCACATTGATTTTATGATACTATCAAGCTGATTACATGGAGAGCTAAAGGAAGGTGGACATCTCAGAGGCTATGGTACCATTTCTGATTTTTGTTGTTGTTGTTGTTGTTGTTGAAAAGGGCGGTTAGGCATTCCAAACTGAGGGAGAAACATGGTGTGACTGCAGAGAGGTATTCATGCAAAACCAAGAGGTGGGATGAGGGATTACACCCCCTTGTACATCCATGAATGTAAAGCAGGA
Source organism: Mus musculus (assembly GCF_000001635.26). NCBI lineage: Eukaryota > Metazoa > Chordata > Mammalia > Rodentia > Muridae > Mus > Mus musculus. Next base: position 136,184,976 of record NC_000072.6, read on the forward strand.
CCTAGCCTAACCATGGAATTAAAACTGGCAATAATATGGGCCACATTCAATGGAGGGAGAAGTACTCAAATTGGATGGTTGATTCCCAGCTACATGTTGAGAGAGAGCATTGCTGGTGGTCTTAACAACCATGAAAGTACCTTTTGGTATCCCCTTTAAAGAGGAGAAAAGAAAAACAAAAATTAAGCAACTTTCCTCAAATTCTACATCTGGCCAGAGATAGAGCCAAAGTTCAAGATCATTTATATGACAAAAACATAAGCTCTTTGGCAGGAGTAGTGGTGTGTACCTTTAACCCAGTGCTCAGGAGGCAGAGGCAGGAGCATGTCTGTTAGTTCAAGGCCAGCCTGATTTACAGAGTGAGTCCTAAGCAAGCCAGGGATACATAGTAAAAATCTGTCTTAAAAAAATAAGTGTGCTGTTGCCTTTTTGTTTGTTTTGTTTGTTTGTTTGTTTGTTTGTTTTTGGTTTGGTTTTTCAAGACAAGGTTTCTCTGCATAGCCCTATCACCCTGGCTGTCCTATAGACCAAGCAGGCCTTGAACTCAGAGATCTGCCTGCCTCTGTCTCACAAGTGCTAGGATCAAAGGCACCACCCAGCAAGTGTGCCTTTCTTAATATCACTGTTTTGTCTCCCAAACATTGCTATGAGGCAACAAAACTGTGACAAGGGAAGTGAGAGAATAGACCAAGTAGTATATCCAGAGTTATTATAGTTATATTTATTTACTAATATTGAGAAAGTAAATTTGATGTGATATAATAACTGACTGAATACACTTACTGATTGAGTGAGATAAGATTCTGTTTCTCATCGCCACTAACAGAACTGGGATGAGGCCTTTTGTTGGGCTCAGGAATCACCACATGAACCATACAAACGCTGATCTCAGCTAAGCTAGAATAGTTTATTGAATAAACACCACAAGACTGATTGATCAAGACCACAAAAAGAACTCGAGAGCCTAATTTTGTGGTACCAATCTGTTCTCAGGGCAGGATTTTTATAGGAAAAGCCAAGTTCAGAAGGCCAGGGTGGAGGGCAGTACTACATTTTTGGATAACTAGACAAAGTGTTATCCACTAGTCTTTAAGCTGATTGGTCCTAAATGAGGTAAGAGGGCTGGTGGACAGGTGGTAACCAGGGGAGTTTCATAGCATTGAGATAACAGAGTAAGTCATACAGCCATAGTGTTTTGATCTTTTGGGAGAATTGTTTCATGTCAGCTATGGATAATTACTTCTGAGAAGTAGAGTCTGAGAACCTGAACTTAATTCCACCTTATAAGCAAACTGGAGACTGAATACAAAATGTCTACTATGTTAAAAAGAGCAGGATTCAATACCTTTCAGATAGTGTACATAGAACCAGCAAGTCTGGAAATAAGAACCCAAGTTGAGTTTAAGATCTCACACCAGTCAGAATGGCCAAGATCAAAAATTCAAGTGACAGCAGATGCTGGCAAGGATGTGGAGAAAGAGGAACACTCCTTCATTGTTGGTGGGATTGCAAGCTTGCACAACCACTCTGGAAATCAGTCTGGTGGTTCCTCAGAAAATTGGACATATTACTACTGGAGGATCCCGCAATACCTCTCCTTGGGCATATATCCAGAAGATGTCCCAACCAGTAAGAAGGACACATGCTCCACTATGTTCATAGCAGCCTTATTTATAATAGCCAGAAGCTGGAAAGAACCCAGATGCCCCTCAACAGAGGAATGGATACAAAAAAATGTGGTACATTTACACAATGGAGTACTACTCAGCTATTAAAAAGAATGAATTTATGAAATTCCTAGGCAAATGGATGGACCTGGAGGGCATCATGCTGAGTGAGGTAACACAATCACAAAAGAACTCAAATGATATGTACTCACTGATAAGTGGATATTAGCCCAGAAACTTAGTATACCCGAGATGTAAGAGACAATTTGCAAAACACATGAAACTGAAGAAGAACAAAGACCAAAGTGTGGACACTTTGCCCCTTCTTAGAATTGGAAACAATCACCCATGGAAGGAGTTACAGAGACAAAGTTTGGAGCTGAGACGAAAGGATGGACCATCTAAAGACTACCATATCCAGGAATCCATCCCATAATTAGCCTCCAAACAATGACACCATTGCATACACTAGCAAGCGTTTGCTGAAAGGACCCTGATATAGCTGTCTCTTGTGAGATTAGGCCAGGGCCTAGCAAACACAGAAGTGGATGCTCACAGTCAGCTATTGGATGGATCACAGGGCCCCCAATGGAGGAGCTAGAGAAAGTAACCAAGGAGCTAAAGACATCTGCAACCCTGTAGGTGCAACAACATTATGAACTAACCAGTATCCCGGAGCTCTTGACTCTAGCTGCATATGTATCAAAAGATGGCCTAGTAGTAATCCATCACTGGAAAGAGAGGCCCATTGGACACGCAAACTTTATATGCCCCAGTACAGGGGAATGCCAGGGCCAAAAAGTGGGAATGGGTGGGTAGGGGAGTGGGGGGGATTGTATGGGGGACTTTTGGGATAGCATTGGAAATGTAATTGAGGAAAATACGTAATAAAAAATATATTAAAAAAAAAAGAAGCTTGGGTTTGGGAAGCTCCATAGTAACAGGAGCAAGTGACAGCTGCTTTCTCACATCTTAATCTACCAGAAAACTGAGAGGCTTCAAAAGGAGGCTATAAAACATAAATGTCCACCCCATCTTCTCCTGTGACTCACTTCCTCCAACAAGACTCTACCTCCTAAAGGTTTCATAACAGCTCCCAAAAGCACCACCATCTGAAGAATACATGCTCAAATACATAAGCTTGTGGGGTAGAATTTACATTCCAGCCATAACAAGTAGGTACTGTTAGCATCTGTGATGTGTCGGCTTAATTGTTCATTTGACACAGCCTATAATCACCCAGAAAGAAAGTTTCAGTGAGAGATTGTCCACATTGGGTTGGCCTTTGGATATGTCTGTTGGGGATTGTCTTAATAAAGTCATGATATCGGACAGCCCAGCCCACTACGGGCAACAGCACTCCCTAGGCAAGAGGTCCAGTGCTGTGTAAGAGTGGAGAAATTGAGCTGAGCACTAGAAAGCATGCATATATTCATATCTCTCTGCTCTTGACTGTGGATGGGAAGTGTTTAGCTGCTAGGAGTTCCTGCCTTGAATCCCCTACAATGATGAACTTCAACCTGGAATTACGAACTACAATCAACTCTTTCACCCCAGAGTCACTTGCTGTTGGGGATGTTGTGTCACAGCAACTGAGATGAAACCAGAAACTAACATCCCACATTATTGCTAAAGAAACCAAAGAGCTTAAAGAACATGTCCAAGTAGCAGTAAAAATTGGATAGGAACCCAAGCAATACAACTCTAAAGCTGTTAATAACTATACTGCGATGAAATCATCCTAAGGGTTCTTTAGGCCAAAGGTGGCCTTGCACTAGCAGATATTTTGGGAGCGTCAGGCTTATACTGCAGTAAAGAACCCCTAAACAACAACAGCTTGGATGTAAAAGCAGTTTTGCTTTGCCAGACGTAATTGTAGTCTCGGAGGCTTGCTGCTGAATAAGCTCACCCTTTCTAGTTCCTTTAGAATTCTGGCTGGCTGGTTCAGTTCAGCTGTTTGGGCCCAAAACTCCTCTCCAAGTTGACTGATTCAAACTGGCTTCTCACTGAATTACTCTGCTTGTTAAAAAAAAAATGCCTGTGAACTCCACAAACAGAACTACACTGGCTTCACAAACTGAACACAACTGAAAGGAACTGCACCGAATTACAACAAACTGAACTCAACTGAACTGCCCTTCCTGGACTGCCCTCCATCTCTCTGGGATGCTCTTTTAAGTAACTGTCCTCCCATACCCTATACTGTTACATCATTTTCTGATTTTTCATTTTGTCCCTCAATGAGACATTGCTGTTTGGGATTAAAGGTGTGTACTGAGGGCGTGCCTATATTTCAACCAGAGGAACTAAAGGTCTGTGGCATGCAGGCTTTCCAGCTAGATCACACAGACCTAGAATGTCTTTGGATGAAATCCTCTTTGCTGGATTAAAATTGCACTACACTTGATACAACCAAAAAAGTTACCTCTTTCTCTTTCGAAATCCATTGCATATTCAAGCAACCCTTCAAGACACAGTTATGCATGGGCTGACAAAACACTATCTGGTGCATCCTACATTACTTTTACAACAAATGTACTACCAAGACAGCTGCAGAGGAAACAGAAGGATAATGTTTCTTGAATTGTCAATCCAGTGTGTTTATACATCTCTTTCTTGCCACAGCCATGGCCAAGCCCACCGTCACGGGGCAGAGAAATTGCAATCCTGTTGACAAGGACAGTCAAAAATACCGAGAAACAGTACTGGTATCAACCCCCCTAAATCTTCTTCTAATAACATTATCATACCAGCAATTCTGCCTTAAAATGTTAGGTCAAGTCACTAATTTGGATAAGCATGTGTGTGCTTGCTATCCTAACCACCCCCTAACTCTCTCCTCAAGATGCAGGAATCTGTGTTGCTTCAGTGTTCCATTCTTGCCTAGAGCTGACTGAGAAGAATCCGATGGTATCACCCTCTTCTCTGCAAACTTCTAGACACAAGAATCATACTGTCTCATCTGCCAATGGGATCATCACTCACCTTCAGTTATACATTAGGCAGCCATTTAAGTCATAGAAGCATCTAGACAAAAGGAATTCTACCAGACATTGTGGAAAACTAAGGCATGTCCCTGTGTTGTGTAGCTAAATTTTCTGAATTAAAACATTCCCTGGAGGGTAGAAGGAGGCTAGGAGGCTTGTAAGAGTAAGAACCCTCATGAAAATTACAAAATTCACAAGGCCCTTCCCCAAGGTTGTAAAGCTATAAACTGCTGGGGAAGGAGATGGAAGATCGGGGATGAAACTTACATGGCTTACCACCCAGGCTGGGGTGGGTCCCTCAGTGCTGCAGGTGCCTGTGAGCCACCCACACTCTTGTGAGTAACCTCTCACCCAGGCCTCTGTAAGCAACCCCCAAGGAGATTATTTATCAAGCCAGACTGGAGTAGAATCCATTTCTTTTGGTCTGTCATTGGTTTTTGGGGTTTTTTTTGTTTTCAAATCTAGGGTGAAAAGACATTTGTTAACATTGCCTCAGGAAAAGTTGCCAATGCACTACCCAAAGGAGTTACAGTTTAAGGAGTAAGACTACTATTGTGAAATGCTAACAAACACAAACAAACAAACAGAAGATGTGTGACCTTGAGGGTCCCCAATAGAAGTACTATTTTAAAGGCCGCTGAGGAAGAGAATGCAGATGCTCTGAGGAGGTTTAGAGATAGAAGGGTGGTGAACTCAGATGTGTGTGGTACCCAGGCATGGTGGGGCCATCAGGAACTGAACATCACAAGAACAAGCTTTGAAGGTCAGGGTTCAGGGGGAGAAAATTAAAAACAACCTTTCAACAAAAAGTTGAACAAAACACATCTTCTTTTAGCTGTGTGTGCTGCTGCATGCCAATAATCACAGCATTGAGAGGCAGAGAGAGGAAGCTTAGAGAGTTGAAAGTAAGCCCCAGGGTACAGGGCAGGACCATCTCAAAAATAAAATCAAATAAATACAATAAAGACAATTTCTTGGCAACATTTGGGTGGTGGCCCCTGAGAGTCCTCTTTCAGCTGCTAGCAAATGCATGTTTTAAAAAGCTGGATTTCTAGAGCTGGAGAGGCATTTCAGTGATTAAGAATTCTTATTTCTCTTCCAGGGGACCTGGGTTCAATTCCCAGCACTCACAATCATCTGCAACTCCAGTCCCAGGGAACCTGAGGCCATCTCTGCCTTCTTCAGGTACCGGGTAAGCATACAGTGTGCAGACATATATGCCAGCAAAACATACACATACTTGAAAACAAAAATAGTATTTTAAAAATATTTTAAAAGTGAATATTTGATAGTGGTGGGGCACGTGGACAGACAAGACAGAAGGGCAGTTGGAGGGAATAAAGTTGGAGGTCTCTGTTGTCCCTGAGAAAGTTCACCACAGTCTCATCAGGCAGGTTAGTAGGCCTCTGACACACAGCTGACTGAAGCACAACCATCAGTTTCAGGAGACGAAGATGGAGGAGACCCTCCTATTTTTTAAAGATACATTTCATGACATGATAGATGTTAGAACTAAAATCTTAACTGTGTAATAATGTTAAAAGATAAAGGGAAAGGGAAGGAAAGAAAATAATTAACTAATCTAGATTGGCTTAATTAAGACTTTCCAGAGAAACATGCTTGTCTTGATTGTATAAGGTTCTTTTTTTTTTTTAATTTACCCTTGACACCAAGTCTGTTAGACTGATTAAGTAGGGTAGCATAGATGGTCTAGTCAGTAAAGAGGACCATGAGAACCTGAGTTTGAATCTCAAACATCCATGCAAAATGCCAGGCAGAGTGGTGGGTACTTGTAATCCTAGAGCTGAGGAAACAGAGGCAGGAGATCCTTGGAGTTTTCTCCCCAGTCCATGTACCCAATCAGTGAGTTCTAGGCCAGAAAGAAATCTTGTCTCTAAAAAATAAGGTGATAGGGGAAGACACACAGACCATACACATGCATATACCACACACATGCATATACCACATGCATGCATATACTACACACACACATATACCATATACACATTTACCACATACGCATATACTGCACATGCGTATACCACACACACATGTACCATATGCACATATACCACAAAAGCACATACCACACATACACATATACCACACAGGCATATACCATACATCCATATGCCACACATAGGCATATACCACACATGGATTATACTACACACAGGCATATACCACACATAGGCAATCAGTTAAGCAGGCCATTCATTTCAATGTCTTCCTTGCCCTTTGACTCTTAAAATGATTCATGTTTTATTTGAAAGGAACTTAAATTTAGAAATGCTAATAAGATTATTCTGTATTAGGTCTTCCAGCTTCTTTTTCTCTTAAAGAACACCATTGCCTATACTTTAGCTTTAAAACATAATCTAAGATGGGCGTGGTGGTTCAGGTTTATAGTCCCCACAATTCAGAGGCTACATAAAGACAACTGCAGCAAGTGAAGCCACATGGTGCAGTCCTGACCTACCTGAGCTGAAGGGTCCCGAGGCCTGATTCTATTCAAATCAGAATAAAACAGAAAGGTGAAAATGTTGGCTTGGCTGCTTATTATTTGCTTTCACCCTCATAGTGTGTGTATCTGAGCCTAAATTTTGTGTTATTATACATAGTTATGTTATTTGTGTTCCTTTTTTTCTGCTTGAATCTATTTTGTGTGATTTTTCTAGATGTGGACATAGTTCACATTTTTAAGAGGTGAAATTTACTAACCCATCTCTCAAGTTTATTTCTAATTTTTTAATGAGGAACCATTTACTATAAGTACAAGATATAAACACACTTTTAAATTTTATGATTTATAGGGGCAGAGACATTTCCTCAAAATAAGGGTATTGGTCTTCTGCAATGCCCTCATTCCTAATGTCTTCTCGGAAGAGTCTCTGTTCCTCTTGCCTTTTGCCTCTTTTCTTCCCGGTCTGCAAACCTGGAAATTTACTATTACTTTCCTTAGATTCATTTATGTAAGAGTGGAGGAATACTCTTCCACATTTGCTATGCAGCATAGTTCTCTCCAGACATGCTGTCCTACTGTTCATTACATCATCGTACAGAAATGCTTGTCTCATCTTCTTTAGCCAATCATCTTAGAGAGAAAAACCTACCACCTTAACATACCTTTAGTCAACCTCACTACAGGTGCATGCCCTACACTGTACCTGTCACATTTGTTTTGGAATTTCCCCTGTAATATCCTAATTTTTAGATTTTTTTCTTTTACAAAATTAACTAAGGAAATACAGAAACTCATGTCATAAACCTGCAGCATCATAGATCATAGTCTACATTGCTATGAATCTTCAAGTCTTGGAGTGTTGATCGGTTCTACTTTTCCTTACGTCAAGGTTGCATGAATTATTCACTGGGCCAATATTATAGATATGAGGGCTAAACCTGGCATATAAGCACCATTTATACATCTGTGAAGTTGGTGAATATACCTTAGACAGTCAGCTCTTGCCATCCACAGAGTACATATCAAATTGCATATTATGTGCAATACTTTTCTGAATATTCAGGAACATAACACACACACACACACACACACACACACACACACTATGGATAAATGTACTAGCTGAAGGAGAACAGACCACATATGCTCTTTATGTATGGATACTTGATCTTAAGTTTGGTACAACCATTTGGGAAGGATTCGGAGGTGTGGCCTTGTAGAAATAGGTGTGACTGGATGAGGGGGGTTCCCTGTGTCTGTCTCTCTCCCTCATACTTGTGGATTAAGACATAAGCTCTCAGCTGCTCCTGTCAACACACCTTTGCTCTGCTATCATGGACTCTAACATTTTTATACTACAAGCTCAAATTAAATATTTTCTTTTATAAGTTGCTTTAGTCATGGTGTCTTATCACAGCAATAGAAAATTAACTGGAATACCAAGATCTCATTGGAAATAGAGAGCAATAATAATCCACTTTGTTCAGAAAAGGCCCATTGTCTTATAGTAGTTTTAAGTTTCTCTCTTTTCTCCAACAGGAACAGACACCAATCTCTTCCAAGTTAAGAGAACAACACAGTTTCTTGTTGGGGAAGTCCCTGCTGACCTATGAACTCTCGTCCCCATTATAGAAAAATACTGCATCAGAAAGTTTGCTGAAACAATATTTATGCCAGTATGGAATTCATTTCCCAATTAAACACATTACTCTCATGGGTTTAAGACTACAAGCTGTACAATAATAATTTCCGAAGATCATTTTCATTGCTGAAGTTCCATATGTAATTATATATATTAGATTAACAATAACAGTGGACTCTAAATTGCTTTTCCACCCTACAGACTCAACCCTATTCCTTGTGGCACACTATCCATGGCATCTCTCATTTAAAAATCTTTCAACTTTCTCATCACTGACAGGATTAATTCCGACAGGATCAGCATAGATGAAGCACGCGGTCTTATGAAGGATGCTGGCTGTTTGCTAAATCTTAGCAAAGTAGGGTTGAAGATACATTCTGTTAATTCCACGACAGTGGGAAAGGCTATACCACCCACATCCTCACATGGGCTATCCCATGGCTATAAAACAGATCTCATGGGACTGAGTGGAACTAGAACAGAGTCTATATGCATCCCCTGTCCGTCATTCACCCTATGAATAGATAATTGTTGCTTCCAGCATAATTTCTGCTTTTTGTGAAGGGTTAGTTCATGTTTCTGTTTAAGTCGTGATGCCCTTAACTCTATGCCCCATTGTATCTTAATCCTTTTAGCATCGCTGCCATTTAATATACTACAGATGCAAACCACATTAAATATATCTTGTGTGACATATGGACTACATCAGAATCACATGTCACAAAACCACACTTACATAGAATGACAAAAAGAAAATCAGTGGCTGAAGCCCTTAATTTCAGCCCAAAAGAGACAGGAAATGCCTGAAACAACCGAGCAATGGGCATGGACAATGTTTTGTTGACCTCCCTGTAATCAACTCTCTACTCCTTCAAGTTGTACTAATATTTACACATGTAAATTTTTCTTTAAAATGATGTTAATTAGCGAGCCACAAAACTCTTAACCCTCTCCAAATTGTGTTCCAAAATCACTTCCAAGACTCACTCTTTCCCTTCCACAGTTGGATGACTTTCCATTTTAGTGTTTCTTTTCTTAAATCAAACATATGCGAAGAACTATCACGTTCCAAGAGAGAACAGAATACCATAAAACCTCCTCTTATGCTCAAACTTTTGAATATTCAACGGCGTCTCTAAGATGACTCCTGCATGGGTGTATGTCAGGAAAGACACATAATGAGACCAATTCTATATTTTGCAGGGTTTGGGTTTTTGACATGTTAGCTTTCTTTCCTGTGCTCATTTCAGCAAGGCAGGAGGCAAAGGATCAGAGGAGACAGAGACCAGGGAGATGCAACTGAATAGAATAGAATGAGGTTCTCCCTGCTCACTCCTCCTCTGGACTCCACAGCTGCTGCTGGGTCCTGGAGTTTGTGACCATTTTTAGGGTGAAAGAGGCTCTCTCACCATCCCTCCACAAAGGAGCCATCCTTCCTCCTTTTTCATTGAAACCCATTTGTGGAAAACATGAAGAATTTTCAGCAAAAGCTTTCCAGAATGTTCTCTCTAAACTTCAACTCTTATCTTACTGTCAAGGTGGTAGCTTTGATCTAAAGTTCTTATAGAGAGACCATTAGGAATCACATGTAGATCCAGAGTCATCTTAGAGGATAAAGGTTTTATTCTTAATGAAAGGGGTATAAATGTGTCCTTGGAGGATGGGAAATATCCCTGGTCTTACCAGGGAAAATAGCTGTATTCATACTGTCAAATATTCAGTTCTTACGCAGGCTCAATAGCAGTCCAAAAGCTGTCTCTCAAAAGGACAATATTTGATGATGGGCAATACAGATGATTGTAGAACCTGTCTCCAAAATTCCAAGGTCTCTTCTGTGATTCACCTCTTGGAGCACGCCAAAGGCTCCAAACAGTATTCCTCTCCCTCTGACACCTCGAATACTATCAGGTCTACTGGATCATATGGCTCAAGTGGTAGAGCAGCCTGCACAGTAGCCTGGATGTGTTGAAGATCATTCTTTTGTTCCAGGCTCCACAAAAAGCTAGCAGCTTTCTGAGTTACTTGGTGTATGGGCTGTAGTAACACCCAAGTAGAAAACATACTATTGCCAAAATCCAAGTAAGCCCACTAAACATTTGCTTCTTTCTTGGTGGTGATAGTGGCCAGATAAAATAATTTATTCTTCACCTTAGAGGGAATATCTTTGCATGCCTCACAGCACGAGACTCCTAGGAATTTCGCTGAAGTAGAAGGCCCTTCAATTATTTTCCCCATTCTCTAATGCACATATATGTTACTAACAAGTCCAAAGGGGTTGCTAACTCCTACTCACTTGTTCCAACCAGCATAATGTTAATACCGTGAATCATTTGATATTTTATGGAAAATCAAGATCCCTTTATGATACAATTAATATATCCTTGAGGTAAAATTGTAAATACTACTGACCTTGACAACTGAAAGCAAATTGCCTCCGATGGTTCCTATGGATGGGTACTGAGAAAAAGACATTTTGCTGATCAACAGCTACCTACCATGTACCAAGATAAGAGTTTATCTGCTCAAATAAGGACAACACATCTGGTCCAGCAGCTGCAGTCAAAGTCAGCTGTCATTCTCTACAATCCATCTGTCTTCTGCACTGGCCAGTTAGGAGACTTAAATGGAGACGTGGTGAGAACCGTGACCTCTGTATCTTTCAGGTCCTTGCTGGTAGCTCTAATTGCTGCAGTTCCTTCAGGAACACAATATTGTTTTGATTCACTACTTTCCATGGCAGAGGCAATGCTAAAGGCTTCCATTTTACCTTTCCAACCATAATAGCCCTCATTCCATAATTCAGAGAACCAATCTGAGAATTCTGCCAACTTCTAAGAATATCTCAATTACACCTTCTGGAACTGTAGAAGTTACCACGGGATGAGTATGGGAACACACTGAACCCACCATGAGTTGGACTTCAGCCAAAACTCAACAAATACCTGATCTCCATTGGCCTCTACTTTAACTGGAGAGCCACATACTTCTTGGGGTTTCCCAGAATCAATGTAAATTCTGCACCAGCATTCAATAAACTTTAGAAAGTACAGTTGTTTTCTTTCTCCCGTTGTATAGGTGCCATTATAGAAGCCTAGAGGTTCCTCTGGGGAAGGACTGGAGAAAGGCTAACAACAGTAAAACTCATAGGTATTTTATCAAGGCCCCTTCTTAAGGGAAACTGGCTGTCCCTTCGTTCAAAGGATTCTGAGTCTGCAAACTGGCTCATGTTTAGAAATTGGTTCAAAGACCAAGATTCCCTTTTGCCACAATCCAGTATATCCCTTCTTCATTTGTTTGAAACTTTCTTCGCTTAGACAAATCAAACAAAATTACAATAGGTTTCTTATCTATTTCATGCCTGGAAACACATGATTAACTAGCCAGTACAAAAAGTCCACACAAGTCGTGCCACTATAAAAATCCCTTTGCATGTGGTGATCATTACGGGTTAGACCACTGTGGACATTGTTTTGACTATGCTTCTCATTGCAATAACTATGATCACCGTGCCCTTGGTGATGGGGTGCTGCCTCCTGGTCCCTACTACTTTGAGGTCCAATTAAATATAATTCATCCGACAGGGCATCAGCATCTCCAAGCCTGAGTTCTGGCACAGTGGAAAGTACAGCAACAAAACTTCAAATATGCTGGTGTCCCTCTCACCATGTGTACCTTATAGGATTAGTAAAGACTGTGTCTTCTGAGACTTCCCATTGTGGAGTAGGTTTGACACAGAGCACCCACTCTAGCATTGCAATTTCCTTGAGCCATAAAATCCCTTCCTCGACACAAAGCTAAGAGATATCAGGCATCTCCAACTCCTTTTCAGAAGCCAATTTTTTTTTTTTTGACAAATGCTTCAACCGACAATTCAAATAAACTTGTGACAGCTTTCTAACTGTGCAAGCTTCCATATTAAATCTAGAATCTCCAATCAGAGGTCCCATATCAATTAACTCATCCTGATTCAGTTTTATGTTCCTACCACTATCATCCCATACCCTTAAAATCCATTCTCACACATATTCCCCAGACTTCTGCTTGAATGAATTAGCAAACTCATTAAGCTCCTTAGTAGTGTAGTGCATTTCCTCATCTACCATCTCTCTAGGACTCTGCTCAGCCTTAAGGCTGGTTGTAAGTCTAAAGGCAACTATCAGTGATTCCCCGAGGCACTTCAGTGTGGTCTTAGCTGCCATTTCATTCAGAAAAAGTCACTAATGGCTTAGCAGACAATGAAGGATTAATTTCCTCAATCAAAGTTGGAAAAGGAGATATTTCAGTGGGTGGAGGTGGGAGTGTGAGTACATCTGCTGCTGCGCATGGAAAGACTACTTCCTCAGGTGAGATAAATCCTTGAGAATCAGGACCATCAAAGTTCTCAGCTTCAATAGGGTCCTCTCACACATCTGTATTCCATTACACGATCCCATTCCTTACGAATTTACAATGGCTGTTTTCCAAAAATGGGTCCAAGAATCCATAGTTGTTCTATCCACAGATGGAATATCTCAGCTGGTCTTTGGTATACACCAGAATCCAGAAGAACGTAGGCTCTAATGCCAATTGAAGGAATGGACTTGCTGGAGAGACTAAGGGCAAGCAGGCAAAGAGAGCAAGCTTTTTCTCCCATGAGTTTACATTGGCTGCCAGCAGAAAGTATGGTCCAGGTAAAATTGTATCTCCCTACCTCAGAGGATCTAAATTAAAAGTGGGTCTTCCTACTTCAAATGATTTAATTAAGAAAAATCCCTCACAGATGTACTTGGATGCTTGGGCTTTAGTTAATTCCAGATGTTGGCAACCAAGTTAATATCCATCATAATAATGTAACTATTCTAACAGTATTAATTCTGCCAACCCATGAGTGTGGCATCTTCTTCAATTTTCACTGAGTAGATCTTTCATCACCTTTGTTAGATTTATTCCTAGGCACTATAAATTTTTGGTTAGATTTATTACATGTATGTGCATGTGTATGCATGCCATGCATAGTTCATGTGTGGAAGTCAAAATACAACTTGAAAGAGTCAGTTCTCTCCTTTCATGTTGGTCCTAGGAATAGAGCTCAGATCATCATGCATAGCACTAAGTACCTTTACCTGCTCAGATATCTCACTGCCTCAGATATCCCACCCACCCAGCTATTGGGAGTAGACGTGCCTTTACCTGCCGAGATAGCTCCCAGCCCCCCCCCCAAGCTATTGAGAATGGATGCATTTCCTAAGTCCTTTCTCATCAAGCTCATTATTGATACCTACAAAGGCCACTGCTTTGTGTGTGTTGATTTTGTGTTCTGTTCCCTTGCTGAAAGTGTTTAGCAGAGTTGACTGACTACGTCTTTAGGGCCATGTAACTGTAAGAGTATTCCATCAGCAAAGAGAAAAATTCACTTCCTCTAAAATCAGCAGTTGGATAAGGATGCCCACTTACTACACTCGGAGTCTTTGAAGTGATGGACATTTTAGCTAGAGCAATGATGAAGGGAAAGAAATGGATGCAAATAGGAAAGGAAGGGATAAGGATTCGCTTTTTATGTACTGGCTTCAAGGTTTCTCTCCCCTTCCTGAATTTCATTCACTCACAGGGTTAAGAAAAGACCTGGGTTTAAGGAGTCCCTGAGCAATGCTTTAAAAAAAATTCAATGGCCTATTTTTCAGTAATAACTCTGTTGGCATTCCTTAACTAGGGACCCAAACTCTTTGGCCTGGATGTGCTCAGAGTGAATTACTCGGATGGACAGCTGAATTGCTTTTAGCCAAAGGAATAGTTTTCTGACTTTCTGACATTTAGCTTCCAAGGTATTTATCCTACTGAGAAAGCAAAGCCTCACCTCGCTTCCTCTCTACCCTCCTTCAGAGGGGTGAGGTTAATAACAAGTATTGGTCATTCGTAGGGCAAAAACAGAGAGATAGGGAAAGAGAGAGGGAGAGGGGGGGAGGGAGAGGGGGAGGGAGAGGGGGAGGGGGAGGGAGAGGGGGAGGGGGAGGGAGAGGGGGAGGGGGGAGGGGGAGGGGGAGAGGGAGGGGGAGGGGGAGAGGAAGAGGGGGAGGGGGAGGGGGAGAGGAAGAGGGGGAGGGGGAGGGAGAGGAAGAGGGAGAGGGAGAGGGAGAGGGAGAGGGAGAGGGAGAGGGAGAGAATTATAGCAAGTGTGGGTTAACTGCACAAGATCAAGCCAACCAAACCTCAGAATAGAGAGTGGAGTAGCTCTCAAGGCTGCACTCCTTGTTGAGAACATATTGGTAGTTAGTAGATTTTAGGGGAGGGTGAATCATTCTTCTTTGGCAGTGTGGACACTGGTGGGTTGCCTACACACCCTTGCACACATAGGCAGCACTAATTGCAGTCAGTGAGTTACGGAGAAGGAGGAGGAAGAGGTTGTGATGTTGTGAGAGTGATGTGTTAGAAGGGATACAGGGGAGAAGGAAGTGGGAATGGAGGGGGTGTGGTCATATTTCACTGCACACATGGACGAAATGGTCAAAGAATCAATTAACGGAACAAAAGACAACCAGTAAAAAACACGTAGACCTCAATGGTATCTTTTCAAGTATCTGATGATCCTTTGACATTAGAATAAAAATCTGTAACAATGTTTAACTCTGAAAGTAGTAGGGCAGTTGGATATTTATGCTCCTGAATTAAATTCTTCATGTCTTGCTCATATCAGTCAAATTACATCATGTTTGGGAAGGATAAAGAAGACATAAGAAGGAATCAAGCAAGCAAAGACTCCAGAGTAATTTATTGTCCTCAATTACATGCCCTCCAATATGTCCTACTCATTATGATTGCCTTTAGGAATTTTTTTACCATAAATATATATTTCTTCAAAATATAATTGGATTGGTTTTGTTTCCACCAGAAGAGTATCATACTTGTTTGTTAACATGGTTTAAAAAAATCTTCTCTTTCATCTTAAAAGTAGACAATTGGAGGAGCTGTTATCATGCTTCCCTACGTGTATAAAGTGCCTGGACCATTAAATGAATGTTACCCAAGAGGAAACCAATCAGCAATAGGAACAAAATCAGCAAAGTAGTTAAGAGCGGGCAGCACAAACAGGCAGGAGCACCGTCATTTTCCTTTTAATCTTCCTTTATAAGAGCGAGATGAAAGCCTCAATAGTTTTACAGCACTAACCGCATGCAGAGTATCCAAATGGAATGGGAAACTAATGGCCATTTTAATCAAAGGAGTTTGGGGAATAGAGTATTTTGCAGTTGTAGAAAGAAGTGGATGCCAGTGTGCTGATTGAGTTTTGTCAACTTGACACAAATCTAGACATACCTGGAAAGAGGGAATCTCAACTGCAGAGCTGCCTCCATCAGATTGGCCTCTGGGCATGTCTATAATAGGGCATTTTCTTGATTGCTAATTGATGAGGGAGGCAGAGCCTACTGTGAGCATTACTAGGTAGATGGGCCTGGACTGTATAAAAAGGTAGCTGAGAAGGCCAAGAAAAGCAAGCCAGCCTTCCTCCATGGCCTCTGCTTCAGTTCCTGCCTCCAGGTGCCTACCTCAAACTCCTACCTTGGCTTCCCTTGAGGATGGACTGTAACCTGTAAGCCTTTTTTTTCCCAAGCTACTTGCTGTATGTTTTATCATAGCAACAGAAAGCAAACTTAAACCAAGTAGGAAAGTAAAGACTAATTTACTCTTAAGAGGTTTGAGCCTGGAGTATTTTGTAGTCATAGAAAGAAGGCTTAGGCGCCATGTTTCTGTTGCTTGGTGCAAATGTCAGCTTCCTCCATACTCTGGGGAACAAGATGAGTACACACGCGTGCTTTTAGGCTTTTCTATCATGAGTCTTTACATTACTTCTTCCATGGTCAACTACTAGGCTATGAATGTGAATGTCACACAGGCTCAGAAGTTGAAACCTTGGCCTCCAACTGGGGTGTTCGTTCTCTCTCTCTCTCTCTCTCTCTCTCTCTCTCTCTCTCTCTCTCTCTCTCTCTCTCAACTTTGGGAGGTGGAGATGAGCTGGAGGAACTGTGCCACTTGGACCATGTCTTTGGAGATAATACCTGATCCCTGGTCCCTTCCTCTTTCTCTGCTTCCTATGTGTTATAAAGAAATCTTCCTGACACATACTTGGCTGGGATTCCACCATGGCCAATTTCAATGAAACTAAGTATGAACAGACATCTATAAAACCATGAAATAAAGCAAATTATTCTTCCATTTAAATTGTTCTCTTGGATGCTGTGGTGGTTTGAATGGAAATGAACCCCCCACATAGGCTCATAGGGAGTGAGTGGTACTATTAGGGGGTGTGGTCTTTTTAGAGGAAGTATGTCACTGGAAGTGAACTTTGAAGTTTCAGATGCTCAAGTCAGATTCAGTGTGTGTCTCTCTCTTCTTGCTGCCTGAAGATCCAGATGTAGAACTCTTGGCTCCTCCTCCAACACCTTTTCTGCCTGGACACTGCCATGTTCCCTGCCATGATGATAATAGACTAAACCTCTGAACCTGTAAGCCAGCCCCAACTAAATGTTTTCATTTATACAAGCTACTGTGGTCATGGTGTGTCTTCACAGTAACAGAAATCATAACTAAGACAAGTGCTTTGGTCACAGCCATAGGTGTGATAGCCTTCGTCTTCAGCAAAGCCTTTGAGACACAAGCATGGGAAACTGAGTCTTGCATTATGGTGGCTAACATGAAACTGGGTCAGGCTAGAAGAAGATAATATTTGTTCATCTTTCTCTTGCTGTTTATATTTTCCTAGGCCCTGAGACAGAATACCTGACAAAGCAGGAGGGATTTATTAGAGCTCACAGCTCCTAGAAATACACAAAAGATGAGAGGGTGGGGTGGGTGTGGTCTGGGATGCCAGCCAGAGAGCACAGGAAGGCAAATGCTGACCTGTGGCGGGCTTTCTCCTTCTTCTCTATTTATTCAGTCTGTGTCACCAACCCACTGGATGGCGCAGATAACATTCAGGCAATCCCTTTCAGGCAATCCTCCCTTGAAATGCCTTTTAAGACACACCTGAAGCTCTCCCTCACTAATGCCCAGGGCATTTCTTAAGTTAATGCAGTTAGTAATCAAACTTGATCACCACGCTCTTCCTCTGCTCCTTAGTCCCTGTCCAGGAACACCTCAGGTTTTCTAATATTCAGAACAACTGTAGGTGTTTTCCCCAGGCACTGCTGACTTGTTTTCTAGCCAGGGTCTCTCACTGGCCTATTTAATGAGGCCTGACTGGCCTGTCTTTGCCACTCCAGTACTGAAACTGTGAGCTCATACCAGCACAAGTGTGTGGGTGCTTCATATGGACTCTGAGAGCTGAACTCAGGTCTTGTCTTTACAGATTGTGGCATCTCCTCTTAGCTTTCTAGTGGGTAGATTGAGAGCTCTTGGCTTCCCAACTGGAAACTGGGGCTCAAGATATGAGAACAATGAGACAACAGCTTTCTCTTCAATTTCCCTTTGTTTCACACCCCCTGCCCCCCCCCAGGAAAATGCAGGGATATAAATCATGGACTCAGTCTTGGTGAGCTAGGAATGCAGGATCCTTCTTTCCATCTTCTAGTTTACAGTGGCTGAGGTCTGGTGATTGCAAAAGAGATTCTAGGGACCATCCTTCATATTGAATGACTCCTTTTAGCAAGTAGTACTAAAACTTAAGTCTTTGAGGTAAAGTCCTATTAAATATTAAAACTAGTCAAAGATATAAAAAACATACAGTGTATTTGTATAATAAAAATGTACTTTAAACATAGCTTCAGTGTAATCTTACAGAATAATAGGCCCTTTATTCTGATTCTGGTTCTCCATCAGGACCAGAGTTCCACATTCCATGGAAACCAGAGGCCACTTTTCAATTTTGTTTTGTTTTGTTTTGGGTTTTTTTTTTAAATTAGATATTTTCTTTATTTACATTTCAAATGTTATCCCCATTCCAGGTTTCTCCTCTGAAAAACACCCTCCCCCTCCCCACTCCCTCCTCCCCCTGCTCACCAACCCATCCACTCCTGCTTCCTGGCCCTGACATTCCCCTATACTGGGGCATAGAGCCTTCATAGGACAAAGGGCCTCTCCTCCCATTGATGTCCGACTAGGCTATCCTCTGCTGTATATGCAGCTGGAGCCATGAGTCCCACCATGTGTGCTCTTTGATTGGTGGTTTAGTCCCTGGGAGTTCTGGGGTTACTGGCTAGTTCATATTGTTGTTCCTCCTATGGGCTCTTCAGCTCCTTGGGTCCTTTCTCTAGCTCCTTCATTGGGGATCCTATGCTCAGTCCAATGGTTGGCTGTGAGCATCCACCTCTGTATTTGTGAGGTACTGGCAGAAGAATATGGGAGAAGAGGCCCTTGGTCCTGTGAAGGCTCAATGCCCTAGTGTAGGGGAATGTGAAGGAGGGGAGGTGGGAGTAGGTGGGTGGGTGGAGGAACACCCTCTTAGAAGCAGGGGGAAGGGAATGGGATAGGGGACTTCTGGGGTGGAGGGCAGAGATCAGGAAAGGGAATAACATTTGAAATGTAAATAAAGAAAATATCCAATAAAAATAATAATAAAGAATATTTAGGTTTGAAATGTTCTGAACTGAGAAGCAACCAGATCTCATTGCTTTACTCAAAGACATTTTTAAGTGTTTTAAAATTTCTCAACAGACATCTGACATGAAAAATGGTGTGATTATAGCCACAATCATTCTAATGCTCAGATAAATACAAGTATCACCTCAAAAACCCTGAGGAAAAGAATCCTCCCACACCAGTACACGTTTAATGCCATTTCCTGTGGTGGTGGGGAATCCTATTTTGGTACAACAAAGCCTCCCGTGGATTTGACATCATTCCTTAGAATGGAAGGATTTACACGTGGGAAATGGGGTGAAGAGAAATGGAAGGAAGGAGCTATACATCTATGTGACAAGGATATGCAAGAGATGTTTAGTAGGCAGTCAAGATTATAAATGTCTAGTAGAAGAAAACTTGTACTTGGTATAAAAAAAATAAAAATAAAACTTGTCATAATCACAGCACTTGGGAGGCAGAGGCAGGCAGGTTTCTGAGTTTGAGGCCAGCCTGGTCTACAAAGTGAGTTCCAGGACAGTAAGGGCTATACAGAGAAACCCTGTCTCAAAAAACCAAAAAAAAAAAAAAAAAAAAAAAAAAAAAAAAAACCTTGTCTTAAAATGACATCAGAACAAAAAAGTATTGTGTCCCAGTAACTGCATTTGGAGGCATGGACCGGGCATTCATATATTCACACATAAACACATGCATTCAGGGTCTTCATAGCACCCTTGAGCATGATGCTGTTTGTATATCTTTAAAGCTTAACAACTCAGTTTGCAGTTATGTGAAACAAGCTATGTAGAAATCCCGATGTCAATGTATTAACTCCAGAACAATCAAATCATGCAGATATAGTAACAGATGCTTATCATAGGTCCTGTGACAATAAACATGGCTTCCACAGCAAGAAGGTCCTGAGCAGCTCTGGCTATGGAGTTAAAGTCCACATCACTTTCTGGAGGAAAACCTCTTTTGCATTTATATGTGATTATATATACACATACACACATTGCTTCTGTCAGAACTACAACTCAAGTTATTAAAATTTAATAAACTATTCGTGGTATTATAAACTGCCTGCATATCTATTATATGAGAATATCCTGATATACTGGTCAATTTTAGAAGCTTAACAACTGCTTACAATGCTGCAGAAATATATTTTCCTCTGTGTGTGTGTGTGTATGTGTGTGTGTGTGTGTGTTTAAGATCATAAATGTGGCTGTGTGTCAAAGCAAATGTGTACACAGCATACTTAGGGGGTCAGAAGGCAACAATGGACCTTATATTTTGATCACACTTGTGGGTAACCGTGTAACTTTCTAAGCCATGAGGACTTTTTAGAGTCCTTTAAACAGTTTCATGTGTAATCTTCCCCCACCCTTGTTGAAGACACTTCCTTCCCGTCGTTCCCTTTAGATAGTTAATGCTAAATGGATAGAAATGAGGAAAAATGTGTGCTGGGATAGAAAGAGCAGCCAAAGGACTGGAAGGGCCGAAGCAAACATACTGTAATAGGAAACATCACATTGACAAGTGTGTATGCAATGCCATTTGGGCGTAGCTGTAGTAGCAAAGTTTATGATGGGGAGAGGTAATGATGGTGAGAACATGATGCTAAAAAGACAAATGGAGTACCCATTGCACAGAGCAGCTGGACCGTAGACAAAAGTTAACCAGCCAACATTATGGAAGATTGGCTGGAGGCCGAATGTGACCTGAGATACAAAGGACCATTTGGCGGCAATGACAGGGGCATGTCAGGGAGGTAGTTAGTCTAAAAGAAATCGAGAAAAGAAAGTCTATTGAAGTTGACAATATTAAATGAAGACAGCTTCCAAAGATAAATTAAGAGCTGGATGTTTGAGATCATTAGTTGAGGCATGGTCCCCTAAAGAGGGCAAAGATGAAAAGATAAAGATTAGTTGGGGGGGGTCTGGGTGGAGGAAATTAGGTGTGGAAAATGAAAGAGAAGTCTAAAGAAAACATGTGTTGCTGCAAACTTAAGTATACTATAACTTTGTGCCCTTCTGCATTGCTGTAACAAAACATCGGACAGAAACAACTGAAAAAAAGTAAAAGGCTTATTTGGGCTCACAGTTTCAGGGGGATCAGTCTATCATAGTGAAGAAAGCATGGCCATCAGAAACAGCTCATGGCCTAATGGGCCAAGAAGAGACATGCTGGCATATGACTGGCTTTCTCTTCCCCCTCTGTGATTCTTTCTGGTTTCCAGACCAAGGGATGGTATCTCTCACATTCAGGATGAGTCACCTGCATGCCCCCCTCAGTTAATCCTCTCTGGAAATGCCCCACAGATATAGCACAGGTATGCCTTGCCACCTAAGTCCAGCCACATTGACCATGAAGATTGATCAGGGCATGCACATATCTGTAAGCATACCCAAAAATGCTGAATTATGGACTTCATGTGGGTAATTTCACAGCATGAAAATATGTGAATTCTATATCAATGTAACTGTTTCAGGGGAGAGGGAGCAAAACTGAGATTTCTGTGAGACAGGAGAAAATCTACTTGTAGAAAACATCTTCAGCTACCATCAATCTGTAGATCTGGGGCTTGCCTAACACTCAAACAAATTGAGGGACAGAGGGAACAAATAGGGAGGAATTCTATTGATTCTGTTTCTCTGGAAGAACTCTGAGTAACAGATTTTAGAATTTGGGGGGAGAGCATCTCTATAATGTGTACATTAAAATGAGGTATGAGGCCATTGCTCTGGAACTGAGCTAAATTGAAGCAGAAAGAATTGGGAAACATCAGACAGAAAACCTTAAATGAGCTGATTGAGATAGTTGGTGAAAACATGTGTGTTAAAGGTGCTTCTGCTGAGGCCTCACGAGAATTGGCAGCAGGGTACTAGAAATGGAAGGAAAAGTTATCCTTATTAAGAGTGTCAACAGGGCCAGAGTTCGATTCCCAGCAACCACATGGTGGCTCAAAGCCATCTATAATGGGATCCAATGAACTCTCCTGGTGTGTTTGAAGACAGCTACAGTGTACTCACATGCATACATACATACATACATACATACATACATACATACATACATACATACATCTTTTTTAAAAAAACAACACTGGCCTAGAAATGGAAAGACAGCCCCAAAGCTGCAGTCATGGTATGTTTATCTAGGGGCTCACCAGTCTGTCTAATTGGACTTAAGGGCCACTGTATAGACAAGAATTCATGCTAAGTACTGTAAACTCAGACAACTGCCCTTGGTTGGACAAGGCATAGACACAAGAGGAGAACCTACTACCATAAAATAATTTCTATTTTCTAAATACCTGTTCTTCCACTCATAGATGAGTATAACCCTCAATCCTCATCCAGGAATCTTGGTTTTACAGCAGATGGGAACCATGAACAAATGACGGGAGGGGTGCACAGCTCCAGTTTGTACATCTACAGTGGAACCCCTATACCTAAGCTTAGCTCAGGAACCTCACAGGAGAGTGGGCAGAAAGAAGACAAGGACAGGATGCCCACAATGCCTACTATAGTGCCATGTAGACATGACAGAGAAGCTGCACCCATGTCATCTCGACAATACAGTTACCAAAACAAGACCTGCACAATGACCATGACACAAGACATGCTGACATGGATGAGGGCGATTTCAGAAGGCCCCACCTAGATAAGAAAATACTAGCAATCAATAGCTGCTAAGAGAGACAGAATCTGTTGTCACCATGGCCAGGTTTCCCAATTCAAACTTGTGAATGCTAAACGTATATACATATTGGCAACACTAAGTGGACTCAGCAGGTTGTGTATATATGTATGCATGTATGTGTGCATATATGTATGTTTGTATGTATGTATGCATGCATGTATGTATGTACATATGTATATGCATAGGTATATATAACAATAATAATTTTAAAAGAGGTCATGAATTTGAGAGAGTAAAGGGAACATGAGAGGAGTTGGGGTAGAAATGATATAGAGTATTAATACGTGAAATTATCAAGAATTTTAAAATTTAGATAAAATAATAAAATAAAATATTCAAAACACAGGAGTGGCAGAAATTGGCTGCACTGCAGCTGGGCTCTAGTCTGGACTCGTGGGACTTATCGGAAGCTTGACAATTTAGTTGAAAATATTTCTGAGCAAAATGTTGAGGGTACTACCCTGCTCATCTTGTTGCTCAAGTAAACTGGAGTAACACAACCCAGTATTGGGTGGTTTCAGAGGCCCTCAGCCCACATAAAGGATGCCATATGAGACACTGTCCATAAAGCCTCTTATAGGAAGAGCTTGAAGAGACACTATAACCAAGGCAACTCATAAGAAAAGCATTTCATTGGAGCTTGCTTACAGTTTCGGGGGTTAGTCGATGATCAACATGGTGTGAAGTTGAACAACGGCTTGTTGCTGGAGTAGTAGCTGATTGTTTTACCTTCTGACCTTTGAACAACAGGCAGAGAAGAACACTGGACCTTGTGTGGCCTTCTCTCAAAGCCCCGCCCCAGTGACACACTTCCTCCAACAAAGCCCTGCCTCCACCAAAATCCTTCTAATCTTTCTCAATCAATTCTAATCCCTGGTGAATGATCAGTCAAATATGTGAGCCTATGAGGACCATTCTCATTAAAACCTCCACAAGGAAGACACCAGAGCAAAAAATATTGGCTAAAGAAATCAGCCAAATTTCTTTTGGATCCAATAAATCACCATTTCAGAATCAAAGAGTAAAGATCAGGTTAATCTAGAAAGGACCTGAGGAGAACCCTCTTGTTTGACAGTGCAAGATGCTGGAGAACTCGAAGCCAGTAGACTTCTTACCAGCTTGGATTGTTAAGGACTGAAACTGGGCAAAATTATATAGAAGAGAAATGAATTAGCAGAATTTATTTTTTGCCAAAAAGTAGATTGTATTTTTTAAAGAAAGAAAAATGATGATCCATGGGGTTAAAATGTGGCCAATCAGAAGACTATATGCCATTGTGCCACATAAGAAATTGGGCCATTGTCACAGACATGATAAAATGAGGCTGCCTTGGGCATATAGGATGACATCATAGATACAGAGAACTATCACAGGCCTTGAGCTCTAATAGGATTGGCTCTTGCTTGGCACTGTTGACCTCTTAATCTCTTCCAGTTTTTCCATTTTTGACAAGAGACACCTGGACTGTACCCATCCAGCAACTGTATTTTGGGAGAGAAAGAATAGTTTTCTGGGTCCAGAGGTCAACCCAGAAAGTCATCCATACCTGATTTGGACAATGAATTATTAGTTTGGGGTCAAGAGTTGGGGTTTAGTGGGCTGAGACTTTGAGGAACAGAACGATGGGGTGGAAGAGGTTTGTGTTGCCTGTGAAACAGATGTAAGCTTGAGAAGATAAGGGTAGATGGTGAGTTGTAATGAATTGATCAGTGGTCTCTCTGATAACACATCTATCCAGAACCAATAAATATGACTTCAGTTGGTCAAAAGGACCTTTGCTGGTGTACTTAAATATCTTGAGACACATTCATCCTAGATCTGCCTGGGCCGTAAATCCAATGACAATTGTATGAGTAAAGATGGAGGCACAACTGAAAAGACCATGTTGATAATTAAGAGAAAAGGTTGGAGTTGTGCTGACACAAGGTGTACAAAGCCAGGTGCCCCTCCGAGCTGGAGAAGAGCCCTAGAGCCTTCAGAGGGAATGCAACCCTCTGAAGTATGACACCAAGATTTCAGACTCCAGACCCAAGAAAGAGCATAGTCTGTTGTTTTAACCCACTGGGCTTGAAGTCATATTTCTCAGCATCCCTGAGACACTAATTCCAAGAGCAAGAAGAATTCTGTGGATGTCCAGTCCACCCCAGAGTTATCACTTGTCCATGACCACAGATAGCTAAATGTTCAAGTCTAGTTCTATGTCACAGACTCACCTCTGTATTGTGGAAAATGTATTCTCAGCCCTCCTGTTGTCCTTTGCCACTATGGGAGCCAGCCCACAGAATGTGTGTGATCTTATATCTTTAAGCCGTGGTTTAAAAAAAAATGGTTTGGCTAGGGTGACAACTGGCTTTGCCATAAGAGAATCCTCCACTTGTCTCTAACCTGCTCGGGGGAATCATCAGTTGTGGATGCCAGAGCACCCAAATTAGATGAACTGCTCCAAACCCTGTGACACCCGAATGTCCCAATGTTCAAATGTCCCAGAAGGTCACTATGAGGACACTTCGTCTTAATTGTGTCTTAATTTATCTCTGACATATTACTTTTGTGATTATTATGAGCCAGTGATGTGAGCTGTGAACTCAGGATACAGCTCCTGTCTTCTGGGAACTAATAATCTAGTTGTGCAATACTAATTACCACCAGCATTTACATATAAATGAATCAATTAATAGGATGAGCTACACAA
The DNA here is from genome assembly GCF_000001635.26 of Mus musculus. Classification (NCBI taxonomy): domain Eukaryota; kingdom Metazoa; phylum Chordata; class Mammalia; order Rodentia; family Muridae; genus Mus; species Mus musculus. The sequence goes on from NC_000072.6 coordinate 136,210,663, forward strand.
AGCACTCTTGGGCGCATGCACGTGCACAAACACACACACACACACACACACACACACACTCACCTTTATTAGGCTCCATTTGGACAGAACAGCTTGAGGTCTTAGTTGCTTAATGGCTATCTTCATACCTAATTTCAATGTTTGAATCTCTTGTTATGTGGATGTGTTACTTTTTAATAAACAAATAGCCTCCCTTTAGAAGCAGAGGGATTAAAGCAATTATGACACTTGGCATACAGCACTATGGGCTCTAGTTCATGCACCAGTATGAGTTTATCTAGAGCAGTCTTCAAGAGCGTGGGAAACATAGCCACCCTCTCTGACTTCTATCTCAAAGCCTTGGTGTTAGCCCAGCTCTGTCTCAGAGCCATTTATGATCCTGTGACTCACAAACATAAACATTTATTTTTAACTAATATTTGAAATGTGGATAAACTGTATGCTGCAAGAACTGCTCATCCAAATGCCGTCCCTTAATGAGCACCATTCTCGAGTAGATAGAAAAGAATCAGAGGTTTTGTTCTGACGCAAAGACGTTTCCCCACCCTCTGTGCTTAGCAGGTGTATCCTCTGGTGCCAAGTCGTGGCTGTATATTGCAGAGAAAAGAAAAACAATGTCTTAAACAATAGAATTTAATTTCTCTGCTTATTCTAGGAGGAAAGCCTGTGTGGACAGACTATATTATCATGGCCATTTGTCAAAATCCATCGAGTCAAAATCACAATGCATTTTTTTCTCAACCCTTGGAAAGCATAGTGTCCATTGTAAGCATTTATTTAGTTCTGGAGTGGCTTGGGGAATTCCTCCACTCTTCCTCTGACCCTAAGAAGAGAGAAAGCTGTAAGGAAAGATTGAAAAAAAAAAAGTTCTCTCTGAAATTTTAACACTTGAGGTCCAAGAAGCCCCACCTTAATGTGCACTTCACACAACTTCATGGTAGGAAGGAGTCTGAGACCATGTTCAAAACACCACCCTTCCGAGAGCCTGGTGTTTGACTGCCATGACCAACACCAGCAGTTAGATGCACAGCCAAACACTGCCCCCCCCCAAGTCCACGAGCCGCCTGTCCCACTGTCACCTCCACTCTGCCAGGCCCAGGTGTTTGATTCAAGTCACTAGGTGAAACCAACAGAAGACCATGGGAAGGAGAGCATAGCCCGCCCCTCTTGGTAAAGTTAAAATAGGCAAATTAGGGGAACCTCTCTGCCCAAAAAACCAGTGAGAATGTCAACATGGGAAATACATGAGGGAGTCTCTTGACTGCTGGAACTTGACACAAGGTGACAGAGTGCCAGCAGGACTTCATAAGGGTCCAAGGGCTTGCATGGTGCCCTGATTTCTTTTTGTTACTGTGACAAACACTATAACCAAAACAAATCATGAGGGAAAGGATTTATTCGCCTTATACCTCCAGGTCTCAGGATATCATCAAGGGAAGTTGAAGGACGAATTCAGGCAGGAAGTTGAAGCAGAAACGATGGGAAAACACTACTTAATGGCATTCTCTGGCTCATCTATAAGCTCAATCTTAGCTAGCTTCTTATACAGCCAAGAACCACCTTCCTAGGGAATAGAGCCGCCCACAGTAGGTTGGGCCCTTGTACATCAATTTACAATCAAGCCAGTCCCCCACAGGCTTGTCCACAGGTCAGTCGATCTGGGTGGTCCCTTAATTGAGATTCCCTTCTCAGGTCTCTCTACGCTCTCTGAAACTGACAGTTATAGCTACCTAGGACACATGGGCAGTGTTTCAGAACTGGAATAATTTAAATTACATGTGAATTTTTCATGGAAAGAATTTGACACTGTGGTCCTTTGCATACCAGTGAGGAAGGATTGGTGGTGGTATTTGAACACTTGGTCTCTAATTAGTGGCACTGTTGTGGGTCAGGGGTCAGAGGTGCAGCCTTGCAGGAGGAAGTCTCTCACTAAAGGCAGGCTTTGAAATTCCATAGACTCACCCGACTTCAAGTTTGTTCTCTGTGCTTTGTGCTTGTGCTTAATGATGAGGCGATCTCTCAGCTCCCTTCTCCTGCTTCTATGACTACCCCCATATTATGGACTCTCCCTCTGGAATCAAAGTCAAAAATAAATGTTTCCTTCTAGAAACTTTCTTGATCATAGTGTTTTATCATAACAAGAGAAAATCAAATGATACAGGAATGGACAGTTTGACCCCAGAGAAGATGCAAAACACAGGCCTAGGGTCATAGTAGATACCAGTAACACTGACATGAGCTAAGTCAACCAAGAGACAGGATGCCATCTAGATCACGATCACTTGGACATTTTGAAGCTGAGCTAACGCACATGTCACACTCTTTCACAGGAAACTATTTTTTAGAAGTACAAACAAAAAGAATAAAAGTACATCCTAGCAAATCACAGCCATTACCAGTCATTTGTTGTTACATCAGGTAGTATTAGTGAACAAGATTTGTATGCAGCACAGGTGAGGTGGTTTGAATAAGAGTAGCCCCCATAGAGTCATGTGTTTGAATGCTTGGCCAATAGGGATGGCACTACTAGGAGATGTGGCCTCCTTGAAGTAAATGTGGCCTTGTTGAAGGAAGTATGTCAGAGTGGGGGTCGGCTTTGAGGTCTCCTATGGTCAAGCTACACCCAGCATGGAACACAGTCCCCTTCTGCTCTCTGTGGATCAAGATATAGAACTCTTGGCTCCTCCAGCACCATGTCTGCCTGGACACTGCCATGCTTCCCACCACATTAATGGCCTAAACCTCTAAAACTGTAAGCCAGCCCCCAATTAAATGTTTGTCTTTACAAGAGCTGCTGTGGTCATGTTATCTCTTTACAGCAATGAAAACACTAACTAAAGTGTTTGTTTAACCAGCAACATCACACATGTAAGCAACAAACTGTCACAGTTACAGTGATGTCATTGGTTATTTTTCATTATAATCTGGTGAGATCACGGTCATAAACTGACTGAAATTTTGTCTTGCAGCATGTGACTGTGTAGTTGTAAGAAGTCCTTATTTGATGTAAGTTTTTAAAAATTATTAACCTTCTAGATTCTAATTGTCATGTGGACCGCGTTGAAGCACAAAATCATGAATTCTATTCTAGCAAGGGGATTGGAGGCTGGCAAGCCCTCACCTCTAACTGAGGAACTAATGATAGTTTATGGATTCTGGGGGAAGGAGTGACCAATTTTCTTTAAGAGTATGGCCCCTCGTAAGTTGACCACACTCCAATGGAAACTCCATACCCAGGAGTATCTGGACAGTACAAATTAGACCGGGTGGGTTATCTTCAGAAAGAGGACACAGTATTGGAAGAAGTGGGTTGAATCTTGGAGAACTTAGGGGAGGGATGGGGGAAATAGGCTTAAATAACATTGTATGAAACTCTCACAGAACAAAAACAAATACTTTTTTGACTGCATGTTTGAAGACAGTGTCAGATATGGGTTGTGGAGAGTAGCAATCTGACGTGGTCTGCCTCGGGAGATGCAACAAGACGTTGGATTTGCTGCAATATAACCAACCAGCCATAACAACGAAACCTAAAGCTACATAAGCGGGTCTGCTCTTTAATTCTGTCAGGAGCCAGGGCCTCAAGGTTTAGCTGGTTATGCTTTCAGAATTGCTCATTTCCCCATGTACTGAAATTTTTATTAGGAAATTTTTCTCTAGTATCAGTTTTTTCTTCAAGCCTTGTAAAAATTTATTGCATTTGTATTAATAAAGCAGTCTAGTGCTTTGGTGCTGTTTGCTTTTCTATCCTTTGCTGAGATCGGTTTGAGTTTTTTTTTTTAATATAAAGCCTGTCTCTCATAGAAATCTAGTTGTCTTGCTTTTGCCTCTATTAGTATCCAAACTACATTCATTCTTTTCTTAATTCTTAAAGGTTACAATGTTCACCATCAGTCTATCATAACGTGCTTGAGGGTGATGATAACTGACCAGCAACTTTGTAATGTAATTTCTACTCTTCTCTCACTCTAATGCTGACATCATCACATATACGTGTGTGTAACAAACCCACAAAACATAACGGTATAACTACCGTTTCACTAGCCTTAAAAAAACAAAAACAAATAAACCCAACCATAAAAGAGACCTGGGGAGATGGCTGTGAGGTAAAGTGCTTGCCACATAACACATGACTGAAATGCAGGGCTGGCTTGACATCCCACCTGTCACCCCTGACCTTGAGAAATAGAGACAGTAAGAAGCTGGCTAAGTACACTCAGGGAATCAAGAAGCTCTGGGTTCAAGTGAGAGAGCATGCCTAAATACAGGAGGAAGAGAGCAATCGACTGAGGAAGACATCTGACATCAGCCTCTGGCCTCCACATGCATTCACACACATATGCATGTGTACCTGCCCATGTGTACACACACATACAAACATGCATACGCATGCACGCACACACTCGCGCACACGCACACACACACACACACACACACACACACACACACACGTGGGGAAGGAAAGGCAGACAATGGGAGAGAAGGGAGAAGAAAGAAAGGAAAACTGTTAGGTAAGCTTTTCCTGGGGAACAAGTGTCCTTCACAACAGATAAAGTTCCAACACAAAAGCAGAGAAGCAGTTCCTCCAGGGGCGTCCTGCTGAACCAATGCGTTTGATTGGAGTTCCTTAAAAGAGCTCTGTGAGCGTTACCTACAGGATCTGTAGGAGGAACTTAGCCAAGCAGGCCCAGACGCCAGAACTTCCTCCCCAGCCAACCTAGAAACTGCTGTCACGGCTAGAGACTCCTAATGCTGGATCAGGAGATGAAGAGAGCCAATGAGAAAGACAACATCACATCTGGAGATCTGAGAGCCAGTGAGATGCCGGGAAGGGGGTATAAAGGTTTGCCCAGTTCCTTCAATAAATGAGTCTGCTTTTGCCACTTGCCTGACTCCCCAGTGTCTGTGTCTTTAACTCTTCATCTTCTTACCCCTGCTCCAAGAGTCTTGATTGTGTCACAAGCAAGGATCCACTTAACAGTCATCATTCTACTGAAGGAAATGGTCCCAACTCTTCACTGCCTATATCTGTGTGTGTGTGTGTGTGTGTGTGTGTGTGTGTGTGTGTGTGTGTGTGTGTGTCTATGCCTTACTCTCCCTTAATGATGGAAAATTAAATGAGGCCAATCTTGTGCAAGTCTACTGTAGGCAGTCACAGCTGCTAAGAATTTCAGAGGACAAGGTCTGCATCATGGCCAGAGGATAGCACTTCACAACAAGGAGAAATAACGACACATGGGGCCATCTTCAGATTTACCTAGACTGTTATTGTTTCTGTGCTCTTCATTCCTCTCTGTGATGTGAAGCCATCATTCTGCTTTGATATCCTTTCAGTCTGAAGTCCTGCACTTTGGCATCTCATGGAGAAGTTCTGTCTTTATCTAAAGAAGAAGTCTATTCTCCCTCGCCTGTTGAATGATGCTTTGCTGAATACAATAATCTTGTGCTATATTTTTTCTATGAGCACACTGAGTATTATTCTACTGCCTTCTGAACTATGTATTTTATGAGGCAATGGCTCCTGGACACGCCTTTACTCCACATCTATGATTAAATAGCTTGCCACTTCAAGATTCAGCTTTTAAATTTTCTATTATGACTGGCCCAGTTGTGAAACCCTTCCTGTATGGCCTACTTGGAAACCAGTGATCTTTCTGAACACCCAGATAAAGGTTTTCCATCAAATGTGAGACACTTCTAGTTATTTTTATAAGAGATTCTCTCTCCATTTCTCTCATTCCTCTTGTCTGTCCTATTACAAGTTTGTTGATAAGAATCTTCTCCTGGCTCTCCCTATTGACTTATATGTTGTTCTAGCTTCAAGTAAATCAATGGCTTCCCTGACCTCCTAAGGTCTTCTGCTGACACCGCATCGCATACTTTCCACTTCACTTTCTGTGTTTTCAGACGGAGCATCTCTAGCCAGCTCTTTTGCTGCAGTTCCTGTTCCCCGCTTAGATTTCCCATTCATGGCATCATTGTCAAGATGTTTTCTTTTGCTTCTTTTAATTACTCAAAAGCATTCAGAGTTTATGCTTGACTTCTTCCTCTGCTAAATTTAAAATCGTGACCTTAAGCTCAGCTCCTACTCAGAACTTATTCTTCTGCACATGGATGTTACTGTCCTGTCCTACATAATAAGTTGCATACTTCTGTTGAAAGGTAGGATTTTATATAACATATTTTGGCAATTTATTAAGATATATACATATATATACATACACACATATACATATATGTACACACACAAAACATATATCCATATACACATACACGTACACATATACATACACATACACACACACACACACACACACACACATACACATACACATACACATACACATATACATATACAATCAGTGAACTTAAACTGCAGGTTCTGACTCCCATGATGGATACAGCTAAGACCTGAAATTGGGGATTTTAAGCTCTTTTCCCACTTGCCTGATCAGAGTTCACTCATGTGTCACTAATATGTTCAAAGTCAGCTGATAATGTGGGCAGATGTTTACACCTCAGACCCTAAAACCTTTTCATTTGTTTCTAATCAAACTGTATGAAGTTCAGAGGCAGATTCAGAGTCCAACCGGTTCTCAGGTGTGCCAGGGGGTTTTCTTTCCATGAGAGTCTTCTCCAGCCGTCAAAGTGCATATACATAGCTTGTAGCTCCCCAGTCAGGAGTATGAAAGGCTTACTGAGCAATGCACGCCTCTCTGACTCCCAGAACCATCTTAAAATGTCAGCACAGCCCATCACTCTCATCAGATAGAACCAGAACCTTAGAGCAGCAAAGTTCTAGACTTTTCTATTTGTTTTTTGCATTTGCCACGTTTTCACAATAACCATTATAGTTGAGTCTTCCTCCTCAGAAAACAAACCTATCTGTGTTCATGACTCAGCTGCTGTCCTAAAGTCACCACTGTCACCCACCAGCCTGGGTGAAGGGACACAATGGATCAAACCCAAGGGGAACAAGGTTACATCTGCCCATAGTTCTTACAGGAAATTCATGTACATTTTTCAAGAATAAATACCTCTCTTCTATTGCCTGCTCCAGGTCAATTTCCATGTCATCCAAAAGTACATTATTGATTTTTTCATCTTATTTTATATTTGATGGTTTTGCAGAGAAGATCCACTGACATTTTCTTACAACACAACTAAAATATTTCTATACTGTAGCTTTCTAGTATCTCTCTCAAGAGTAACGAGAGGGTAGTTCATTGTCCTGTTACCATTCAAATTGGCCATGTGACCAATTCTATACTATCGAAGGCTTCAAATGATAATCTGACTCTGCCATTACTTCCTATCATCCATCATCAGAAGAGAATTGGATTGAGAAGTAACTGGCCCTCAAATAAAGATATAAGAAGCAGAGCTGTATACAGTATTCAGGCGACCAAGTTCAGGCAATTACATCCCAGTACCAACTGAACCATACTGGTCTATAAATATGAAACTAAGAAATTAAATATTTATTATTATGAATGTCTGAGAGTTGGGGCATGGTTGTTACACAGCGATGCCAACTTATATGGTTGTTTATCATGAGTGACATCCTAGCTAGTCTGTTCCTTGGCAACAATACAATAAGCTAATACCCTGCCCTGCTTTGCCCAGTCCTTCTGATAGACCCTGGCTGAGTGGTCTACGTTCCAAGGATTACTGTTTGTCCTGAGACAACAAAATTGGTATAGATTATCATGAAATTCTTTGTTTTGAGGGGACAGTAGGATAAAAGGTGACTTAGATAACCATTTGCCTCTGAGAGCTATTGACAGAAAGTGAAAAAAAATACAATTGTGTCTTTTGTAAGACTGATCCACTAAGTTTCGATCTACCTTGAGTGTCTCTGCTACTCTGGCATTGCAAATCAAATGTTCAAAAGGACACGCTTTAAACGTTTGTGCCTCTTATCTAAGCCCTTATTCTGCCTGTTGCACTTGCCGTGCAGTTTCAACACCTAAAACTCTGAATGCAGAATGAGGCATCTTAGCCTGCCTCACTTGCTATATTAAATAGCTATTTGTAATGCAATGTCTATGGGTCAGAATAGATGTCTGTGTGTTAGGGACAATACTACCGCACACGTAAGAATGTTAACTTAAGAATCCAACCTCTCCCCAGCACGGAAAGAGGCATTGTCAGTCTCGGCATTGAGCTGGTCTTTCTACTGATGCTCTGCTGGAATGTGTGTACACAGAGAATGGAAGACAGCGGGACACTTGGGGAGCTATTGTATAAGGAAGCTGATGCCTGTAGAATCACAAACAAGGCGAGCAGGATAAATGCCATAAGAACATACTGAAACCCAGCAGCAAGCAGAGGAATGGAGGTTCAGGCTGCTGGGCAGTAGCAGTGGTGTACAAAACAGCCACAGCCACAGCGACAAAGGATGCAGGTGAATAGCTAAACAAGAGCAGACACCTGCCAAACCTAGGTCGATTTCACATGTGCATACTTCATCCTGTATGTTCTTGTGAGCCACCCTTGAGCTTAACAGTTGTGGCTTGGGCCCACAGTGTCATTGTAAAGAAATAGAAGCCAACAGAATAATTCCACCTGAGTCTATTTTTTATTATTAAATTTATCTATTTATTTGCTTTACAACTCAATATCTGCCCTTCCTCTCCTCCCAGCACCCCCTCACATAAGTCCTCCACCAATTTCCCTTAGAAGGGGAAGTTCCACCTCTGGGTGTCAACCCCCAATTCTCCCCACCTCACTGCCACCCCTCTCCACCTACCCTATCTCTCCAACCCCAACCACCCCACCCCACACATCAAGTCAATGCGGGACTAGGTGCATCCTCTCTCACTAAGGCCAGACAAGGTTGTTCATTTTGAGGTGTAGGGTCCACAGGCAGGCAGGTAGGCAACAGGCTCGAGGACAACCCCTGCTCCAGTTGTTTGGGGGACCCACATGAAGACCAAACTGCTCATCTGCTACATATGTGAATGGGGCCTAGGTCCAGCTCTTGCTCACTCTTTGGCTGGTGGTTCAGTCTCTGAGAGCCACCAAGGATCCAGACTAGTTGACTCTCTTGGTCTTCCTGTGGAGTCCCTGTCTTCTTCAGGTCCCTCAGTCTTTCTCCCAACTCTTCTGAAAGACTCCTGAAGTTCCATTTAATGTTTGGGTTTGAGTCTCTGCATCTCTTTCCATTGGCTGTTGGGTGGAGCCTCTCAGAGGGCAATTGTGCTAGGCGTAATTATGGTATATCTGCCAGCATAACTGAATATCATTAATAGTGTCAGGGATTGGTTTTTACCTATAGGATGGATCTAAATTTGGGGCAGTCATTTGTTGGCCATTACCTCTGTCTCTGTTCTATCTTTGTCTTTGCACATATTGTAGGCAAGGTTGAAGGTTTTGTGGGTGGGTTGCTGTTCTTATCCTTCTACTGGGAGTCCCTCCTGGCAACAGGAAGTGGCTACTTCAGGATCCACATTCCCCACTGCCAGAAATCTCAGATAGGGTCGCCCCTTAGACCCCCTGAGACCTCTCCCCATCCCAGGTCTCTGGCATGTCCTAGAGATTGCCCAATCCCTCAGCCAATTTCTATTCTCTCTCTCCTGCTCTCCTGCCCCGCCTCATCCTCCATCTCCTTTTCCAACCAGTTTCTTCCTTCTATCCACCTCCCATATCTATTTTTTGTTTCCCCTTCTGAAAAAGATTCAACCATTCTCCCTTGTGCTCTCCTTGTCATTTGGTTTCTTTGTGTCTGTTGATTATAGCATGGCTATCCTCTACTTTATGGCTAATACCCACGTTTAAGTGAGTACATATCATTGCATGTCCTTTTGGGTCTGGGTTACCTCACTCAGGATGATATTTTCTAGTTCCATCCATTTGCCTGCAAAATTCATGTTGTCCTTGTTTTTAATAGTTGAGTAGTATTGCACAGTGTAGATATACCACATGTTCTGTATCCATTCTTTAGTTTAGAGACATCTAAGTTGTTTCCAGTTTCTGGCTATTACAAATAAAGCTGCTATGAACATAGTTGAGCAAGTGTCCTTGTGGGATGGTAGAATACCTTTGGAGTATATGCCCAAGAGTGGTATAGCTGGGTTTTGAGATAGAACTAGTCCAAATCTTCTGAGAAACTGCCAAATTGATTTCCAGAGTGGTTGTACATGTTTGCACTCCCACCAGCAGTGGAGCAGTGTTCCCCTTACTCCACAGCCTCGCCAGTGTGTGCTGTCCTCTGCATGTTTAATCTCAGCCATTCTGATGGGTGCAAGGTAGGATCTCAAAGTTGTTTTGATTTGCATTTCCTTGAGGACAAAGGATGTTAAACATTTATTTAAGTGCTTCTCAGCCATTCAAGATTCCTCTGTTGAGAATTCTCTGTTTATCTCTGCATTCCTTTTTTAAATGGGTTATTTGGATTGTTGGTGTCTAACTTCTTGAGTTCTTTATATATTTTGGATATTAACCATCCACCTGAGCCTATTAACCCTTTACATGTTTTATATGATTTTCCCCCAACTGTATACATGAACTTCAGCATCATTTGCAAATGTCTCATGCTACAAGCAGTAGATTAGCACGAAGGCTTTGGGCAGCCATAGATATTGTGCCCATTACAACTAATCCAGAAATCAAAAAGATTTCTGTCCTGAAAGGATAAGAAAGCATACCAGCATTATCTACAGAAGAAGCAGGGCTGATATGGGCCTGCTGACCTACAATTCTATAAAAGCCTGCAGACCTCATGAGCTGCCTGACTGCTTCCTCTGGAAAATGGTCAGGTTTACTTAATTCATAAAGAGCTTACAGGAATCCCTCGGGAGCGACTGGAGAGCATAAGGGAAACAGCTAGATTGCCAATCATAAGCACACCTCAGCCAGGACCTTTTTCTGTGAGACAGACAGTTCTACATGATTCCCTAACTCATAGGTTATCAATAGAACACAACATCAAGAAATAGTGCAAATATTCTGCACTATCAGATGAAGATGTAGAACTCTCAGCTCTGTCTGCATCATGTCTGCCTAGATGCTGCCCTGCTCCCACCTTGATGATGACAGACTGAACAAAACTGAATCTGGAGGATCTTCATGACACAGGGCAACAGGATATCTGAGAGGAGTCCCAGTGAGGTTCCAGTATTGACAGAGTAGCAGAATCCAGAAGCCTCAAACCAAACCAACGATTCATTGCAATGACCATTTGCAAGTAAAGCTGTAGGGACAAAAGGGTGTCCCATATGACACACAGTGACATACCACAGCCTCCAAGGTCAGTGTCTAAGGGTATGAAGCACACATGCGCACACAGAACAAGTCCTTTCCTGCTGAGGCACCATCACTTGGCCAAAGGGCACCCCTGGCCTCCTTCGTCTCTCAGTGGAATGATGACAGGCCATCCCAAAATACAAAGTATCCACACAGCTCTTTGGAGAAGTTCCACCCAGCATCTGACTCAGACAGATGCAGACACCCACAGGCAAACTGTGGCTGGAGCTTGGGGATTCTTATGGAAGAACAGGAGGAAGTACGTTCTGAGTGGGATAGGAACTCCACAGGAAATCAACAGTCAGCAAACCTGGACCCTCTGGGCTTTCAGAGAAAGAACTGCCAACTAAAGAACATATACAGGCTGGACCTAGGCCTTCTGGCAAATATGTAGCAGACATGCAACTTGGTCTTTATGTGGGTCTCGAACAACTGGAGTGGGGACTATCCCCAAAACTGTTACCTATACATGGGATATGCTCTTCTAGCTGGGCTGCCTTGTCTGGCCTCAGTGGGAGAGGATACACCTAGCCTCATGAAGACTTGATGTGGGTAGGTAGATAGATAGATAGATAGATAGATAGATAGATAGATAGATAGATAGATAGATAGATAGATGGAGACTTGATGAAAAATAATACCCAAAGAAAATGTGAGTAAAAAAATGTTTTGTTTATTTTAAATAAATTGTGAACTATTGAACTATTGAAGGGGATTTTTTAGAAATATTATCCAAGAGTTTACTTATCCAGATGTGTTTGAATTTGTATTTCTTCCCTGAAAATATCTTGGAATATTAGGATTGTCAAGTAAAAACATTGGGTATTTTATAGTCACCTTTTCCCCATATTTATTGTCAAGGAAAGTGGGAGAAAAAGAAGCCTAGCCCCCTTTCAGTAGATCTATAGCTCATACATTTTCAGTATTAATTGACATCTTTATATAAATTAGGTATTTATAATAAAATAATTATACGTTTACCTGGAAAAAAAGAAGTAGTGCAGCAAAATGACACTGACTTATCAAAAATGTTATACTAAACTGCTTCTTAAGATCAAGATTAAAAATTATTATATCTTTAAGTCGACCCCCACACACACACAAAGATACCATAATTTCTTGGTGTTTAAATATGCCTGGAAAATATAAATATGTAAAATACTTCATTCATAGTGACTCTCAATTACACCAAAGACTTATTGAAATAGGTTGGGACTGGTGGTACACACTTCTAATCTTAGCATTCAGGTGAAGGCAGGAGGATCTTTGTGAGTTCAAGATTAGTCTGGTCTATAGAGTCAGTTCCAGGACAGTTATAGTTGCATGGAGAGGACCTGTCTCAAAATAAATGGAGCATATACGTGTGTGTGTGTGTGTGTGTGTGTGTGTGTGTGTGTGTGTGTGTGTGTGTGAGAAATGGAAATTACATATGTTATCTCTGGTTTTTCTAGTAGTCACATGCAAAGAGATTTTAAGAGAGTGAAATTAATCTCATTAACAAATGTTAATCACCCCAATAAAGTAAAAATGTGATCATTTTAACTAATTTGATATCACAAAAATATTATTTTTATTGGAAATAATTTTCCATCAAGTGTATTCTGGTCATATTTTCCCCTCCCACATCTCCTCCAGATCGCCCCATTCCCCCACCCACCCAACTCATGTCTTCTTTCTCTACATATAGAAAACAAGCAAGCAAATAAATAAATAAATAAACAAACAAACCAGAATAAAACAAAAACAGAATAAGCAGAAAAAAAAACAGAGTAAACAAAAAAAAACCATAAGAAATACACACACACACACATACACACAAAATTTATAAAAACCTAAAATCAGAAACCATAATATATAAGCAATAAACAAGTAAGGGGGAAAATGCCCAAACAAAGCAAAATGATAAAAAAAAAACTAATAAAAATAAACTCTAAAAATTCCAGAGTTAATTGTGTGTTGGCCATCTGCTACTGGGCATGGGGCCTGCCTGTAAGTCTGGTTTGTATACCCAGTGAGACCCTATTAGAGAAAACTAATTTTTTCTTTAGTAATAGTTGTCAGAGATAGCTTCGTGGCTAGGAATGGTGGTTTGTGTACATGTTCCCTATCAGTACAGGGACCCCATGTGGCTTAGATCTGGGCAGACCCTGTGCACGCTGCCACGGTCTCTGTGAGTTCCTATGTACATCAGTGATGCTGTGCCTGGAAAGCCTTATTTATTTGGTGTCTTATATCAGAAAGCCTTATTTATTGGGCATCTTATGTCTCCTCTGACTCTTACAGTCTGCCAGCCTCCTCTTCTGAATATTTCCCTGCCCCCTGAGGGGAGGAGTTTGATGGAAACTCCCACTTAGGGCTAAGTGTTCCAAGGTCTATCACTCTCTGTGCACTGTCGAGTTGTGGTTCTCTATATTAATTCCCATCTATGAAAATATTAGGTTGACATTTGATGAGCAATAAATTATTAATGAAACCCTTACATTATTATTTATTAAATTAACACTTCATTGGAAATAAATTGTTAATTGAAACTCTTACATTGTTTGATTTATGTTGAGTATATGACATCTTGTGTGTGTTTTATGATCCAAAATGTCTCAGTGCGTACTGAATGTATGTCAAATGCTCAACAGACATGTTTCGATAATGGCTACGATACTGGACACAAGTATTAAGAAATGAAGCTTTATTGAATAATTGGGATTAATAAAATGTGTGACCGCAGCTTTCAAATCTAACATTCAGAGCCACTTGGGAAGATGCAGATGGCACAGATGTTTCTAGTACTATCTCTCAAAGCTCTTTAGGTTTGGATGTGTATTAGTTGTGTCTGAAAAACATCAGTGAGGGCAAAGGTTACGACTAATTTCTTGACAGGAAACATAAAGAGACCTGAACTTTTACAAGTTTTAAATTCACAAAGAAACTTTCTTAGAAAATTTTTTTCTTAAGCCCTCCAAAATGAGGTGTAGCCTTTGATACCCAGGTCCGTTTATAATTGGAGAGGAGGAGGCACTTAAAGCCAATTATACTGTCTCTTCTGACCTTTCTAGGCAATAGAATGTCGATCCTCAGACTGTAACACTGTAGCAACAGAACTCCCAAAGGTTCAAGATTCAGTCTATGTCTACAACACAGAAAGAACCTACTAAGCAAAATCATGCTCTGAAAGTTAAAAGCACGGTTGTTTCTCCTATTTTTACACCAAATGTTCATTGGTTTGAAGTTGTTTGATTGCTTTTAAGATACATTTTAGTTTTAATTCATGTATGTGGGGGTGTTGGGCATGGGTGCATAACTGCAGGTCCCCATGGTTACATGACTTTGAAATGTTACCAAAATCTGAAATCAAAGTTTGCTAATTCTGTTATTAGTTGGGAGTGTATAAATAGTCATGTGTAGATTTCATTGTGTTTGTCTGTTTTCTAAAACAGATGTAGATAAGGTGGTGATAGCGTGCCTGTCTAACATGCACAACACCCTGGCTTCACCATATCCTGGCTTTGGTGGATGGTGACACATTCCCAAATCCCAGCACTTGGGAGGTGGAGGCAGGGGGATCAGAAATTCAAACATGTCCTTAGCTACACAGTGAGTTTAAGGACAGTCTAGGATACATGAGACTCTAAAATAAAGTAAGAATTAAAATAAACTAGATATAAATAAAAAGCTTTACTAATGCAAAAATGAAGTTAAACTTTCTATACAAAGAACATATTTTGGGGGCAAGTGTGGTTTTACCTTAGTCTAATTCATACCTTGAGTCATTAAAATATTTTCTTAAGCAAAAGCATAACTGTAGACTTAGGCTAATGTGGATTGGCATGACAGAAAATTCTCAAATATTGGGTCCTAAGAAACAGACAGAAAAGAAAACATGGATTCTGACAGTATCAGACAGTGAATGGCAGAGAGAGGGGGGAGGGGAGGGGAGGGGAGGAGAGGAGAGGAGAGGAGAGGAGAGGAGAGGAGAGGAGAGGAGAGGAGAGGAGAGGAGAGGAGAGGAGAGGAGAGGAGAGAAGAGGAGAGGAGAGAAGAGAAGAGAAGAGAAGAGAAGAGAAGAGAAGAGAAGAGAAGAGAAGAGAAGAGAAGAGAAGAGAAGAGAAGAGAAGAGAAGAGAAGAGAAGAGAAGAGAAGAGAAGAGAAGAGAAGAGAAGAGGAGGAGGAAGGAAGGAAGGGAGAGAGAGAAAGAGAGAGAGAGAAAGAAAGAAAGAAAGAAAGAAAGAAAGAAAGAAAGAAAGAAAGAAAGAAAGAAAGAAAGAAAGAAAGAAAGAAAGAGAGAGAGAGAGAGAAGAAAGATGAAAGGAAGAAAGATATAAAAGATATACATGGAGATTAGAAGGACCCCTGTACTTCTGGTAGGAATATAAGTTAATGGAGCCATTATGAAGAACATCACGAAAGTTTCTTTTAAAAAGCTAAAAGTAGACCTACCACATGATCACTCAAGCCCACTCTAAGTATATATCAAAAGAAAATGAAATCAGTACATTAAAAGTTGGAATTCCTAACCTTATTGCCACACTACTGACAACAGGTAGGGCATGAAATTATCTGCTTGCCTATCAATAGAGAAATGATAAAGAAAATGTGGCTTATTGACACAGCAGAGTAACGACCATTCAGCTAGTAATGACCAAGGAGGCCTACTAGATGGGACTGTAAGATATTACTGTCAAATGAAATAATCCAGACACCAAACGACAAGCCCTTCCTATCATCCATGGTGGATATTGACAGTTAAATCTTGTGTAAGTCTTTCAGCAACCAGAGCTGCTGAGCGTTCAGAAGTACAGCGGCCATGTCAGTCACAGGCCAGTATCCTGGGACCCTTCAACTTGTCCTCTAACTCCACGGAGTTCTCTGAATCTTGAAGGGGGTGATAGTCCAAAACTTGGTTGCTTTTATCTGAACTTCCTCCAAGATTTCTTTCCTGTCTGAGAGGCTAAGGATTTTAGTAGAAGTCACCACACATATTAGAACCTAGAAAATTAGAAAAACACACAGGAAATCAGGGTTTAACTTGATTTTATAAAGTTGGCTTCTAAGATGTAACTGCCTGTCAGTCTTAACCTGGTGGTGTGGTTACCACACAGGATGAACTATGTATCATGGGCTGATGCTTTCACCATGAACCGACTGGGAAAGTTGAAGCAACTAACTAGATGCAAAAATAAATAAAAATTAAAAAGGCAATCCAGTTGAGGGAATGGCTCAGTGAATAAAGGTATTTGCTGCCCAAAACTAGGGGAGAAAGTTGTCCTCTGACCTTCACATGGGCACTGTGGCACATATACAACAAAATAACAGTGATGATGATCATGATGATAAGTATTTTTTAAAGAAATATGACAACCCTATGGATCTGGGTCCTTTTCAATGTCTGAATTCAACATCCTACTATCTTTCAAAGTGGCAGAGCCAACGCCTACAGTACAGTGCACCAGGACAAGTTTTCAGAGTCCAGAACTCATTAAAGCTCTCCATCCATTACTCTGTTAGCTCCTATGGCTTTCCCTCCCCTGCGCCCTGCAGACGTCAGCATGCAGACAAGCATCAGAAAGGAAATGGGGGTGGGTGACTCAGAAATCAACTCACACTGAGACACACATGAGACCAAAGTAAACATCAAATGGTATTAAGCCACAGTGAGAAATATAACACCCTGTGCAAGAAATATCCACATCAGCCTAAACAAAACACTTCCTTTGCGTGCGTCCAACACATGGAAATCAAAAGCCGGACTTATGAGCACAGGCTCAAAACAGCAGGAAAGATAAATCAAAATGCTAATGCATTGTTTCCCAAAAACGTGTTTGTTCCGTGAGATATTCTAACGTAACTTTCAACAACGGCAAAAGGTTCTGTGATGAAATAAATTTGAGAAATGCTGCAGAAAAGCAAGTTAAAAGGCATTCCTAGCTGCACATTGCCCGTGGCCTGCAGAAGCTCACTTTAAGGTAGGCAGCTTTTCTTAATTGAGCGACTCCCACTTTTCCCAGAGACTATTTATCAGTCTTGTGAAGCAAAATCATTCTACATATTCAGTTCCAGGGTCACTGAAAAAGTCTTAAGCCTAGTGTGTATCCTTACCTGAGAGATAGACTTCCCAATAGGCTCCATGAACGTGAACTTGACATGCAAACACAGCAGTGTGCCACTCCCTGTAGGAGCACGCTGTACGAGTCTTTCTGCAGGCACTGCAGAGATATAGCTGACACAAACAACATAGGAAAGGAGTTAGTTTGCCTCATAGTTTCAGGAGTGGCAGTTTATCCTGGGAGGGGAGGACATGGCGGGATGAGGCAGTTCGTATCATGTCAGACAGGAAGTAGGGTAACGAGAACTCTAGTGGTCCCCAGTTTTGATCTCGCCTCCGTTTGCTTCATGTAGACACCAGCTTATGGCATGGAACCTTCCACATCCAAGGTGGACATTTTCCCCTCAGCTGACAATCCATGCAAATACTGCCACCCACACACCCTCAGGTATATCTCACCAATCTCCTAGGTGACTCCAAGTCAGTAAGACTTGACAATCAATAGTAGTCACCACGTGTACGTACTGACCGTGACAACTGAATGTTCAAGGTCTAGCACTTGAGTTGCCTGTCACCCTGAAGTGTTTGTGTGCTACCAATATGAATCTCTTATTTCTTTCATTTGACTTGTTCTCATCAGTAATTAAGACATTAAACAGGTTATGGTATAGGTTTGCTTTCCTACAACCAATCTCATTTTTAAAAACAATTTTAAATATTGTTTATTCAAATAAAAAAATGTAAGCATCTTTATTGTGTCATGGGTTGATTTTTAAAGGTGACTGGAGAGGGTGGTAGCATACATTTGTAATCTCATCCCTTGAAAGGTAGAGGCAGGAGAACCATGAGTTCCAAGCCATCTTTATCTATGTAACGCATCTGAGGCCACCTTTGCTCATATGAGATCTTGTCTCCAAGACAAGTAAGAGCAATAGGGACTCTCAATGGTGCTACACTC
Source organism: Mus musculus (assembly GCF_000001635.26). NCBI lineage: Eukaryota > Metazoa > Chordata > Mammalia > Rodentia > Muridae > Mus > Mus musculus. Next base: position 136,228,908 of record NC_000072.6, read on the forward strand.
TCTATTTAAAATTTTTAAAGGCCTATCACAGTAATGTACCGCTCAATCTAGGAAAAATGTCTGTCTATTAATATTCATACCCCAAGTGTGCTGGATAGTTTTGTGTTAACTTGACACATGCTACAGTCCTCTGAAAGGAAGGATCCTCAGTTATGAAAATGCCTCCATAAGATCAGGTTGGAGACAAGCACCTGCCACCAACACACCCACAGGTACATCCCACTAATCTCCTAGGTAACTCCAAGTCAGTAAGACTTCACAATCAATAGTAACCACCACGTGTACATATTTCTTAATTAGTGGAGTTTATGAGGGAGCCCAGAACATTGTGGACACTACCATCCTTGGGCAGGTGGTCCTGGGTTCTACAATGGTCTAAGCAAGGCATAGAGAGTAAGCCAGAGAGCAGCACTCGTTGAGGGTGTCTGCATCAGCCCCTGCCTCCAGTTCCTGCCCTGTTTGAGTTCCTGTACTGACTTTGATGATAAACAATGATATGGACATGTAAGTGATATAGACCCTTTTCTCCCCAACTTGCTTTTTGGTTATGGTGTTTTTAGTTGCAGCAAAAGAAACGCTAAGACACCAAGGATGTGTTATTTGACATCACAAAAGGAAACTTGCAGAGACAGTTAAGGATGTGAAGATGCTGTGGATGGTCTGGGTGGGCTCAGTGTGATCCAGAGCAGCAAATGAGCAGAAGAGAAAGGCGAGTGAGAGTCTGAGAGTCACTTGAGGCTAGAGGGTGGATTCAAAGGCCAGAGTATTGCAACTGGCTAGTGAGAGCAGGCCATGAGCCGAGGAATGTGGGTTGCCTCTTCCAGCTAGAAAAGCCAAGAAAGAGGCTTCTCCCCTGAATCCTCCAGAAGGAATTAACAGCCTATTAACACGCTGATTTAATTCCCAGGAATCCTACAGCAGAGTTCTGACCTTCCAGACTACAGGACGGTAAATTTGTGTTTTTTAGACCATTAACTCTGTACTGACTCATTTATTGGATCATTTGGTGTTGATGCAAGGATGAAACCCAGGATCTTCCTCATTTTTGCTCTATGAGCATAGCCTAAAGCAACAACAGGAAGTGAACACAGAAACCACACAGACCCCCTTCTCATCCACTCTTTAGCCTTCATTGCCCAAGGTATGGCCCGCTAGGATCCAGTGATAGTCTAAGCCACAGCATCTCTCCATCCTATAAGACCCATTAGAATATAAAGGGATCTTACTTTATGGTGCCATAGAAACTTTAATTAAAGACTCTGAGAACTTTAAGTAAACATGAAATAAATCACTGAGCATCTCGGAAAGAGATCAATGAAGCAAGGAAAGGAAGGAAGAATATTAACAAAATATAATAGCAAATTGAGGTTTTAGGGCCCACCCCCGGAGTGTAATGAATCGAGTAGAACTGACCTACGCTAAACAAATTCACAAGAGACTTGAGATAAATCAAAATGTCAATTTATTAATTTGAGCATGGGACATATCTTTCCAGTGATTAAAGTATCTGTGTCTACACGCCAGGAAGGCTTCTTCATATCAGATCATCAGATGGGTTTAATTAAATAACCCCAAAGCTACTTGAGTCAGAACATAAGGAGCAAAGTAATCATGGGAAGAAATCCAGTGTCCCGGCCAGGTCCTCCCAGGTGCCTGTCAGTGTCACCACCCTTCAGACAAGTCTCCTTTTTTTTCTTTTGGAAAAGTTCACCATGGGCTAGTTTTTTGGTTTTTGATTTGTTTTGTTTTGTTTTTTCCGTTTGCTCCAATGAAGATGCCATCTAGGGATCCAGCCTGGGGTCTGTACTAGGTTGCAGATAAGCTCACTGAGGCAGATCAATTCTCTTTGAGGAGGCAAATATTAAATATATGAGGGGCGGGGACAATCCAAAGCTTTGAAGTGTGACAAGCCATGTTTTTAAGCAGAAGTAGTGGTTGGGAGACATGAAAACCGTAGTCAGTTCTGCTGTGCAGAACAAGCGAGGGGGGAAGAGAAGTCATGTGGAAGCTTTGAAAGTACCCCTTGCAGCCTAGTGGACGGGAAGACCACTGCTATGCTCCTGAGCACTGTCACCTCCCAGCCCCCACCTCTCCATGAGACCCCTAGGGATTGTTCTCTTGCCTTCCTTGCTTCACTAAGTATTTTAATAACAAATAACACACACTGACATAATCAGTGAAAGGCTCTTCAGGTTTTATAGCCAAAAAGTTAATCCATTTATCTCTACTCTAGGGAAGCCAGACAAAATGTTACCAGCTGTGATGGTTAAGTTTATGAGACCCACCGACTGGGGCAAAGGGCACCTTGACAGTTAGTAAATCATACTCTCCAGGTGTCTCTGTGAAGGCCTTGCTGGAAGACCTTAGCAGCTGTATCACTAGATTGAATGAAGACCTCAACAACACAGGTGAGCATCAGGTAAGCTGAGGGTCCGATGTGCTCCAGTTTGTGGGTGAGAGACCTTGTTAGACCATGGGATTCCTTAATCTTCATAACCATGTGAACCAGTTCTCTAGATTGTATCTTGTTATAATCAGCATGTGTCCTACTGGCTCTGTTGTCCTGGAGAACATTGATCATGTCATGATCCCATAGAGAAGACATCTTGTCTGCAGGCCAGCATGTTCCTCTGGTCCCTTGGCTACATCCTAGGTTCTCTGGATAATTCTCGAGAATATAAAGATACCATTTTGTAGGTTCTGTTAACCATCAGCAAGATCCATGAACCCAAAGAGAGTAGCAGACAAATGATCACTTCAACACTCTAACCTTATTATCAGATGACAATATTCAGCTTGTCCATCTGTTTCTTAGAATAATTTGGTTACTCACATATAAAAAAAAAAAGCTGGAACTCCAACAAAACTAAAAATATAATATTTTGGATGCATCAAATCTAAAGTTTTCTTTTAGCAAATGATCCTGTTGAGGACTAGGAATATAGCTTCACTGGCAGCCTGACTCAGTTCTGAGCACCAAAAAGAGAGGCAGAGGTAGGCAGGGGGAGGTAAAAGGGGAGAGGTGAAAGGAAGGGGAGAGGAGAGGGAGAGGGAAGGGAAAGAGAGAAAGGTGTGTGTGTGTCCATCTGTCTATCAGCAGAATGAAAAAGTGATATAGAAAATGGAGAAAACTTTAAATCATTTATCTAGTGAGGGCAGATTGCTCAAAACATCTAAAGAATTCCTGCTTGGGGAAATCAGGAGTCCAAGGTCATCCAAGGCTACACAGTGAGGTCCAGGTCAATCCTACCTGGGATCCTAATGTAAAAGTCACAATAAAAACAAACAAAGCTAAAGCACAGGTTAAAGCCGTGGAGACAGCTCAGTGGGTACAGTACCTGCTGCAAAAGTTGATGACATGAGCTTGGCTGGATACTCCTGTACCTGTGTGAAAAGCCAGGCCTGCTGGCACTCGCCTATGACACCAGTGCTGGCTGGTAATCACAGGAGAGCTCAGGGGACTCACTGGCCAACCACACCAACCAACTGGTAAAATCCCCAGTGAGGGACCTCTTCTGGAAACATGAGATGGACAGTGTGATGGCTTGGATAGCTTTGTCCCACATAGACTTGTGTGCTTGAATGCATGGTCCATGGGGAGTGGCCTTGTTGGAGGAAGTGTGTCACTGTAGGGATGGGCCTTATCATCTCTATACTCAAGCTCCACCCAGTGTGGAATTCCAGTCCCTTCCTGGCTACCTTTAGATCCAGACATAGAATTCTCAACTCCTCCAGCACCATGTCTGCCTGGATGCTGCCATGCTTCCCACCATGACAATAATGGACTAAACCTCCGAAACTGTAAGCCAGCCTCAATTAAATGTTTGCCTTTATACGAGCTGCCTTGGTCATGATATCTCTTCACAGCAATGGAAACCCTAACTAAAACAAGCAGCAATAGAGGACATGGACTGTGGACCTCTATCCTCCCAACCAGCACGCACACATACACCACATACACACATAATAATAATAATAATAATAATAATAATAATAATAATGTTTGACATTTTGACTTGAATAAATATTTCTCCATAAAAATACAACTTGTTAATAAGTACTTGTAAAGATATTAAACATCACTAATCATTAGTAAAGTGTACACAATGAGGGCTGGAGAGATGGCTCAGAAGTTAAGAGCACTTGCTGCTCTTGCAGAAGACTGGAGCTTTTTTCCCAGCATGCACAGGGAGCAGCTCACAACCAGGGGATCTGACATTCTATCTGACCTCTATGGATACCCATAAACATGGAAACACACACAAGCACACAAGCACACAAATAAAGTAAATTAAACAAGAAGAAAATAAGGTATTATGTCATACTCCTAAGACAGTTAGTAGTAAAAAGGAAAGAGATGGGTGTTGCTGAAGATGAGGAGGAATCCATTGTGCCTGTGGGTTGCGATGGGGCCACAAATTGATGTAGCTCTTATGGAAAAGTGTGATGTTTCCTTAAAAATGAAGAATTTCTCTATGACCCAGCAACACCACCACTGCTGGTTATATATCTAAAGGAACTGAAAATAGGTTTTCTCTAAAAAAGATATTTGTCACTTGTGCTCAGCTTTATTTCCAACTGCTGAAAAGGGGAAGCAGTCCAACTCTTCCCTGATGACAGATGGACAAATGAATAAAAGGTGGGACCTACAGACATGGGAACAGCTCAGCATACAGTACAGCATAGAGCACAAAGCATACACTACAGCACATAGCATACAGCACACACTTCAGCATACACTACAGTATATAGCATACACTACAGCATACACTATAGCACACAGCATACAGCACACACTTCAGCATACAGCATACAGCACACAGCACACACTACAGTATACAGCATACACTACAGCACACCCCATACAGCACACACTACAGCATACACTACAGCACACAACATACAGCACACACTTCAGCATACACTACAGTATACAGCATATACTACAGCACACAGCATACAGCACACACTACAGCATACACTATAGCACACAGCATACAGCACATACTTCAGCATACACTACAGTATACAGCATACACTACAGCACACCCCATACAGCACACACTACAGCATACACTACAGCACACAACATACAGCACACACTTCAGCATACACTACAGTATACAGCATATACTACAGCACACAGCATATAGCACACATTACAACATACACTACAGCACAGAGCATATAGCATACACTACAGCACACAGCATACACTACAGCACACAGCATACACCACATACTACAGCATACACTACAGCACACACCATATACCACACACTACAGCATATAGCACACATTACAGCACACAGCATACACTACAGCATACAGCATACACTACAGCATGGGTGACTCCTGAAGACATTAGAATAAGTGAAATGGCACAAAAGGCCAATTCCATACCATTTACATGAGGTATGTAGAGTTGGCAAAGGGGCAAAGATGAAGAGCAGATGGGTGGGCGTGGTTAGGGGGACCCAGGGAAGGAGGAATGTTGAACTCCTGTTGAGTGAGTAGAGAGCCTCAGGTCTGTACTGTGAAGAGCTCAAGCTTGAATGAACCAGAGACCCACATTCAAACATGTTAAAGCTGGAAAAGCAACTGTGGTACTTTGGTGCCTTCTACACTACCCCAGTCACATGCCTTGGCCTTTAAGGTGTCTATACATTTTAGGATGGCTGACCTCACCCATTATGTATGCGATTTGTTTGTGTTTCACAATCACAAGTTAACCTCATCTTCTACATCTGACAAGGCATACTTCATTGTTCCTTTCTGTGTGGACATCAGCATCTTGCTTGTCAATGCCATCGATGAAAAAGTAGCAAGCTTTAAGATGAAGTACACAGTACTTAAGTACACAGTACACGTCAGGATTATAATGTGCAAATCTGGAGGGCTTTAATCAAATCTGGCATTATTTCTATTCAGAGGGGAAATAAGAGATCCGTAAGACTCAAGTCAAGGTCTTCTCTGGCCTTCTGAAAATGCTTTGCAACTAGGTGAGCAGATGTAAGGGAGAGAGTGGCCAGAAATAGTGGGCAATGGGTTGAAGCCATCTGCAGAGAGCTTCCAGGAAAAGCCAGCAATCTCTTAGGACCAAGACAACCGTGAAGAAGGACCTAGAAGACACCGTGACCCAGACAACATGAAGAAATCCTTCCCAGAGAAGAAGGACAGCAATATGTTAGAACAAGACAAGAGGGCACAATGAAACAGCCACAGCCCCTCTGATGGTGGCACGGGGGCTGCTGCCTTGCCCCCACCCTGGCTTCAGGGTGGCTTCAGAGGGTGTAGAATACTCTGAACTTCAAGGCCTTGTTTCTAACTGGGAAGAAAGGTTTGAATACTGTTCTTGGATGGTGCCTGGGCAAAGTTCAGCTTGCCCCACTTTCTTGTCACAGGAAGCAGGCTGCCCTAAAAATCCTTTAGAACAGTGGATCTTTTTGTAATAGTTAGCAAAAGAACCTTTTTTTTAAGTGAAAAAAAATTTTTGAGGAACATCAATATATAAAAATAGTTGAAAGCCTATCGGCTCTGCAACAGCTCAGCGCTTGAACACATGGTGTCTCCCACTGCGCTCCATCCCCCCCCCCCATGGCAGCCTCTGCCACCTTCCCTGAAGCTCCAGTGTGACAGCCAGCCACCACCTCAGAAGGCCAGGCAGGCTGCTCGTGAGAACCAGAACATAAATGCCAGGCAAATGAAAAAAAGCTAAAACCACACGTCATGCACTAACTCGAAAAGACTATCAAATGAGTGGGTTCCCGGGAAACCCAAGCTCTAGAGCACCCGTGAGTTCCACACCATCATCTACTGCTGGAAAAATCCCAAGAGACCGTGTGATGCCGTGAAACAGCTTCTAGACTCGTAAGCCCAGAACTTAAGCCATCCTTCTACGTGCTAGCTCTGTGACTCTGAGAAAACATCTTCAATTCTCTGGGCCGAGACTTTCTCACCAGGAAGACAATGATAATAGTTTTCTTACACACTTTACACAGTTACGAAGGTCAGATGGAAGAATGAACCAAAGTCATATATGAACGCTCAAGCTCTGTGCCTGGATCAGGGCTTAAAGATTACTGGCTGCTCTTCCTTCCAGAAGACCTAAATTTAGTTCCCAGCATGCATGTGGGACAGCACAACCGCCTATATCCAGCTGCAAGGGATCCCATACTCTCTCATGGCCTCTGTGGGCAGCTGCCCTCTTTTGTACAGGCCTCAACATAGGTGCACATAAGTACACACAATTAAAAGTACAATAATTTTTAAAGTAACCTGTAAAGATCTGAATGCATGAAAGTCATTGATATCATAAAATCTCTAAGCCAGGCATCATGATGCAAGCCTTTAACCAGCCTGGCCTATATAGAAAGTTCCAGGCCAGCCAGGGCTGCATAGTGAGACCCTGTCAAAAGCGGAAAGACTGGGCCTTGGAGGTGAGCATCTCTCTCTGAACCACACGCAGGCGGCTGCTGAATGAGCAATCAATTGAGAAGGTTCGGATGTGACTTTTCAGTATCGAACAAACAAGACAACAAACAAGTAAAACTGCAAACGGCGACCCGTGCCCCTGAGTGGGGTGAGGACCCGCTCTGCCTCCAGTGGTTGCTCCACTCCTTCCTCTCTCCACAGGCCAGGGCAATTGGCTCACATGTGTCAATTCCTTTCAAAACTGCTGCCCTCAGCATTAGTTCCCTGCCGGTGAAGCCCTCGGGATCCACAGTCTGTGGCTCTATGTAGAAGACCCTAGGGCCAACTGATCAAGTCATCCCACGACAGCTAGTTCCAACTCTCACCACTAGCTAGACCTCGGGCAGTGTTGTGCAATGATGGAAATGTTCTATATAAAGATGCCCTCTGGGCTGCAGACGCATTTGGGGCAGAGGAGCATTACTCAATGCACATCAAGCTGTAGGTTCAATTCCCTGCATCAGAAAAATAAATAAATAAATAAACTTATTCTCCCACCCTTTTTGATACAGTCTCTCCAGATGAATGCATGCTAAGGTAAAGGGGTGTGGTTCCGTTGACGAGCCCTTGCCTGGCATGCACATGCTCTGGATTCAATTCCCAGCAAAATATCAATCCGGTGTGATCATTCGTGGCTGGAATCTACATCCAAGAGACAGAGCAAGGAAGATCAGAAGTTTGAGGTCATCCCCAACTACGTAATGAGTTTGAGGCCATCCTAGAATACATGAAACCATGCATTTTCTGCTTCAAAATACATCTTATACCTAACCTACATCTGGAGGGCTCAGTCACACACTGTAGACAGAGCACAGGTTGGGTGTTAGAGCATAACTCACCAGGACTGCCCATCAAGAGAGTACCTACAGCGTGTCAGCAGCCTTAGGAAAGATCAAAGTTCATGATGGGAACTATCCTTTCTACTGTTGCTTATGGCATTAGCACCAGGGTAAAGTTGAACCATAGCAACACTGTCTATACCCTATGGGAGGGAGCCACTAGCCACACCCAGCTATCGAGCCCTTGAAATGTTCCTGTTGTCCCTGAGAAATTAATCTAATGAGTTACCTAGATTTTAAATAGTCACAGGTGACTGCTAATGGACAAGTCAGACGGGGTAGTCATGCTTGATCTCTCTGACAAAACTGAGACAAACAACATGTTAAATGTACCTGGGGCTAGCAGGATAGCTCATCAGGAAAGATGTTCGCTGCTGAACTTGATGCCCTGAGTTCTGGGACACAGCTGATAAAGGAAGAGAACCACATCCTACTGACTGGGGCTTCTCTGACCTCTGACCTCCACTCATGCATTGTGGGACATATACCCCCACACATTCATACACCATGCTGGGTGGAGAGAGAGAGAGAGAGAGAGAGAGAGAGAGAGAGAGAGAGAGAGAGAAAGAGAGAGAGAGAGAGAGAGAAAGAGAGAGAGAGAGAGATTTTAAATATAACTGATAACTGTCATTTTCTGCACACAAATTTACTGTCAAACAAATAATGTTACCATGTCCACATGCTCTTGACAAGAGCAGATTAAGGGCTCTGTCTTAACCCAAGTCTCTATGAGTCCATTTGCCAGTTGTTGGAACTTGTAAGCAGGCACTCTACTCAAGCTAGATGAAAAGACCTCTCACCTGTGGGATGCTGCACTGTGAGCCGATGAGATTTAGAATAAGTCTAATCTGACACCAATTAATGATGTGCATAATAACTATGGCTTATGCAATAATTAGTTATAAAGGGTAAAGTCATTCTCATAAATGACTAAAATTAGCATAACTTTTACACTGTTTGTTCTCTGGTGTTATCGACTGCATCTGTATCCCCAGCTTCCCGGATTCTTTGTAAATATTCATATACAGCCCACCCCCGGTACCACCAGAAGGTTAGAGTCCCGCTCTCAAGCTGTTGCTTCATGTTGTCCTGTCTAATTGTTCTTTCCCACCCAGCATGGCCCAAGGCTGAGATGTTTGACGCTCCTGGCCACACTGCTGAGACATACCACTCTCTGTCTCCCTGAGATAGGCAGGATAAGGACTCCCCTTTGAAGAAGGTGTCTGTCCCTTCCAGATAGACTGTCACACAGCTCCCCTATTCCTGTAACAGTTTAGGATCAGGCATGCCCTAATAAGTAAGAGAGATAAACAAGGTGACTTTTTCCAAACAAATTAAACCATTTATTGAGTCAATCTGTCTGAACAGGAGACCCCCCCCCCGTTTTTTAACCATCTCATATATATACATGATGGGGTTTACATGTTTAAAATATGGGTTGTATGGGCCATGCATGAGCAGACTATCCAACGTTTATAACAACCTGTTAATCATGGTGAGAATCTACCCTATCCTAGCTCCTAGAGATGAGCTTTTCTCTCCACCTAAACTTTGAGGTATCCCCAACGACCTCAGGGATCTTCCATCACGTGTTTGTCTATTCTGTGAAGTGTGCTGTATGCCATCACTCCAACTGTTAATGAATATCTGCTTTTACTACCCTTCTGTATCTTGTCCCATGCATTGTCTGAAACACAAAGAACCTGAGCATCCCTGAGAAGGCAACCCTAGAATCCCACTGGCAATGCTGCCTTGATATGTCATTGAATGTGACAAATGTCATTGCTCACTTCCTGGGAGAATCCAGTGGCAAAGACTCTGAGACCAACTGTGGCTAGACCGCCCATCAAACCAGGTCAGGAAGGGGAGATAGCTGGAAGTGGTGAGGGCAGCCACTCGGAGTTCTGCAGAGAACTTGCTCCTGTAGAGATGAACAGCTCGAGGGGGAGGGGAATGGGATGAAAATAAAAACAAGAGGTTGCCAGGTAACAAGAGGGCAGAACTGAAATCCTCCTCCTGAGGGCGCCTGGCAGAAGCTGTGGCCTCAGACACTTAGGCTGAGCTGCACAGAGCAGTCCTTGGCAGTCTGCTTCTTGGGGTTCTTTCTCAGAGATTGTGTTGACATGGCGAAGAGAATCAGTTAATAGGATCCATTGGAAGAGGAAAATCATGAGCAAAGGGGCGCTGGAAATCAGCCGTGGGGATGACAGAAAGGGAAAGCTTGGAGCTCCAAGGAAAGAAACATCATTTTCCTAGGCACGGGAGGAGGGGGAGGCCACACAAGACCTGCTAGATTTAGAGGAAACGGTAATTTTTATTTTTTTTATTTATTAATTTGTTTATTTTACAGTACTGAGATTGAACCTCAGGCCTCACAGATGTTTGGCAAGCACTCAAGCACTGAGCTAAATTCCACTCCTTTCTCACAATTTTTTTTTGAGACCGAGTCTCCCTAAGCTGCACAAATTGAACATGAATTGTGCTCTGTAGCCCAAATGGTACTTAAACCCCAATCCTCCTGCCTCAGCTTCTGCATAGCTAGGATAGGATTATGGATCTGCACCACCAGGACCCCCAGGAAATTGTAATTCGTGTGGCATATGTTATGATATGTATTTGGTCCATTTAACCAGGGCTGGCCTCCAGCCTGGCTGAGAGGGTTTCAGGTGAGGAGGTCAGGACTGAGAGGACCTGAACAGTAAGGCTCCTCGGTGGAGTTTCTCCATCCAGGACCTAGATCGCATTCTTCTCCAGTTATGCCTCTAAGCTGGGTCCTGCTGGGTTATGCCTCTAAACTGGAGTGCTGCTTGATTATATCAGAGCCCCAGTTAGGGAAGAATGCACAGGGCTTTTACCAACCAAATCCCTCTCTCTGCAAGGAGCCTTTCCATCTTCACAGCTTACAGTGACCCAGAAATGGAAGACCAGTGGCCACATTCACCCAGGGCTTTGTATACGCTGAACTAAATGTCTATATACACACACATACCTGCATTCATGCATATGCAAACACACACACACATACACAAAGGAACACATGTAAAAACACACACACAAGTTCACATCCACACATGTGCATGCACACACAGACACTAGCACATATGCATAGACACACACATGCACACACACACACACACACACACACACACACACACACACACATCCCTTGCAGAGTCTTAGCCATCACAGCACGTGCTGCTTCTCTGAATCCCAGCTCCTTAATCACATTCCCCTTTTCTGGAAATCTCCTAAGCCCCACCTTTGGTTGCTTAAATCCTGGCACAAGGAGAGTCTCGAAGTGCTTGGACTCTCCTGTCCTTCATGCATGCCTTCACTTACTTCATTTGCTTGTAAATAACAGGATGCAGCTTTCACCTGTGCTGACTTGATAAGCAGCCAGGCAACCCACCAGGAGGAGCAGGATCCCAGACATAGCACTCCTGGGGTTTCTGTGCCTCTGGTCCTCCCTCTATAACCCCAGTCCACAGCAGGACTACTACATGGGCTTTTGACATCTTTTTCATTCACAGATCTGGCTTAGATAGAAACCAGCATTCTTTGCTCTAGATTCAATCGACGTGAAGGAATACCTAACCCAGCTTGAGCTAGAATCAGGCTTTGGTTGAATCTCAGGTATTCAGAGAACAATGTTGTATAGCAGGGAGGCTGCTAATGGACACCTAACTGGGTGCAGAGGATGCCAGTTCTCAGAGAGTGGGTCCTGAGCTGAGCAGACACTGAAAACCCTGATTGATTGCCATACCCCGTTTCAATGTAGTCTGTGGACTCGGGAGAGGATGATCATCACTAGAGTTGAGAAAAGTGCTGGCATAGGGGCTGAGGTGCAGTTTTACCTACACATGTGTCCGATGGCTTCCAACTGAGTAAGACAAAAAAAATAGTTACACACAACAGAATCTAGCTTTGCCTGGCCACCTACATACAGGGAAACTGAGTCACTATCTCTTTTAAATGTGTTCTACTTCTCATTCCTGTCACCTCAGGAGATTCCTTGGGAAGGAGATGTGACCAGTGATAAGGTCCTGCAATAGAGGAGTTACTGTGTGCCTGCCTTCCTTGGAGAGGGTCAGAAAAGCTGGCAGGGAGTGGCACAGAGGGGGGATGGGCCTTGGCAAAGTATGAAGAGCTGAGTTTACATCCTCTTTACATACCGGGGTTCCTCTCCTAATGCATCAGAGATCAAATAATTAAAACCCCTATTGCATTCAGGATTGTAGCCGTCTTTAGACTAAAGCAATGACCTGAGACCAACGAGTGAAGCTCCCCTTCGAAAGGCCCTGTCTTAAAGCAATTCTGAGCTGCCTCTTCTGTGGTACTCTCTTTGTGACTAAGAAGAAGACACCGATGCAGAAGCCTGTCTGTGGGAAAACTTTAAATAAAGAGAAGCCTTATCTCCTAGGAAACCAATTCCCTCCTCCTCATTCTCTGTGCAAAAAGATGGCCAGCTTTCCCCTCTCCCGTCCTCAACCCCATTTCCATTTCCTTCTTCAAGCCCTTTACAATCCAACAAAGCAAGCTTTCTAGGGGAATATATGCTTTTTGACGCTGGATAGTATCCAGTCAGGGTCCAACACGACTTCGAAATGCATAATCCGTTTGAAAAGGTTTTGGGGATGTAGGAAAACAGACAGCTGCAGAGTCATCTTCTAGATCTGACAAGGAGTCAGGGCTGTGAATAGGGAGACAGCTGGAGCCTCTGCGACACTGTTTTCCACTGGGTGGAATTTAGAAAATGTGTCTCTATTACTAAGCATCTGGTTCCTTGTATCACTTATAAGCAATTTCAGCAATGTCATGACCTCAAGGCACAGTGCCCTACGGAAGCTTTCATGTACCCATGTGTTCCATAGGGATTGAACCAAACACTAGGTGGGGCATGCGGGAGATAAAAGCAAAGAGGAAAACATTTAAGGAGGTCCCAGTGTAGGAGAGGAGGCAGACACATGGATGGATAGTGTGTCCACTAAAGAGGCGAAGGAAATGTTCAATGATTTCCCAAGAGTCAGGATTGCTGGGGTGATGGGGGACCCACACAGAGAGGATCTGAAGTATAGATGGAAGGCTGGGAAGACTGCTTATTCAGTTAAGGGCTTACCTTGAGAGCCAAAGAACTGAGTTTGACTTCCAAAACCCCTGTAAAAATCCTGCCATGCTAGCAAGAAATGGTAGTCCCAGTTCTCCAGAGGCAGAGACAGGTTCCTGAGACTCAGTTGCCAGCCAACCAATCATATCGGGTGAGTTCAAGCCAATGAGAGACCATGTCTCAAACAAACAAAGTGGATAGCACCTGAAGAAAGATACCTGAGATTGTCCTCTGGTCTTAATATGTACACACACACACACACACACACACACACACACACACACACACACACCACTGTAAGTATTTCAAGAGGGCATTGATGGAATCAAGTGGACTTCCACACATGGATAAAAGTCCATGAAAAGATATAGAATGTGGTGTCACTGCTCTTATTATAGTTGAACATGGAATGTCCCTCATGGGCATGTTTGAACACTAAGTCCCCACGTGGTGATGTCCTTTTAGGAAGATGTAGAGCCTTTAGGAGGTGGGGCCTTGCTGGAAGAAATGGATCAATCAAGGCAAGCCTTAAAGTTTAACAGCTTAATTCTTGTTAGCTCTCTTCTTCCTGACTGCGGAACCAATGTGACTAGCCTTTGCCAATCCTTAGTCATGATTCCCCACTACAATGTACTGACCATGTTGTCTTGAACATAAATCAAAATAAGCCCCTCCCACTTCTGGTGCTTATTACCCATATTTGATCACAGCAACAAGTAGTTAAGAGTCCTTCAACAAGGCCAGTGCATACATCTAAAAGCCCAGCACTGGAGAGTCTTGGGCAAGGAGATCACAAGTCCATCCTGAAACACAGAATAAGAACTAACCTTATAATCAACCATCCCACCAAAAATAGACCAGCACTGATGAAAAGAGGAGAACGGACTGGTGACTGGGGAGGCAGGAAGCTCCCGTTTTGTGAAGGACATGACCTGTCTATTCCCCAGAACTATGGATTTTTTTTAAAGACTTCATTTTTATTTCTCTGATGGTGGATCATTCACTCAGATGTCTACAAAGGCCAGAAGCAGGCACTCAATCCCCATAAAGTTGCATTTATAGGTGGTTGTAAGGTACCTGATATGGGTGCTGGGAATTGAACCTGGGTCCTCTGAAAGAGTAGCCAGTGCTCTCACTGAGCCACCTCTCCATCCCCAGCTGTTTTTTGTTTTTTTTGTTTTTTTTTCCTGAATGTCAGATTACCGCGGTCCTCAGAGCTGTGTTATCCTCCATGTTCTCTGCTGGGTTGCCTTAGTTTAAAACCTGGGACTGGGTTTCCCAGATTTTGAATTTGTTACTTTACAGTCTGACATCCACCAATTCGGGATCCAGATTCCAACAGCAGGAAGAAGTCAGTGGCCATGCGTACTCTTATGCAGAGGTTAGCAAGCATGTGAGCTTGGACCAGTATCAGGTTGTTCTCATTTAGCTGTGTATGAAGCACCCACGTTGATGCGACCAACAGCTAAGGGTACCATAGTGATTTTTTTCCAAAGTCTTAACCTGAGCCACAGCTGCTGCTTCCTGTGTTCTCAGAAAGCCACTTTCAAGATCTTGAGCTCCTGGCAAACTTCAGCTTTTTCTGACCTTCAGTCTTCCACAGGCTATGGCAAGTTCACACATGTTCTCAAAGAGGTGCGCACTTTCTGAGGTATCATAAAAAACATTTGATAACACTAGGTCCATAGCTGTCTAAAATACTTTCCTGGTTTCTGTTTTCCCTAATCTAGACTCTGGCTGGGGACATTTTAGAACTGGACCCTGTGGCTTGTAAAAAAAGAGGGGGGAGAGAGAGAGAGAGAGAGAGGATTTAATAACACAATGGAGAGACGATGAAGCTCGTGGCTAAGATGGTGGCAATAAGAGTGTTGGAAAGATATTTGAGATGTATGACCACCCAGATGGGGGAGATGAAATGTGCACAGAAGGTCCTGTGGCTGCTGGTCCAGGCAACTGTACCAGAGATGGGAGGATGGCACACAGAGCAAGTGAAGGAGACTTGGCAGGCATGACAGATGATGAGCCCCATGTAGGATGTGCTAAGCTTCTGATCTAGATATTAAACAGGCTAAATAAATCCGAAAGTGGGAGATTTCGACTAAAGGTAATTTTTTTTTCTGGCACATTGGGAACATGGATGTGGTCATTAAGTCAGTACACTTGGTAAGGTTGGTTAAGAAAAGTATACAACACACACACACTCACACTCACACTCATTCATTAAAGAATGACACCTGAAAGGGGAGGGAAGGCTCAGAAGGTAAGGCTGTGTGCCATCAAGCCTGATAACTTGAGCTCCACTCCTGGAACCCCCATTTTGGAAACAGTGCCAAGTCTTACACCCTGGTCTCTGCCTAAATATATACTGCAGCATGTCCATACACACACACACACATACATACATACATACATACATACATACATACATACATAAATGTAAAAAATAACAATTTCTGGAAACCATTAATGCTTCAGAATAGAAGAGAGGGAGGAGAACATAGGATGATTACTTTCTTTGCTCTATGACAGACACCTGACGCAAACAAGTTAAAGAAAGAAAGGGCTATCGTGGTTCATGGTTTCAGTGGGTTCATTTCATGACTGTTTGGCTTCATGCCCTTGGGAGGAACATCACGGCAGTCAGGGAAAGTGGCAGATATCTGTCCATTTCATCACAGAGCTGGAAGCAGAAAGACGGAAGGAGACGTGCTTGGCTGACTACTGACAGGCGCTTGGCTGGCTGCCTCCTGTCTCTCCTATTCTTCTGTCATCATCCCAGAAGGTGGTGCCACCCACATTCAGATGGCATCCTCTTCCTTCCCTTGATTCCTGTAGACTTCCCAGGAGGAACATCTCACTAAATCTCCTAGGTGATTCCAAATGAGTCAAGTTGATGATGAAGACTAACCGCCTTGAGTGGAAGCATCCGGACAGAACAATGCCAATCAGGATGAAGTGTCTGAAGCCGTGGATAAGGGATTGACAATGATGTGAACCATGGCAGATGGAAGGAACGTGAAGATACAGGCAGGAGCCAGGCTCTGTGGTGCTTTGCATCCCAGCACTCGGGAAGGAGATCTCTGTCCCAGGCCACCCAAGGGAAGCATGACATCATGTCATAATACATGAATAAATACTAACAAAGAAGCAAATCCATTTCACGTATGAACTTAAAATGAGAAAATAGAGGCCGGACTCTAACAGACCCTCCCCTCACTCAGCTGTTACTGCCAGTTGCCGGCGCCCGTTCCGGACACTGTGGGGATGGGGGAACAGTTTCTGCAGAGCTGGAAGCTGAACCTTGCCATGACGTTTCCTCTTGTCCTCTGCCTTCTCCCTACTGGTGCCCTATATCACCCCACCGCCACCCCGGCATGGTGCTGATGCCTCTTCTAATGAATCTACCATTGCACGGTCTGCAGTGTGTGTGTGTGTGTGTGTGTGCAGACCCCCAAGTTCATGCAGTGTGGGCTTGTAGCTACTTATAAACTTAGGGATTTAAAAGGTGGTTAACGGTCCTTTACAGCTGTTAAAATCAATGCAACTAAGTCATGATCAGCTATTTCACGCATGAATGCTAGAGAGAGAAACATCGTAGGAAAATGTAAAAAGAGAAATGCCATTCCATGTAACATGTGTCTCTGTCAAAAGCCTCAGCTTCACGCAAGGCAAGCATGGTGAGTCACAGAGAAACAGGCAAGATCCCCCTCCATGGAATAGAAAGAAGGCCTACCCTACCAGCAGGATCGTAGTCTATTTCAGTCTTCATTTCCCCCAAGGTAAACATGGCTTCACACGAAAGCAGCTTATCTGCAAAGGGGTTCTAAGAAAAAGTGATAGAAAAGAGAACTAGAAGGATCCAGAGACCAATAGAACGGTTTGTATTGCACCGCTGGTTACAGTTGTGGCCATCCAGGTCTCCATCTTGTTGGAAACTCTCTGGGGAGCTAAGTAAACTGCCCCACTAGAGCAGAGTTTGGCAAACATCCTCTGCAGAGGATCTGGTGTTAAATGTTCTCCACTTGGCAGGCATGCAACCTGTGCCCTTATAGAATTAAGGTATCTGTAGGCAATATATAAATGAATAGCGGAGTCTTTATTTGCAAGAACCGGCAGCCTGGATTTATCCCACAGGCCCAAGTTTTCCAGTCCCTTCCCTTGAGCACAGGGAAGCAGAAGCATTGCGGTTTCCATGAGAACTCTTTCGATGTTGATGATTGCCCTAGGGAGGAACGGCCTCCTGGTTTTGGTACAGTGCTTACCATACAAGTGGGAAGGTCTGAGTTTGGAAGCCCAGAATGCATGTAAAAAGCAGGTCTGGCTGATCCAAACATGCAAACGCTCCATGACACAGGGCAAGAACAGGATAACCCAGACGAGTCCTGGTGAGGAGCCAGTGTTCATGGTGTTGCAGAAGCCAGAGAACTGGGATAACCCATCAAAATGAACATTTGCAAGTGAAGATGTGTGAACAGTGGGATATACTGTGGGACACACTGTGACACACCGCAGCTTCCACAACAAGATGTTTTATTGTTTGTTTTATTTTTATTTGTTTGCAGAGGAGAGGTTGCAACGGCAGAGGAGAGACATCAGGAGATGAGGACATGAGGACATGAGTAGGACTGGGATGCATGATATGAAACTCACGAAGAAGCAATAAAAAGTTTAAAAAAGAAAAAAGCCAGATGCAGTGGCCCAGGCCTGAGGCCTCGTGCCGAGAGGGTAGAGAGCAAAGAATCTCTATAACAAGTTGGTCAGCTAGTCTCACTGAATTAATTGATGATTCCTAGCCAATGAGAGGCCCCGTCTCACAAAAGTAAGATGGAGAATGGTAGAGAAAGATACAAGAGCTCTACTGTCCATGCCATGTGTGTGCCTCTCCACATGCATGCGTGCACTCATATGCAAGTATTTACCCATGTATATACATCATGAACACATAACAAATACATACATGGTACATATATATATATACACACACATGAAAAATGCAAATTAACACCTGGTATGTGCTTGAGAGTGCAACAGTGACCCATAAGAACATGACAAAGTGGTGGGTGGGTGGAGGAATGTAATGATGTGTCCCACTGATATCTGCTAAATGGCCCAAGAGAGATTCACGCACGCACTCACGCCTTCATCTCTTGGCTGAGATGACCTCACAGGGCTGTCCTGAGGACTCACGCCTTCTGTCAGTGTCACCTTTGCTCTGAAAACACCAACATTTTGTGGTTTCCACTTCCCGTGACTCATTCCCTAATCAATGTACTTGTTGCATTTGGGGAATGTTGCCTTTCAGTTCTTCAGACTCAGCCATGTATTCAGCTCTTGTTGCAAGTTTGGCACACACACACACACATATACATACATACACATATATATGCACACACACACATACACAAACACACACATTCATACACATATAAACACACACATATAAACACACACATACGCACACACATATACACATGTACACACACACATACATATATACACACACATACACAAACTCACATACATACACACAAACACACATACATACACATACACACACATACACACAAATGCACACACACATACACACACATACATACACAAAAACACATATACACAAATACACACATAAACAAACACACACACATACACATACATATAAACACACACATACACACACTGCCATTTCAAATAATTTTCCTATAAAAACTGTGCACACAAAGGACTGTCCTGATTATCCCTGTGCAGCCTAAGACACGCTCTGTGTTATGCTCCCAAGTTTATCCTCTCCTTTTTCTTCCCCTCCGAAATGGCTACCTCTAATTACTCCCCTCTCCGCTGATTTAAGTTCACACATTTTTGTACCCTTAGAAAAACCATGGATTGTACTATATTCACAGGCATGTCATCCTATAGCATTTACATCGAAGAAAATTTTTGCAGACACATGTCTTTTGTAGCTACATAAACCTCAGATTATTCCCTGTTTTAAACTGCATCGCTAGAGGCAGGGGGAACAATGCTCTTTCATCTGACTTACTTTCGGTGACATTTTATTTGCACTTTTATAGGTCAAGGAGCTCCCTACCATGATAGACATGTGACTGACACATTCTCACATGACTTACAAGGAACCTAAGGCTGAGAGGTCGTGTTCAGTAAAATTTATAGAGTAGTTAGTAATGAAACTGGCTCTATGGTAGAATCCTTCTGTCTCCATCCAGCCTGCCTTCTCAGGTACCTAACATACAGCTCTCCTCTTGACTATGGAAATACAAGGGCTATCTGTTGTCTCTTAGCTTCTCACAAGGATATTGTGGTGCCTGCCCTCCAATTTATAGGTTGGTTATGCCTAATTTTTTTTTCTTCTAAATACAAGCAAGCCTCAGGCACATAGATTGTTTACAAAGATAGCTACCACAATGCCTCTCATCCTGTGTGTTCACAAGATTGCAACTGTTCTTAGAGATAGAGATAAATGAAGAAAGGGATGGTAGATAGAGAAACACAGATGATAAAAGATAGATAAATAGATGATAGATAGATAGATAGATAGATAGATAGATAGATAGATAGATAGATAGATAAATAGATAGATAGATAGATGGATGATAGATAGTATATATATGAATAGATAGTATGTAAATAGATAGTAGATAAATAGATGATAGATAGATAGATAGATAGATAGATAGATAGATAGATAGATAGATAGATAGATAGATAGATAGATAGATATGATAGACAGAAAGACAAACAGATGGATCAATACATAGATACACAGATAGATGGTAGACAAACAGCAGACAGATAGACTGACTTAGGAATAGGGACAGAAATAAAGCTAAGGGTAGCAATCTAGAGAAAGGGGGAAATGGATAAATATCTCAATAAGGATATAGATGGAGGTAGAGATACTAGAAGTAAGGAAAGAGAGACAGGGACAGATAGAGGTAGAGAGAAGTTAAAATGGAGTTAGAGCTAATATCCGCTTGTCAGTGAGTGCATACCATGTGTGTTCTTTTGTGATTGAGTTGCCTCACTCAGGATGATATCCTCCAGATCCATCCATTTGCCTAAGAATTTCATGAATCATTCTTTTTAATAGCTGAGTAGTACTCCATTGTGTAAATGTACCACATTTTCTGTATCCATTTCTCTGTTGAGGGGCATCTGGGCTCTTTCCATCTTCTGAGATCTTCTTTGGTTTCTTTCTTCAGAGACTTGAAGTTCTTATCATACAGATCCTTCACTTCCTTAGTTAGAGTCACACCAAGGTATTTTATATTATTTGTGACTACTGTGAAGGGTGTTGTTTCCCTAATTTCTTTCTCAGCCTGTTTATCCTTTGTGTAAAGAAAGGCGATTGATTTGTTTGAGTTAATTTTATATCCAGCTACTTCACTGAAGCTGTTTATCAGGTTTAGGAGTTCTCTGGTGGAATTTTTATGATCACTTATATATACTATCATATCATCTGCAAATAGTGATATTTTGACTTCTTCCTTTCATCGTATGAACTCACTGATAAGCAGATAGTAGCCCAGAAACTTAGAATATCCAAGATACAATTCGCAAAACACATGAAACTCAAGAAGAAGGAAGACCAAAGTGTGGATACTTCACTCCTTCTTACAATGGGGAACAAAATACCCATGGAAGGAGTTACAGAGACAAAGTTCAGAGGTAATACAGAAGGAAAGACAATCCAAAGACTGCCCCACCTGGGGATCCATCCAATATACAACCACCAAACCCAGACACTATTGCATATGCCAGAAAGATTTTGCTGACAGGACCCTGGCATAGCTCTCTCTTGTGAGTCTATGCCAATGCCTGGCAAATACAAAAGTGGATGCTCACAGTCATATATTGGATGAAACACAGGGCCCCTAATGAAAGAGCTAGAGCAAAGTACCCAAGAAGCTAAAGGGGTCTGCAACCCTGTAGGAGGAAGAATGATATGAACTAACCAGTGCCCCCCCAGAGCTGTGTCTCTAGTTGCATATATAGCAGAGGATGGCCTAGCCAGTCATCAATGGGAGGAGAGGCCCTTGGTCTTGCGAAGATCATATGCCCCAGTACAGGGGAATGCCAGGGCCAGGAAGTGGGAGTGGGTGGGTTGGGGAACAGGGCAGGGGGAGGGTATAGGGGGCTTTGAGGATAGCATTTGAAATGTAAATGAAGAAAATATCTAATAAAAAAGAAGAAAAAAAGAAAAAATGGAGTTAGAGATAGAAATTTGTAAAGGTCTTGAGTTCAAATCACAGCAACCACATGGTGGCTCACAACCACTGATAATGAGATCTGATGCCCTCTTCTGGTGTGTCTGAAACCAGCTTCAGTGAACTTATGTATAATAATAAATAAATAAATCTTTGGGCTAGAGCAAGCAGGGACTGAGCGAGCAGAGTTGACCAGAGTAATCAGGGCCGACAGGAGCAAGCAGAGGTCCTAAAAATTCAATTCCCAACAACCACATGAAGGCTCACAACCATCTGTACAGCTACAGAGTACTCATATACATTAAATAAATAAATAGACTGCTTTTCCGCTGAGTAGGGGTTAAAGGTATGTAACTATCCTGGAAGATAATCTTGTTTCACTATAAAACAGAGGAGCTGGTGTCTTGGGTTTTGGGTTTTCTGTTTTGTTTGTTTTGGTTTACTTTATTTTTCATCTACTGCCCAGCTCAGTGCATATGTCAGATACAAATGAATCCTGCCAATAGATATTTAGCTGATAAAGCTGGTCCTCTACCTGCCACTCTATGATCTTATCACACCATCATTAGCTGTGCTGTTCAGATCAGCTTGGTTGCAGCAGTGGGAAGAAACAAAAGGCCAGAAGATGCTATCTGCAATGTCTATCTCAAGAAACCGGGTACTGTGTGCAGGGTCTGCTCCCAGCTGCCTATCAGAGCAGCTGTGGCCATTATATAACCCTATCTCCCACGGCAGAAGAAAAGAGCTATATTCCTCTACAAATGACTCTAATATTCTGATTTTATATAAGACTTAAAAGAGCTGGGATCTTACATAATTATCACAATTCAGTTTCCAGCAAGTAAAAAGAAAAGATGACAGTGTGTAGCCAAATCATTTTCTATCATACCTGTACGCAAACAGGTGAGCGCTGCTGGCCGCCTCCTGGAGACATGCTGTCTGCAGTGAGAGATCAACACTTACTTGGCTGTCTCAACCCCCCACCCCCATGTTCTGAGGACAGATCTGTTGTGTAGCTGGAAAGAGGAAATCGTCCGGCGAATCAGAACTACAGAGACTTACAATGTCACAACAATGTTTTGCAAAGAATGAATGAATCAAGGAGAAAATGACATGTCTCACTAACAGGTGGTGATGAACCTGTACCTTTTCAGTATGCTGAGGGAGTATGAACAAGGTCTGTGAGTGGATTTAAAGCTTAGAGAAGCGATATCACTTAGTAGGCAGCTTCCCCATGGGTGCGAAGTTATTTATCTCTATCTTTTGCTATGTATCAATTATTATATCAAAGATTTGTTTGCACTGATTTTGAATATGCATGTGGATGTAAATATGCCCACATGGATGCAGGTGCCTATGAAGGCAAAGGCATTGGGTTCCACTGGCACTGGAGTTAGAGGTAGTTGTAAGCTGCCCCACTATGAGGCACCAATCATTTACCTCTGTTAGAGCAAAGTTCCTGGTTCTAATTAGAGAAGAATTTCTCCCTCCATTTTCAGAAACCAAAAAGTTGAATTTTTCACAAGTTAGCAATTAAAAAGAAATCAGTTTTTCTTCTGAAGTGATTAAAGGGAGCAAAATTATAAAATATAAAAGTGGAGAGTGTCTCTGCGTCCGGCTTTACAAGCCTAAAAGTTTAAAAGAAGTTTCTTTTCACTGACTAAAACACACCTAGGGGCTTTACTTGTAGGAAACTTAAGGGAAACACGTGCAGAAGCTGAAAAGACGGCTCAGTGTCTAAGAGCGTTTTCTGCTCTTGCACAAGACCCAGAAGCTGTTATTGGCATCCATATAGTTGGCTTACAACCAACTGTAAGTCCAGTTCTAGGAGATTTGTCCTTTTCTGATACCACTGGTACTTCATGTTCACGGCATACATGCACATACTTAGGCTCATACATACTTTAGGCTCATACATACTTATAACACACATGATATATATATATATATGGAGAGAGAGAGAGAGAGAGAGAGAGAGAGAGAGAGACCAGTATAGGCCTGTATAGTCCCATTGCTCAAGAAACTGGGAAAAGAGGATTTTGAGTTTGAGAGGCTACACTGAGAAATACAACAAGACTTTGTCTCAAAGAAACAGAACAAAGATGAAGGAAGAGAGAAAAGGAAGCATTTGGTTTCCAGTACCACATAAGCAGCGTGGTGCTACATGCCTGCTGTCCTGGCTCTTGGGAGATTAAAGCAGGAGCATGGACCAAAGATTCAAGGTCATCCCTAGCTTTGCAGCAAGTTCAAGGCCTGCTTGGTCTTCAGAGTGTATTTTTGGTCAACCAGGGACACACAGTGAATCCCTGGAGAGAGACAGAGACAGAGACAGAGACAGAGAGACAGAGAGAGACAGAGACACACACACAGAGAGACAGAGAGAGAGAGATTCAACCTCATACTCTGTATTCATAATGAATAAATTTCAGTGTTTAAATGCTCCAAGAAAAGATGAAATATGATCAGTAGTAGCTACCAGTCTTTCCACAACCTGTGCCCATGACCTACAGAAGGCTTCCTTTCAGTCTCCCATGCGCTCACACATACATTCAGAAACACTTACTGATATATTTAGTATGCCAGGTGCTTTCGTCAGTGTTCTATTGCTGTGAAGAGACACCATGACCACGGCAGCTCTTATAAAAGAGAGCATTTCATTAGGGCTGGCTTACAGAGGTTTAGTCCATTATCATCATGGAGGGAAGCATGGAGCGGCACAGGTAACCATGGTGCTAAAGGAGTGGCTTCAGAGTTCTGCATGTGAGTCTACAGCAGCAGAAAGAGAGAAACGCTGAGCCTGGCTCGAGCCTTTCAAACCCCAAAGCTCACCTCTAGTGACACACTCGCATCTCCTAATCTCTGTCAAGGAGCTCCATTCCCTGATGACCAAGCATCCAAATGTGTAAGCCTAATGCTCCCTTCCTACTCCAACCACACAGGCAATATGCTACCACAAAGAAACTTAAAACACAGCTCTTGTAGATAGAAGGGTTGCTCAGTGGTTAGGAGCACATACTGCTCCAAGCAGAGGATGCCAAGTTTGGTTTCCAGCACCCATGTGAGGAAGCTCACAGCCATCTCTAACCCCAACGCCAGCGGAATGCAAAGCCTTTGCCTTCGTAGGTACCTGCTCCTATGTGGACATAGCTACATCCACACACATATTCAAAATCAATAAAAACAAATCTATGAAATAAAGTTGTCATAAACAAGCCTTACTATACTTTGGAAATTTTATGTTCCATACACCCAATCATGAAATTGATGCTAATTTTTTTTTCTTCCATTTCCTCCTCATCTCTGACGTGGTTACCTCACAAGTAGATCGCTGGAATTGTTTTCTGGTTGGAATGTTTACATCCAGCCTTATCTTTGTGCATGGATTGCTTTTTATTATTATTACATTTTAAGTTTATTTTTTGAGTGCATGTATGTGTATGGATGCATGCATGCATGCATACATGGGAAGTCAGGACAACTGTGGGAGTCACCTTTCCCCTTTGCCGTGTGTTTCATGAACTCACGTCATCAGTCTTGGTGGCAAGCTCCATTACAAACTGAGACATCTCTTAGCCCATTCCATGAATTCTTAGTAAGATTTTTGTCACTGACCTACCAAAATACTCGTTTGGTCTTCATATTACCTCTACTCAAAAATGGCATATAGCTTGTCAGTAGAAGACTCTCCACAGAATCCAAGATGGCTACAAGTCAGTTCTGAAAAGGAAGGAACAGAGGAGCTTGGGAAGGATGGGTGCCTGTTCTCTGGGAAGGTAACACACCCAGCCTGGCCACCCTGGAGTCTTCCAAATGGCTTCATGAGTGTTCATGTTGCCACAGCCTCTGTCAACTCAGGAAGATGGCCCAGGCCGTTACTGCAGCTGTCCTCTGTTCTGCACATGTGAAAAAGGAACATCTAGAGATCTCACTGCTGGTGATGTCTCCAACCAAGACCTAGCACCTCTCAGCCTCTCCTACTTCCTCTAGCCACAGGGCTAGCCTCAGGATGGAGTTCTCCACAAAGCCTGGGGGAGTTGTAACAGCAGCACGTGGGGTTCGTAGATTACAGAGCTATGTCCCCAAACTACCTAGTGTGTGCCTCAGGGCTGGGTGGCTAGTTACTCCCTTGCTTGCTTTGGAGGCTACAGCTAGTGACAGAAGCCTGATCCCCAGAGCAGGCAAAGCTCCTACTGTCCCTTGGACCAGGCTACCTTTCACGGTCTGCTGCTCCACAGAGGGTGTTAAGTGTTAGACAGGGAGATGAGCTGAATAATTCCATAACCAACTACCACTGCCTTTCATCAAATAACCCCAGTAGGACCTCCAAATTATTGCATTTCAACCCTCTCAGGAAGGGCTTATTGGTTTATCCTTTTAGTTGTCTGTCTGACTGTCTGTCTGTTTTGAAACAGAGTCTTGCCATGTAGCCCAGCTACCCTTAAACTCATGCCAAGGCAATCTTCCTGACTCAGCCTCCCATGTGCTAAGGGATCACAGGCATGCACTACCAAACCTGGCTTTCTGGCTTTCCCCTGTGTGTGTGTGTGTGTGTGTGTGTGTGTGTTTGTGTGTGTGTGTGTGTGTGTGTGTGTGCACATGAACATTGTAAGCACATGCATGTGGCTGTGCATATGTGTTCATGTACAGGTGTACATGCATAAATACAAGCATTGTGTGCATGTATATGTATGTTCATGTGCATATGTGTGTGTGTGTGTGTGTGTGTGTGTGTGTGTGTGCGCACAAGCATGTGCATGTGGAAGCCTGAAGTCAACATCATATTTCGTCCTCAATCACTGTCCAGCTAACTTTTTGAGGCAGGGCCTCTCATTGCACCTAGAACTTGCTGATGTAGCTAGATGGCTGGCCAGTGAGCTCCAGTGATCTGTCCCAAGTCTACCCCCTGCGATTACAGATGTGAC
The DNA here is from genome assembly GCF_000001635.26 of Mus musculus. Lineage (NCBI taxonomy): Eukaryota > Metazoa > Chordata > Mammalia > Rodentia > Muridae > Mus > Mus musculus. Next base: position 136,255,468 of record NC_000072.6, read on the forward strand.
TTTTATGTGGTCCTGGGACCTCCTGCCTGTGAAGCAAGCACTTTATAGACTTGGCTGGTTTTCCATGGAGGTAAAGAAAGGAATGCATCCTTCCATGTTGTATTAGCAGCTTAGAAAAAGAACCACGTCTCTCGTCCTTCAAGTTCCTGACAGACAAGCCAGAGATGCTCAAGAAGTAAACAGCCTGGGATTGTGGCAGTTTAGTCTCTGACCAGCATCTTAGCATCCAATGAGAAAAATGTCAAATGGAGATTCCTAACACTGCCCCTCTCCCAGGGTTCCCAGCCAAACTGTAAGTCAGCCCCCCTCCCCCCCCCGAGAGGGGGCGGGGCTTGCAAGGAGCCATCAGTGAGCCTCTCCACCCAGGCCCAGCATCCAATTCACACCTGCACTGCATGGATGAGTCCGGGTGAGGGGTAAGCTAATTCCTCCTCCTCTGAGGCAGGGGAGCTCTGGGATGGATGTGATGCCCGCTCTGCTCCATCTGTCCTCTCAGTTTTCCACATGGAAATTTTTCACTGAGCTCTCGTGTGAGCCTCCTCTTCCACCAAGATCCTCAAGGAAAAACTGCAGCTTCACCAGTAATGGAGATTTTGCTCTGCACGGAGTGTTACTGTGAAGTCTGACCTGTGGCTGTCAGGCCCATGAGAGAAAAGATTTGCTGTTGTGGATTGAGTAAATAAACATCTCTGGAAAACAGCAGTGCTGGCCGATGGCTCAGAGAGAGAAATGAGACCAGGTGCTATTTTTAGTGCTAGCTTCATGATTATTATTGTGCTTAAAGAGCAACTAGCATGAACAATACAAACACAGAGTCCACGTCAGACTCAAGCCTGCCTCACTGTACTCTGGTTATCTGAAACGCAATGGGAACCACAGTCATTTTTCAGCCGGCTGACAAGGAACTCTGTAGCTACTGTAAGGCTTGTGTGTAAAGAGATCTGAGGAGAGTTGATTAGGAGAAGACAGCTTGCTTTTGTAAAAATCTCCTAGGCTAGTCATGGTACCTTGCTTTTATAATCCCAGGACTTGAGAGGCTGAGGCAGGGGAATTTCCATGAGTTCAAAGCCAGCCTGCGTGAATGCAGTTTCAGGCAGGCCGAATTGAAGACCCATGCCCTTAGTCAATCAATCGGTTCTATTGTGTGTGTTCTATTTTCTCTCCCAAGCTAATATTTACTGAGTACTTGAGGTGTTACAAGTGCTATGCTAACTGTAGCTGAAATGATCTCTTTAATTATACAACTGTGACGCAGGGAGTCTTATCGTACCATCTTCCAGAAGCCTTACAGACTGGAAAGCTGAAACTAGAACTGAAACTTACAGCCACATCCTTGTGCCACCACAGGGGCAGAACAGAGCTAGCTAACTTATCCTTACGCATTCTGTCCATTGCTAAAAGGAAGAATTATGTTTTCTACAATGTGTACTTTCCCCAGTGCCAGGGATTGAACCTGGGACCTCACAAATGCTAGGTAAGTTTCTAGCCCCAAGCTCTACCCTCAGACCAAGAATTGGGTCTTATATCTCTCTCCTCTGAGGGCAGGGTCTGGAGAATTGGTGGGAGCAGCCCGGAAGAAGAGCAGTGACCATGCTTGCAACGAACACCTCCCCCTCTGCTCTCTCCCATGCTTTCTGAGTCTGGCCCTGGAACTCACAGCTGCTTTCCAGACCTGACCTAAGTCACAGGTAGCCAGGTCTAACTGTAGTCTCCTCTCTCCTGCCGCACGAAGAACCAAGTAGATCCAAGAGTAAGTTTTATGGCCTATGGAATTGTCTCTCCTTCCTTCTGCCTCTGGCGAAACCTACACATTCACTAAAATGTGTGGGCACAAACCATCTTCAACCATGTAAACTACGCCAAAGGCATAGTCTGCAGAATCAGTGAAGCAAGGAACAAACTAATCCATGTCATGTGACGATCTAAGCATCCATGTTTACCTTGCGATGCAATACCACGACAATATCCATGTATGGAGCACAGCCATATTTTGGTTTGTTTTAAAAAGTGCACAGGTATTTTACCCAAATATACTTGTGTGCACCATGCACATGTCCAACGCCCCCGGAGGAGAGGGCATCAGACTTCCCAGAACTGAATGTTTGTGAGCCACCATATTTGTGCTGGAATTGAATCTATGTCCTCTTAAAGCAATGCTCGTAACCTCTGAGCCATCTTTCCCATCTCTGGAGCCCTACTGTTAAGCACTGAAAATATTAATAGATATTTTTATATTTAGCATACACAGAAAATACAGACAAAATACAGACAAAGGCAATTCTAAAGGAAGGGATGTCTAGGTTTTGCTAAAATCACCAACTTTCTGACAGAGTGCTGGCTGCTGTGGTAAGGTATTTCTAACACACTATGGAGATACTTTTTAAGGGGAAAAAACATGTTAATGAAAGTGATGGGGGTCAACTGCTTTACCTGGGAGGAAAGGGCCCACACAAATAATTTGGCAACAGTATTTTGTAAGAAACTTTAGGCTTCCAGTAACAGAAAATCCAACTTAAAAGGGCCCGAGTGAAAAGGAACTCGCTTGCTCATTAGAAGTTCTTGCCCTGGTTTGTGAAACAGACTCAGGGACTCAGTTGCTGTCACCAGAGCCTGGCCTCTCCCCATACCTAGCTTCTGCTCTTCTTCATGTTGTTCCTGTGGCCAGTGTCCACTCAAGGCAGAAAGGACCACCCAGACTTCCTGTCTCAACACTCCCATCAGGCCAGGCCGGACACTGGCAGGCCTGGCACACTTCATACTCTCATCTTTGTGTGTTTGCCTGAGGCCCAGGGGACAGAGCACACACTGGGGCCAAGCTGAATCACTGGCCGACCACAGTCTCAGGGCCGAGGCGGGAAGGATGCCCCTGGAAACTCAGGGAACTATTTCTGCAAGGAAAGGGACAGAGGCTTGAAAACAATAGCTGCTCTCTTAGCCTCTTTATTAAATCAGAACTACTTATGATCATTTACTAAGATTACTCAGCACTGACACATAAAAACATGGAAGCATGGATACAGTGAAGCTTTCTCTTTCACATTGCAGTATTTTTAGATGAACCTAATAATAGTAGCACATATTTTGGAGATTTGGGTATCCACTGGCACATAGGCGCCTCCCATTGACATTCAAGTCAAAGATGGAGACCAAAAGTCTCTTATTTCTATAGACTGGCTTCTCGCTCCTAAGATGCTACCCTGGTAATTTTATGTAAAGGTTTAGTTCCACATCTCTGTATTTCCTGTTGGCCCAGCTCTCAGGAAGGGTGTGCCTACATGTCCACAGCTCAGGTGTGGTCCCATCTGAATCCTCTCTCACACCTCTCCAATCTCACCTCTGCCCTAATGAGAGTAGTTAACACAACTGTAGCCATGAGTTAGCTCCCTTGGCCAGCTTCTTGCTGGACTAGGCAAGAGTGGGAGAGTCTGTATCACTCTGTGGATGGACCCAATGCCTGCGGAAGACACACTTTCTGCACTGTCTCCATCACCGCCCCTCAGCAGCCCTTCCCTGGCTCCTGGGCCTTCTGTTATAGCTCACGGACACACTTCCCACAACCTTGTAAAGAGTCTCTTTAATAAGCTCTCCTCCAGCCTTTCTATTTTAAACGTATTGTCTATTTCCAATACGGGACCCTGATTAACATAATCTGCAAAAAGTTTGTAGGAGAGGATCAGAAATAAAAAGGATGACTGCAGACTATCTCACTAATTGCCTGGTTATTGCTAAAATTTCTTTCCTTGACTAAATAATGTCTAACCCATCCTTCTAAGGGCCAAACAAACCAAAGCTCACCCTGAGGAGCCTGTATTGGGCCTCTTTACAGAGCACAGATGAGAGGTCACTGATAGGAACATGGATGGATCTCGGCCCTGGAAAGCCTGCCCCCATCCTATCATGAATGATGGTGTCCCTGTAAATACATGGATGGGACCCCTTCTTCATTGACCTCCGCCCGGATTTATCCTTCCTCCCCAGAGGACATGCAATTCAAGCAGAATTGGATAAAATGTCCTGGGGGAGGGGTTAGACGTTCCCCCTCCCCCCTTCTAGGAAATAACAGCAGCTGTCAACAAAGCAGGCTACAATGGTCTTAGGCAAGCAGACAGCTGGTCTTGTAATGGCGGTGCTTGTGCTGCCCCAAGGATGGCCCTGCCCAACAATGATAAAGAACAAAATGCTAGAAATGTCCCAAGCAACTTGATATTGGGATTCATAGACATTTTCCCTTTAGCTACCCATTAGAAGTGGAAACCAAGTCTAACACCAAACACTTTCTGCTTTAGAGACAGGTATAGCAGTAGGCTCACAGCCTTTCCAATGCTGGGACCCTTTAGTACGGGTTAGCTCCTTGTATTGTGGTACCCACAATCGCAAAGTCTCTTTCAGTACTCCCCCACAACTGTAATTCTGCTACTAATATGAATCACAATATAAATATCTGTATTTTCCTATGGACTTAGATGACCCCCAACGGAGTCACTACCTACAGATAAGTATATCCTAGAAGGATATACCTATCTCTCATCAATTTATCTTTCAGTTTGTTTCCACTTTTTTTTCTTTTGAATAGAGTATTGCTCTGTTATCCAGGCAGCCTGGAACTGTAATCTTCCAGACTGTAATCATAGATGTGTGCTGCGAAGCCGGACCCTTGGCTACAGTTTTTGGTAAACACAAGAGATAAAAGAAGGTGATGCTTTGGACGGATGCAAGGAAGGTGGACCATTTGCTATTTAAGCTCTTCCTTTCTGGTGGCGTCTTCTCTTGCACCTACTGTGCTCCCTTCCAGCTCGGAGGAGCCAGCTGTTTCTGCTGCAGTCATTAACAATGCTCAGTGTTGGTTCCACTTGCTGAAGCCTCAGAACAGTTATGATGACAGGGTGGGGACAGAGGACAGAAGCTGGGAGAGAAAGAATGGGGAGCTTGGGTAGAGAGATGGGACTCCACAATGGAAGACCTGTAACGGATGAGAGTGTGGGGTAAGGAAATGGGACAGAAAAGAGTGGAACAGAGGGACCAGATGGTTGGATCACTGGACATTATGCAAGGAGATTAATGGGGGGAGGGGATCAGGCCAACCTTCACCATTGCTCGGTAACCAGACAACAACAACCTGGGAGCTATTTAGCCTACATCCCACTGAAGACAGGGGCCTACTATGGCTCAGTGATCACACTCTAAGGATGGCAGACTCACTCATACTTGTCTACTCTTTGTCAGATCCAATGACATTCCCCGTTCACAAACAGAGGGAGTGAGGCTGTTGCCTTAGATTTCATAAATCTGAAGAAGAGACAGAGAGAGAGACAGAGAAAGATACTAAAGAGGAAAAAGATCAGAAATTAGCCTTAAAACTCCCATGCTTTTAATTTGCGTCAATTTTCCTGTTGATTTTCAGGGGGCTGACAAGACAGCTCACCAAGTAAAGTGCCTGCCACCAAGCCTGCCTACCTGGATTTGAACCCTGAGACATACATGGTAGAAGGAGAAACACAACTCTCATAAAACATCCTCTGACTTCTACAAGCACACATATACATGTGTGTACACACACACACACACACGTGAGCGCACATGCATAAGATAAATTTAAAATGTCGCTAAAAATTAAAAAGAAAAAATTCCTATCATAGCTCACTATCCTTTGGCCTGACACATGGGGACTATGTCAGATAATGAGACAGGCAGTTACACTATTTCCCTGCTGCTGCGGCTACAGATGTAGCTCAGTGGTCGAGTGCTTACCTAGCATATATTGAGGCCATGGGTTTGATCCCTTCTGATGGGGAGAATGTCTACTGTTATTCTTAATTGTTTTTCTATTTGATTAAAATAAGTTTAAGGATGCCTGTAAAAAAAAAAAATCCAAGGAGGGAAAGGACATATTTGCCTTGTCATTTTGGCTTTTGGCCATTTTTAAATTTAAGAATTTTGCCTGGGTGTGAACCCCCCAAGGCTGCAGCTTTCAATTGCTCAATTGATTCTGGGATTTAATGGAAAGTACTATCCTCTCCCCATTCAGTTGGGATAATTATTGCCCGGGCAAATCATTGTAATTAAATTCAATTTAAAAGTGAGGACCCACCTGCAACCATATGTTAATCCTGCTTTTGGATAAGGAACTCGGTATTTTCACTTTGTATTTAATGCAAAGGTGGGTAATGACAGGAGATTTTTCAATGGAGATAGTTAAGGAGATTCGCCTCTCTTTCAAATGATTAATTATAATTTACATGCGTCTGAAAGGAAATTACTTAAACCTTAGAAAAACATTTCCATTAAATAGAATCTACCATTACATGGGCTTTCTGGCAAGTGGATTTGGTATTGACATAAGAAAATAAAGTAACAGAGATGAGAAAACTAGATGTGGTGATTTTAGAGGATTTTTGACTAGTATCAGAGTACACGAGAGGCTTGCTAGAACTTCTGAGAAGGATAAAAAATAATCTTCTCTTTGGGAGTTCTGCAAAGGAACACACAAACACACCTCACTGAGGGAGGGGTAAATGGAAGACTTACAAGCTGTTGCCCACTAGAAGCTTTATGCCTTTATCATTCATAATTGTGATGGGCTTTATCCCTACTGACTGTTGGAGTAGGTGTGTCACTCTGGGTGTGGGCTTTAAGACCTCCATCCTAGCTACCTGGAAGCCAGTATTCTGCTAGCAGCCTTCAGATGAAGATGTAGAACTCTCAGCTCCTCCTATACCATGCCTACCTGGATGCTGCCATGTTCCTGCCTTGATGACAATGGACTGAACCTCTGAACCTGTAAGCCAGCCCCAATTAAATGTTGTCCTTATAAGAGTTGCCTTGGTCATGGTGTCTGTTCACAGCAGTAAAACCCTAACTAAGACAATGCTACTGGAAGGTACTCTGCATGATACTGGAGAAGAGTAATCAGTAATATCACCCAAGTAGAGTTCCTACAACTTACAACACTGACCTTCCTGCAAGATGTACTGGAGCAAGAAAGGCACAAATGTTATAGAAATGACCAACCACTTTTAAAGTTTGGGTTTAAGGCCCACTCCATGAAACCTATATCTGGCACTGCTAAAGTGGCCAAGAACCTGAAACTGGATATGCCATGAGCCTAGCGGGAAACCTACTACTATTGTCCTGCTAAAGGAACATGACAATAAAATGACTCGTAATGACACACTGTGACCCGTCCAGCAGGTCCAGTTATTCGAGGGTCTCAAGGGGACCTTCTCCTAATAACCAAATGGGGGGGGTAGAGAGAGATGAGGGCCTTGTGCGAATAACAACACAGAACCGTTCTGAATTGCATCAAAGCTCCAAATGTATTAGCCAGGCCTGAGGTTTAAATGCACAAGAAAAAGGGGAAGTGCCTTTCAGCAGGAGGAATGGGGCAGAGGAAATGCACCTCAGCAGGAGGGATGGGGCAGCAGAAAGAGAGGAAGTATTTCTCAGCAGGAGGGATGGGGCAGTGGAAATTTTTCTTTTGGCGACTATCCGGGAAGCAGGAACTTGGTGGTATCAGGGTACTCTGACTTAGGGCTGGAACAATCTGTGGTTGTTCTTGGAGTGGTGTGTCCAGTGGCCCGCTTTTGACCCCCTTTTCTTCTGGGGGGGGGGAGGCTCAATTCAGAGATCAGGACAATTGTGTTGTCTTAATAGCTCCCAACAACACTGCTATCCCCATAGGTCAGTGCATCTCTCAAGCCACATCAGAGAAGCTCCTTCTTGAGTAGCTGAGGATTAACCCAGAGATCCATATCCTGAAGTTGGGCAGAGAGAGAAAGACTTTGGAGCTCTCAGCCCTGAATGGGATGTTACCAACCTCCTCCTCCCAAGGCTCAAGGAATCTCTGCAAAAGAGGAGGTAGAAAGATTCTGAGACCTAGAGGTGATAGATGACTTCAGAGAGAAGATGTCTTCCAGAAACAACAGGACTGATGCACATTTGAACTTACAGAGATTGTGACATTGCACACAAGACCTGTACAGGTTCAAGCCCGATAGGATCTCATCACCAAGAGGCAAAGGTGGGCATGGGATCCCCAAAGCAGCCATTTACAGTAGGTACAAGCTAGCAAAGGGGAAATCAGCTTCCTCCGATGAAGCACCATCCAATCCCATGCAACCAGTGCCTCTGCAGTGGTTGGACAACACAAATGGACTCCATGGGTTTTTTTCCTGGCTTGTTTTTATTGTTGTTGCTTGTTTGTTTGTTTGTTGTTTTGTTTTGTTTGTCTCGTTGGTCTTTTGCTTCTTTTTGGGGGTTCCTGAATTTTGTTTTTGTGTTTGTCTGGGTTTTCTTTTTCTTTTTTGGAAAGAGAGAAAGAACAGAAAGTTATGTGGGAAGGGCGTGGGGAGTAGTAGGATGAGTTGGGGGGGGGGACACATGATCAAAATATATCATATTTAAAAAGTAGTTAAAAAGAGAAAATGAGCCAGGCGGTAGTGGCAAACACTTTTAATCCCAGCACTCAGGAGTCAGATGAAGCAAGTGGATCTTCATGAGTTCAAGGCTAGCCTGGTCTACAGAGAAAATTCCAAGACACCCAAGGCTACACAGAGAAACCCTGCCTCACTCCCCATCACCACACTCCCCACAAAGAGCAGGAGTAAGATTTCTAAGTATTAAGTCATTTTTTTAAATCAGGAGAAATGACCAACTAACTATGGTCCCTATTTAACACATAAAGCAGACTCTGGCCCTCAGGCCGTGCTTACCTGTTACACAGTCATCCTGGTTGGCTTCCTAAACCTCTCCAGGCCCCGGGTTTAGCTGCCCTTCCTCCAGCTTCTCTTTTCCTTTGGCTACACATCCTCTTGGTTCTTGTGGTTCTCTTGGTTCCCGGTCCCTCTCTTGGCCTCCTCTTCTCTCTTTTCCTGTCTCGCTGCTCACACACGCACCCTCCATCCCCTGTCTGTCTCCTCTTGTTCATCCCAGTTCAGTCTGCTGGCCTGCTTCAGTTTGGACTCCTCCCGATGCCTCTGGCCGTTTCCTTCCTCATATCTAGAATAAGCTTCTCGTCGACCATACTCAGAGACATGAGCAGTCATGTCCTCATTTTTCATTCACTAAGCACCTCTGCCTCTTTGAATCAAGGGCAAGGTCTGGAGTATCCAGGGTCACTATGGTGACTGCATTAGCTTCTTTCTCATAGCCCTCCCAAAACATCTAACAACTCAAAGGAAGGATCTGGGGTGTGGCAGCAGAGGTTGTTGATCACAGTAAGTCTACAGCCAGGAAGGAGAGAAAGATGAGCGTATGTCCTTAGCTTGCCTTTCCATTATTATCATTTGCTTATTCAGTCACATTAGCCTTTGCTCTGAACATGTAGCATGCTCTTCCTGCCTGGGTTAAATCTCTCTAAACACAGCTTCACAGACACACCCACACACGTGTCTCCCAGGCAATCATAAAGACAGTAATGACTAACTAAGTCTACCCCTTGTCACCTTGACACTCATTTTAGTTCGAAACCATCCAATTCTGGTCCCCTAAAAGTCTTGTGGCTATCTCAAAGAAAACTGCATTTAGTTCATCTTGAGAGTCCTCTACATCTTAATTGTTTACCATTGTTCAAAAGTCCTTCTGGAAGGTCATGGCAATCTCTTAAGTGAGACCCATGTAAAATTAAAACAAAAGTTAAATATTTGTCATACACAATATCTCAGAATAAACATCTCCATCTCAAAAAGAAGAAATAGGTAGAGTCAAGAAAGATTATGCTTAAGCAAGGACGAAACCTGGCAGAGAAAACACCAAGTCCTTCAGCTCTCTACCTGGCATCTGGGTCTCTCAGTGTCACCATATGACCTATAACAGTCTTCGATAGCCCAGCCCTCCAGTCTTAATGCCCACCACACAAATCTCCATTGAAACCTGGACTTCACCATAACTTTATATAATAACCTCTCAGGGCCTCCTTGAAGAAAATCTGTCTTAACACACACACACACACACACACACACACAATGTCTGGTCTCAGCAGCTGTTTGGAACATTTTTTTTCCACAATAGTGTCTGGGTTTAATGACTGTATATGGGATGGATCCCCAGGTGGGGCATTCTCTGAGTAGCCTTTCCTTCAGTCTCTGCTCCACAAAGTCTCTGCATTTATTCCCATGGGTATTTTGTTCTTCCTTTTAAGAAGGACTGAAATATCCACATTTTGGTCTTCCTTCTTCTTGAGCTTCATGTGGTCTGTGAATTGTATCTTGGGTATTCTGAGCTTCTGAGCTAATATCCACTTATCAGTGAGTGCATACCATGTGTGTTCTTTTGTGATTGGGTTACCTCACTCAGGATGATATTTTCTAGTTCCATCCATTTGCCTAAGAATTTCATTAATTCATTGTTTTTCATTGCTGAGTAGTACTCTATTGTGTAAATGTACCACATTTTCTGTATCCATTTCTCTGTTGAGGGACATCGGAGGTCTTTTAGCTTCTGGTTATTATAAACAAGGCTGCTATGAACATTCCCAGAACATAGTCTATGTCTTTTTACTGGGGAATTGAGTCCACTGGTGTTAAGAGATATTAAGGAATAGTGATTGTTGCTACCTGTTATTATTGGTGTTATTTTTATGTTTGTGTGGTTATCTTCTATTGAGTTTGTTATTATAAACAAGGCTCCATCCATTTGCCTAAGAATTTCATTAATTCATTGTTTTTCATTGCTGAGTAGTACTCTATTGTGTAAATGTACCACATTTTCTGTATCCATTTCTCTGTTGAGGGACATCGGAGGTCTTTTAGCTTCTGGTTATTATAAACAAGGCTGCTATGAACATAGTGGAGCATGTGTTTACATGTTGGAGCATCTTCTGGGTATATACCCAGGAGTAGTATTGCTGGGTCCTTGGGTAGTACTATGTCCAATTTTCCAAGGAACCACCAAAATGATTCCCAGAGCAGCTGTACCAGATTGCAATCCCACCAGCAATGGAGAGTGTTCCTCTTTCTCCACATCCTTGCCCGCATCTGCTGTCACCTAAATTTTTGATCATAGCCATTCTGACTGATGTGAGGTGAAATTGTTGAAGTGGGTTGTTTTGAGTTGCATTTCCCTGATGACTAAAGATGTTGAACATTTCTTTAGGTACTTCTCAGCCATTCAGTATTCCTCAGTTGAGAATTCTGGGTGCCCTTGCAGTTGGAGCATAAATGTTCAGAATTGAGAGTTCTTCTTGGTAGATTTTTACTTTGGTGAGTATAAAGTATCCTTCCTTATCTTTTTTGATGAGATTTGATTGAAAGTCAATTTTATCCAATATTAGAATGGCTACTCCTGCTTGTTTCTTGGGACCATTTGCTTGGAAAAAAAAATGTTTTCCAGCCCTTTACTCTGAGGTAGTGTTTGTCTTTGACACTGAGGTGTGTTTCCTGTATACACCAAAATGCTGGATCCTGTTTATGTATCTAGCCTGTTAGTCTATGTCTTTTTACTGGGGAATTGAGTCCACTGGTGTTAAGAGATATTAAGGAATAGTGATTGTTGCTACCTGTTATTATTGGTGTTATTTTTATGTTTGTGTGGTTATCTTCTATTGAGTTTGTTGGAAGAAGATTACTTTCTTGCTTTCTCTAGGGTGTAGTTTCCCTCCTTGTGTTGGAGTTTTCCATCTGTTATCCTTTGTAGGAATGGATTTGTGGAAAGATAGTATGTAAATTTGGTTTTGTCATGGAATATCTTGATTTCTCCATCTATGGTAATTGAGAGTTTTGCTGGATATAATAGGCTGGGTTGGCATTTGTGTTCTCTTAGGGTGTGTATGAGATTGCCCCCCCCCCAGAATCTTCTAGCTTTCATAGTCTCTGTTGAGAAGTCTGATGTAATTCTGATATGTCTGCCTTTATATATTACTTGACCTTTTCCCCTTAATGCTTTTAATAGTCTTTCTTTGTTTAGTGCATTTGGTGTTTTGATTATTATGTGACAGCAGGAATTTTTTTCTGGTCCAATCTACTTGGAGTGCTGTAGGTTTCTTGTTTGTTCATGGGCATCTCTTCCTTTAGGTTAGGGAAGTTTTCTTCTATAATTTTGTTGAAGATTTTTACTGACTCTTTAAGTTGGAATTTTCACTCTCTTCTATACCAATTATCCTTATGTTTCGTCTTCTCATTATATCCCAGATTTCCTGGGTGTTTTGGGTTAGGAGCATTTTGCATTTTCTTTGACTGTTGTGTCAATGTTTTCTATTGTATTTTCTGCACCTGAGATTCTCTCTTCTATCTCTTGTATTCTGTTGGGGATGCTTGCATCTATGACTCCTGGTCTCTTCCCTAGGTTTTCTATCTCCAGGGTTGTCTGACTTTGTGGTTTCTTTATTGTTTCTATTTCCATTTTTAGATCTTGGATGGTTTTGTTCTGTTCCTTCACCTGTTTGGTTGTGTTTTCCTGTAATTCTTTAAAGGATTTTTGTGTTTCCTCTTTAAGGGCTTCTACCTATTTACCTGTGTTCTCTTGTATTTCTTTAAAGGAGTTATTTATGTACTTCTTAAAGTCCTCTATCATCACCTTGAGATGTGATGTTAAATCAGAGTCTTGGCTTTCTGGTGTGTTGAGGTAACCATGGCTCACTGTGGTGGGAGAACTAGTTTCTGATGATACCAAGTAGTCTGGGTTTCTGTTGCTAATGTTCTTGTGCTTGCCTTTTGCCATCTGGTTATCTCTGGTGTTAGCTGGTCTTGCTGTCTCTGACTTTGGCTTGTCCCTCCTGCAAGCCTGTGTGTCAGTATTCCTGAAAGACAAGTTCTCTCCAGGAGGAATTTGGGTATGGAGAGCTGTGGTACAGGGTCATCTCTGGTATACAGAGACCAGAAGGGTCCTGTCCCCAACTGATCCTTGGTTCCTGTCAGCTGTTTGGAATCCTGCTGCAAGCTTCCATGACTCCACAACTCCTACATTTTGTATGCCTGCAAAACCAGACTATGTGGACAACAATGTAAAGTTCTGTTGCCAGTCTGAGATGCAGTTTAGCCAGCTTCAACCAGGGCTGTATTGGTCTTTCTGCTAAGGTTTGGTCTGTTGCTATGTATTGTAATGCCAAATACTGCCCCCCAAGGCCTGGTTGTCCCCATAGATGAAGAGATCCTCATACAAACCAGGTGATGTTATGTAACCTTGCCCCTCAAGTTATCCCTGATTGTTAAATAAAGATGCCTACAGCTTGTAGTTAGGCAGAAAAGAGGTAGGCAGGGCTTTGGTTCCCAGGCCTTGGGTCAGAAGGAGAGACTGTGAAGATAACGGAGAAGGAAGAGAGAGGAGAAGGTGCTACAGGGTAGATGAAACATGAAAACATGGCCATGAGAGCTGGACAATTGGAGTAAGAGCACCCCAGACATAACATGGCAAATTATAACTCGGAGTTATTGACAGGGAAGTAAACAAAATAGCATAGAGGGTTGGTATCTGCCCAGCTCTAGTGCTTTAAGGCTTCTTATAAATGTAAAGGTTTTGTGTCTTTTATCTGGGAACCAAATGGTTCAAGGCAAGGCAGAAACCCCCAGCTGATACTAATTATTAGCACAACATCTCTCCTTGGTGGCTGAAGCAGGAGAATACTTCCCTGGACAATTGTCCTCCAGCAGTGATCTTCTGTGGCAGCAGTCTCGATTTAGTCTTTCTCCTTTCTACTGAATTTATATTGCTAGACTCTGGAGATTTTGCTGGGTAGGATCTTGCCCTCAAGGCACCTTGCCCATTTTCCAAATGTAAAGCACAAGGTTGCTCCTTAAGCATGAATGATTACAGAAGCTTTGCCACTAACCCCATACCATTTTCTTTAATAAGCTTCACATTTTTCCATCTCTTTCTGATTTGAATTCTCATTACCAACTTAGTCTGTCATAACCATCCCACAGCAGGCCATCTTGAAATCTCTACCACCAAACAAATTAGCACAATATTTTTGATTCAGCCTCACTCAAATGTCTATGCTATGGGCAAAGTGCAGGCAGATTCTCTGACAGAATATAGCATTAATAATACCTTCTGACTTGGCTGCTGGCAGAGTCTAGCCCCTCTCTGAAACCCGTGAGCAGAACCCCCACTTTCCAGTTTCCTCTCAGTGCCCTGCCCACTGTATCTGTGTACAGTGTTCCTTGGCTCTGAGGCCTGGAGCTATACACTCCTCCATATTGTCCCACTAACTTTGTAAAGGCCTGTGGACCACACGGCCAGGCTGACCACAGCCCTAGCTCCACTCCTTAGGACCAGTTTCCTGCTCTCAGTCACTTTTCTCCTTGCTCCTACCACACATCTGACACAACGCAACTTAAGGGAAGAAGGATTTACTTTGGTTCCTTGGAGGCACAGCCCATCAGAGCAGGGAGAGCACAGCAGCGGGAGCAGGAGACACTCAGTCACACTGTGCATCCACCCTCTTTGTCCTAATCTTGAATCCCAACCCGTGGAGTGACACCACTCACATTCAAGGTGTGGTTTTCCCCTTATGTGAAACTCCTCCAGAAATGCTTTCATAGCCACGCCTGGATGTGTGTCCCAAGTGATCCTAGATCCAATGGAGTTGACAAAACCAATCACGACACTGGCATGATTTGAGCCACTGTGCAAAGCTAGAGATACCTATAGATTATCCAACCATGCATACTCATCCTTATAGTTTGAGCTAACTTTGGTTTTCTGATTCTTTCGACCATTAGGATTTTTGGTCACACTGAAGCAAAATATCTCCCAGTGTCTGACTCAGTAGGGCAACTGTCAACACCTGCAATATTGAGGTGGTGTTGGGCTCTGGGGTTCCCAGGTCTAGCTGAATCCCCCCAAAACTTGATAAACATGGTTGTAAAACTTGAAAAACAGACTTGGCATGGGTATGCAGCTGCAATATTAATATTCAGGAGGCTGAGGCAGGAGGACATCACTGCAAAACTGGTCTGTACTACACAGTGACATCCAATATTCCTCTCCTTCCCCAGCCCACCAAAAGGAAGACAGAGAACTCTAACAACCAAAGACTTTAGGAAATCACTTTTAAAACAGGTGGTTTGAAAAAGAGAATCACAGCATTTAAAAAAAAAAAAAGTAACCTGAGAGCACAGGAAATAATAAAAGGTAAAAGTAAATAAAGAAGGTAGACTGTCACACTCTGCCTATCATTTGAGTCTCACAAGAGCCCTTTGAGATCAGCACTTGCATGTCCTCATTTGGCACAAAGCAGCTGAGATTAAAAGTGTGCAAGGAGAGACGTAAATGAATGTCACAGGGGCATTATTCAAAGGAAGGGAAAAAAACAGAAAACTACTTACACGTCTGTCAATAGTGCAGTGGCTAAATCCGTTAATGAAATGAGGTTTCTGTCCTAGGTAAAGGGAAGTGTGCATAGACTACCCTTTGCTGCCGAACTGGGGTTGCCACAGTTATACACCAAATGCTGCAACATGCCTAGTAAACTTTTCTCTTCAGATAAGTATTTTTTAATCAATTTGATTTTTTTAATTGACATACAAAGTATTGAATATCATTATGGAATTTTCAAGCAGAGTATGTTTTAGTCGTTTAGTAATTTAGTAGCTAGTTTAGGAGTTTAGTATGTTTAGTTCTCCCCTTCAACAAGGATTGTTTTTAGTGTTGATCCTGTGTAATATTTAAGAAATTACAAAACACAAGAAAATCAAGAAGAAGGAAGACCAACGTGTGGATATTTCATTCCTCCTTAGAATGGGGAACAAAATACCCATGGAAGGAGTTACAGAGAAAAAGTTTTGCAAACTTTATATGCCCCAGTACAGGGGAACCCCAGGGCCAAGAAGTGGGAGTGGGTGGGTAGGGGAGCAGGGGAGGAGGGTATAGGGGACTTTCCGGAAGAAAATATCTAATTAAAAGATTGAAAAAAAGATAGAAAAATGATACAGGCTGACGTGTATCTTATCTGGCAGCTGATAGTGAGCATAACCAAAATCATAGATGAAATGCTTTAAGTTACTAAAGACCAATGGCCACAGTAGTGAAAGATCAAGGACCGTGTGGCATGCTTCTTGAGACTTTGTTCATTTTCTTCTCTTGTCCCTGAGCCTGTATTGAAAATCAGTGTAAGTGGTACACGCCTTTAATCCCAGCACTCGGGAGGCAGAGGCAGGCAGATTTCTGAGTTCGAGGCCAGCCTGGTCTACAAAGTGAGCTCCAGGACAGCCAGGGCTACACAGAGAAACCCTGTCTCGAAAAAACAACAACAACAAAAAATAATAAAAAATAAAAATCAGTCTAAACCCAAGAGCTGTGAACACAGAACAGACAAGGACCCAACAGATGTCCTCCCTCTCTGACCCAAGGAATGAGAATTGTGTCTTGTATAAGAAAGACAGAGTATCCAAGTAAGAAACAAATGTTCTGAGTCCTCCCCTCCTTTGCTTTCTTTCTTAATTATGATCCACAGCAAATCACATGTCAGAGCTCCAGGACAGCCTCAGAGTAGCCAGACCATCATCATAGTGTTTGTAAAAAAGACACTCAAAACTCTTAGGAGACTGTGATGGTTTGTATATGCTTGGCCCAGGGAATGGCACTGTTGGGAGGTGTGACCTTGTTGGAGTAGGTGTGTCACTGTGGGTGTAGGCTTTGATACCCTTGTCCTGGGAGCCAGAATTCTGCTAGCAGCCTTCAGATGAAGATGTAGAACTCTCAGCTCCTCCTGTACCATGCCTTCCTTGATGCTGCCATGTTCCTGCCTTGATGATAATGGACTGAACCTCTGAACCTGTAAGCCAGCCCCAATTAAATGTTGTCCTTATAAGAGTTGCTTTGGTCGTGGTGTCTGTTCACATCAGTAAAACTGTAACTAAGTCAGAGACCCTTCCCTTGGAGAAGAGGACCTGTGAGATGACTCAGGTAGGGGGCACTTGTGTGTGACATAGGTGTGGAGGTAGATCAACTGCAGGAAGTTTAATGCCAAGTCAGGAGAACAAATCCTCTGGTTTCCATCAAAGGCTCAGAAAGACCAGAGTGTCAGAGAGTTTGAAGAGAGGACATAGTTTAGAAAAAATAATCCCAGATTGCTGTAAGGAGATCCACGGCTCACTCTTGAGAGACATATGATCCTAAACAGTGCTCTAAAATATAAGAACTGAACCCCATAATTGAACACCACCCAGGTTCCAGATGACTTAACCCATAGTACACACATGGGGCAGATTCAGAAAACACTCCAAAGTATATCAAAATTGAGATGATTCGGCACAGCCCTGAAGAAACAGGGATGACTGACAGACTAAACACACCTAGGTTGGATGGCTCCACTGGTGGCCAGCCTCCAAGATGGTCCGCAGTGACCTGGCATCCCCCGATTCACACCCTTTCTTCTTCTACCATTCTATAGAGCAGCAGTGAGTCCCCGTGTCTTTTGAAAGGATAAAGGCTGTGTCTTTGCTGTTGGGTGCATTTTCTTTTTGTCATCCTATCCAAGGAAAGTCAAGTTGTGAATAACCCTTCAAAGAGGAACTGCGTAACAAGGAACTGAGGTCCTGCCAGCATCTATGTGAATGACCTTAGAAGTGGGCTGTCACGATGCAGGCAATGCCATGCTAACATTTAACACTGCAGCATTGTAAGAGAGCCTAAGCCACAACCACGCAGCCATGTCTTAGACTTCTAGACACCAGGGATTGTGATGAGTTTGCTGTGTCAAGTTACCAGGTTTGGCATATTCTGTGGTAAAGCCATAGACAACGAAGGTTCAAGCAAAAAGCTACTATCTCCACAAGGTTCAAGCAAGCTATGGCATCTCGGCAGAAGGGACCTGTCAGTGGTGGAACTCAGACTGCTTTGGTGAAGAAGGAATCCCAAGAATGTGCAGACCTACCTCATAGTCCCGTAATCTCACTGCAGTGCACAGACCCAAATAAAATGAAATTGGTATATTCATGCAGCTTGTTTCTGGCTTCTAACTCCCTATACAGCCCAAGCCTGTACTGAACTCCCAAGTACAAGGATCACAAATATTTGTCACCATGCCAGCTGAGTCTAGCACTATTTTATTTACTATATGCTTTATGAAATTTATTACATTGTTTAATTAAAACTTGAATAATAAAACTGAGATACAAATCTATTATTTGATCTAAACTCAGAGTAACAAGGGATACAAGCGCCAAAGAATGTTAACATACCTAACTTGTTTTGTTGTTGTAAAAAGATCTTTTTACTTTATGTATGTGAGTATTTTGCCTGTACATATATATGTATGTTTGTAAGTATGTATGTATGTATTATGTATGCATATATGTGTGTATGTATGTATGTATGTATGTATGTATATATGTATGTATATGCACTGTGTGCTTGCCTTGTGCTTTTGGAGGCCATACGAGCTGGATCTTGGAACTGGAATTACCTAGACCCACCACGTGGATGCTAAGAACCAAACCTGGTTCCTCTGCAACAGCAACAAGTGCTCTTATGTGCTGAGCCGTCTTTCCAGCCTGGCCTAATGTTGTTTTTAGTAATCACAAGAAATGGAAAGCCTGATGAGAGAGTCAGGGTAACTGAGAAAGGCTTTACAGAAATAGCATCTAAAGGGAAAGACAGGGGGCTGGAGAGATGGCTCACTCAGCATGGAAGCATACTTGTGAGGTTGTTTCCCAGCTCCCAGATGGTGGCTCACAACCATTTATAACTCCAGTTCCAGGTGATCTGATGCCCTCTTCTGACCGCCACAGACACCCAGACACATATGATGCAAGAGTAGAACTGTCAGGTACATGAAATAAATAACTCTAAAAATATATTTTTAAAGAAAAAAAAGACGATTTCTCCTCTTTCACTGGCATACTTATATATAAAACCTCAAATGGTCACCTTGAGGATTTCCAAAGGCTCTGAGTCCTCAATGCTGTGAGAAAGTCAACCAGGAGCCTATGAAGACTTCCAGGACCAGCCTTGCCTTTGTTTCCTTTAACATGTGGATCAGACATGTAAGTGAGCTTCCTTGTCTTTCCAAATAAATGTGTGGATATTATGGAGCAGAAATGTGATAATTTATTGCATACAAGACGATTAGCCACCTCATCCCTGTCACACCTGTCCCAACATGGTGGACGGAACCCTCACACTGCAAGCCAGAGTAAACCTTTCTTTTAAAAGGTTTCTTTCAAGGTCTTTTAGGTTCGATATTTTGTCACAGCAATGAGAGGGTGATTGACAGTGGTAACTCACACTCAGCAAATCCTTCCTGAATTCCTGACCCACAGATAATTAAATGACCGCTAGACTACACTACTAACTTTGGAGTGGTTTGTTATAAGTGATCTCCAAACCTTGACTTACCAACAATCACTTTTCTATACGTAATGGGTAGAGAGACATGTTGGAAGGCAACAGTAACAGATGGGGAGAAGGAGATGTGGAGGTTGGCAATCAGAAGGCAAAATAAGACGCATACCTAGACAAGGCCGTGAAGAAGCTCCTGGCACAGAAGAGCCAGAAGGTGAGATAGGTTTGTACAAGATTTGCTGATGACAGTGAAAGGAGGTACGTGGACCAGGGCTGTGATGGGTTAAAATACACAGAATGAGCTGGGATTGTAAATGTTCTAGGAAAGCAACAAGACCTTGTTTAAAAGACTGCTCAGTTGAAATGAGGGCCCAGCTGGATTTAATGGCATGAATTTGGAGCGGGTCATATCAGCCCAGTAGGAGTGTGTCCTCCAACAATGCTTAACAGTGTGGAAGGCAGAGTAGGCGATTCGGTAGTGGGAAAGATCTGAGCTTGATGAGGCAGTGACAACTCCTCACACAGTCCTTAATTCATCTAGTAAGCATCTATTTAATGCCTTCCATACCTCAAAACTATGCAGAGTAGAGTAAAGAAGGCAGTGGAACTGAGCATAAAATACACACATTGGAAAGGCTTTGAGGGAGCTCGGGGTTTTTGCCAAGGGAAATGAGATAGGCATGCCTTTTAGTAATTTCATTAAAATGAGCACAAATATTACAATTTAAAAAAAAGTAACCCTTTGGGTTTGGAGATGGCTCAACAGTTAAGGGCTCTTGCAGAGGACCTGGAATTTAGTTCTCAGCTCCCACATCAGGCAATTCACAGCCTTCTGTAACTCCAGTTCCTGGGGATCCTATGCCCTCCCCTCTGCTGGCCTTCAGAAGCACCTGCAAGCAGTGGTGCACATAAACTCATATCCACAAAATACGAGCAAAAATAAATCTGAATGGAAAAAAAAAGCAAGCCTCAGATAAATGAAGACACACCAACACACACACACACACACACACACACACACACACACACACACACACACACACACACACACACACCTGCATTCCTGAGAAATTTTAGCTAAGGGAAGAGGAACCATAACTCTAACAAGATCTTAAGTGGCACCCCACGTTTAGTTAAATGATAACTTCCTCTCCATGTGGACTCTGTTTTGAGCTTTTTAACATCTAGTTACATTGTATCTTAGTGAATACCCATGATTGTGAGACTAAGAGGCTATTGACCAAATAATACGTTTCAAAGTCCAGCTGGATTTCCTTACAAGGCAGTTTGGGCTTGGTTTATCTGAACACTGATGCTTCGCTGGTCAAGGACCAAAAGGGTGTGTGGTGCTCTCAAGGGAGAAGAGCTCTCCCCGCAGCCCGCTTCTTTTGGTGTTTGGAAATAATCTAAACTGTGTCAAGATGCTCATCTACAAATCGTCCTGAATCTTAAGAGTGTCCATAGATCTGTATTATAATATCTAAAATCAAATGAGGCTATAGCCATGGGTCTATGAGTTGTTGGGGGATGGTGGATCAGCCTGCCAGCATTTAAAAACAATGATAATGGATTTATGGTTTCCCTGGTGTCTTTGAAAGTTGGGTTCTAGGCTACTCCATTGAAACCAGACTCTCGGGCTGCTCATTTGGATATAGCCTGATACCAATTCACCATAGATTCATGGGTTTATTTCTGAACTCTCAATGCTAATTAGCTGGTGTATGTGTCATTATTTCCCTGTGTGCTTTAAATTCTCTACAGATTACTCGGAATACTGGATGCTATGGAAATGCTACGTAAGTAGTTTTGTGCTGAAGTTAGTGTGACAAGAAAAATCTACACATGCCCAGTAAAGATAAGCTTTTTTTTTAAGAAGAATAATGTTCATCTGCAGTTGGCTAAATTCATGGAGTGGAATCCACGATATGAGTAGCCTGGACTTAGTTTGGAAGAGCCAGGCAACTTGACAATTACATTTGATCACATGACTGTGATGTGCTTGTATAGCTAGCTCCTTGTGAATGGCATGGCCCAGGGGCAGTGTACTGGACAGTTTTATGTCAACTTGAAACAAGCTAGAGTCATCTGAGAAGAGGAAACCTCAGTTAAGAAAATGTCTTTATAAAAGCAGGCTGTAGGCAAGCCTTAGAGCATTTCCTTAATTATTAATTGATTGCTAGGGAAGGGCCCGGACCTTTGTGGGTGATGGTGTCCCTGAGTTGGTGCTCTTGTGTTTTATAGGAAAGCCACCTGAGCAAGCCATGGGAAATGAGCCAGTAAGCAGCACTCTCCATGGCCTCTGCACCAGCTCCTGCTCCAGGCTCCTGCCCTGTGTGAGTTTTTGGCCCAGTTTTCTCTGATAATGGACTATGGTCTGGATTATAAACCCTTTCCTCCCCAGCTTGCTTTGGTCATGGTGTTTCATCACGGTAGTGACCCTGACTAAGACAAGCAGTGATGTCAGCTCCTGGTATTAAAGGGCTTTGCGGACACAATGACTATAGCTCCAGAACCTGTGACAAAGTCTATCTTGTTTGACCCAGCAGGGGAAGGACAGAAAAAACGTGAACTTGCAATCTGTGGATTATTTAAATGTATGTATCCTTCTCCTGACACTGCCGTATCCTTGCTTGCAATAAAACTGCTCTGTGATTATAAACAGTTTGAGTCCTGTGCCCAGCTTCAGCAATCAGCAATGGAACACTTAAGGTAATTGATACAATTAATGCACAGAGCATGCAGGACAGGAAGACAGAGATCTCTGGGGGAAAGGCTTATTTATTTATTCAGTCTTTATTGAGTGTTTACTGGTTTAAAAAAAAAAAACTCTAGCTAGGCAACTGGCAGACAAAAATAACTCAAGCATGACCCTTGATCATAAGATGTTCACACTGGGAAGAAAAATATATAGACAGGCAAACAAAAGCTCGCAACCCGTGGTAATAACTGCCCAAGGAAGGGTTTACAGAAGCAACAAGGAAGAGAGTAAATCTTTCTGAGAGAGGGTTTGTTTTGTTTTGTTTTGTTTTGTTTGGGTTGTTTTTTTTGTTTTAAATGGGTTTGTGTTTGCACTTAGGAAAGACGGGCATGAGCTATCAAGAAGCAGAAAGGGGCAGAACAAGGAAAAAGTGTACTCCAAAGAAAGGTGTCGTGTTTGCACAATATTTCATCAGTAAAGAGCTATTTAAACAAACTACGTAGTACAGCTGAGAACTATATAAATACTGCCTTACATCACACTGCAAAGCAAAAGATCATTCTCTAAATACTACCAAACTCATCTCTATTATCTATAGTATGTGTGTGCAGGGACACTGATGTGCACATGTATGTGTGTGTCATGCATGAGTATTTACATGCATATAAGGGTGCATGTGTGTACGTATGTGTGAGTGTGTGTACATATGTGTGAGTGTGTGTGTGAGTGTGTGAGTGTGTGTGTGTGAGTGTGTGTACATATGTGTGAGTGTGTGTGTGTGTGTGTGTGTGTGTGTGTGTGTGTGTGTGTGTGTGTGTGTGTTTGTGGGGGGGGTAAGCCCTACTTAAGAACTATGACTTAATCATGATGACATGCATGAGACAAAAGCCGAACACGAATAAACAATGGAGGCAGGCAATCTTCCAAAGCACTGAGAACATGGGGTCACAAGCATAAGGAGCCTATGAATACCAAACAGGATAAATCCAAAGAAATCATATTACACACATAAGATTGATAAAGACAAAAAGCAAAGAAACCATCCTGCACGATGACAGCCAGATCAAGCCAGATCAAGCCAGATCAAGCCAGATCAAGCCAGATCAAGCCAGATCAAGCCAGATCAAGAAAGCGGCCTCCGAAGTCCAGAAATCAACCCCTGCACTTATGATGGCTTGATTCACAGGAAATGTCAGGAAGATGAATATTCTTTTCAACAAGTGACCTAGGCATCCATATGCTAAATATATACTTGATATAGATATAGATGTAGATTCTGAACCCTTTCTCACACCATATGCAAAAGTTTGATCAAAATGGATGATAGCTCTACCTACGATAGTGACAGTTTTAACGCTTTAAAAATATGAGCATCAATTTTCATGATCACGCATTGGGCAACGACTTCCTAGATAGAACACCAAAATCAAAACTGGCAAAAGACAACACAAACAGAGGAGAGTTTACCAGAGGAGCGTGTGCCTTCCAACGGCACCATCGAGAAGGGTGAAAAGGAAATGGACAAAAGAAAGCAAGGGCTGATAAATAATGCAGGGGGTAAGGGACTCATACCCAGAGTATTTAAGAACTCTAACACCTTATAAAAAGTCAAATAATTTCTAAATTTTAAATGTGGGATGAATTTTCTCCAAAGACATTAAGCTTGCCAGGAAGCACATGAAAGGGTGCCCAACACCATATCAGGAAAGAGCGATAAAAACTACTCATTAAATAAATAAGTAAATAAGTAAGACTTCACACCCAGCAAGAGGTATAACGAGTTTATGGGGAGTTGAGGCCTTCAAACAAAGCTGGTCATGGGTATGTATTCACAAAGCAGTTCATTCTGTAAACCTAGAGCTAACAAATGGCCCAGCAGTCCTACCTCTAGGTATATACAAAAAAGGATTAAAGTACATACGAACACAAACACTTGCACATGAATATTCATAGCAGTACAATATTCAAAAGTGTGGAAATGCCCAGCTTATGCCAATGGCCAGTGGGAAAGCAGAACTTTTGATCTCCTTATGATGGATCATTTGACAGCATGAGATGCTGAGGACGGAAAGACTGTAGGCATAGACACCATACTCTGAATTAATCAACTTAGATAAAATGTTATGACCAAATTTGGGGACAAAAACACCGTAGGG